>NC_139351.1:19926671-20526671 GCF_055883805.1 Amblyomma maculatum | reverse complement strand
CCTTTTTGGGACCACTTTTAACGCGGTAGCGTTAAGGAGCTCGTGTCGCAGAAAAGCCGGTGTCGTCGGCGTCCAGTGAGCGATAAATCCCGGCATGCACTTCATAAATAAACATGCACTTCATAAATAAAAAGCAAGTTCCAAGATGGGCTGGGTGGGAATCGAACCAGAGTCTCCGGAGTGTGAGACGGAGACGCTACCACTCAGCCACGAGTTCTTTTTTTTTTTTCTCACATGGTATTTATTATACAAAAAGGGTTATGTACACAGACTATTTACAATTCATTCAGCTATTGCTGAGATGCACCACAGAAGACAACTTTTTAAAAGGCAGGCAAAAATAAGCACCGTGTCACCAGCGGAAACCAATCAGGTTGAAAGTCATTTTCATCATAAGTGTCCTTCAGTTGCAGCATCATTCTGCTAAAATGGAATCTAGGTGGAACAACAGGTTCAGCATTGCGATCCGACATGCGTGTCTTCCACAAACTATGAAGTCCAATAAGGAAAAACATGTCATATGGTTCGTAATCAGATTGTGTAACAGCAAGATACCGCACACTGTACGAATTTAGAACAAAGTCTTTCTTTAGAGTTCTTTGCAGCACATCCCAAAAAAGAATTGCGTCTTTGCAATTAATGAAACAGTGCTCAATAGTTTCGGGCACATCACACAGACGGCAGTTTACAGAAGATACAAAAATATTTTTTCTATGGAGCCATGTGTTAACAGGTAGAGCTTCGGCGTGTAATTTAAAGAAAAATGTTTTCGTGCAAGGAGAAATCTGCATTTTGCGCACCCTTTTTAACACATCATGACCCTTAAAGCCAAAGTATAAAGAACGATACAGTGATGGCGGAAAAAGCATTGCTACCAAATCCTTGTATAGTATCTTGCGCGAAACAGAATATAAGTACTCATTCGAGAATCGTACTGTCAAAAACCTCACCGAAGTATAAACTTCCTGCATAAATCCTAGTAACTGCGGGCGAACAGCGGGCGATCAGTAAAATCTGAAGAAACCACTAAGTCGGGAAGCAGATTCATGAAATTAACTTGCAGGAATGCCCTAATAATCGGATGTGAACAATCACGAAAAAAGAAGAAACGGGCAACTAACTGCCTTACATACAGATGCACTAAGCCGAGCCCCCCTGCACAAACAGGTCTGAATAGGTTATCACGCCGAATCGGTTCAAAATTGGATGACCAAATAAACGTCGCAAATATTCGGTGAAAGCGCTGGATGTAATGCCTAGCACAGTTGAGGACCTGAAGCACATAATAAAGTTTTGTCGCCAAAAACATGTTGCAGGCCTGAGCCCGACCGAATATTGAAAGCCGATAGGGGACAAATGTATTAGCATAACGCTGGATTTCTGGAACGCGCTCTTTCAAGTAATTTGAACTTGACTTAAATGCATGCAGTGGAACGCCTAGATATTTAGGTGGCACACATGACCATTCAATTCCTGCATATAGGGGTGGTGTTGAGCCCCACGAACCAAACCAAAGGCCGGAACTCTTGGAGTGATTCATCTGAGCACCAGAAACAACGCCAAATTCTTCTATGCTGGATATAACTTTTTCTATGCTTGGTTTGTCAGTGCAGAAAAACGCAAGATCATCCGCATATGCAAGAACTTTAACCTCATTTCCAAGGAGAGGGAAGCCATGGATACTACTGTTATGTAAAACGCTCTGACAAAGTGGTTCCAAGTAAAGAGCAAAAAGCAGTGGAGACATCGGACAGCCTTGCTTCACAGAAGAGTTGATTGGTATGGGGTTTGATAGGTGGCCATTTACAATTAGGCGAGTCGAACAATTTCTATAGCAAAGTTGCACCCCCTTCAGTACTACAGAACCAACGTTCGCTCGTTCCAGAAGAGAAAACAGGAAAGAATGACAAACTCGATCAAATGATTTTGCGAGGTCGACCTGAAGTAAAGCAACCTGATCGTGAGAGCAGGAGCATGATTCGAGGACTGTACGCGCAATGTGTACATTACTTTGTATGGCTCGGCCCCTCAAGCCGCACGTCTGGTGAGGGCCAATGAGAACCGACATTGCGAACTGTAGGCGATTTGATAACATTTTGGCGAAAATCTTGTAATCCACATTTGCCAGTGTGATTGGTCTATAGCCTTCTACTGAGCGTAATTTTTCTTCATCTGTACTCTTTGGAATTAGGACTGTGTGGTATTTTGTAAAAGTCTCGGAAGGGCTTCTAGATCAAAACTTATCGCGAAGACATCTAGCAGGATAGGAACAAGAACAGTTTTAAAAGCTTTGTAAAATTCAGAGGAAATGCCATCAGGACCAGGCGTTTTTGAGAGAGGTAATTGATCAATTGCCACTTCTACCTCTTGCTGCGTGAAAGAGCTACTAATTACAGAACAATCATCTTCTGATAAAGGGCTCACCAGGGATGTGAAACGCGAGATGTTAGAATTGCTTACAGGAGGAGTGGCACTAAACAACATCGAGTAATAATCCACGAATGCGGACGTAACCTCATTCGTACTCGTAACCAATGTGCCATTACGCATAATTCCCGGAATCAGCTTTGCAGTCGCATGATGACGTTCATCAAGCAAAGCTTGCCGCGTCGGCCGTTCGCAGTGCAAAGCACGCTTGACACGAGATCGAATTAAGGCACCCCTGTATCCACGTATCCCTGTAGCCCTGTAGCCACGAGTTCGATGCTTGAAAGCGGTACAAAAGCGCTTCTAGTGAATGCGGTGTTGCCTTAAAAACATGCCGTAGAACGTTATACTGCAGTGTATACGGTAATTATGAGCATGTTACTTACAGAAGTCGCAGTTACACGAGTAGCGAAGTACGTTTCCGCTACATTTCTTTTGCGCTCTGCGCACATGCAGAGCCATCTTGCGGCAAACACAGAAGAACCCCTCCTCGCAATGTGCGGCGCTGCCCCGACACGTGGCGAGCCACTCGCCCCTGACGTTTCGCCGTGCACCCTCACAGGTTGTAGAATCAAGCGTCTTTCCTTTCTTTAGATCACTATCTTCGCTCACCCGCTTCTCCCCTTGGGGCCGCGCGGGTACCGGTGCGAGGATGCCCCAATACCCTTGCGTTTAGTAAGTTTTCTCGACGAGGTGCAATAACGCTATCGCGTTCCACTCTTGAAGGCGAAGCTTAAGCGTCCTCCAAATTTTTTGTGGACTGGGATGACATTTGCTGCCTTCCAGTCTGCAGGTAAAGAAATGCTGTATAGTGATTTATTAAACAAGGCTACTAAGAAATGCGCAATTTCTTGTGAGCAAGATTTCAATACATGCGACGGGATGGCATCAGGCCCACTGGCTGATTTGTTTTTAGGCTAGAAAGTAACTTGAGGACACCGTTATATGTGACAGTAACCGCGGGCATGTCCTCGTAGGCTTTTTCTTGTGTTTCAGGCAATTCACCAGAGAATGCGGCAGTAAAGACGGATTGAAAATAAGAATTGAAACAGCAGGCCTTCTCATAATCGTCGGACACTGTTTTCTCGTCAACTAACAAAGTAGGGACCGAGGTCACCTCTTTACTATTGATTTTAACAAATTTCCAAAATTCTTTTGGATTTTCTCGTAACCTTGTATCGAGCGATGAAATATAAATATGTTTATTTACCTTTATTTCTTGCTTAATTTTGTAGCTTATCTGGCGCATTTCCTGGAAAACAGACAGCTTGTGATTTCTTGTATATGTGGCATACAGATGGCGTTTCTTATTAATTAATGCCCGAATTTTCTTATCCACCCATGGCTTATCATTCCGGCGTCTACGTGTAATAATTTTTGAAGGGATGTGTTGCTCAATTAAAGCCATTAGTTTATCTCTGAAAAGAATCCAAGCTCCATCTATATCCAGTGACTGGATGACTTCATAAAAAAGAGGGTAGAAACTAGAAAGTTCTCTTGAAATTGACGTGTAATCACCTCGGTCGTAAGAAAACACTTTCCTGGGATGTCTGTGGGCAGATCTGACTGAAGTGGTAGAGCACGCGGCCACAGCACTGTCATGGTCACTGATACCAGGGATGACAACTACATCTTTAATCAATGACTCAGAGTTAGCAAAAAACAAATCCAAGGTACTCTCACTATCATGACCTCGTCTGGTGCTCTCAGTCACGAATTGGGTGAGGTCATTAGTTGTAATAAACTCTGAAAAAGCTAAAGATAAGGTAGTCGAATCAGCCAAAACAGGTTTCCCATTATTCCAGTAAACGGCAGGCATATTAAAGTCTCCTCCAAGTATATAATCACTATTTATGGTAGTTAAAAAGCTTGAGAACTCATTAAATGATTCTGGACTAGAAGAACCAGGAGGCCGGTAAAAGGACCCAATAGCGATGTAACTGCCATGGTTAAGTCTAATCCTGCACCACACAGATTCAGAATTATCAAAAGAGCTAGGTAACTCACTACTCTGAAGGCATTCATCAATAAGGACAAAAACACCACCACCATGTGTGTTTCTATCACACCGGTAAACTTCATAACCACAAGGAAAGACTTCGATATCTGCAACGGATTCATGAAGCCAAGATTCAGTCCCGATAATAACATGTGGTCGAACAGAGGAAAGCAATGCAGCAAATTCGTCTACCTTATTTTTCAAACTTCGGCAGTTAACTAGCAAAATACTAAGCGGAAGGCTGCAAGAAGAATCAGATTTTGCACTGACGCACGAAGCTTTAGACTTTGAGCAGTGGTTGACATTTAGCTATCTATTTATTTCCGTCACCATGTCATCTCCGCTATCGTAGACAAAAATTTTGTTGCCTATATGTAGTTTGTCGAAACGCAGTTTAAATGAGAGGTTTGTGGTTTGAGCATATTCGTACAGTTTTGAGCGAGCGCGTCTAACAGCGGGACTGAACTCCTCACGAATAGCATATCGTTTATCCTTTAGCTTTGATCCGCACGACAACAGTAGTTCTTTAGCTTTAAACCTACAGAAATTTACAATAATCGGCCGGTTCTTTCCTTCACGAAAAGTTCCGAGCCTGTGAGCACGTTCGATATCATCTGGGTGGGCGATCTGGTCAAGCTCAGTTTTGAAAAACGCGATAACATTTTTCTCAGATTCTTTCCAACTTTCATTTTCACAGTCAGATAAGCGAAAAACTATCAAGTTATTTCTGCGTGTCCTGTTATTTGCATCCTCGAGGGACGATTTCGCGTTTACCAGTCTACGCCGATTATCTGAGGCGCCTTCTTTGACTGCAAGTAAATCATTTTGCAGTACAGCGACTGAGTTTTGAAGTTCCTGCAGCGAACGAGCAAGAGCATTCTGTTCCTTTATAACTACTTCAAGATCGGCAAGAAAGCGTGTCTGTGCCTGCTCTAACCTGCGGACAACTGCATAAATGCCCCCAACAGTGCATGCATCAATACTACCACTGTGCGGACTAGGGCCAGGATTTAATTCAACATCTCCCGAGAGGAGTAAAAGCAATGCAGAGAAAGCACGATGGGACAAAGTACGTAAACCCATGCATTTCTTAACCCACTCCAGCAGACTGTCGGGGCATGACACCGCAATCACACATCGGTTATAGAGCACCGGTAACAAGAAGCAGGGTTTCGATAACCAACCTGTGCGAGAAGATGTCGACAGCGGTGTAGCGCCCCGGCAGCAGGACGTCAACGTGGCGTTTAAGTAGAGCCTCCGCCCCCCTGGTATCAGTTGACGAGGGTGGTTGCCAGTCCAGATAAGCGAGTGTATCCAGAGTATCTGAAGTTGGCGCTTGTTCGTTGTTTTCCGGGAAAGGCGATGTTCGCACGGCCTCGCGTGCGTCCGTTGAAGAAAATGAAGACGGGGCCAAGCATCCGGCCACATTGAAGAAGCCGTCGCCTGGCCATGGAATCAGCAGGGCTCCGAAAAGCACCTGTGCGAGAAGACGCGGTAAGCTCATGTCGACAGCGGTGTAGCGCCCCCTGCGTGTGGTAGCTATGGTTGCGTGTGGTTGCTGTGCGCGGATCCGTCTTCATGTACGGCTCTGCGGATCCTCTTCTTGTCGCATAGCCCCGTTCTCGGCTTTGGGTGCTGTTTTGTTGCATTGGAATGCAAGCTCGTGTTCTATAATCGCTGCCTTGCGCCCTCGTTACCCCCGGCTGCATGGTGTGTTCCACTGCTAACTCTCATGTTGGGATTTTAAGACGCATGTGTTAATCCGGAATAAATCGGGGTCTTTTTGTGAACTATGTCTGTGTCACCGGTCAGGCGAAACCATGACTTGCGGATCCTTATTTCAGAAGACATAGACTTCAACGCATGAGATAGCTTTACGAGCTTCAGATGGCAAATCGTCCCTATTATGAAAGGGTATGCTTAAGCTATTCTCAGGCTAAATCTTAGTCCCAATAGAAAGGTGTAACGTTATATCTAGGTGGCTGAGAGTAAAACGTATGACCGTGCAAGTTTGGGCAACCATGTGTGTAATTTTTCAGTACATGCAAGGACATAAATACTATCTGTCCATGTAACGGCGGAACCTAACCCCTAAAGTTGCGATTCCGCCAACAAGAGATTTACTCTCACAGAACTAAGTTCACAACTTTTTTAGTGTGTACGAGTGCGTTGGAACTACAGAGCGCGGTACAGCGGAGGGCACGAAGCTTTCAAAGGGTGGGGTCTGTACAGACTGAAACGCTGCGTTTACCCTTAACTCAATGACCACCAGACTGCTTATTTTGGGTTTTCCGTCACCGGCAATTTTTTAGATGTTGGTAAATGGCACCTAAATAAGATTAATCGTTGAACTTAGGCGGATACGCGTCATTAAAATAACTGAAAGGCATTCATTTCGCACAATTAGATGTTCATTACCTGCGGACTTTCATTTGCTAATTTTCAGCAACGTGAAGCGTTACCGACAAAGTGTCGCCAACATTCTTAGGTAATAAGCTATTCATCTGGCTTTTGTTATTTGTCTTCGTTGTCCTAATGTCGTATCGGACCTCACCGATTGATACATGTTTCGTATTTACTCATGAAACCAAGTTTCAAAGCGGTGCAGGAAGCCTGTGTCGTCAGTACTCCAATAATCATTAATTTCAACTCGTAGACCAGGCTCATCAATTGACGTTTCGCAGGTGACAACATCCAGGAAAAATAATTGTTTAATCAGATATGCCATCTAGGACATTTAATTCAGACTAGCCTATATTTTCTGGGACGAACAATAAATCGAGCGCTGGGATTGCTATGGAGGAAATCGTAGTAGGTTGTTTAACTTCTTCTCTTAATTTGTGAGAGAATTTAAGTATTCCTTGCTGGAGAAAATTTTGCATGGTCAACTGAAGTCAATTCCTAATCGTTACTGGCAACTCGAAACCGCCAGCCTTTATCGGGTGGGTGCTTCTTTTTACACGACTGCAAAGCAACGCATTCAGCTCATTCAAAATTTAGTTATAGCGTTGGATGGTCTCTAAACTGCTGCTGTGAGGTACGCATCACCAGAAAAGTCTTTTAGACAGCATGAGTTCTGGTTTTTCAGTCGTAATACTGGGACCCGGAGCGATTCTTTCACAATAATGGCCACGCCGCTACCAAGGTAGTTTCTATTCCACTGAGCACTGTTGAGCCAGGAGGAACGAAGCAATCGGAAGAAACTGTGCTGTAAATCATATTTATTCCAATGACATGTTCGTTCAGATGACAATAAAATTTCAACATATTTTACCGGGTTACAAATGAAGCGAGTGGATCTATAAACTATTTAGACCCCTGACTAGAGACCTTTTAGGTGATCACATATTGCCGCTGATTTGGCACAGTTGCTTCGAATGTCTGCGTTGAGTAGGGAACTCAAATGGTCGGTTCATGTGCAGTCTGAAAAGCACAAGCGGTCAACTATCTTTAAGCTTAATGTATGCTGACGATACATTTTGTCCTTTAGACCTTTCTGCAGCAGGCTGCCGCCAACCCGTGCAACCTACGTACACCATCTGTCATGCATGGATATATATGTAGCACATTATTATTGTGACTTCGGAGCCGTTAAAATTCTGTCAAAACATGTCAACCTCTGAGAAGTCTATGAATGCGGCCCGCGGTTAGTCCGCCCCTTAGCAGCTTACTCTTGCCTGCGTGTAAGAGAGCGGAGTCAGATAGACATAAAAATGGGATTTTACAAACCATATTTAGCTCACAGGTAAGCTATTCTTTGCAGTGTGCTGGAATTCCAGAAGATAAAGAGAAGTTGAAGAGCTCAGCAAAACAATATTCCAAAATCAAATGGTTTTTCTTAAAGTAAGATCACATTTCTGTACACGCATTTAAAGTAACTGTATGCAAATAAATGGTAGCAAAAACAGTCATAGGCTATAAATAGCCCTCACTAGAAAGCAAGAACTACCAGGACGAGAAAAGCAACCGACAATGGAGCGCTTCATCTCTGTGCCTTCTCTATCCATACTCGTGCGATTTGAAACTGCATAAAATTTCCTAACTATCCGCATTATATGCCACCTGACTCTCGGGCGACCTCAGAAGTCATCATGAAAGGCACTCTGCAACACAGACACTTCAAAACGGTTCGTTATGCTTTTTGTTGCCATCCCCTGCATTCTGGACTCGAAGAGTGGCCAGTATGCGAAAGTTGTCATACGAAATCTGTGTTTCGCAGTGAAGACATTGCGTGAGTAGTCATGCAGTTAAGTGGGGGAAAAAAATAAGTTTGGCTCTGTGACAAAAATACTGCAACTTGCACAGCGCGACGTTTCAGCTTTTCTTGTGTCACGTAGCCACGGCGACATCCAGGTCGGCAGTTCGACAAGACAATTGCCAGCGATGTGTTTAGTTGCCCATTACTGAACGAAATAGACGTGAATGCGCTGACAGCAATAGAAACGAGTATGGGAATATGTGGTCTTCCGTATCGTATTAGTGGCGACGGGAACTGCTTTATGTTTCAATAAGACTCTGAACTTCTAAGGTAACCTTTGCAAAAAGTTCCGAAAGCCGTCCGTTTGCCCAGGCTGATCGAGATATTTTGAGAACATTCTATTCGTCTCGAGTAAACAACAAGAAGATAACTTAGCCCGCGCGACATGAAATTATAAGGCCATGTGCAGCTGCAGTAAAAAACTAACAATGCGTCTTTACGTCTACACTTATTCCTACTATCATATCTTGAGTGATATTTTGGTAAACTAAGCTAAAGGGCAGGGATTATTGTCCAACTTGTTCATAGAGCAGTGCAAATGGTTTTATTTCTCAGTATTTTTTTCCTCTGAATGTGAAACCAATTAGGGAGACCCTTTCATTTAGCTGGAGAAGCTCGCTAAATTTCGAATATGGTATGCATATCTAACTTCCTTATTTTCATGCATTATGGCAGCCCTCAGCACAAGTTTCTGCATACGTCAGGTCACTGACGTTGCAGCTATTTAATAAATGCCCCCAAAATTTGGAGATTTTAAAAGTTCATTTCCTATATCTCTTCTGAGCGCACATCAACGGTAAAAGAGAGGAGGTAATTAAATTCAAGAAATAAATGCACCCTTGAGGCGTTCATTGGCTTGCATGCCGAGTTAAAATTGCGTTGTAAGCAATTATCTTTGTACTGATTCTTGGTCTGACATTGGTCTGCATTTCCACTTTGAGGTTGCTCGCAAATAAAGGAAATGCAGTTCTAGCTCCTGAAGGAATTTCTATTCAACGATATATGCGACATATTCACCTAAACAAAATATTTTACAAAACTTTAAGAGCACCTGGAAATTATTGTCACTGAAGTCGGCATGCTTTGTTTTCATAATATCAAAAGCTTCATTTTTATTAGTTTATATAAAGCTTCAAACAGTGATATAAAAACACTGAGCGCAGACTCTCGAAAAAGTTTTCAAAATGATACCAACATATCGCCATCTGGCAGTCATCGCTGTCCTGTCATGTAAGTAACTGGATTAAAAAATTGTTCAAGTATGAGGTATCTGCAGAAACAGCGCATATTTTTTTATGAGAGAGTGAGAAATGTCAAATATTTGAAGCTAAAATATTTAATTTGGTGCACACGGCTGTTTGATGTAAAAAGGGCACTAGTTATCGACACTTTATCTGATTGCTATGAAAATGACAATCGAGCTAGCGAGGAAAATTAAACTGTTTAAACAGAGAGGAGCCCGCTTACCTATAATTCAAACTCTTAAATTGAATCTCACTAAAGAAATTCGGAATGCAAAATGAACACACTACCAGGATTTATTTATGATTTCCCTCAAAAGTTTTGGAATTATCTAGCACAAAAGAAAAAGCCTATTAACCGTATTATACATGAGGGGGCAATTCTTGTTGACAAAACTATCATCGCTGAACACTTTGACAGGCACTTCCATAGTGTATTTTCAATTCCAAATTCATGCAGATTGCGCAGTGATTCATTTTGTTTCCTTGATCCAGACATTTTATCTTTGTCATGATTAACTTCACTGTTGTTGAATCTTAATCTTCTCCTGGTCCGGATAAATTCCTTCACATCTTTTTGCGTCGTTATGCAGGAATTATTTCTAAATTTCTTGCAATAATATTTCGCACCTCATTTGCAGCACGAGGGCTACCTCCCAACTGGAGGACAGCTTGCGTTGTGCCTGTTCCTATAAAAAGCGTGACATGGCATTTGTTGCTAACTATCGTCCCATTTCACTCACTTCTACATGTTGTAAATTGGCAGAGCATATTTCAGCTAATTATATAACCAAATTTCTTGATGACAATCGTGTACTCTTTTTTGTTCAACATGGTTTTAGGAAAGGTTTATCCACTGTGACCCAACTAATATCGGTTATCCACAGCTTCGCAACAGTCCTTAACCTCTCAGGGCAGTTCGATGCCATTTTTTTAGATTTTCAAAAAGCTTTTGATGTTGTACCACATGCAAAACTAATATATAAACTTGAACTAATTGGTCTTACTAAATTTGTAGTCATGTGGGTTTCGTCATATCTCGCCAACTGTGTACAGTTTGTTAACATTGATGGTAATCATTCAAATCAATTACCAGTTCCTTCAGGCGTTCTACAAGGCAGTGTACTAGGGTCGTTGTTATTTCTCATATATATATATATATATATATATATATATATATAAATGATATCGTTACTGTCATATCCTAACCAGTCTAAATCAGGCTCTTTGCTGATGATTGCATTTTGTTCAACGAAATAAATATCCCTAAAGATCAAATTCTCCTCAACTCTAACCTCCAGAAAATTCACACATGGTGCAGTAATTGGGATATGCAGCTTAATGCGCTAAATCTGTTTTTATAATTATAACCAACAAAAAACTAGTACATTCATTTCCATACAACCTCCCATCGCATCCTCTTGTAGAAGTTGCAGAATATAAATATGGTAGCACCTTCGTGTTACCATAACTAACAATCCAAGTTGGAACAGACATATTGCGAATACATGCTCATCCTCCTACAGAAAACTTGACTTTCTTCGTCTCAACCTTAAAAATATTTCTTCCAAGGTAAAGGAGTTAGCGTACTACAGCCTCATTAGACTCAAATTAGAGTATGCTTGCACAGTTTGGGACTCTTACACCAAGAATACTGTGGCATTGGAGGCTATCCAGCGGAAAGCCGTACGCTTCATGTTTTCAAAATACCGCACATCTGACTCTCCCTCCATTTTAATGAATGCAAACTCCATTCTACAATTTCAAATACGAAGAAATATTTAGAGACTAAAATATCTTTTTTGCTAAAAAAACAACAAACTTGCTACCTTACCTTACGCCCCTTACAACACATCCAACAAGACACCATCATGCACAATCTGTAACTCCGTGTCAAGCCAAAATCAATGAATTTAAGTATTCTTTTTTTCCTAGTACTGTTGAAGAATAGAACAAGCTGCCTTCTGATGTAATAATGTCCATTGATTCTATTCATAAATTGCTGGCGTTTTAACCATAATCGTGTTTTATATTGGTGTATATTTCCTTCTCAGTGTTGCGCATGTGTCATCGTAATCTGCCTGTCAATTGTGTTTAGCATGTTATTTTTAATGAATTCATATTTCACTGCATTGTATTCTTTTTGCCCCTCCTGCTAGGGCCCAGTTAAGGCCTTATTTGGTAAATAAACAAATAAAACTGCATCAAAGTACGCAGCAGGCATGCCAAGTACGAATCTAACACCCCATTCAATCAAACGACCAGCTACAAACGTGTTTCACGAATGGCCGATGCATGTGTTCCTATCTTCGGGCACATATTCAGATTTCGCTCGCAACAGAAACTGACAAGCTACCACTATGAATTGAAGATAATAAGAGTCGTAAAATATCGATATGCAAAGTTACAGAAACCGAACAAGGGAGAGCCTCAGCCCAGAAAAAGCGCATCGACAAGCCTTTGTCTGGCAAGTAATGTCGTCACTGGTATCGTTTCTTTATACATACCGAAGAAAAGAAAAAGTGAATGGAAAAGGATTAGAGCAGGGGAAAAAATTGCCTTAAAAGTGGCGTTGGCTGAGCTGCGAATCTGTGACCCCTGATCGGGAAAGGTAATGCAAAAGAGGTAGTAGCAGGTAAAAGAACAGTGCCAAGTGTATGATGAACAGGAAGGCACATACATGAGGGCAAAACGAAAAGACAGCTATATAGAATAAGGGCAGAATGAGCGCTCGGGCTGTTATCTTTCTACGTCCTTTTCGTTTGCGCTCGAGTGTCTTCGTAAGGCCACGTAACATGTCGAGCACAATTTCTTCGTAATCATATAATGAACGAACTATCCTATCGCAGCAATCAGCCTCAACGTTAATATGTGTTTGTAGCAGACAATTAGTGCTGTTACAGGAACATTGCAGCAATAGCAATATCCACTAATATTCCACTGCAGCTGTAAGGGAATGGCAAAATGCTGAATGCCCTTCTCTCTATACTGAAGAGCTTCGTGCTGTTCTTGGCTACTAGCCCCGGAAGTTGTGTCCCACCCTTTTGACGTAACTGTGCTTGCCCAGCGGCTCCTGCTTCCTGTCCAGCGCACCTCACAACATTCCGCGTTCCGTGTAATACTTTAAACCGCCGGCACTTCGGCTCTCACCTAACAGCTCCGTGATCCTCGGAGGCCTTTTCTTTACTTGTTTTTATTATCCCTTGCTTCTTGATCTTGCACGAGTTTTGTGAGTGCCAAAAAGAACGGCGCTTTGTTATGTGGTGTCTGGCCAATCGGGACTTCTTTTCTTCTATTACCGCCAAAGGAATTCCGCGGTAGTGAATTATGAGCCTCCCCCCATTATGACAGCTTGCTATTGCGAAGCACTGTTACGTGTCAACATGAATGCGTATGCCTAATGAAATCTCGTATACTACTATCGTCGAAAAAAAAAAATAGGTGATGTGGTTCATTAACGAAGTGTTTGGTTTTTTGGTTTGTGGGGTTTAACGTCCCAAAGCAACTCAGGCTATGAGAGACGCCGTAGTGGAGGACTCCGGAACTTTCGACCACCTGGGGTTCTTTAACGTGCGCTGACATCGCACAGCACACCAACGCCTTGCTTTTCGCCTCCACCGAAAAGCTGCCGCCGAGGCCGGGATTCGATCCCGCCCCTTGGGACCAGTAGTCGAGCGTCGTAACCACTGCGCCACCCCGGCGGGGTAAATTAACGAAGTGTTTGCTTACGCGCTGAATGCTCATGGCATCATCTGCATGGCGCGCTTATGCCTACCTGTAGAAAGAACAATACCCGTGAAACTGAACACATGACGCACACCGCCTGCATTTGAATCCTTATCCACTTGGTTGCTTAGACGCGCCAGTCTTCTCAAGATCCAAGCCAGCAGTTAGAGTGGCTACGTGGTATCAGATTTAAGCCGCTAAAGAGCCGCAAAGAAGACGAATAAGCAGTTGGCAGGCACTAGCCCCATTACGCAATGAGGAGTTGATTTTATACGTGGAGCTTGTTAACGTTGCTAATACACTTGGCGGTAATGAACAGTTAGAGCTGGAGCTGCCGTGCGTCCACAGCATCCAATACTACCGACGCACGGTCGCTTCATCTGTAATGCTTCCTCACGCTTGCAAGCCAGTCGCTTCGGAAAGACCAGCAGGGGTCCCCTACTGATACGCGGGCCAACTAAACTCGAGCCGTAAACAGTTATGTCCAAAACTGTCATTCCTCAGACCATGTGCGCCACCAAAGCGCCTCAAGCAAAGTTTCACAAGCTGGCTCACGTTTCTCTCCCTTTCTCTATTTCCTCTCTTGCAAAAGTGGCAGTAAGCTCCAGTCTCTACCTAGCTACCGAGCTGAGGGATTCCTCGCTCGCGGGGCTCCCACGCCGCTAGTAAACGCTGGCGACGAAAAGTATAGCGTTTACAATAAACGCAACCCGAAGTCACGCCATGGCTACTGGAGGAATGCACACCACCAACTAACCTTTTAATGCAAGAATTTATAATCGTGGATTCAGCGCCTTATCGGCGGCCGCTTTTCGATGGAGGCGAAAAGCAAGGCGCCCGTGTGCTGTGCGATGTCAGTGCACGTTAAAGAACCCCAGGTGGTCGAAATTTCCGGAGTCCTCCACTACGGCGTCTCTCATAGCCTGAGTTTCTTTGGGACGTTAAACCCCACAAACCAAACCAAACCAATCTACTCCGCTGAAAATTATACCTCGGACGAAGCAAAGAAGTGCGCGCTCATCGTGACATTTTGAGGAGCCTACACTTTCGAGATTGCCTGTTCGCTGGTTGTACCTAAGGCTCCCTTAGAAGTGAGCTATGAAGAGTTCGACTTCTTGAGCAGCACTTCAATCTAATAAAATCTGAACTCTGTCGTATGTACGTCTTCCAGCGACATGATCAACTAACTGCCCGAGGAATCGACCAGTACCAACGTCGCAGACCTCGAAAGTTTGACAGGCGACTGTACCTTTCGAGTTCTAACGACAACGTCAGTAATATCATAGCCGCCGGCCGAAAGCCACAAATAAATTCTAAAGAATCCCGCCGTACTGCCCTAATACATCATGCTTCGCGACAGATATGGCTGCGAGATCTGTGACGAACACCTCCTACAGGGACTCTTCGCAGAGAAAGGCTTTCCTTTTCGTTGAGCTTTTGACCTGGCCCTGCAATCAGAAATTGCGTCGAGGCAGCAGCCAAAACTCAACGGAGCGACGAGATGGGCAGAGGTGCGCATTGAAAACACCTCAACCTTAAAACAAATATTCAAATTCGCTGCAAAATAGATGTAACGGCTGGCGCCTGCCTGATACCTGCAAATTCAGGACGTCGCAATGACATTTTTGCTCCAACGAAGGCCGCATCGAGAAAGCTTGCATCGCCCGGAAAAGAGAAACCAAGGAATGCAAATTCGACATTAGGCAAAGAATATACAATGTGAACGCTCAGTCCACGAGCGACAGCACTCGCACTCTGCAAAGAGATCCATGCTATGTGATTTAAGCAGTGTGTGAGTGAAAACACAGCCCTAAATTTCTTATTCTGCAATTTTTGTAAACGCGTTCCAAATTGAACCTAAGTTGAAACTCCCACATCGATGTTATTTTACGGGAAAGCTCTGAAGACTCGCTGGTGTTTGCGGCGTAAACTGTCAATGGCCCCAGAAGACGTGAAATTGGCAGGGCACAAGGCTTTGGTGCGTCCTCGTCTCGAATATGCATGTTGTCTATGGGACCTTACACAGCCACGAATATTTCGAAATCAGAAAGAGTGCAAAGGATCGCAGCCCCTTTCATCTGCAACAGATTCAAGCGCACAGAAAGTGTTTCAGACATAAACAACCCTCTAGGTTAAGAATCTTTTCAGGCAAAGCGCACTGAAGCAAGGTTGAAATTTTTGTACCTAATATACAACAATCTCACTAAAATAAACTTCCATGATTCTATTACTCTTTTTGCGAGCGAGTACGCGTTTTAATCATGGAAAAATGCTGAAATTGCGAGCATACTCCAATACAGTTAAGCATTCTTTTTTGTCAGAATAATTGCAAAGTGGAATAATCTGCCGATGTGTGTAGTGAACAGCCCAAATGTAGAAATATTTATTGATAACTAGAGGGCCTCTCGCATGTGAAACCTCTGGTGGTTTTTTTTTTGTTTTTTTTTTGCAACTTGTTTTCCCTTCCATGAAGCTCGTGTAACGTTGTACTTTTTTAAATTGTATCTTCGCTCACCCCTGTTTGGAGCCAAACGACTCCGCAGTATTACAAAATACATAAACAAATAAATGCGCAATATGCGCAACATCTCTACCCCTAGCCCCTACCCAGCACAACAAGTTACTCTAGAAAACTTTGTCCCTCTGTGCCACCTGCCTGATCCGCACGCACTCGCGAGTGAAATTCTGAGGTGAAAAAAGTACAGCGTGAATCACATCCATCGTGGCCGCGGAGTCGAACAGAATATGCCATCGTTTCCCATCCACGGTCAGTTCACGCGTTGATGGATCCAGCAGGCATTTGTCTTCCCCGTCAAGCTGGCGAGCGAAAAGATACCTTCTCCCTTCGACAGCCGCTCACGACGTGCTCTGGTTCGTTACTAATATTATGGTGCGGCTGCCTAAAAATAATAAAAATAATATGCCTCCGCCCATGACACTAAGTATAACAGTGAAAACAGACTGTCGGCTTCCTCTTTTAAAACGCTTTATCACGTTCTTCGTCAGCATCGTTTCTTACAGTTGCGACATTTTCGCGGTCCTCCTCGCTTGTTTCTTTCTCTGCCTGTAGGGTGGGTACTAGTTTCTCAATCCGCAATGGACGCTTCATGAAATCCTTGTGAGGCTAGTGACTGCCTACAAGCTCTCTTTTCCTACACCGCCCCTGACATGAAACTTCCCCGAGCTCAGCGTCGCATTGCAAGTTTTTCTTCTCGGACCTGCCTTGCATCCACAGCTGTACTTCCTCGTTCAGGCTGTTGGAAAACTATTGCAGCAGATTTCTTCTACAACTTTTTCCCGATCATAACAGGCATCTGTGGCTTTGAGCCATTCGATCAAATTTGCTTTCACACTGTAAGCAAACACCGGAAAAGATACAGAATACTTATTCCCTGCTTTCCTAAGGCGGGAGGGAAATTCGAAACGATGAAAATGCGTACGCGGTCACAAAGAGACGTTGGAATGAGAAACACGCAAAATCAGCACGTTCGAGTGCTCTTCGATAGTCTGATAATAAACGAAATGTGATGATATGATGACAGAACACAGTGAAAAATGATTTCAAATGCACGAACGCTCTTCGAGCTGCTGCTGCCGCAACCGCTAGATTCGGGCGGCGTTCTACGCTCGAGTGTGGGGCACCGTGGCGCCATCCTCGATGAAGGCGCGGAAGCCTGAGAGAGCGAACTCGTCTTGCGAATTCATGTTCGCGTGCCAGGTGTTCACGTTTTGGTGCCCGATGAAGGAAAATGGGAGCCGAAGAGATGGTTCTCGGTCTTATTTCGATGTCGCTTAGAAGTCGCCATGAACTGGGATAAAAGCATTTGGTGTTTAAAAGGAATGCGGATGAATGTTTCAACATCGGACACATAGGCCCTGTCGCGTTGATTTGTTCCTTACTTTAAATAAAAATATTACTCACTCACTGATGGCAGAGAAGCCAAGAATGGAGTGCGGCTGCTACCTTGCTCATGTGACTGTCATGTAATGGAGTTTAGAAGTAAAACTTTCTGACGACCTAGTTGGTACATGATACTTAAAAGCAGTCTGTGCTAAACAGATTAGCGCAGGAAAAAAATAAGGTAAATGAGAGAAGTGCAACTTCCAACTTTATTAACAGGAAGACGGCAGATGCAGGCGTGCTTATATATCCGCTGACATTGGGAAGAAAAATGCACGTTTAGAACGACAGCTTGTGGGGCAAGTTGGTTATTTACTTCACGACCACTGCGGCGCAAAGAAGACAACACAAGAAAAAGCACGACATATGCATGCGGGGTCGCTTTCTTTTTGTGTTATCTTCTTTTCGCAGCAGTGGTTTTCAGGAAATAAAATTCAGGAAAAACTTTTTTCCACTTCAGTTCATAATTTACATCAGCTCAAAACGAAGACAATGCATTTCACCTTCAAAATTAACTACAGCGGATTATTTACTACCTCTTTCTCATTTTTCTAATACTACGGCTTATGGAAGCAGTTTACATGCTATAATTGAAAGTTCCCTTTGGGAGAATAGAATGCTTGCTTTGTTACGACGAAGTAATTCAAATTTGTAACGCCCTTTTTACCGTGTCCCACTTGGCCTACCTGAACCTCATGGTAGTAAGGTACAGATTGTCGCAAACGCCCCGATAAACCGATGTGTTTATTGAATGAAAAAAAACTGAGATGTCGGCAGGAAAGTTGAGCATATGGCCTGCTACTCTGCACTCTATCCATGCATGTCTATTATGGCTCTAGCTGACCAGTACAAAGCTGTCTTTAGGGCAGAAGATGAACGCAGGAACTATGAAGCCTATGTCCCACCACCCAAATCCCAGGCGACCTTTTGCTTGAGCAGATCCATTAAACATCTACTGCTGCAGTAAATTCGTAATAGCTTATTCCGAGTAGATTTGGAAAACTTAACAATAGCTACGGCGTACATGAAAAGTGGAGCTAAGGGAATTTGGTCCTACGTTTTGAACAGGTCGTTGGTGCTATGCACGAATCTTGCGCAACAGCTATTCAATCACATTGTTACAGTTATTTCCCCACCGGCGCTCGTCCAGCTTTCGCTATATTTCGGGCTTCAGTATATAAGTCTTTCGCCTGAAGGCAACTATGCACTGTGCCATTATTATCCGTCCTCATATACCTGCGCGGAATATCTAGCAGTGAGGCTCCGTGTTCATGTTTCAGGTATTTTTTTATTGTATTACACACATTAGTGTGATTTACGTGGTACAGAAGGAGGTCTCAAAGCGCAGCTGTCAGGGGGACCACCTATAGCAAAATGGTTGAAACAAATTCACAAATTTACAAACTGCCAGCCACCGTAAAATAACAAGTCTAATGTCACGGCTTCCCATGGTAAGCTAGGTACTTTGTTGCTCGAAAGTGGCATCTTCGTGTTTCGTGATTGATGCGTTTGGCAGAGTTTGCAAGCTTTGGAGTACTGATCGATCTGCACACATGCTTGGCCCAAACATGGCACTTCTCGCCCGCTCTTTCATTTTGTCCGCTCCGGAATGTGCGGCGTGAAGAAGACTGATAATTTCTGGTCTCTTTGAATGTGGTATGATTACCTTATTACTGCGGAATAACAGGCCATCTTGGGTGTGTACCTCCTCCCGGAATGACCAGTATGGGCGGACGGCTTCGGGGACCTCCCGCTTGTCGTCCGGCCAGCTTGTTTCCGCATGCCAGCGTAGCTGGAGCAGAGCAGGATCACCATCAGCTGCTGCAAGGAGGTCTCTGAGACGTTCATTTGAAGCAGACAAAAATCTAGTACATTCACTTGAAACAGCTCGGTCTCTTCAGCCACGAACTCTTTATTAGGAAACAGCGAAAAAGAATCTGTGAGAAATGATCCCTTGCCCAGATAAGGATATCGCTGCAGGTTTAGTTTCATGCATTGCAATCGAAGGAGACACCGATGCAACTTCTTGAATATCGGCACCAAAGGGCAGTGATCTATCTAAACGGTTACCTCTGGCTGGCCGTAAATGTAATCATGGAGTTTCGTGCAACCATACACAATGCGAGCGTCTCTTTTTCTACTTACGCATAGCGCTGTTGTGCGTCTGTGAGCGACAGAGACGAAAAAGCGAGAGGATGGTCTTCTTCAATAAGAATCGCGCCAACCCCCAAATGGCTGGCGTCGACTGAGAAGATGACAGATTTACTTGCCCTTTTTTTCGGGGACGTGGGTTCGAATCCCACCACTGCCCCCATGTAAGCCGGCCGGCAGTTAGGGAAGAACAACCTTTATTGCCAATAGGAAAAGGGTTTTAAAGAGACATGTGGGTGGCGTAATAGATCACAATGCTAGCTTGCCGCAGCGTGACGTCAGAATGACTCAGCTCTGCTACACCTCCTTACACGTAAACCTGCAATTTCTCCCTTTTTGCACGTATTGTTTTCATTATAAAAGCATTCATGAAAGAACATATTTTTGAAACTGCATTTAACAATACACTTCGTTCATGTGCAAGTGATGGTCTATATAAACGTCCTCTTACAACAATCTAGAACTGGCCACCTCTTCTCCCAGCTGTATCAGTTATAATGCCTCCTCTCAAAATAAATGTAACCTAAAGCTGTTAGCGAGTTTAGGTAAGTTTTTATCTAGCGCAGCTAAAATAAATATAGAGTGCATTCGGTGACTCTAGTGGCACAAATCTTGCTGCATTATTAGAATCCCAGTTGAAATGTGGTCAGTGGTCTTTAAAATCCTATTTATAATTTCAGGCTTCTGGATGCTAGTAATGGCAGAGGATTGTGGAAACGTAACACCAAGTAGCTTTGAAGTACAGCAAGACAGGTTCAAGGGGTTCTGCGAAGGGATCAACAAACAAAAAAGATTTCCCGAGGGCAGCAAGTGGCTCCTTGTTGTAAGTGTTAAAAGAGCAGATTTTGTTTATATATATATATACCTTAACCGAGCATTATTAAGCTTTTGGTTGTTATTATTCCATATAATTTGATTTTGGAAGCAGCCATGCACCGTGTTTTTCATCATCTGCGGTCAATGAATGTTTTATTATACAATTAAATTATCATGAATTTTTTTTACTGATTGACGGCTGTTGTTTAGTCTTTTTGTTTGGATAGGATTTGGACTTTGAGCCAGTCTAACTATCTATTTATAAGCATCAGCAATAGCCTAAAACCTCGTGGTTAAATTATATGCATGGGGTTTATGTTCACAGTCGTACACGACTATAGCATCGCTGCCACCAAGCAGTGAAACATGCGGGAGTAAAGATGGAGTTACCACAAAGAAAATGGGTCCAGTTTCTGTAGCGAACAAGTGAATCCTCGCTCGGCAGCGTACCTCTCAATATGCCAGTCGCTGCCTGGAGCCATTTTTCTATTTCTGAGTCACTGTCCTGGTTAACCCATATGGCAATGTCGTCTGCGCAGAGACTGCCTCTGTGCGCTCCAACTGCCCGGGGAGAGCGCACGCAGCCATCTTAAAGAGTAGGGGGGACAGCATCGAGCCCTGTGGGGTGCTCCTGCTGCCAAGTACAGTTGCGCAAAAATTAAGTAGATTGGAATATTACACAGGCCATCCTGCCAGAAAGGAAACTGAGCGGGTAATTGAAGATTTTAGTCCCCACGCTAAATTACTGCGTCCGCTGAGTACCGACTCGGGCTTTATATTGTCGAATGATTTCGTCAGGTCTAGCCCTTGGATCACCTTCGCGTGCTTCAACCGCGAGTCAATGATGTCGTGTTTAATTTGCAGCATGATATCTTGTCTGCACAGATGAGGGCAGAATCCAATCATTGTGTGCGGAAGGAGGTCTTGCTTTTCTACGTCTTCAATCAATCTTATCTCATTGATGTGCTCCATTAGCTTTCCTACGCGGAGGTAAGCAATACGGGCCTGAGATTCTCGAACTACGGAGTTTTGCTCGGCTTGTGAATAAAGTCAGCGTTTGCCGCAATTGAACAAGTGAATAAAGTCAGCTCGCCCTTGTCCCAGCATTCTTCAAAGTATCTCTTTAGGTAACATATCGATGTGTCATGAAGTTTCTCAGCATTTTATTTGTAACATCATCAGTAACCGGGGCAGGATTTGTGCTAAGCCTAATTACACTCTAACCTCCGTTCTTCTGATGAGAGAATCAAGCGCTACATTGGGCGCAACCTTATACTTTGGAAGGAGAGTTGGTTGGGTCTCATCAACATATACGTTTTTATTATTTTCTGCTTGAAATCGTCGTCTCAGCAGTCAAAATTGTCTCGAGTTTTGGCAAGTCAACTCCGCGATTGGGTTTCCGAGTTTTCCTGGTGAAGCAAATGGCGGATGATACCTCATGTTTTGGCCGGGTTTATTTCTCCCTCCATGGTGTCACAATGTCTGCCCAAATTTTCTTCACATAATTCACATCAGTAATCTTCAATTTCCTTATTATGTTGCGCCAGCCTTCTGTGAAGGGTTTGCTTCCATTTCTGTTTTTTTTTTTTTGGACGTCATTCTTTTATTTCCTTAGCCTCCTACATATGCAGGAAGTAGCTATCTGCAGTTTCGGGGTTCCTTCCCTCTTAAGGTTTTGGTAAAATCCCTAACGTTCGATTTTAGCTGCTCCCCCATTCCCCGATTATGCAAATGGGCTTCCCTTCCTGGTTCGATCTAGCTGTTCAATAGTGGCTCCATTCAACGACGGCCAGCATGCGTGCCTTGAGCGTCTTCAGTACTTTGAGGATAGGTTCCAGTATGTAATAGCCGCTCCCGAAATGTAGCTCCGAATTGTGTCATTCAAGGCCAGTGCCGCTTTTACGACGGTGAGATACGGGGATGTATCCACAGTAACGCTGTTGCCCCATCGTGTGGGGCTCTCGGGGTCAGTATGTAACGAACCCCTGGGTCTTGCATGTCCACCAACAATTTTCTTTCAGCCGATGATGCGCAGCAAAGTTTGAATCTCACCTTCATTTCTTTAGGCAAGCTGTATATATTCAACAGAAAGCGGATAAGTCCCATTTTCTTGCCCGAAGCCGTCTCGATGTTCCGCGAGCCGAAGTCGTGTTCTATCCGCGCGATGTTTAGTTTCACTGGTCGTGACCTCCGATTTCTCGCCCCCCCCCCCCCCCCTTCCCCCCGCGAAACCTTGATATCCTGATAATGTGGCTGCTCCCCACGTCTCCTGAAACGCAGTCTCGAGTGGCGTGGTGGTCAGTAGAGGAAGATGCTGCTGCAGAATCGGCCGCTTACAACAGAAGCCGCGACATTTCTACTGCCAAATATTTTTCTCAGCGCGGTTGGCCATTCCATCGGGACAACCTTCAACTTTCGGTTGGTAAACCGTAGTTTTGATACTTCCAGCTCCTTAGGATAAGCTCACATTCAACGACATACATGCTTAAATCCTTCGATGGTGAGCTGCGATCGAGCCATGGTATGCATGCCGCGGACTCGGTTGCCTCTGTGTGAACTTAGTGCGACAAGGTATCCGTAATACTTAGAAGCTCTATGTACGACGAGCATCTTGACAACAACTAAGATAAAAAAAGGACCACTTGCCAAAAGCTTGATGTATCCGTGGTACTCGCGTAGTCCGCCATTCGCCTCAAAGAAAATTCGGGGTAAAACCTTCGAAAAGCTGCCAAAACCAGTGAAACACTGCGGAGACCATCTGAGAGGCATCCGCTCGTTTTGTTCTGCTCGTAGCGCCATTTACACCTCCAGAATTTTTTTTTTCATAATTTTGCTTTCGTTAGTTTCGGGGAAAGAAGACGAGCTATATGTCTCACTTTTAGGTGGACACCTACGCTTATTTAGCTCAAGTTTACGCCACCTTTTATTTTGCGATTTCTTTAAAATATGAAAATACTAGATGGTGCAAAATATCTACAGGGTGGTGGTGGTAGGGATTGGGCTAATGGGGTGGCTGCCCCTATCCCTCCGGGGCTGAGAACCCTTTGCGGTGGAGCCACCTTTGCCGCCGTCGTATCAATACCTATTGTGCAGGCGGTCCCTACACTCGCCGCTGCCTCAGTGGCGTACGACGGCTGTTGCAACACACGCCTTTTTCTTCCTCTCTTCGGGATTAACTCTTTCAATTTTCCTCTATGCATGCGGCAGCGGTGGCGGCCCAACTAGAGCCAGTTGCAAGGCCCATGCATTTTCCTCTTTCCTACAGTCGCAACAGCACAGGGATGTCAGATTCATCCTGGTGTCTTCGATTCAGAGCCCGACTAATACTTACAACTGTTTCTTCCACAGACATGCGAAGCAGCGAGCAGTGAGAGTGACGTGGTTAAGCGCAACCGCGATGCGGAGCGAGCGTGCAGCGTCGAGGCAGTAACAGGACAGGTGGTTAGGCGCACCTGTCGAGCGAGCCAGTCACAAGGCAAGCCAGCGGCGAATCTCGCGGTTAGGAGCAGCCTTTCAGGCCACTGGTGGAGAATGTGACGTAACCTCCAGGTTTGCGTGCGAGAAATGAAGCTTCTACTCCGAATGATATGGAAGGGATGCCCGCGGGAGTATCCCGGAACTTTCTAGGGTTACCTGCTTCTTTTTCAAGATTTCTAGGGACATCCCTTAGAATCGAGTGTTGTAAATTAGTAATTCTAAACTATAAAACGGAACTGTCCAGCCAAGAGGGCTCAAAGCATGGTTGCAAATGCATGTCTTTGAAGCGTTTAGACAAGAGGCCTCTGTCGGAGGAAATGCTGCTGGGCGCTTGGCCGGACAAGGGAAAGGGTGTCCAAGCATTGCGGGCTCTTTACCGTATTTTTTTTTTTGCCCCTGGACTTGATTCGCGCTTGTAGAGCAAGCTGCCGTGCGTGTATATATTTTCACATACCTCCTCCGATATCATCACCCATCATGATTCTCTCTCTACTCCCTTTGCCCTTCTTTAGTACGGAGTAGCAGGCCAAATTTTAATCAATGCGGTAAACCTCACTGCCTTTACTTCCAATAAATCCATCTATCTATCTAATGTGGCTATGCAGGCTGAAAAAGTACGACATAGTTTTGCGCAAACACCTCGAACTTTTTAAATAATATCATCTATTGTAACTCCATAAACTGCAAACCAACTTCACCTTCAGTTCCCTACAGGGCGCTTTATAAACGTCTATGAAGCTAATTAGTTATTCAGTAATTGAAGCTGTGACGACAGATTACGCAGAGAAAAGGGGGAGTAGTTGGGAGATCACATCTAGAAGTCAGTCCCACTTCGCGTGCAAAATGAGAGAAAGACTGCAGATATATTAACTGCATGTTGAAGACAGGGCAATTCAAGGCACGAACAACATTGCAAACAACCGTAGAGAGCTCCCAAATGATAATATTTCATAAAAACAAGGAATCTATAAGGCCCATCAGTGTAATTTGAAAGGCACAGTGACAAAGTTAACAGGAATTAAAAGGAACCAATTTTAGCATCTCCGAAGACTATTGCCAAAACACTCGCCAAGTCCGTAAAAACCTAGTGCAGTTTGCAAAGGGCCAGCGTGGGAAATTCACCCTCCGGCACGATAAGTTGACCATAGGAAACACCACATACACTTTTGATCGAGCTTCACAGCAGGTAGTTCCCAGCTCCTCATAGCTATCTACAAGTCCCTCCCACGACTCGGCTTTGAACACTGTATCTTTCCTTTATACTAACATAAGAAGCCTTCTTCCTAAACGCGATGCCCTCACAAGTCTCATAGACACTACCCAATGCAATGTCGTCGTACTAACTGAAACCTTGCTAAATGAACTAATAGATTATAAAGAAGTGCAGACAATTTTCCCGAGCTTCGATATTTTCCGCCGCGATCGAGTAGGCAGGCGAGGCGGAGGCGTGCTGATAGCCACCCATCGTAACCTTCAATGTTTTAATCTACAGATTGACTCACCCCTTGAAATACTGTTCATCTGCTCTCGTGCCTCATTTCCGCCCATGATAATCTGCAGTACTTACCGCGCTCCAGACAGCGACGCCTCGTTCATTCCACTATTTCATGATGCTATTAATACCGTAACCACGAAGATTCCGCATGCTACTGTCTTTATTTTAGGGGATTTTAACTTTCCCGCGATAAACTGGTCTCGCCCTTCTGAGATCGCATCAAATTCCGCCCAGTGCCATTTTGTGAACACATGTCAAACCTTTGCCTTAACCCAACTAATCTCTTCACCAACAAGACAAAATGCACAGTCATCTTCGCCCCGCCGGGGTGGTGCAGTGGTAAGACGCCCGACTACTGTGCCGGAGTTCCCGGGTTCGAACCCGACCGCGGCGGCTGCGTTTCGATGGAGGCGAAACGAAGAGGCGTCGTGTGCTGTGCAATGTCAGCGCACGTTAAAGATCCCCAGGTGGTCGAAATTACCCCGTAGCCCTCCACTACCGCTCCTCTTTCTCTCTTTCCACTTTCATTCCCACCTTCCTCCCTTCCCTTACGGCGCGGTTCGGGTGTCCACAGAGCAAGTGTGACAGTTACTGCGCCTTTCCCTTCCTGTGAACCAATTTAACTTTTTAACAGTCATCTAGCACACTTGATCTGATTTTAACCTCACATCCACAGAATATGTTATCTCTTTCATATCTTCCTGGACTTAGTGACCATTCAATAATTCACGCCACGTTTCTCAACCACCTGCCAAAACCTAAGAAAGTAACTAAAACACTCACTCTTTATGATAAGGGCGATTATCTAAGCATTAACCGTGAACTCGAAAATTTCTGTACTTCATTTCTTATCGACTTTGAACGAAGGTCCACCGAGACTAACTGGCTTCTTTTTAAGAATAAAATGAACAGTCTTGTAAAACAATACATCCCTACAATTACTGTAAGTGAGCGCGTTAATACCCCTTGGTTCAATAATACATTAAAGAGTCTTAATAACAAGAAGAAAAGATTATTTCGAGCAGCCAGACGAAATAACAACCCTAATACATGGCAGAAGTATTACGTAGCCGAAAAACAATTTAGCGCCCATGTTTTTAAAGCTAAACAATCATTTTTTAATACCACGCTCCCTGAAATGCTACGCAAAAATCCTCGTCAATTCTGGAAATGTATCAATCCTAACCCTAGCAACCCAATAACACTTCATGATGATGATATGGCTACAATTGCGGAACATGATGTTGCTGAAGTATTAAATATGACCTTTAGTTCTGTATTTACTCGTGAACCAGATGGGGACCTACCGGATTTTCCATCCTTTGGTTTTCCTGCTTGCCCGATATATCATTCGAACCCCACGGCATTGTTAAATTAATTGATTCTTTGAAACTAACATCATCAGCAGGTATTGATGATATTAACGCAAAGGTACTAAAAAATACAAAACATATCACAAGTATGCTGTTGTCTCATATCTTTCAGCAATCGCTTTCATCAGGCATTGTACCGCACGACTGGAAAGTGGGTAAAGTCATTCCAGTACCAAAAAAAGGGCCTTCATCTTCTCGTCATAATTACCGTCCTATATCCATTACTAGCGTACCGTCTAAACTAATGGAACATGTAATCTTTTCTCACGTTATGAAATTTCTTTTATCTGTTAATTTCTTTCACGCCAGCCAGCATGGTTTTATAAAGGGCTTTTCTTGCGACACACAGTTAGCCCTATTTATTAATGACCTAAGCTCCAACCTTGATCACAACATTCTAGTGGACGCCCTCTTCTTAGATTTCGAAAAGGCGTTTGATAAAGTTCCCCGCCGGCGGCTTTTTTTGAAACTTTCACGGCTTAATCTCAATTCCTTGGTACTTGACTGGCTTCGTAACTTTCTAACTAACCGGCAACAGTTTGTCCTCGCTAATAAATGCTCTTCTTCTCACTCCTCTGTTATATCTGGGGTACCCCAGGGCACAGTCCTGGGGCCCCTGCTTTTTCTTATCTATATAAACGACCTGCCAACTGACATATGCTCTAACATACGCCTATTTGCTGACGATTGTGTTGTGTACCGTCCCATAATCACTCACAGTGATCGCCAACTTCTTCAATCTGACATTGATCGCATTTTAACTTGGTGCAGTAAATGGCTCATGTCTCTTAACGTGAAAAAAACTTCTTTACTTTCTTTTCACAGGCGTCCCTCTGAACCACCTTTTAAGTACCTAATAGCTAATTCAGAAATTGCAGCAGTAACCACATATAAATACCTTGGCCTTCACTTAACACGTAACTCAAATTTCTAAAGAAGCAAATCGAGTCCTGGGGTATTTTCGGCGAACACTACGTCTAGCACCACCATCGTTAAAATCACTAGCCTATGTAACATTTGTACGGCCCAAACTAGAATATGCATGTGCTATTTGGGACAATAATCAACTTAATCTTTCTAACACGCTAGAAGCAATACAAAACCGCGCCGCTAGATTCATCTTCTCTGCATATTCTTGTCATGAAAGCGTAACGAAACTAAAATGCAATGCTCATTTATCAAATTTAGCTAACCGGCGTAGCATCGCAAGACTATCTCTTTTTCATAAATTCTATTATCATCTTTCGCACGATATCATCCCTGCATACCGCATCTCCAGCCGCACGAACCACGAAAAGACAACCCATCCTCCGCAAGCCCGCACATCTGCGCATCTATATTCATTTTTCGTTCGCACAGCAAAAGACTGGAATGACTTGCCTGCCGACGTCGTGCTCCATACAGACCCATCATTGTTCAAAGCATCACTCGAAGCAATAATATGCCCTGTAACCCACTCCCTCATGTAATACCCCTTCAATGGGGCCTTTAAGGTCGAAATAAATAAAAAAAATAAATCTTCGATGTATCGAGAAAGTGTAAAAATAAAACCTGTGCATCGGAAGGAATAATCGAGAACATTGAAGATATTATCTAACATTTCGAACTTCTGCCTTGAAAGGGTAAAAGAGGTGTTGGCTAACGCAGTTAACCTTTTTGAGATAACGTAGGCCTCCATGACTTGTCTTGCGGTTTTTTTTCTTTGCTCCTGATTGGAAGTTAGTTTTATCCTGATATTAAAATATCCTTACCATTCATAGCCTCTGCACTATAAAAACAGAGTACCATGCCTACATTGGGGCGGATGATTGTTTGTGCTCCAAGACCCATTCGTTACAGCATCGGCCAGTTTAGTCAGTTTCGAATCACCCACGAGGCGGGTTATCTGATGGATAGCTACTGAAATGCACTTCATGAAGTTATGCTGATGGTTCGTTTTAAACGTCTTTATTGTTCATTTTACTTTTACGAGCTGACGGCATACTGCTTTCAATAAGAAAGGCACCGAAAAAACAGCACGAATTCCGTACTTGGCTGCCACCAGCTTGTTATTTCGTGCGAAACACATTGAAGGCATGGCATAGCAAATAATGTGGTTTGTTCTGAGTTTTGCTTTTTGTGCGATTTTCATCCTCTCAGTAAAGATTGAGATATGTACTTTTGCATAAATGCTGACTCTATCCTGCCTGCTAAAATGCGCGATCTGAAACTGGAAAATGGGTGACAATGTGAAACAGGACATGTGGAACGGAATTCACAGGACTTTATCGAGACCTCCGAAAGACATGATCATGAATTCTCAAAAAAATGCCTCAAGCTTCTCTATTTTTATAGATGTTCAATATCTTTTGATTCGAAATTTCATGAAGAATGTAAAAGGATATCTGGGAAACATTATACAAAACGGTAAACTATTCGTCCCGCATTGAACTGGCATTACCAAAGATAAGCTTTAGTAGGCTCTGCAGTTTTGCCTTATAGCTCTTCTGTCATCATTCGTGGCTGGTACACGAATGAACGGATATTTGATATTTGCGTTTGGTCGTTCATTGCTCCTGTAATGTGTGGCATGTTGCACTGAGGCCCAGAAAAATATCATTCGGAACAACTTTATTTTAGGCATGTTTTCTTAGTCGACAGCTATTCAGTGAACTTGAAAAAATTACGGGGAACACTTTAGTTCCGCTATTAAGCTACCACGGCGTGCAGCTGGAGGTCATGAAAAAAAAAATGTTTGAATTCTAAGAAAACAATCACGAGAGGCAAACAAAGTTTGTTTTTACAGCCAAAGTATTTGCTGGTGTTCGAGGATGGACAGAAGATTTTTACTCTATAAGGCCGCGCATTTCAAATTTGTGAACGGTGGCATCATGTCCTTTATTTGCGCTTCAAAATTAGTGAGTTCGCCACACATTCATTTGGGAAAACAGCGTAATAACTACAAGATGATGGTTGGTTGGTTTGTGGGGTTTAACGTCCCAAAGCAACTCAGGCTATGAAAGACGCCGTAGTGGAGGACTCCTGAAATTTCGACCACCTGGGGTTCTTTAACGTGCACTGACATCGCACAGCACACGGGCGCCTTGCCTTGCCTCCATCGAAAAGCGGCCGCCGAGGCCGGGATTCGATCCCGCGTCCTTGGGAACAGTAGTCGAGCGCCGTAACCACTGCGCCACCCCGACGGGGCACACAAAATGAATGAACTTATAATAAACACACATGCGCTTTACAAGGAACGACAAAAAAGAGGAGGAACACAACATAGGGGTGCTGAAGAAAGTGCCAGTGTGTGCCTTATGTACCCCACTTCTGTCTTTGTTCGTTGCATTATTTTCACAATTCACTACTGCCTAGCCCATATTCTCGCTTTAGACTCTCATATTGCGCACTTTCCTATGCCATCTGCAGCGTCTTCACTCTTACCCCGCTCTCTTCAGTGCTTAAATGAAAGTTCCTTCGAAAGCTTGCTTTAGGTACTGAAAATCACAGAATAAAAAAGCAAAGCTCACTGTTGTGCTCATCAAAGCGACATATCACACCGTCGGCTTCTGGACAGGCGCCTGCTCGTCGAGAGCGCAGCTGCGCGGCGTGCACTTGAGAGCCGGAGCGCGGTGCGTGACTTTTCGTTCATGTCCCGTGACCCTGGATCGCGGATTGCCTGGCTGGCGCGGATTTCAAGTCGCCGACGCAACGCCGCCCGCAAGACGACTCCGGATGCGCGTCGGCAAGGGGAGCAGCACTATTCCGAACCGCAGATCATCCACGGTGTGTGGAAGTGTGTGTTTGTGTGTGTGCGAGCTCTGGGCTCTTGTGTAAAGGAGCAGCGGAGGCCAGGAAGCTCATTCCCATGGGACGGGCTGTCCGGCAAGGACGCACGTGACGACGGCTGCGGATTTGAACGCTGGAATGTGCATGCGTAATGTGCGCATAGCACTACAGGTGTGAGGAGGAACTATGCTGGAGCCTATTGGCCCCGCCCAGAGAGTTTACTTCGTCTCTATTGGCTTAACGATATGGTCTTTGTTTAGCGAGCCTATTTAACGAGCTGTCAGGGGTGATTTCGGGGAAGAAGAGACCAGTTGCAATAAACATGCTGTAAACTTGGTTCGACTCCGAGTAGTTCTCCAAGGTGCTCAGCAGATACACCTCAACAGACCGCCGGTCAGCGCAACCGAGCACGGCGGGTGAGAGGAGAACCCTTTCGAATGCCAACAGCTGAACAGACCGTCGCCCTCAGGACGAGCACTGCGGGTGACAGCTTGGAGAGCGGCTTCGAAACATAACTCTCATTCATGGCCATATCTTTCTCATGCCATATTTTCAGTCTTTTGCATAAAAAGGTGGAACAGTACAGGATATCGTGTTGTTAATTAGACGCTCTGAATTCGGGAGTGCATGCTCTGCTTTTTAACAACAAAAACATTGACCAAGCGCTTATAAGAGCGATCAGACTAAGTTCATATAGTGAGTCTCAGAAGTTAAAAATCACATGTCTTCGTGTTGTGGTCGGGTCTACAAGAGCCAAACTGGCCGATGCCTTCACGAAATGCCCCTGGAATACAAAAGATCATTTGCCGCCAATACGGACAGTGATTTTCCTCTTCACTGCAAAAATGTAGTTAAGACGTACGCAATAGCTGCTATGCCTGGAAAATATAAGGATGGTTTTAAACCATGCATAAACCGGTTTTATTGTGCACAGCTTTGTGTGCTTTAACACTACGTTTAGCTTTCTGATACGGTTAGGGAAGCAGTTACCAAGCAGTGTATTAGGGAGGATTAATTCCGTATTGCTTTCCTTGAGTGTAAGCGCAATAATCCTTGTGAGGAGGACCATGATGGAAGCTGGCCAAGTTACCAGAAAGGACTGCACGTTTCCTATCTCTTGTTACCCCTACCATTCTTTAATCCATAGCCCTCTGCGTTGTCCTCAACTATAAGAACCCTCTTTTCAGCCTCCACATTTCATCCCTCTAGGTGAGTACAGGTAAGATACAAATGTTATGTATTTTTCTCTTGAGGGATACCGGTAAGCTAGTCATAATCTGCGAGTTCTTGCCAAATGCGCTCCATCCCAATCTTCTTCACCTTGTTATTTCCCTTTCAGTGGTTACCACCTGTCCTAAGTAGCCATATTCCCTTACCATTTCTATTGCTTCGCTACTTATTTTAAACAGCTGTTCCTCCCGAGGGTGTTCAACATTTTCTTAGTCTTCTGTATGTTGATTTTCAAGCCTACCTTTATGCTTTTGCTGTCTAAGGCATGAATCATAATTTGCAGTTCATCAGCTGAGTTACTTAGCAAGGCTGTGCCATCAGCTAAGCAAGCTGTGAATAGTGCCGGGCATATTGTGTTTACTCGAATAACACTTTTCTGTATGGGAATTCTGTTACCTTCTTTATGCAGAACTATGGTTCCTGTAACGCAATATCTTCCAGTACATTCACATATGCCTCATCTACACCATGTTTTCGCAATGCCTGCATGAATGACTTTCGAGATTTCGGATGAGTCGATTTTTTTTTTTTCCTAATCAATGGATGCTGTGTATAACGTCTGGTTATATTTCGAGCATTTTTTTTATCACCTAGTTGATAATATGAATCGTTATAAGGTTACCCTTTCCGAAAACCTGCCTAATTCATTGGTTGATTGAAGTGTAAGGTTATCCTGATGGTATTAGCGGTTACCTTTCTGAGTACCTTGTACGTATTGACTAAGGTAATCACGAATTGTATGTAAGCAGATAAATGTGTAATTTGTCCAACTCCTTAGCGTCCCACTTAAGAAATTTAGATGACCATGGTCAAGTGCTCTAGCGTTCTGATGTTAGGTGACATTCGCACACCTTCGTAGATATCTAGAACGTGTTAAGTTTGCGATCATACCCTTCTGTTTTCTTGATGGCATTTATATATCCCTTAATGTATAATATAAATTCATTTGGAAGTTCTGTGTTCATGTTGTATATATGTGTGTGTTTGGGACTCATTCATACTTTTCTTCCTCACGCAGTTATATCTGCAGCAATTGTGTATCAACAAGGTCTCTAGATAATCCTGCCCACATAGACAGAAGCAGAGGTCAGTCCCTAGATTAATGACTCGCTAATAGCATCGTTCAGGCACAGAATGTGGCGATAAGTTTTTGAAGCGAATGCGTCAATACGCCAGGTAGTTTGAGCCGTCTGGTATGCATGGTTTTCCCCTTGAAGGAGATTTAGAGGTCAACCTTCTGTGTTAAGTCTGGTGGTCACCACGTGACTTTTGGGCAATCACGTAGGACAGCAAGTGACCCGTGACCGCGGTCAAGGCTAAGGTCACGAGTCCTGGTGATCGCCTTGTGACTTTCAGCACGGTCACGTAGGCCATCAAGTGACCCGTGACAGCTGTCAAGGTCAAGGTCATGTAAGGTGCCATTGGGTATGCGTAGTTTTCATCTTGAGGGAGATTTAGAGGTGAAACTTTGTGTTACACCTAGTGGTCGCCATGTGACTGGGATACAGTCACGCAGGCCACCAAGTGGTCCGTGACCACTGTTAAGGCCAAGGTGACGCGAAGTACCGTCAGGTAGGCGCGGTTTTCCCCTTGAGAGAGATTTAGAGGTCAAAATTTTTTGTTCAGCCTGCTGGTCAGCATGTGACTTTGAGGCATAGTCATGTAGGCCACCAAGTCCGACACGCTACCGTAGCAGTTCCTGCTTTAAGACTCGCTCACCCTTCATCTTGACATATATTCAATCCTGGCTTTCGACCACACGCACCTCATTAGTGCCTACCATTCTGGCGATGTGTGCGCTATATATGTGTATCCCAACCAGCACGATGAGCTCCACCCGCCATACCGGCAGCTCGCAGTTCCATGCGACTGCCGAATTTTCCTCCGTTCTACGGCCAAGGCCCCGTCCTCTCGCTGGCGCTACTGAAAAGCCACTTTGCCATAAAAATGTATCCAGCCACCTCCTCCGGTATCATCATGTCAGCTGTGAAATTTGTTCCGGCGTCTTGGTGTGGCTTCGGTTGTCGAAACCCAGCAGCATCTACGCCGACTCCCAGAAAGGCTTGGCTGATGTCTCCACCTTGGAGCTTTCGCCGACTTTCAGCCCTCCAAACCCGTTCCCTGTCCCTTTCTTGCCGAGTGTGCCGTCACCTCTAACAGTACCAGCACTACATAAACTCAATAGCGCTTTCGCAACAAACTCCGACGCAACACGTGCCATCGAGGTCTGCAGGAGTCAATAGCACACATTTTGGGTTCCTGACCACCTGCTGTGCCGACTACCTCTTCTCCTGCACTTGTCACTCGGTCGTTCCAGGCGCCCATGATCCGTACCTGGACCTCGTCGCCGCCGACTTGGCCTCATTCCCCTGCAATTCGGTACTATTGGCCGATGCTGATCTTTCCGCGGCTAATCTCTTGAGACCGCACTGCTCGTGTTACACTCACCACCCTGCTACGGCGACCCAGTACGCGCCCAGGTCCACTTCACCTACCTATTTCGCACCATTCTTTCAAGACCTGCTTGCGAGCGTTTTCCACGCTGTGAGCTCTATCCTTATGCAGCACGACCACATTTGTTGCGATGAATGTCGTAAGAGCTTTTCCCGTCGCTGCACCTATACTACTGACGTGCATCGCGTTTCCCAGTTCACCGAGGAAGTTGCCATGTCGGAAACAGCTAACGTGTGTGCCGTCCTACCTTCTGTGACACCCCGCCTACACGGTCCAGCACTCCAGCAAGCACCGCGGTTTCTGAGTATGCCACACACGCACAACAGCCGCTGTAAGACAGCCGAATGGCTCTACAGTTGCGTGACTGACTTAACCATGCTGTCACGTCCTGCACATTGCCCACAGCGACCACTCCGCAGCAGCCGGGCATTGGCGAACATTGGGTAAAACTGGACCATCACTAACCCGCATTCCTCATCGGCTGCAGCCTAAGCGTCTACGACAATCCAGGCCCAATCGCGCGTTGGGATGACCGAGAAGACCGAGAACGTATTCTAAGGCAAAATAGATCAGAGTAGCTTAATCTATCGCTTGAAGTAACCGGTGTGGAGGACCTGAAGTGGAAGATATGCATTTTTAGAGAGTTTATACTCACTGCGATGCTTCTTGATTGTTTTTCGTTTTGTGTGTTGTTCTTATTATGGTGTTACACTGACCTTTTAAACGAGGCCTAATCGAATGTGAGCAAATTATAAACAAACGTTGTGCGGTATCAATCAAAGAGAATCCTGTCGCTGAAATCTACACAACTATTTTTGATATGACATCTACGGGGCCATATAAACGCTCGAACTGACAAACCTCCTCAGGATAGACTCGCACGTATTTGATATGACAAAGATTTGCTAGTGTCATAGATTCCAAGAAGATAAAAATCTTATTTCGAAAAATATAGGTCGCACTCTCCAGCCTCTGCTAATTTAGCATAATTAATAAAGCAGTGCAATGAAAACTCCGTCAAACACTAAAGCGAAACAGGTCCTATATTCTTTTCGACATTGGTATTGTGGGAATTTGGTGTACGCAGAGCGATTTGCTTGTGTTGAAGTTCCGTAATGGCGAAATAAACTCTCAAATACATGCTTTGATTTCAAGTTCCAAGTAGATAACTTTGTCTGGTTCCTGTGCTTAAAGCTACGGCTTGTGAGTATTAATCACGCAAAAGTCGTCAAGATGAATTGAGATCAAAATGTCAAATAAATAGAATTCGAATATATATTTAGGGTAACAGAAGCATGCAGTTACTCATTCCCCTGTAGTGGTATATGGTCAAGAAGACGTAGAGGAAGGGCAGGAGGAGGCTGTAAGTAAAAGATGATGTAAAAGGCAATGCATGTGTGAGCGCAAAGTATGGCATAAAAGAAACTGACTGTCATTCACAGTTGAAATACCAGTCAGGAGGTCGCTATATCTTTCCATACTTTGATGTGCAGCGTCGATACAGATGTCGCAATTCGATTGCCGGACGACACCTGCTAATTGCGTCAGATATATAGTTGAAGTTGTGTACAACAGGCGGCAACTTTTTTGAAAGGGGTCTATGTAAGCTGCAGTTTTGCTGTCCGTATTATTTGTCGTTGTCTCTACCGTTACCACTAGTGTTTCTGCCTTGTCATACGCAGTGAAATGCTGCTCTTCTAAAGCTGTTCTCACATGATGCAAGTATTGGATTCAGCAGAGAGTAAAAACTTTTTATAAATATTATCAGTGAGATTCCATTCTTTGTTGAAAGTTCTTTTTGTCGAGCCTAACAGATTGCTAAAAATATGCACAATTGTTTGTCAATATTTTTATTGGTCTCCAAGACATATCCTACACCAATATTTTATGGATTTCAGGCGACGAGAGGGTTATTACGATATACCTTTAAGGCACAGGGTACATTTCTGGCTAAGCTGTTGGTCAACCGTCACCTTAAGAAATTTGCTTATAAGGCGGAAGCTTTACTTGGCTAATGAGTGGTGTGCACAGGAAGTGTCCGAACAGTGTCCAACACAAAAAAGTCCCGGAGTACCTTGCTAAGTTGCCATATGAATTTTGCCGCCAGCAGTTGTCGAGCCGTCAAAGTGGCAAGTAGCACTGAGGCATGCAGTTGGCCTAGCGCAGCGAGCGTTATCAGATTAGTAGTCAAGGTGCCGTCAGAGAAGCAGAGTAGAGGGCCTCGCGCTAGCAGTCGCGGGATGGCGCATTGCGCAAATGTCTCTGCTGATATTTTACTATGCATTCGCATAACAGTTCTTGTCCTTTGTTTTCTGCCCTTTCGAGCTTTCAGTGCTTTGGATCATTTGCACGTGCAGCTTTGAGCGAGTCTTTTTTGCCATATTATTTCAATTCAATTTTAAAAATTGCTTACTCCATGCCGATATATAATAAAATGTTGTCAGAATTGCATTCTTTTATACTTTACATCCAGCGTTGTGTTCCACGTGTGTATGTGTATTTTTTTTTTAGTTCAGTTCTGTTCTTTGCTTCTGTCTTTATGGTTTGATATTTTATATCCCACTGTTGTGTAATATTAATAATAATAATAATAATAATAATTGGTTCACAGGAAGAGAAAGGCGCAGTAACTAGCTGTCACACGTGCTCTATGGACACCCGACCGCGCCGTAAGGGAAGGGAGGAAGGTGGGAATGAAAGTGGAAAGAGAGAAAGAGGAGCCTAGTGCAGGGCTACAGAGTAATTTCGACTACCTGGGGATCTTTAAAGTGCGCTGACATCGCACAGCACACGGACGCCACTTCGTTTTGCCTCCGTCGAAACGCAGCCGCCGCGGTCGGTTTCGAAGCCGGGAACTCCGGCACAGTAGTCGGGCGTCTTACCACTTGCACCACCCCCCACTGTTGTGTAATATGTGTAATATAACGAATTTATGTACTTTTCAGACCCTTATGTAATGCCCACAAAGGGCCTTTAGTGTATGTGAATAAAATAAACAAAATTGACTGCCCAGCCTTTTTCTGGTGCTTATCGTTCGCCTATGTAGCTTACTTTTACTAGTTGTAAGAAGAATCAAATTCTTGCGTCATTCAGTTCAATTTCTTTCTTACTTTGCAGACCGTCAAATGCCCCCAAAAGAAAGTCTGCTGTGCTGTGAAAGATCCTTCTGGAAACATAACCTACCATGAAAATTCTACAAAGAATAAAGCTTTCTGCAACGCACAAGTGAGTTCAGTGAAGCAGTTGCAGGTTCATGAAGTGTAAATAATATTAGGTAGGTTATGTGCAGTAAGAAAGGCTTCAGCACATGTAGCAGCTTTTTTTCCTATAAACTCAATTGTGTTGCTTGCAGCCTGATAGGCCACCTAACAAAGATTAATCCGTAAGGCATACCCAGCTTTAGCGAACATTCAGCATCAACCACCAATTCTCGGCCGTCACTAACGAGAACCTCGTAATCAATGGGTATGTTTAATCTTATAATTTCAAGAAAACTAGAGAACCACAAGGATGTTCTGTGTCCTAGTCGCAGCAAGTTTTTAAAAAGCCACTCAAATTTAATAGCAGTACTTCAAGAGAGCACGTTGTTGGGCTAGTCGGTCATACATACTTAAAAAAGGGAATTGCGCTAAAAAAGACACGGACGAGAAGAGGACACCTGCGCCCGTCCATGTCCTCTTCTCGTCCGTGTCTTTTTTAGCGCAATTCCCTTTTTTAAGTAATAATAGTACCGTAACGTAACATGTTTTCGTATAGTATGACTACACACTTAGAGTGATACGGCAAACCCGGCGAATGTACACTACTAGAACATTTTGCTTAGATTTTCTGAGCTGGGTGGTGTCTGGAGTGATCACTTGGCTTTATCTGAAAGTGCTGAGAGATTCCAGCTTACAGAAGATGCCAGGCGTCATTGCTGCGAAGAAGAAAAGCCTCCGATTTCTACTTCTTTAAGGTGTGGCATAAGTTTTTCACAAACCAGTTCAGTGTAGACCAGGAAGACATTGGATAAATAAATATAAATATCTTAATTACCCTCTAATTACAAGACACAGAAGATAGCCCAGTAACGACCGAGGGATGCATACTCCATAAGTATTTAACAAGCTCGCTTTATCTCCTATGACCGCATGCTTTATCTTGTGGAAAAAGAATTTCATCATTCATATATGCTTCCAAATTTATCCCTCCTGGGATATCCACTTATGGCTTGCTACATATAGCCACTGCGATACCTGATCAGGCCTTTGCTTCCCTGCACTCAAGCGCTCGCACTGTGCTTGCTAAAACGTAACTGTACAGCTAGTAACGACAGCTTAAGTTTACTGCGTCATGTCATATACCTGCGTGTAACATCGCGATAGCTTTAAAGGCCCCATCCTTTAAAAAATCCACCGTCGGCGTTATCGGCTGCATGCGTCAATTACTGCGTGCGCATTTAAGCTCCATCTTTAGGGAGACGACGCGACAGCGTTAAGGCCTCCCCTTTTCCGGCTTCCCTTTGTCGACTTCCCCAACGGATCCTCGTTGGCGCACAAACTCTAATTTCTACCCACTTTATTAATTTTCTCGTAATTTTTGACTAAAGTGTCACGCACGCACTCTTTAGCATGAAGTCTTAAGCTTGACAGACCTCCCGACAGAGCTTAAGGCGGACAAGTATGCACTCTTCAGGGCCATTGCCTCGGATTCGACCACGCATTGAAATAAAGTCGCCGACTAGGCCAAGCCCCGCTTTAGGTTCTCTTTGTGCGTGGGCTGCTTTGCTTTGACGTGTGGCCGCCTCGGATTCAATGGCGCTTTGAAGGCAGCATGCTTGTTCGAACTACGATTATGTGACCCTGTACCTCTTTAGCCTGGGCAGCTTGCCCAACCCGCGATCGAAAGGTTCCAATGGGTTGGATTCTGCTCTAACCCTTCAATATCCAAAATGCGAAAGCCGAGTTGACAGCGCCTGCTTTCGCGGACTCGTGATGTTGTTACGCAATGTCACACAGTCAGTAAAGGCGCATGTCACCTGCGCAGAGTCACGTGCGTACTTCATAATAGTCTGGACATCGAAGTGTGCCACAACCGGCGAAATGGTGGGCTTAGAGATGAGTACGGCAAAGACTTTTCTTCGGCTGGGTCTTAAAGAGAAAGTAGCATCTTTTTCGAGATCTGAAAGTGACGAGCTTAGAGATGAGTGCAGAAAAGGCTTTCGCTTGGCTGTGTTCCCAGGAGAAAATCGCGTTCATTCTGAAATCTTTGAACGAATGTGCGATGTCAGCGAAGCCTCGCAAAAATCTCCCAAAGCTTGAGCCCAGCCCCAGGAAGCTTTCAAGGTTACAGCAGGAACAGCGCAGCGGGTTATCCACGCTCGCAGTTTGGCTGGGTCAGGATGAGCACCATTTTAGTCGAAGACGCATGGCCCAAGGTTGTATGCTGACGACAAGGAAAACGGAACTTAGAGGTGTTGAGCTGGAGGCCGGCATTATGAAAGATGAGATCTTGGAAAAGCCAGCGAGACAAGAAGAAATTGTGGTACAGAAGGCAATCACGTCATTGGCATAGCAGATGAAAGTCAGTCAACCGAAAACTTGGATGAGTGCGTCCATTATAAGCTCAAAGTTTGTCGTCGCTTTGCATAAAACAGAAGGCATGACTTTAAATAGATAAAGCCCATAAGGTGTAACAAACGCACATTCCTCATATCAAGATCGTCTGTCGAAACGTGCCATCAGCCGGAAATAATATTATTGGCCCGAAACATTTGACACCTAGGAGACAATCGAGAGCATCTTCGATTCACAGCAGGGGGCACATATGTCTTTTTTTAATGTTGTTGAGAGGCTATCAATACAAAAGCGCCAGGGCCCCTTGTCTTCCTTTGTCGAGACAATTGATGAAGCCTAGGGACTACGAGAAGGTTCGATTGTGTTTTTGAAAACAACTTCGGTAATCTCGGTATTGATAACATGGCGTTAAGTATTGGAGACACGGTAGGATCTGCGACAGACAGGAGAGGTATCTCCAGAGTCGATGCGGTGGGTCAGAGCATAAGCTTGGCTCAGAGGATTATTGTTACCAAGATCAAAGACATCCGAAAAATATCTTGAATTTCGCAAAGCTCGGATAGTTTAGCATGAAGGCGTCCGCTTAAATTAGGGGCTAGGTGTGAGAGTCTGTGTTCTTCCTGACATAGGATTAAGTGGAGACAACATGGCCACACAAACGCCGCATGTGAGAACTTGAGAATAATCGAAGTTTAGAGATAGCAGAAATAATGCATTATCCTTTGCGGTGGTGATGACATGGGGCAGTGCAACTCGGTGGATCAACAGGAGATCAAGAACGGCTGCAACAATGTAGTCTGTATGAGAAATAGGAGAGGATGATATCAGTGCAACAAAGCAGGCGGCACAGGAAGGTGACAGGCAAATTCTGTGCAAAATAAGCACAGCGAGAAATTAGTGGCGTGGAGCCAAGCAGAGGAAGTTGGCAACACAGCCTCCAGATCATTTTATGATCAGTCCTTATTGCCAGCTCTCTAAACAATATTCAACGAAATTTTTTTTTTATTTAGTACATACTGCAGACCCTTATCAGGGTCCAAGCAGGACAGGCATATATTGTAACAAAACTCAAAAGATACAGAACACAATCAAAAGAAACATGCATAAAAATGAACAGGCAAATTTTGCGAAACTATGACAGTGCCATAACATGGTTCCAATCGGATATTGTCCGCGGGAAAAATGAATATTTAAAACAATCAGTCTTCGCAAAATACGGTGTCAATGATTGAATGTGATGATGTCGGGTATGCCGTGTGGATAAAGGGGATATGTACTGTGAAGGATCCAAAGCTAACTTATGGTTAAGTAAAGAATAAAGAAACTCGAGGCGATATTTTCCTCTTCGCGTTTCAAGTGATTCAATATTGTTAGTCGCCATGATATCAGTGGGGGAGTCGGCGATTTTAAATTTCGAATAGATAAACCTAACAGCTTTTCTTCGAACCCTTTCTAATTTATAGATGTTAAGCTTAGTAAATGGGTCCCATACAACCGAAGCATACTCAAGCTTTGGCCTGATGTAAGCGTTATACGTTAGCAGTTTTATGTGAGAAGGAGAATTTCTTAGTTTATGCCTCAGAAAACATAGCTTTTTAAATGCAGAGGAGCATATGTTATCTATATGTGAGTTCCAGGAAAGATTGCTTGTTATTGTTACACCTAGATATTTGTAACTATTAACCTGCTTTAGTGTTGATGATCCAAGGGTATACGCATGGTTAATCGGGTTCTTTTTATGTGTTATTTGCATCGAAACTGTTTTTTCAGTGTTAAGAACCATGGAAAACTCACTGCACCAATCAAGAACATTTTCTAGACACCGGTCAAGTTCATTTTGATCGTTAGTAGATGTAATTTGACGGAATACAACACAATCATCTGCAAACAAGCGAATATGCGTTCCTGGAGTAACCACATTGACAATATCATTTATATAAATCTGAAAAAGCAAAGGTCCCAAGACGCTTCCCTGGGGCACTCCAGAGGTGACTGGGAGACAACTGGAGCCGCACCCATCGACTGAAACAAATTGCACTCTATTCGTGAGATAATCTGCAATCCATGATATTAAAATGTCTGGAAGATTAATATTTTTTAGTTTTTGAATGAGCTTTCCGTGGTGAACTTTATCAAATGCTTTGCTAAAATCCATAAATATGGTGTCTATTTGACCATTCATATCCAGTGTTTTAGCAAAAGTATGTACTATTGTAACTAATTGTGTTATTGTAGAATAGCCCTTTCTAAACCCATGCTGACAGTCGCTTAATACGGAGTGTTCTTCAAGAAATTTGTTAATATGTTTAGCAATAATGTGTTCGAGCATTTTACAGCATGCAGAAGTTAAAGAAATAGGACGATAATTTTGCAATAATGTGCAGTCGCCTTTTTTAAAGATCGGAACAACTCAAGCAGTCTTCCATTCAACCGGAAGTTTTGATGACAAGAGAGATTTTTTAAACAACAGAAAAAGAAACTTCGCAATTATTTCGGCATAGCGTCGCAAAAATACATTAGGTAAATTATCAGGACCAGAAGAAGTTTTAGGCTTCAATTCTAAAAGCAAAGCAAATACACCAGGGAGGCTAACAAAGTCCACCTCCGATACAAGAAAATATGACGCTCTTTGTACACATTGTGTACCTGCTTCAGAGAATACGCTGTGAAAAAAAGAATTAAAATTACGTGCAATGTCAATCGGATCAGTCAGTGTATCTCCCTCCGATGTTATTTTTGAGATATGTTTCTTGCTATCACTCAGGAAGTTCCAAAATTTACTTGGGTCATTTTTAACAAAATTGGGTAACGTTGTGTTAAAGTACAAGTCCTTTGACTCACGAACCGCACGTTCAAGATTATTTTTAAGCGTTTCAATCTGACTTGACTGGCGGTTCTTTTTCTTAGATCTTTTTAGTTTTCGCTTCAGTTGAATAATCTTCCGCGTCATCCAAGGTGTGCGTTTGTGAACTTTTTTGCATTTATTTGGAACGAAGGTATTTAGACAGTATTGACACATTTCGACGAATCGCTCCCACAGCTTGCAGACATCATTTTCATCGAAACTGGATAAACAAGTTTCCATATGTTCAATCACTGCGGCATCATCAGCCCTAGAATAATCCTTGAAAGATCGTACGTGACTGACTTTTTTGTTGAGGGAAGGGAACTTAACTAAATCTATCGACACGCTTACCAGGTGATGGTCTGAAATGCCTGTTTCAACTGACACAGTATGCATAGAATATTGACGGCTAGCAAAAACTAGGTCTAGTATAGAGGAAGATGTACCTTGTACACGAGTAGGTTGATTTACAATTTGAGCTAAATTATGAGTAAGCATGATATCAAACATAACGTCTGCACTGCTCCCAGATTTAGTACCGCCCTGGAAACGGTCCCAGCACACGTCTGGCAGATTGAAGTCACCTATTAGCAGTATTTTCCTATCTCGGAAATAAGACAAGTGATGCTGTAGCTTAATAAGATAGTCGGGTGTGGCATCTGGTGGCCTGTAGCAAGCGTACAGGATAAAAGAATGACCCCAGCAAGGAACGTCATATACGAGGTCGCATTCTACAGAGTCTTTCAAGAGAACGGCTACGCCGCCACCCCTTGAGGTCCTATCCTTGCGAACGACTTTATAATGAGGAGGAAATACCAGGTCATCTGCTAAGTCGTCACGTAACCAAGTTTCCGTCAGGACTGATATGTGTGGGTCGAACTGCAGCAGTTTAATTTCAAGCGAGTCTTTCTTGTTTGCAACGCTGCGTGCGTTAATGTTAACTATTCTCAAGCATTTTTTACTAAATTGGCTCGTGTTACTATGGCAAATCAAGCTATCTGTGTTAGTGAAGAAAGAAGCTGACTTAGATGAACTGCTCACTTTTTCGGTGAGCGGTTTCGCAGCTGCGAGCAACTTCGCGTCACGGGCCGATTTGCGGTGACCTCGTCGTTTTTTTGAACCCTCACTTTATCATTTTTTTCGCAGTCCCATACGTAAGGGATATTATTGATATATAACTTATCAAAAACCAAGGAAACCCGTTCTTTTTTATGTCGATTCAGCTTCGCGCTGTCCCATAGTTTCTTTCTTAGTTCACGAACTTTCTTTGAAAAGTCTTCGCCAATTGAATAATCTTTTCCCTTTAGTTTCTTTCCGTTCTTGAGTATCGCAGTTTTATGTCTAATGTCTAAAAGCTTTATGATTACAGGACGTGTTTTGTCAATATCCGGCTTACCTAACCTATGTATCCGCTCAATAGGGACAGGGTTGAGTCCTAAAATATCATGAAAAATATCTTTGTTTACGGTTTCTTCAAGTGATTCATTTGTTTCCTCTTCAGTTTCCGGGATGCCATAAATGATCAAATTTGACCTCCTACTATAATTCTCAAGCTGCTCAACCCTTGCTTCAAGCCTTTCAATCGTTGTACTCATACAACTAACCTGTTCTTGGCAGAACGTTACTTGGCTTTCAAGCCTGGACAGGGCATCTAATTTGTTCTCTATATTTAGTAATCTGTTCTCTTTTATATCCTTTATGTCAACTGCGATTTCATTAAGTTGTTGCAAAATTAGGGTCATGTCAGGGCCGGGGTTCGATTCAATGTCACCTGCTAACAATAATAATTTCCTCAGACAAAATGTAAAAACCTCTAGCAAGGAGCAAAACCAAGGGCACGGCAGCACCAACAGGAATAGGTCATTAGAACGGAAGCATTTTCCGTACTTTTTGCTCACCTGCACAAGCTAGACAAACGGATTAGTGCTCCGCATTCTGTCGATGCTGCCATGCCCAGTGGCTGCGAAACAAGCGGGAGTCCCATTTATAGCTTGAGTGCACTGTGATGCCCCCTGCAGTCCAGGTTCCTGGCAATCAGCACGTGTTGCCGAAAAACGATGATACAGACGCCAAGATTCCAATGCTGGTGGGCGTATTTCTTGATCGATGTCTTGATGTGTTGAAAGATGGACATGCGCAGAGAGGTTCAGCACGCTGATGTCCGGACAGCCACCGTTGAAACATCCGAGAAGGCCACATAGCTGCACAAGGTAGACAAACGGATTAGTGCTCCGCATTCTGTCGATGCTGCCATGCCCAGTGGCTGCGAAACAAGCGGGAGTCCCATTTATAGCTTGAGTGCACTGTGATGCCCCCTGCAGTCCAGGTTCCTGGCAATCAGCACGTGTTGCCGAAAAACGATGATACAGACGCCAAGATTCCAATGCTGGTGGGCGTATTTCTTGATCGATGTCTTGATGTGTTGAAAGATGGACATGCGCAGAGAGGTTCAGCACGCTGATGTCCGGACAGCCACCGTTGAAACATCCGAGAAGGCCACATAGCTGCACAAGGTAGACAAACGGATTAGTGCTCCGCATTCTGTCGATGCTGCCATGCCCAGTCTTTGTAATCATGATTGCTCTTTTGATATAACTAGGCAAAGTTAACGAGATGGTATTGTTAAAGGTGCAATAAAGAGAGTTCACAGCTCATCGCTTTAAAATAGCAGTCCATCTACAAGCTTCGGGCGTACTTATAAATTTCGCGTTAGTCGTTCTTGTGGCCGACTTCATGATTACAAAGCAAATGAAGCACTCCGGCTCCCGCCTCTTCTTAACTATCCGCGAAGAGTAGGAGGAGGCAATCCCCACACACCGAGCTCTTTTCAGCTAACTGCTTGGGAGCTTGCCACTGTGCAATCGATGCAGTAATACGCGCTGTGAACGTAGTCCCATTGCTTCGGCTTGTAGTTTAGCTGGTATGTTATAAGAACAATAATTACCTAAAGGGTTCTTCAATATATTAATCACGTCATATCCGAAAATAATATCAAAGTTCTCAGCAGGGTAAAGAGGCTGAGTCTAGAGAACGAAAGCAGTGCTCGTGTATTTTTGCTTATGCGAGATTAACTTGCTGCTATTTTGTCCACGACGAAACTTATTAAACCGAAAGTTTCACTACGCTACTTCGAACCAAGGACGGCGGCCGCTCGAGTTTAACTTTCAATAAGACAGAGCACACTTTCCGCGAGCACTCTCCGTGCCACGGCAGCTGGAACCGCCGCGAATGCCCTCTCTCGCTGCCAGTCTGGGTTTCATCTTCGCACTGGCGTTTGACGGAGCAGAGCAATTAATAGAGCAAAACCCCATGGCGGTCGAAGCCATGGGCTCTTGCTCTACGGTTCCGTCGACCAACGGCAACAAACCTCTGCCCCAAGATGGACGGACCATAAATCGTCAGCTAGCTTCTCACGTGACTCCACGTCACGGCTTGCATGAAGCGAGCGAGCAAGAGCATGCGACGCGGCCACCCTGACTGCAGCTTTTCTTCTTTTTTCTTGGGGTAGAAAAAACAGCGCTAGCGTCGAGTCACGTACATTATAATGTTAAAGCACAAACAAAAAATCAACCACGCACAGACAGAGTAACGACACACAGCACAAGCGCTGACTACCAACTGCTTTATTGCCGAAAGTTGACTCCTAATCTCAGTGCAAACAGCATGAAAAGGATGGGGAAAAGAAATTAACATAACGGAGATTGATAACAGAACCGACAAGGCAGTACGCATGCGCAGGCAAGAAGGAGAATAGCATTCAAATTCAAATTCTTATTCTTCTGTGTAGTTGTTTTTTTTGCGATCTAACTTTATAATGTACAATATGCACCAATTTGCCCCGAAAGAAACTTAAACGTAGAGTCCCGTGGGAGCTGTCAGGCTCCTTCCGAACAAGCCGGCGTCCGCGACCTCTTTCTGTTTTCACATCTCGGCGCTACATCAGTCATGCGGTTTTTCCCGCCGCCGCCGCGACTGAGAGGAGAGGAGACCGGCTTTGAGAATGAGGCCTGAATCGTCGCGCGCTTGACCGGGGTTCAAAGGGGAGCGCCCCGCTCGACTAGGCCGTAGGGTGCCTCTATGTCAGCGCTGTGAACCGGGCACTAACATCGAGGCACCCTACTAGGCAGTACCCGTTTCGCCATGGATCCGAACGAATCTGGGTTATCTCGGCACGTTACGTAGAAACCCTGCAAAGCCGTCAGCAAGCGACGTGTTTTCGCTTTTTTTAACTATGTTTATAATAGTTAAACCATCAGCACTTTTTACTCACGAGACCCCCAAAGCAAAAATAAAATCAAAAACTAAATTTTCTAGAGTGATCTTCAGTGCGCCTTTAATCAAATATCAGGAGCCTATTAAAATTGGGCAAAGTATAGTGCATGTATTTTCCTTAGCAGTCAGGAGCAGACTGCAGCATCATAAAAAATTATATAGTTATTAGCACTGCTCAGCTACAAATCTCTAACTACAACAAGCTGTGTATATCGTTAACGTTTTTAAAATGAATTATTGCAGCTTTGGTCATCTTGATTAACGTATTTTCTGGCATCCGCTAGCACTCGTTATATTTTGCCGAAAAAGCTTGTATGTTAAAGAGACGCTTAAACGTTTCATGTTACTATACCAATATCGGGAAATCTGTAATGTCATTTTTGTGAGTATTCAAGGTAAATTTACAATTTCTGCGAGGGGAGTGTAATTTACGATAATCTTACGCGATGATTATGCGGATGTTTCAGTAGAAAAGCTGTCGCTGTACCACAATTTCGACTCGGGTGTTGTCGAATGTGTTCTGAACGAATTTGATTAACAAACGCTAGGCTATGTAGGCACGTGTGAGGCGTGATTGGCGGGTAATACGAAAGCCATCACTGATTATTCGCGACTAAGTAAATGTTGGATGTGGCTCAGCTCTAGCTAACCCTAGTTGAATTGCGAAAGCAACGGCTACATGGCTACGCTTGTGGCCAAATGAAGGGCCGGATGCGTAAGTTAACTCACCGGTGTTAGGTCATTTTTATGCTACACCCGGTCGCACACAGCACACACACTTCCAAAGGGGTTGTTCGTGAAGCGGTGGTGAAACTATCGCGTGGCCGACTCGTGCTCGCCCACTCTTTGTGCAAAGTCTGCGCGCCGCCAACCTTCGACGTCTCCAGGCTCAACGATTAAACTTCTTTTCTCGAGACGTGCAGCGCGCTCTTCATCCGTTTTTTCTGCACGCCGTCTCCTGAGGGTTTCGTTGTGCCTGCCATTTATGGCTACGGCATACGAGTGTGGAGCGAAAGCTTCGGCTTCGGGCAACCGAGCGTTACATCGAACACAACCATCGTTCCTTTGAACGCATCAAATTTCACCGGCGTTTTAGATGGTGGTGGTAAACGCGTTTATTGCATCTAAATATGGGAGGGGGGTGGCACTTAAGCTCATTTTTAAGGCTATCACACGATAGCGAGACTACCAGCCCAGCCCACATATAAAGCCCGATTTAACCAAGCCGCATGAACGTAGCTTAGTAGCCTATATGGGTAACGTGAACACCGAGGTGATGGCACTCTGATTGTGATGTAACCGTCTTATGTCAAACGAGAGACCCCAAGTTGACTGATTTTGCCATTTGCGGCTCCGGCATACGAGCATACGCGACGAGCCGAGCTGGCTGGCATAGTGTTAACAAAATGAATATATAAATCTTTGTAATTAAAAGTAGAAACATTCCAAACAAAAAGACTGAAACAAAATGAAGAGCAAACTAAAAGCGCTCAGTAACTACGTCGTAGTTCATCCTAATAGAACTGCAAGTCAAGCAAAAGAACACACTATCGCCTCTACTGTTGAGGCGAAGGTTGTGTCCGAAGTTTTACTAAACTGCCCTGACGACCGCTCGCAACCGATCTGGGCGATATTTAACCATGCGTTCCAAACGTATGGTGAAATGTCGACCAGATCGGCGGCGAATCGTTCTAGCTACGATAGCTGTCCTTTCTTGTCGATGTCAACAGGGCTTTGTTGCTGCGTCCTGTTGTTGGGCGCGGTCAAGTGCGGTCGCAGAGCGAGCGTGGTGAGCACCATCGATACGCGCTTTTACTATGTTATTTTGCACATGAGTTGAGAAAAGAGAAAATTATCTTTGATCGCCAATAACGTATGGGGCTGAAACGTGGAGGCTAACCAAGAGGGTTCTACTTAAGTTGAGTAGAACGCAGAGGGCTATGGAACGAAAAATGGTAGGGGTAACATTAAGAGATAGAAAACGTGCAGAGTATGTCAGAGAAATAACTCAAGTTGCCGACATTCTAGTGGAAATTAAGAAGAAGAAATGGGCATGGGCAGGACATGTAGTGCGAAGAGAGGATAACCAATGGTCGCTTAGGGTAACAAACTGGATTCCAAGGGAAGGAAAGCGTAGCAGGGGGCGGCAGAAAGTTAGGTGGGCGGGTGAGATTAAGAAGTTCGCAGGGGTCAAGTGGATGCAGCTAGCACAGAACAGGCTGATGATGATGATGATGATGATGACGACGACGACGACGACGACGACGACGACGACGACGACGACGATGAACTTTGGTGCTACTAAAGCTGGCTTAAAAAGTTGCAATAATGAAAGGACCGATGGAATGCCGACTTTTCGCGAGTTCAGTAAGGCTGTTTCTTGGGTTAGTTTATGAATTGTGCTCATTTTGGCGAAGCCAGAAACTCAAAGAAGTCCGACATATGAGAGAGACACTGGAAAAGCCGCTTTGTCTTGTGTCTCTCTCACGTCTCTTTCTTTTCGCGCTTCGTTTTTAGTGAGTGTTTTCTGGTTTTTAGTAAATAGCTATGCGTTCTTCTTTTAAATTGCATGTGAGCTTCGCTAAAGCGATCTATATATAGGTAATCAATAAATTTCCTAACGACTCACTGTAGGGTAGATAGCTTTACAAGGTATATTTAACACTGAAAGTGCAGTATTACCATAGGCGCATTTACACAACTGCAATGGCAGAGATGAGCTGTGGGAGCCGTCGGGCGCAAGCTATGATTTGGTTTTGGGGTTTGATGTCCCAAAGAGACTCAGGCTATGAAAAGCACCGTAGTGGAGTGCTCCGGAAATTAGAGAGTGCATTGTTGAGGATACAGGACACACCTACACTTTCTTTTGTTCCGCAAAAGCTGAGCTCACCGTATTAACGACCGCTTTATAGAAGTACCTTAACACATGCGTTTACTTAGAGACTACTCGGACGTTTTAATTAACCGTTTATTTGCACTTGCAAAAATAAAAATCAATTCTATTAGGAGCAGTTTGGTTTTACAAAACTTATCTACAGCTTTATAAGGAAGCTCCCCAAATTTGGTTAAAATCTTTCTCTTTAAGCAAAACACATTGCCTTTTGTTCCATGTCCTGCTCTTACATGCAGCAAGTGCAATATATAGAGCACGCAAAGCAAATTTTTTGTGTTAAGCTCTCGATACAAGTCGCACCAAAATATGAAGAGACGTAATGTACTCATCATATATTGCAAGCCCTTCATGATCAAATCACATTTTTTTAAAATTCGGCCCAAACGTTTAACACTGCTCACATGCAGGAATGTGAAAACTTTAGGTTATTTACATAACGTTATTTTGTAATAGTTTATATTATTTAACGTCCCAAAGCGACTCAGGCAATGAGATACGCCGTAGTGGAGGGCTCCGGATGATTTCGGTCACGCGTGGTTCTTTAATCAGCCCCAACACCGCACAACAAAGTGCTGAGCCATGCTATTTTGTATAATGGGTTTGTGTCAATACTAAGCATAATGTATTACAAGCTCCCGCGCCTTATATTATGTTACTTTGTAATGTGCCGACTCATGTTACGGCCCAACAATCACTGCCTGGCCGTATGCAGACGTCTACAAGAGACGCGCTCGCATATTTAGTGCGATGGACGCCGCTGCCGGCGGTTTTTGTGTTAATGAGACGCATAATTGCTTGGCTTCAAGATACCTTAGACAGAACAGAAAGTGCACCTTTTCAAAACTAAGTTGTTCCATTCTGAAATTCTAACTGTTTACCAAAAATCTAATGCTCTGTGACTATACTGTTATTTTCTACAGAAAAATGTAAAAAAGCAAGGCTGATATTTTTATTTTTATTCAAAAGCACAAGTGGTAAGTAACTTCAACTTTTTGGTATTTGTTGTAACGTCTTCGAAGTGTGTCATGCAATAGAGCCTCTGCGTACATTGATGCAAAACAATAACTTTGAGGCCAATTAAGCCTCCTTAAATGCGCAAATGCGAAAGCATTTCTTTGCTGGATAGGGAGTGGTGCCACCGCTCTAACTATGGCAACGCCAAGCTTTTTGAGTTATTGTGCCACTGCTACCAGGAATATGACTAACGTTTACTATAACTATGACTAACCATGACTATTACTACGTATACGATTAGTCACACTCCTAGCCGTATTCGTAGTTCGTAATGGTTTGCAATAGTTGATCATACTCATGGTTAGTCATCGTCAAAGTTACGAGAGCCATAGTCATGGTTAGACAATCAGCCATACTCATTAGTTAGTGATGGTCGCAGCCATGGTTAGTCCTAGCTGTAGTTAGTCATATTCATAGTCATCGTTGTAGTCAAAGTTAGTCATGGCCATTGACTAAGGACTATTAAAAACTATGCTTTGGCCTTGACTATACCTATTACTAACCATAGCTGGCTATGACTAGCCACGACCTTGACTATGATTGTATTAACCCTGACCAAGCTATGACCAAGCAAGCTTTAGTTATCAAAGACTGACTTAATATTATCGGTCTCTAGGGATAGACAGGTACGAAAGGAAGCTTTCTGGTCACACTTTTTGCTCACCTGAAGCATGAGGCAATTAACTATATCTCATTAATAAACTAGCTTTCAAAATCACGGCATTATGCTTATAGGCAGCAGGTCCCCGCACCAACCCGAACAAGGTATCGCTCACGCCTTCTTTAGTAATCGCTGATTATTCACGGACGAATATAGGATTAAACTCAAAACATCTGTCAGCGTAGTTAAAGTTTGGAGACCCCTTAAGGATCTGCTTTTAGGGTATGCTTGGCGGAATCAAGCGGTATGCGTCTTCGTTCATTTGAGCATGCAAATCTTTATGAGACCTATGTATGCTTGACACAAATAGCAAAGTGGTGTCGAAAAAAAATTCCGAGATCACTACAGAATCTGCACTGGAGAAAAGCGTAGTGCTTAAGCGTTGATGTGTTGTCCGCAAGATGTGTAAGCGGAATTCTGTGAGTGACAGATACTGCGCCGTTGCTTTCCTGTAAACCAATAATAGAACGCCAGTTAAATTGGATGTGTTCAACGAAACACTACACTGGTTGTGTTCCACAACAGGCGCGCGATGTAACCTGTGCAGCATCAACGCTCAGGCTTTTGCGTTTCTGCACTGAAGCCCGTGACCAGAAGCTGAGAACTGAAACAGGCTAGTGGCCGCCCTGGCTACCAATTACACACCTAAGTGGCTCTAAATAGTTGTTAATCCATACCAACAATTTTGTCACTTGCATACCTGTCCTCGGCTATCTATCCAATGGTACCATTCTTTTTCCGGTATACCAAGGAATAGGAAGAAGTGTGCGCGCCCGTTCGACCTTTCTCTTGTAGCAACACAGGTGCCACAAAACAAACGTTTAACGGTCACGCGCACTTTTTCTTCCTTTTCGTTCTTCCGTGCTCTGCTTGAGACCAAGTCCGTAAAAATATCTTGTTTTACAGCTCTGACAATGATACCCATGCGAAAGCCGGCCTGCGTGTTGGCCGGAAAAGGCGTACATGCAAGGCATATCTCCACTGTGTTGGGATATGTACGCGCTATTCCGAATGTACTGAGTGATGGATGTGTTGACTGGCAAGGAGACAGCGACCCGGAAGCGTTTTAGACAATATTCTGCATTCGTTCCTCAAATGTGCCTCTCGTTGCTCTTTAAAGGTATTCACCATCCCCAGGCCAAGTTGGCGCTGGTTACAGGCGTTGACCGGGCGGTCGAGAGCCCACTTTTATATTTTACGGAGAATGACTACTAATGCATTCTCCCCAAATTTGTGCATATGCAGGTATGGCGTCGAGTATAGGACTCGACTGGCTACAAATGCATGCACCACCGAAAGGCATCCTTTGCATCGTAACCCCCGTGCTTGTTCGAACCCCGGCGGACACTCCTGCCCACATGGTCCCATACCTTACGTAATTTGGCCAGTGTTGTGCTAGCTCTGCGATTTTTGTGAAGAAAGAGACCCAGTACTCGGATTTCGTCCTGTTCGGATATGGATGCACTGTTATGGGTGAGGCCAATTTTAGTGGGTTACTTTGGTGAGGGGCCTATGTGCACGAATTCGGATTCGGAGGGGGGGGGGGGGGGAGCACTGAAGGCCGCTACGACGGGCGTAGTTCTCTACGAAGTCCGTCGCATGCTGCAAGTTAGCCTCCATTCTACTACCGAGCCGGCTTTAGCCCAGACAGTGATGTCGGCATACAGCGCGTGCTGGATGCCGTTAATCCTCACCAGCTGACCGGGAAGTCCCATCATAGCTAAGCTGAATAGGAAGGGCGAGAGGAGCGCTCCTTGCGGGGTCCCTAACGTGCTTTATTAGTATGGGCCATATTCGATGTTCTGAATGTGGATGTATGATTGTCGGGCAGTGGAAAATTGGCTAATGAAATTAAAATAGTTTTGGCCGCAGTCTGTTTGGGAAAGATGAGTTGGAATAATTTCTTTGGTGACGTTGTCGAAGTCCCCCTTCAAATCCAAAGCGAGTACTGCCTTATCATTTAGGGGATGCTCGATTGGGTTGAAAATTTCCTTGTCAAGTTGAAGAAGGGCATCCAGTGTGGACTGATGTGCGCGGAACCCGAACAGAGTACCTGTGAAAACAATTTTGCTCTCCAGAAACTCGGACAACCTGTCGGGAACTCCATTAATTTTTCCACACAAGAACTAAGGAGGTTGTCTGTGTGGAGGTTGCCAATTGAAGAGTTCGTTGTTCAGTTGCCTAACGATTTGACCTGTTGAACTGTTTTGAATACTTCTATGTTATCTATTTTTGTTGTCGCCAAAATCCTCCTCACCACTCCACCGTTCCGATACAGCCCTTGCCCTGCCCCAGTCGGCCATTCGACCGTGTGAGTATTGATCTTTACGGGCCACTGCCAGTTACTCCAGCTGGTAACCGTTGGGTCATCGTGGCTGTTGACCACCTTACCCGCTACGCAGAAACCTCCTCTTTACCTTCGGCGTCGGATGCAGACGTTGCGTCCTTCGCCCTGCACCATCTTGTTCTGCGCCACGGTTGACCTAAAGAATTGCTTAGTGACCGTGACCGTGTTTTTCTTTCCGAGACCATTGAAGCCCTTCTTAAGAAGTGCCGCATTGTCCACCGTTCTACCTTGGCTTACCATCTGCAGACAAATGGCATGACGGAACGTTTTAACCGCAGCTTGAGTGGCATACTAGCCATGTATGTCACGTCCGACCACTCAAACTGGGACCGGATTCTCCCATTCGTCACGTACACTTACAATACTGCAATACAAAACCCGACCGGCTTCTCCCCCCTTTTTCTTCTATACGGCCGTGAATCCACCTCAACTATGGACACCGTACTCCCTTATCGCCCTCACAACTCCGAATCGACACAGTCTCACACGCGGCAGCATATGCAGAAGAATGTCGCCAGTTGACCCGATCATTTACAACCCAGAACTAGGGTCATAAGCAGTTCCTTCGCGCACCGACTTGTCCAGCTCCTTCATACAGCACAGACTCCCTCGTGCGGCTTTGGGTTCCTGCCACCACCTCCGGCCTCTCTACGAAACTTGCTTCCAAGTATCATGGTCCATATCGGGTTATTTGCCAGACCTATTCGGTGAACTACGTTATAGAAACGCTTGCACCGACACCAGATATGCGTCGCCGTGGGCGTGAAAAAGTGCAAATTGACCGCCTCAAGCCCTGTTATCATCCGCCTGTTGTGTCGATGCCATGAGTCGGCAGGATGCCTCCTTTTAGTGCGAAAGCAGTACTGCTCGCAGTTTGAGCCGTCAGCGTGGAACGGCGGTGACCACCATTGACCTTTGACCTTTAGACGACCCCCGTAGACGACCCCAAGCTAGCAAGAGATGCCAGCTTGGGTTTCTCGTTTCACATGGGACGGTTATGTCAGAATCAGCCTGCCAGGACCCTGGAATTTTCACGTTACTCCTAGAGCCCAATAATGCACGGTCATACGGCTTGGTTAAAGAGGGATTTATATGTGGGCTGGCAGGAGCTGCCAACTTGGGTCTATTGTTTCACATGGGACGCTTATGTTAGAATCAGCCTGCCAGGACCTTGGCATTTCGTTACCCCACTAGGCCACTAAGGCACATTCATACGGCTTGCTTAAAGCGGGGCTTTATGTTTGGGCTGGGGAAGAAGAAGAAAAAGAAGAATTAGAAGAATGGTCGGTCACCCGCAGCAATTGCTTTCGCTCAGTATTCGGTTCAGCAGCGTTGAACTCTTCTAGTTTTTTTTTTCTCCCCGGGATAATTGTAGTGTAGCATCAACGCTCGGTGGCTGTTGCAAAGAAGACGAGCTTATGTCGAAAGGCGCGTGCTAAAAAAGAAGACGTCAGACAAGGAAGACGACGCAAGAGACTGGCCTGCTAGTTAAACGTTCGACGGGAACATCGACCTGAGACTGAACGTACTCTTACATACCGATGTTATTTGTTTCTACAACTGTATTTACCCACTCCGGCTATGTCTGCCCTCCGAGACAGTAGAATTTGTAAATAAAACACTAACGAGAATATAAACGAGACGTCGATCGGTTAGATTGGCAAGTACTAGGATTGTGGTTTCATCCCGTGCCGGTGCATACCGAGCCTTTTAGCTCGCGCTTTAGCCGTTCATTGACTCTACGTAGTGCCAGAAAAAGGGAAAGAAACTCCTTTTACGCACACAAATTCGCAACCTATCAAAATGAACTCGTAGGCAGAGACAATAAAGTGGTGAAGTGAGAAGTGAAGAAGAAGCCGACGGGAGCGGACGCACTTCGATTGGGCTCGGCTAACAAGAAAGGAAATTGTCTGGAAAATCCAACAAATCCTGGAAAGTTTGTTTCGAGGACCTACCTGAAGTCATCCGGAATTCACCGAGGCCTTTCTCAAACCCGTGAGTGTTTTATTGGACATCGAAGTGGGCTTTTGAAGCTCCTCGGCGGCGGCCATGCTAGGCGATGCGAGGCCTAGTAATGCCGATCCAGAGCGCATGGATACCTTAGACCAAGGCGAAGCGGGATCTAGTGGTCTGTGTTCAACAACCGCTAACCCAGCTCACTCTGCTAAACACCAGGGAATGGAATTAGACGTCCAAATCCAAACTTCTAATGACATGGAAGAGGGTCATGCCTGGACGCCGGATGACCTTTACTCCAACTGGCACGTAAACATATGCAAGAAGAGTCGTCAAAGGTTAGCAAGAGGCGAACAAGTCGTGATCGCAGGAATGATCTATGGTCCCCCGACGCACTTGCTGCAGACCGTCGTGAAACCGTAGAAAACGATAGCATCGCCAGTACAGCCGGCTATGGATCAAACAACGTCTCAGAAGAGGAGGAAATTACCACCCCTTCCTAAAACTGACTATAAGGTGATAATAAGACCCGAAAAGGGCATGGCAGTCAGAAAATTCGTTCCTACCCAGTTCTCAAGAGCCATCGTGGCTGCCTGCAACAACCCGGAATTGTGCGACTTCTCCAAATTTATTGTGAGACCCCGCACAGGATCGAACATCATCATAGTCAGCACTCCTTACGACGAGACTGCGGACGCCATACGGCACATCAAGAGTCTGACCTTGGAAAACAAGGCTTACGAAGTCAACGTCTACCTGGCGGCGCCTGAGGACGTCATCAGAGGAGTTATTCATGGAGTGGATTCAAACACACCATCAGAGGAGCTTCTATCAAACATCCGACTACGCACACAAGGGGTCGAGCTCGTTCAAGCACGAATGTTGGGAAAGTCTCGCACGGCAGTGCTAACATTCATAGGCCCCATTCTCCCCCGCTACGTCATATATTACGGGAGAGAGACGGCATGTTACCCATATCGACCAACCCAACAGATCTGCCAAGACTGTCTCAAGGCAGGCCACAGAGCGGATGTCTGCCCAACACCCAACGCCAACGTATGTCGGAACAGCGGCCTTCATGAACCAGAGGAAAACCACACCTGTGAAGCCAAGTGCGTGGCCTGCCAGGGAAACCACCCAACGGGAGACAAGGCCTGCAAGCAGCGCCTCAGGGCACATATCGGACGTTACAACAACAAAGCTAAACAAAGCAATAACAATCAGCAACAGAAGCCCCCCATGCAGCACGTCAGCCGGAGAGATCAGCAGATCAAGCCGATGGAGCGCCGCTGGTTTTCATCGGAAGAGGAGGAACAGCAGCTGGCAGAGAAACAGAGACCTCAGTCCCGATCGAGATCCAAGGGACGGGACTTGACAGCCTACTATTCCCAACAGAAGACACAACAGATCAGGCCCAACCAGCAGGGACCACCAGAAGCGATAGGGGCGACGCCAGACAAGCTAGAGCACTACAGCAAAAGGGTAAGCTGGGCTCAGGTTGCCTCTCCCACTGCTCTAAACGGGTATGGTCCATGCCAGGATTGCACTAGGCTCGAGGAGCAAAATAGACAACTGAAAATAAAACTATCAGAACAACAGAAACGCCTTAATAAGGTGGAACAACAACTACAACAACTGCTACAAATGGGTCAGAAGCAAACTGCCCCCCAACCCTCATCAAAAGTATCGATACAGCCACAACCGGTACAAAATGCTGTAAACACCTCCGCATCTCAACCTCAACAGGCGAGTGTACTCCAAACGCAACGGCAGAAAACGCTTACGCAAACTCTCGGGCTTCACACTCAAGAAAACGCACCAAGCATTCTTACTCAAATGCAACAAATGATTATTCAAATGCAGCAGACCATGACACAACTAACCAAACAACTCCAAGACCAACAAATTGCCACGCAAACTCAATTTGCGGCAGTTCAGGAAGAATTCAATTCGAAAATCCAAATAATAACTCAGGGGTCCGCTGGCATGACAGATCTCAGCGACTGCGAGTCAGTGGCGAGTAACGCTGATGGCTGCCTCCCCTAACCGGCAACCAAACCACCTAGAGCTCTGGCAGTGGAACTGCCGCTCCTTCAAGAGGAAACGCACCTCTCTGCAGATGTTTATTCAAAATCAACCGATGCCTCCGGACGTCATCTGTCTCCAAGAAACAGGATGCACAACATACCTCAAAGGATACCTCACATACACCCATGACACGGCACCTAAAATAGCTACACTAGTGGCCCCCACACTAACAGTCATACCGCACGACCTTCCCTTCAGTGAAATTAATCAAGTTCCCATCGAGATCATCTCTCAAAAAAGAAGAAAGCAGAGTGTGTTTGTTCTAAACCTTTACAGTCCTCCAAGCAACACGCAGGAAGATTTCAAGCCACTTTTACTGGAATGCACACGCATAGCGGGAACGAACCCCCTTATTATTATGGGGGACCTAAACGCTGTACATACGGCATGGGGCTACCACAAGGGCACCCCGAAGGGAACCAAGTTGTTGGAAGCGGCTGAGCAGCTGGACCTCTGTCTTATGACGGACACCATGTCCCCCACTAGAATAGGAAACAGTGTAAGCAGAGACACCTGCCCAGACCTAGCTTTCACCAAAAACATAAGACATTGCACCTGGACCAATCTAGAAGAAACGCTTGGCAGCGATCACAAAATCCTTAGCTTATCCCTAATGACAACCCGTATGAAAAGGAACATTGGCTCTACTAAAATAACAGACTGGGATAAGTTCACACAAATTAGACGGTCACACGACGGCATCACAACAATTGAAGATTGGGTTCAAAGCCTGAATGATGCTCATGCAAAAACGACCAAGACTGTCAACACAACGACAAAAACACCAGAAGTAGGCAGACATCTCCTACATTTATGGGAAGCCCGAAAAAGTCTATTAAAACGGTTGAAAATGCAAAAATTAAATAGAAAACTTAAAATGAAGATAGCACAGGTTACGGCTGAAGCACAAGAGTAGGCTATAAAGCTCGCCAAGCAAAACTGGGCAGATTTCTGCAATTCGCGGAAAGGTACCCTAAGCACGGCTAAAACATGGTCAATATTAAGAAGCATGATAGACACATCAAAAACGAAAACGGCCACAAGAAGAACCCTCCACACCATAGCCCATAAATACCCGGGCACAGATGCAGAGTTGATCACCGCCACGCACAAGAAATACATAGGAGACCCTACTCCGGCTTGCCAAACTTCATATGCGGGTCAACCAAACCCCTCCCTTGATTCCCCCATAACACTGGCGGAGGTCTACTCAGCCGCCCGTACATTTACAAGAAACGCTGCCCCTGGAGGAGACAAAGTCACCTACGCTATGATTATGAACTTAAGCACCGAACATCTGCAAGACCTAACGAAGTACATCAACGAAGAACTGTGGGAGAAGGGACAGGTCCCATCAGCTTGGAGACACGCGGATATCATCACCATACCAAAGGCTGGAAAGCCACCGGCTGTGGAGAGTCTCCGTCCTATCTCCCTCACTTCTTGCCTGGGAAAACTCTATGAAAAAGTAGTCCACCTAAGGCTCCAAAATTACATCGACGAAAACAACATCTTTCCTTCCTGCATGCTGGGCTTCCGCAAGGAACTCTGCACGCAAGATGCTTTCCTCCGGATTAGGGAAGAAGTCATCAACGCCATACCCCGAAAAGGCGAAAATTTCATTCTGGCACTAGATCTCAAAGGAGCATTCGACAACATTGGCCACCAAACCATATTGCAAGAATTAAACAATATCAACTGCGGGGAGAAAATTTTCAAATACGTGAAGGCTTTCCTCTCAGATCGCACAGCCACCATAGGAATTGGAGAGATCCGATCAGCAAAAGTACCCATGCCGAACAAAGGTACACCGCAGGGTTCTATAATCTCTCCAATGCTATTTAACATAGCAATGATAAATTTAGCAAAAAAACTGTTGACCCGCACTGATATTGGCTTCACTTTATACGCGGACGACATCACCATCTGGGCTACTCAGGGATCCTTGGCGCAAAAAGAAGAAGCTCTGCAAGCCGCTATAGACCTAGTCGAGGAATTTGCCGGGGAGAGGGGTCTTCAATGCTCCCCAGAAAAATCCGAACTTATCAGGCTACACAGAAGAAATTACAAGTCCCCAGGAGAAATTCAGCTCTCTCTAGGAGACCAGATAATTCAAGAGAAGGACAAGATCAGAGTTTTGGGGCTGTGGTTGCAAAGCAATTTGAGAGTGGATTATACAATCAAAACACTCAAAACCACAGTCAACCAAATTTCCAGAATGATTAGAAGGGTGACCTGGCACCGGAAAGGGATGAGGGAGGTGGCCACCCTACGCCTTGTACAGGCCCTAGTCGTTAGCAGGATTACCTACGGGCTCCCATATCACGAAATTAGATTCACTGATAAAAGGGCCATTGACACTATCATAAGAGGAGCCTATAAAACGGCCCTAAACCTCCCGCCAACAACATCAACGGAACGTCTTTGGGCACTCGGAGTGCACAACAACTTCGAGGAGCTCAAGGAGGCGGTTCTAGAGAGTCAGAAACAACGCCTAACAACAACGCAGGCGGGTAGGGAAATCCTGTCAAAACTAGGGCTATGGCAGGCACTAAGAACTTCTGAGATCAAATCACAAATTCCGACATCCACAAGAAACACCATCTATGTGAACCCTATACCCAAGCACATGCACCATGAGTTACAAAAGGGTCGAAGGAAAGCCAGAGTCAAATCATTGGAAAAACAATTGTCTAAAGACGCGGAAGTTGTCTACGTGGACATAGGGGCTTACGGCGAACCTGGCAAGTTCACAATAGCTGCAGTTGACCACAAGAAGAGGCCAATTATTTAGGCTTCGATCTATGCCAAGGATCCTGCGGAAGCGGAATCACTGGCAATAGCCATCACCATAAAAACACAAGACAACCAAAATAAGTCATCACACGTTGTGACGGACTCCCAACCAGCCTGCAGGGACTACCTGGCCGGAAAACCTCACAAAAGAGCGTGTGCAATATTACGTTCCATCTCCCAGACGCACACAATTACATGGACACCTGGACACAAAGGCCTAGAAAGAAATGAGGTAGGGAATGATCTAGCCCGAGCTCTCACAAACCGGGCGGATCCCCATCCCTACCTCACCCCTCTCCTAGGACCCCACGGCGACAGGCTGGAACACCTACGGTTAGAAAGAAGAATTTTCTCACCACCACACAAACACCTTCCTTCCTCGGACGCTATAGACTGGAGAAAATACAAACAAACACATTCCCTAATCTTCGAATTTTAAATAAGATAAGCCCAACAAAATACACGAGTTACTGTCCTTGGTGCGGTGCAAGCCCCACACTCTTTCACATCTCTTGGGAATGCCAGGACAAACCTGACCCAACGTTAATAGTGCCATGCCCGACACACGAGCAGTGGGAGGCGGCCCTGACCAGCGACAACCTGGACCAGCAAGCCTGGATTATCCAGCTAGTCCGCAAGTCAGCTGCTGCCAGCGGCGCCCTGGACTAGGGGCACCGACCACCCAGCTCCTGCGAATATTTACTGATTATATGCTCATTAAAAGTTTTCTCTCTCTCTCCTATACTTCTCGCTACCGTTATTAGGGGAAGTGAGAGCTTAGCACGCCATGTCGCCATTAATGTATTCTGTAACGAAACTCTGTGAACTGAAATCAGAACTGATATCAGAACTGAAAAAAAAATTCAGTGTTCTGAGCATGGCTTGAACCTAGTGACAGAGCCAAGGCCCTGAGTGTTTCAACAATAGCCTCCTTAACGCCCGCTCTTCAATCCGCGATCTTGTTTTCATAATTTTTATTTAAGTTAGGTTTCGGGGAAAAAAGGAGCCGTATACTTTTCAGTGGACGCCACGGAATTGGGGATATCCATACCTAACCAGGTTACACGATCAGGCTTTCTTATTTTTTCTTGTATATTTTACATTGGTTTATAAACAAGGACAGTCGCCGTATTCAGATATGTGGCGCAAACAAAGACATACGATGATGCACCAACTAGCCTCTCAAGCCGTTATTTTTAACAGTCGCCGTATCTGTCAGACTTGAAAGAATGGAGAAAGATGGGAGTATACATGGAGGTAAAGAGGTCCCATAGTGGAAAGCTACTGAGTAAATGGACCACCTCGGGGCATTTAATGTGCGCGAAAATCGCACAACCCAGGGCTACCTCTCAGTGCAAGTACGGTTTTGGAGAAAGGAGATAAGAGCACGAAATCTTGGATAGCCATACTTAAATAGATCAAGATAACTTGAAGGCCAAATTTACTAGCATAGTGAACTTTCGCTTCTATCATAAATTGGTTTATAAGAAAGGAAAGACGCAGTAAATATCGAGGTCGCTTGAAGGTGGTGCCGCCACTGCTTTGCTCGGTGGCACCACGCAGTGCCCTGGAGTCTGTAAGCTGAAGCTGGTCCGTATCACTGCTCATTTCAGTAGCTAGGCAAACATCATTGGTGAGGTAAGAAAGCAAAAGGTGCGTGATGAATTCCCTGAAACTAGCTCCGAAAACTGAAGCGGGGACTGCTCGCATGCGTGTTTCGTGCGTGTGTGGTGCGCCCGATTTTGTGGCCATGGGCCAAAGCCATCCCTGCGTAGGGCAGCACGGAGGGGGCTTACACTGGCGCCTCGAAGGCGGCGAAGAGCCGAGGCGTACGCGGACCTTTGCTGAGCACGTGGCCACCAAAGGTGGTGGCATCATAGCTGGCCGCTGTCCACGCCTGGAAGATGAAGCGTGGACCACGGCGCACCAGTCCCGCCTGGAAGAGGCAGGGCTGCTTTGCCTTCGCAACTGCAAGGAAGACCCAAATGCTTGGTTCTAGTGAGTCTCGCTCGTTTTCTGGTGGTATCGGGAAGAAAAAGTGAGAGAAAGAACCTTGTTTATCTGGCGCATTTTATGCCGAGTGAAAAGAATACAATTCATGACATAGCTTATTGAATTTCGCGCAGAATGCCACACCATGTCCACATACACACATCGTTACCGTCTCCTAAACCTTCTGCAGAAACTACATGCGAGACAGGGTCTGTCCTTTTACCAGATAAAGTTGTTGAAGCTTAGCCTATGCCAGACACCAGGCTTCAGACAAAAGAAGAATGGGTGCTTGGTAATCAAGGGGTAGAGTAAAATGAGAGTGCACACGCCGCCTACTCAACACTGCTCTCCGGGGATCCCTTATCGATCCCCTCACTTGACCAACCCCACTCTGACTACATAGCCTCAGATACTGCAACACGTCCGCTTATCCAGACAGATATTCCTGACACCCGCTAAAAGACTCGATAAATTCGAGGAACGTCACCTCAAGTCGTTAAAAACGCTGTCCTACAATAGCCCAACAAGACTTTGCAATTATCCCAGAATGTTTATTATCGGAATGGGCATTTTTCGGTCAAAAAGCATACATTTAGCACATTGTACGGGTTTGTCAAGGAAAACCAAGCCGTACACCGTAAAGGAAACCTAACGCAGGGTTATTGGGAGGTGGCTCAATCCAGCTCCGACGTTCGGCACAAAAGACTTTGGTTGAGAAAGTGTGTGCAGCGGCTTCAGACAATTGAGTCCCGTGATGAGGGCCCGATCAACCCCGCCCTTAATCCCTAAAGCATTTTCTCGATTAAATCTTTTATACTAGTACTACTAGTGCATTGCACTACAGATGCTATTGCGCCGTGTGCATGCCACTCATTGCTCACACATACCGATGAGCACCCTTGCCTACAGCGCGCGCCGCAGCGGGACAAGGCATTGCCATTTATCATTAGCCATGAAGCTCGAGATAGGTTCGAACTGAGCACGTATATACAGCCAGAATACAGAAGTAGCATAGAAATTCAAGTTTTCATGCCGGAATAAACTCCTCTTTGGTTGCTCTGCCGCTATCCATTTCCTTCTTGAAACTATAGTCATGCACAGGCCGTATATGTCAGAGCGGCACCACAAGTTCAGGTTATTATTAATTAAACGGTAACTCGTCCAGTTGTGTAGAAGTTTCATAATTTGGGGAACTATGCACCCTTTATCCGCGTTCGCCAGTCTACGGTCACAGCGACAGGTTGGGCATGAGGAGGGAACTCGAAATTAAAGAAAAGAAACGTGTCCAGGGCGTGAAAGAAACGGGGTACAAGACCAGACCACATATCGCGCAATCAGACGCGGGAGCATATGCTGTCTGAATGAGGATAACCTAGGGCCGATAATCCAGGTGGATCTCGAGCAAGCAGTGAGACGGCAACCGTGCGTCACTGAACTCCTGTCAGTGTGTAATTCGGCCATGTATCGCTTGAAGTTCGCGAATGGAGAGGCTTCGACTTGCTGCTAACAGTGCTAGCGGCCCGTACGGCTTTTTATTATACCTGCCTCGTTCCATTCTCGATTTCCTCGTTTTCGTCCATGCTTTCTGTTATAGTTACGTCAATCTTTCATGGAGGACGCCACGGATAACCCCTAGATGTGTATATAGTGCAGCGACTAACATATTACAGGGGGGGCTCTTCGTTCGGCTACTGGCGCCGTGCTTGCTCTGCTAATTGCATGTTCCGCTATTCTGCGTGTGCCGGCTGGCGATACTACACTTCCCTTTCCTACACACTTTCCGTGAGCCTAGAAAGGCAAAAGCCTTTCTAGGCTCACGGAACAAAATCCCGGGCGCATAATCCGTAAAATTCCCCTAGATTAGTTCTTGTCTAGGTTTCCTGCCATCTGCAATGCCATACTTAGCGCGCGCCTAGGAACAGCACGCGACAGGCGCGACGGTGTACACTGATTTATAGGAAGGGAAAAAGCGCGGTAACTGTCTCACTTGATTTCTGTGGACACCTCAACCACGCCGTAAGGGAAGGGAGGAAGGTGGGAGTGAAAGTGGTAAGAGAATGAGGAGCCGTAGTGGAGGGCTACGGAGTAATTTCGACCACCTGGGGATCTTTAACGTGTAATCCCCTGATGGGGCTGGGACAGGTAAGTCACCGCCGCTTGCGGCGGGGGCTAGCCTGCCGCAGAATTTTTATCGGTTGTAGGCCGTCATTGCACCTGTCACCGTTTCGGTGGTGGTCGACGGCCTTTGCTGCGGCGGGCGTCTTTCTCTCCCTCTTCCTTTTCTTTCTTTTCTATTTTCTCTTCTGTCTACACGAGGCAGCGGAGGTGGCTCAGCTACAGAGCCAGTAGCAGGCCCGTGCATTTCCTTTTCCTTCTTCCTACAGCCACAACAACAACAAAAACAACGACGCTACAGAGCCAGTAGCAGGCCCGGGCATTTTCTTTTCCTTCCTCCTACAGCCACAACAACATCGCACAGCACACGGACGCCTCTTCGTTTCGCCTCCATCGAAAAGCAGCCGCCGAGGTCGGGATCAAACCCGGGAAATCCGGCACAGTAGTCGGGCGTCTTACCACTGCACCACCCCGGCTTTTTAGAGCGCAGCTCTTTGGCGGCCGTTCCTGGGTTTCGCGGCGGCGTCGGCGTAGGCCTCGTAACCAGTTCCGCCCCCCTTTCAGACCCCCCGTTCGAGCCGGCGCTTTGGCCACCGGAGCCTCGCAGGAGGAGGGAGGGGGGTACACTCAGCGGCGAATGATGGGGGCAGGAGCGCGCGCAGCTACCGGAGCACACGAGGAAAAAAAAAGGGGGTCGCCGGAGGCAGCGCTAGCAGCGACTGACTGACGTCGCTAGCTAGTCAACACAACGTGCTGCGTAGAACACCGTCGCCGCCATGCAGAAAGAGGAGACCCCCCCCCCCCTCTTCCTGAGTGGAGGCGAGGGTGCTCTCCGGTTGCGGAAACGCCGACCCGCTCTGCAAGTATGCGGGCGCACCGAGACGACCGGTCCGGAGGGGGATACAATAGCGCTCGCATCCTTCATCCGCAGAAAGCAACCGTACAGCGGCGGATCACGGTGCGTGCATCCCGTTCTCACTCGCTTCCAAGGCTCGCTTCACTCGCTAGCGGCGTCAGCGAGTCGCTGCTATCTGTTCGTTGCGCAACGTTCCTATGGACCCACGCGCTGCCTCCCGCAACCTCCCGATAACTCAATTGCTCTCTTTATTTCTCGGACCACAAAGCTTCTTTCATGACAGCCAAGAACTGTTAGTGGAGTGTTTCTTGAAGGAATACGTGTGAAAAATTAAAAAAAAAAGAAGTATGTAATTGTGCTTATGTGCCTTGCTCGAAATCCTTGCCTCTTTTTTTTCTCTATTGGTTCACGGGAAAGGAAAGGCGCAGTATTTGTCACATTTGCTCTATGGACACCTGAACCGCGCCGTAAGGGAAGGGTGGAAGGTGGGAGTGAAAGTGGAAAGACAGAAAGGGGAGCCGTAGTGGAGGGTTACGGAGCAATTTCGACCCCCTGGGGACCTTTAACGTGCCCTGACATCGCACAGCACACGGACGCCTCTTCGTTTTGCCTCAATTTATCGAAAAGATGAAACAGCTTATGAGCTGCGCTCAAATTTCGCATAGGAAGTAACATAATCGTGGGCATTTTTTTTTTTATTGCATGAATTCGTACAAATACATCAGTAAAAGATCGTGGTTGCCATGCCGGGGCGCGACGGTGTGGCGTCGAAACACACTGCTGGAGAAATTGTGAGAGGCGGCGCGTTTCCTTTCCTGTGATTGATTGAATGTCCTTTATTGAATGGGAAGGCTCATGGCCATGGATGGGCGACCAGAACTGTCGCTATTCACTGGACCCCAGGTCACTCGGACGAATCAGGGGGCAATGCGGCGGCACACGCCGCGGCTACCTTGGCAGGTGGGATGTCCACATTTACTTCCCCACCCCCCTTGCTTCATCCTTATTCGACCTTGGGCGGGCAACTCACCCCTTCTCTTGCCCTTATGCACTATACTCGGACCAGTCTTCGTAGCCTCAGTCAGCATCGCATGCAGGTGGCCACACCAGACCCACCTTTTACGAGAAGAACCCACCTCACCCGAAGTCAAGAAGTCTTTTTGAATAAGCTCATCGCCCATGCGGCTTACACGCCACGTATTATGGCCCGCTGGCGTCAGTATAAAGAGAAAATGATTACGTGCCCCCACTGTACGACTCTAACCTGCGGCGGCATATCTCATTTACTTTGGGAATGCCCTGCTTTTTCTACTGGACGCCCCGAGATCGAACCCTACCGCCTGAACTACCGTTCCCTTCTAGAAACTGATGCAAACACACAGATGATATTTGCCAAGTATGGCTCGTTTAGTGGCCTGGTTAGAGCAATGTGATTCGAGTGACGACCTAAATAAACAATGAAGATTATGTCTACTCCTTTCCTGTAAACCAATTATAATTACATGCAGCACTAAAACGAACGCCGATAAGAGGCAAACTATGATAGTGAAATGATAGGAGAGGAAGGGTAGGCTTTCGCCATTCTCCTCTTAAGAGACATCAAAGACACCATATAATATTTTGTGCTGCTGCAGCACTACTACCCGCATTCTCGCCAAAACCCGACCTCTGCAGCCAATTTGGCCTTGCCGAGGGACTTCAGGCATTTACAGAAACATGTAAGACAGGCCCTGCGCATTTCCTTTCGTGGAAATCAATTACAGAACGACTATGAACTCTTACTGGTTGCTTGACGGGGGCCGCCTGATGTACCGTGTGCAGCATGAAACGCTCAGGCTTTCGTATTTCTTCACTGCCGATTCTAAAATGCTTTCGGAACTTTTAATGCTGCAGCACACGTGCAATGTGTGGTCTGGAAGCACGGCTGCCTGATTAACACAGCAAAATAACGTTCAATAATTGAGACACAGCAACTAGAATCCTGTCAAAACGCCCTGCTGCTGCAGATATTCCGTGATTTACTGAGTTAAACCATCAGTGAGTTTTGCTGTGATGAGACACCTTCATTTATTAGTGTCATTAATAAAGTTTGTCAGTCCGACGACGGGTCCCAGCAAAATATTTTCTGAGTTCAGAGCCATGGACACGAAAGTGTTTCCCAGCCCAATATTTGTCGTAACAGCAAACTCAAGTGTATGTTTCTTGCTCAATGAAGTCATTAGCTTTCGGCATAATAAGTGCTTCTACATTCATCATAAATCCGTAAACACCACGTTCCTTGTTGGACAGCCCATGTACAGAGAAGTCATTAGCTTTCGGCATAATAAGTGCTTCTACATTCATCATAAATCCGTAAACACCACGTTCCTTGTTGGACAGCCCATGTACAGAGAAGTCCGCGATCGCCTCCCATGTTTTGCGTGCTGCCTCATTAAAAGAGCGTACGCATCCTTGGTGTAGACGCTAGTACACGTCCTCGTGAATAAACAATATATATTGGCTAATTTAAGGCAGTACAGATGTTATTACGTTTGACAAATCTAAATGCGCGTTTCGTTTACTTATGCCAGCCCCTGTGGTCAAACGGATTTCAGCAGGTGAACAACATCCTTTGTCAAAAGTGCAGGGTTCAGGCTGTCTGCTTCCCAGCCATGTAGTGGTGCTGATTTTGCGTTAGTTGAGGCTCTTCCCATTGAAGACGGTAAAACAAAAAAAAAACTTACCATCAAGAGATTGAGAACACTGGAAATGTATTGCAAGCCAAACGAAGTGGCTACGAAGCAGATCCCCTGCACTCTACACTTTCGACGAAGACTGTACATTGGTGTATATCATGTCACTTTGGCTCAGCGCACTTCCCATGCCTAGCCACTACCGTTGTACATGGGTATAAAACGTATACTTCTTATCAACTTTGAAAGGAGACGAGGTGAAAAGCGATAACCACAGCTTGACTGGTCGTTGCCCCCTCCCTCTTATCAATAATATGCCGCTCACAGCTTCCGCCCCAGTTTCACCATAGATGCACGGTAGAATCTGAAGCAATTAAAATGAGAATCTTTTTTCCTCTGTTGCTAGTAAAGGAGATGGTAATTGGTAATTGGTTCACAGGAAAGGAAAGGCGCAGTATCTGTCACACTTGTGTCTGTGGACACCTGAACTGCGCCGTAAGGGAAGGGAGGAAGGTGGGAGTGAAAGGGGAAAGAGAGAAAGAGGAGCCGTAGTGGAGGGCTACGGAGTAATTTCGACCACCCGGGGATCTTTAACTACCTAACATTTCGTGCTCAGTGACGCGACGCGCACGCTGAACCAGGTACAGCTCGATACGCACGCTAGGTCGGTGCGTTGTAGCCGACGGCTCAAGTACTAGTGATAGCTCGCTTAAATTTGGTGCAGATCAAGGTTAGCGATAACGAGAATGCTCACTTAGTGCGAACCCAAGGCACCTAACGAACAAGCGTCTGCTTCAATGCGCCGCGTCTCCTGCAGCCGCCACTTGCTGCAGCCTATAGCGCGAGTGACAGCGGCCTTGGCCACGCGATACCTGGCATGAAAACGACGGTGCAAAGATGTGAGAATGGGCGAACTTCTATTGGTAGGTCCTTGGAGATCATGAATGTAGAGTGTAACTAGAGTAAGTTTTGCGAGGAAGAGCACGCAGCAGGCGGCATAAGAGACATATTTCGGACATTATTTTATCTATTCTCTGCTACGACCCCAGCTGCACCTATAATGCGATTTGAGTGTATATACGTCAAACATATCTTTAGACACGTCATTGTATTAAGCAGTGTCAGTAAGCACTGACATATTTGAGTTCCGTTTAGTTTAAAGCGAAGTGAACATACCACTGCACGCCCTATGCTAAGCATAGAGTACGGTAATAAAAGGTTTACAAAAGCCACCTTTTGTCACAGACAGGCGCATGCGCCTTCATATTGGCAAATGGTGCTTTCTACAACGGCAGCTATCCAGCACCAACTTTCATACCCAAATGTAGCTGATGTCTCGTGAAACCAGGCCACGGCTGTTCGAAACAAGTGCGCTTGCTTTTAGCCCTTAGCAGATGAACTTTCGACGCTTACCAGAGGGCACCACATCATGCGAAAAAGGCCAATTCGGCACCGGGCCTCAGCGCTCTACATTCAGTAAAAGTCGTTTAGGTGGCACCTCACTACTCTTCTCTCGGCTAGCTACTTTCTCAGCGCGGCTGAAATTGCAGAAGCGCTTCACTCTTCAGGCTTCAACAACACTTCGCTGCCTTACTGTACTCAACTCACTCGTTGCTCCACATACATATTAATCCCAGGAGCTACACCAAAATCCCTGAGTTGACTATCACTTTACAGCATTCTCTGAGCGGCTAACGTTTCTTGGAAATTCTGGAAACCTTTAGTAGCAATCTTTGGCCACTGAAACGTACTACCACAGGTTTACATACCGCAAACGCAGCTCAAGTTACAGGGATTGAATCAGCTGGCTGAATTTTCATAAAGTAAAGTTCTTGCAAGGCGTACTTTGTGACATTCATCAGATCACATTGACCATGTAATATATTGCCCTGTTTTTTCGTTTCATCGCAGGTCTCAAATTTGGATGCACTCATCAAATTTAAGCTGTATGTATGACTGCTGTATCTACACGGGCATGAAATATGTGGACTGATTTAAACCCTGCTTTTATTCAAAACATGTATTTAAATGTATAAAGATGAACAATAAAAACTTTTCGCACTGTTGTTTGGATTGTTTTTATTTCAAAAACAACTAACCACGCCATGGCTACACCAAAGGCGACGATGTCGCATGTACAGTGTAGACACCATGAGTGTAAAGCCACCTGCGACATGGCCAATCACTGCATATGTATGCGCTGTGAGGTGACGAGCAGGAAAACAATATTCGCAGGCTATCGGTTGGTCGATAAGACAGTAATGCTCGAGCGTTGCCACTGTATATACCGGTAGCCACACAGGCGTTCTTACATTGTTGCATTTTGATGCGAATGAAGTCACCTTCCGCAGAACAAGAACACGAGTCAAGTCTGTCTTTTATTTCATCTTGTACGCGAAAACTAGCCATGGGGAGTGAGAAGCAGCGCATTATACAACATTTGACGGGCCTCATCATCCCTGTAAATCAGCAGTAGGCACAAGGCAAAAATGACCACAGGTAAAAATTGGTACAAGTGCACTTACATAAAGAACACGGTTGATCGACACAGACCCCACTGAGCGCATCTGTTAAAGCAGATACTTGCGTCCGGAGTGCGGCACCACTGACCCGAGCACCTACGCTAAGTGTGTGTGGCATTGCCGTGTCTGGGGAAAAGGGGATCCTGGTGGTTGAGCCGATGCTGAGTGTTTGAGCCTTTAAGGCCCATCGGTGGAGGCAACACACAGTTTTGGGCCACGCTTCTCATAAACGGCACCTCCGGGCTGACCCACTCGGGGGAAATCGGCAGTCGCCTTTTCCTAACCTCCCCTCCATCTTTTTTTTTCTCACTTTCCTATGCTCTATCTTACACTTCCCTGCAGCCTACTCTCTATATTATTTGTTCTTCCCTTTTTTTCAGGTGGGTTAACCCTGTGTGTCGAACCACCTTGAGCTCAGCCATATATTTCGTTATATTTACCGTGTACGGCAGGCGTAGGCAGGACTTCGTTTTTAAGATCATGTCCCGTACCCTTGTTTGGATCCGCGGATGGTGGCTGCACCATGGCCGAAACCGTTCTTTTTTGTGGCTACTTCTCCACATCTGAATGATTGCTCACAGAAAAGAGGGCGCACCGACGAGACTATAAACTTCTTTAAGAAAATATTTATTGTGGTTTAACTCTGGTTAACCCTAGTTGAATTGCGATAGCAACGGCGGAAGCTTCTTTTGTCTGCTAAATTATTTCCCTAACACGCCCTAATTAAGTGTCCCCCATAATGTAGCACCTTATACCTATCAGTATAAGGACTACATTATGGGGGACACTTAATTTCATCCTTTAAGAGTATGACGTGAGAGCGTAAGCTACCAGTCCACATATAAATGAGAAGGGTTCAATGCTGCTGAAACTAATGTGGAGCGAAAACGTTAGCTTGCGGTGACCGAGCGTTCTTCTTCTTCTTCATCGCGGCTGTTCAAGGTTAAACGTGGGATGACGCGACAGTCCGAAACCTGGCGCAGTATTGCTATCGCAATAAAATGCTTTGAACTTTCCACGCTTCCACGTGGTACATAGTGAACATGCTGCGAAACCTGCCAGAGTGATCTCCCCATTCAGCATGAGTCTGACTGAAGCAATTGGTGAAGGATACAATATAAAAAAAAGAACTAGCAAATGGCGACCTTCTCCTGCAACATCTGTACTACTACCAATATGAAAACCTTGCGTGAATGACTTGCTTTAGGGAAATCCTAGTGACCATCACCGAACACCACTCACTCAACAAAGTACGAGGAGTAATCTGAGATTATGATCCAAATCCATGACCGAAGACAAACTTGTGGAAGACCTAAAGAATCGGAATGCGACTAATGCGTGCCGAATAAAAATCTTTCGAGAAAACAAGAAAACAAAACGTGCATTCATGATAGATAAATTTCTCGAGTGGTTTCTTTTTGGCTGATTCCATTGCGCAGGACGATTGGCTGCGTGTGACCACAAGACAATGTAGAGATGGGTATTGTTCGCAACTTGTTAGAACATTCTTACCCTAAACACGCTACCAATCATCCAATAGTTTTGTGAATTCATCTATCAAGACGAATCTCAGCTCATATAGGGCAGTGTTTCTACAGAAACTGCGATATTATATTCTATATACTTGATTGAAGTACGGCAAATAAAATTCATTACTCCGAGATCAGTCATAATGCGGAGAACTAAACATTTTAGAATTGGTGGCGCCTGTAGAAGATGGCACCGCTGCTTAAATATCGAAAAATTTAAATTTTTACACCTTCCATGATCAATGTTATATATTCGCATTTATACAGATTATCTACATTACAAAAGCCATATTGCAAGGTAACGCGAAGGTCGGACTTGGGAGATCAGGTTTTATTGTAGACCTGAAGCCTTGGTCACACACTGCAGCCAACCACGCTCCGCGATGACGATGGGTATCTACAAGAGGGAACAGGATGAAGATGAAGCAGCACGTTCAGCCGGATGGAAGATGAAGCGCCACACAGTGCTCACACTATTTCGCCGTATGTCGGCGCAGTGGCAGGTGGTGCCAATGCGGCGACATGAGCAGTGGTAGGCGCCAGTGCCGTAGGCGCTCCAACTGCAGGTGGCAAGGACGTGACCTGGGCGTACGTTGGCACATGACAGATGGTAGGAGCGACCGGTGTTGGGGGGGAAGAGGTCATTGAGGCCAGCTCTTCTTTGATAATGCTACGCAGGCCGGCACTTGAAGGATGTGGCTCAGATGCAGGGCGGCACAAACTACCTTGAGCCGAGAGCTCTTCACGAATTAATCCGCGAATAAGCGTACGGAGGTCAGCGTCGGCAGTGAAACCAAAGGAAGTGGGGTCAGGCTGCAGGCGTATTGACTGTAGTTCGTCAAGGCGTTGACAAGTCGATATGACCACTGCACAGCCATGTTGTAAAAGGCGGGTGGCCCAATACCTTTAAGGACGGGCCGAACCCGCTCGCCCTCTGGCATGGTGTTATTTGTGCGCCGACAAAGTGCAAGAACATCTTCTATGTAAGAGGTATAGGTCTCATTGGACCGCTGAAGTCGGGCTTCTTCTAGCTTCTTGGCGGACTACGTGCGACAGTAGGAGCGCAGAAAATCTGGCGTAACTTTTGTTTAACGGTAGTCCAGTCCGGAATCATCGATTCATCATTTAGGAACCACGTTTTGGCCACATCCGTCAAATAAAAGGACACATTAATTAGTTTAAGAGAATCATCCCACCGGTTGAAAGTACTGACCCAGTCGTAGCTGTCGAGCCAGTCATCAGCGTCGTCGCCGCGGAGACCGGCGAGCATCTGCAGGTCGCGCTGACGGCTACTGACAGTCCAAGTGGCAAGGGGAGCTGGGGTCGAGTTGGTAGAAGCCTGAATAGCGGAGTGGCCCTCTTGAGTCATGACGATGGTGGTCGGGGTCAAACGGCGGCCAGAAGGGAGCTCCAGGTGGATGCAGGTGACGAAGCAGCGGGGAAATCAAGGCGCACCTCCACCACGTGCAAGGTAACGCGAAGGTCGGATTTGGGAGGTCAGGTTTTATTGGAGACCTGAAGCCTTGGTCGCACACTGCAGCCAACCACACTCCACGATGACGATGCGTGGGAGGAGGAGGAGGAAACAACTTTATTTAACGCATTACATTAAGCGTTAAGAATGTCCTGGGCCAGGGTCACCAAGGCCAACTGATCTTGCAGCTGGTCCGAGGCTAACCAAGCCCGCCACGTTGGGGGAGGTGTGGAAAGTGAGGAGATTGGAGGGCGACAGGGCATGAAAAGATGCAATGCTCCAAGTTTACATAGTGTTCTGGGCAATTTGGGCATGCAGGGAATGTATGATTCTGTATAGAAAAGATTGGGCAGGAGTAAGCAGTGTATTTAGTTGTATGCGTCTAAGAATGCGGATTTGCGTGGTAGTGAGAGATTTATCAGGAAGAGGAAGTGTACGGAAAGTTTCTCTAATGTTGTCGTAGTGAACGTTGATTTCTTTTTTGTAGTGAGGAGTAGTGTCCCACGTTGGTGGATAAGGCCAGGGAATCCCAGGCGCCCGGTGTTGAAGTTCACGGGCGAAGCGATGCACTACCTCATTGCCTGGGATTCCAGCGCGACCAGGAATCCACCTCAATGTTACAGTGTGGGGACGTAGTTTGGTAAGAGCTCTGTGTAGATCATCGTGTAGTTCTTCAGGAATGCGACCCGTCTGAATGGCGCGTATAGCTTGTATTAAATCAGTGTATATGGTATATCCTGCAGGGTTAGGGGGTGCTTGTGCGAGGTCTTGAATACTGGTAACTATTGGTAGGGTCTCGATAGTCGCTGTAGGAGGAGGATCTATGTAAGGACCGAGGGTATGCGTCACTACATCGCTACAACTCTGAATTGAGTAAGCAGCCCCTCCGCCGTTAGTTCGTGATGCATCTGTGTAGATGATCGTGGAATCTGTTGGGTGAACATGGTTGGAAACGCGAGCGGAACGTCTGCCTGTTTTAGTGTCGGGTGCAACGTTTTTTGGAATGGGGATTATTCTGAGGTTATCCGGGAGCGAAGAAGGAAGGATAATTATAGGGAGGTCTATGGGTTTGAGTGCAACCTGCTGTAGTATCCAATCTCCTTGTTTGGTGCTAGAAAGACGTTCCATTTGCCGGTCGCGATGTTGTTGTATGAGGTCTCCCAGGGGCAAGAACAGCCCCGTAGAGTATAGGCGCTCCGTGGACGTATGTACAGGGACGTTAAGGGCGGCCTTGTACAATATGTGAAGCGCAACCTCAATCTGGTGTCTTTGGCGACAAGTTAGTGTAAGGTAAGGAATCGTATATAAAATTTTGCTAAGTGCTAATGCGTGGACAAGCTGCCTGACTTGACCCTCGCGTATCCCGGCGTGCTTATTGACTATGCGGCGAACTAGATGCGTAAGCTGATTGCAAACTTTAACGGTTGTAGATACATTGGCCTGATTGGTTGACTCATGGGTATGAAGTCCGAGGATCCGGCAGTATGATACACGAGGGATGGGGTGACCCGCCATTGTGAGATTGATCAGTATGTACAAGAGGGAGCGAAGATGAAGCAGCACGTTCAGCCGTGTGGAAGATGAAGCGCCACACAGTGCTCACAATATGTTTACATTTTACACATATTTTCCACTTTAAAAAAGGACGCACTTTTGCATGTATCGCACACGTTTTCTGCTTTCACTGTACAGAATAAATTTACGTTTTACGAAATAACCTATGCAGCTCTTCTCACTGAGAAGCCGCCTGTCGTAGACGGCAGTGGCTACTTAAGCTCCGTCTATACGTGTATTAAGGGACAGCGTTTATGGCTCCCGTTTGCCGGCTTGCCTTGAAATCGTCGTTCGCGTACGTGCACGTTCCTTTAAAAATAGGGTGGACACTTAAACCGTTCTATCGCGTCTAGTATTTTCCCGTAAATGCAATCACTGCACACTTTTCTGCCGCTAAAAGGAAACCTTGATGCCGTAGGTACTACATCGACGTCGATGACGCAGCTCGTTGCAAGCTCGCACGTATTGTGGGCGCGTCGACCCAGAAGCCCAGATTTACAGAAACATCACACATTTACATAATTAAGAAAATAAGTTTAAATATTTCCCATTCAACTTTTGAATTGGGCGTGTATTCGCATAACATATCCGTGTTGTTGTTGTTGTTTTTTTTCACTCCACTTTTATGCAAGTGAATAAATGCATTTACGTGTCTGTAAGCTTTTTCGAGCCTTCAGATGGAAGGATTTCTTGATGAGATCAACGCTGACAAGCCTGAGAATCTCGCGTCTACACTCCCGGCAGCGACAAATTACTGAGGCGGCTGTCAGCTATGAGCAGTCATAATCTCTAACTAATAATTTATACATTTTGTCACACCTTTCACTGCTTACGCTGAGATTAATAAAACACACAATTGACCTCAACAGCAGTAATGACCAAAGAAAGTGTGTTTGCCAGCTGGTACGAGCTGACTGCCAGCTGAAGTTGAAGTTTAAAATTTATTCTTAGTTTCCTTATACAGAAACTAAAGGACCCCGAACAAAAGGTGCGTACTTGCACCTGACCAGGCTCAGAGCCCCATACAATTTGTACACGGGAAACAGCGCGGTACAGAATAAATTGTTTTCTCCACCCAAAGATGCAAACTAACAATGGAAAAATACAACAGTAAGAAGCATTCAAAAAGCTCAACAAATTAAAAATGAAAAAAAAAAACAGTAACAGGCACTCAAAAAGCTAAATAATTTTTGACATCGATGACAGTTTTAATTAAAACACTTAGTTCCACATCTCGATCAGTGTACGTTTAAATACACCAAATGATGCATGCTGTTCAATAACGGCAACAAGCTTCTTATTTTTGTTCAAAAGAATGGGTATTTGGGATCGCAAGCCAGCTGAGAGCCAGCTATAACCCGTTGATTCCACTTCACCGCCAACTGGGACCCGCTGACTTCTGACAGGCATCTGGGGCCAGCTAATGCCACTAGAGTAACAGCTGGGACCAGGTAAAACCAACTGAAACCAGTTGGAAGCAGCTAAAACCATTTTGAATTTTTCTTTATTATGTGGGCGAATACAAAGTTTCGTACTTTTACAGGCGAAAAATGAAGCTGACTATATATAGACTTAAGCGTATTAGACTATGAACAGCTTTTGAAGCATTCGACATTGCAATACATAAGTATCAACTTTAGTCATAGGAAATAAGAAAGAATATTATTTGACTATTTTCTGGACCAAACGTAGAAATCCGCCATTTTGTTCACCTCTCGAGGGGCCCCTAAAAACGCAGGGCCCGGTTAAGCTGAATCCTTTAAACGCTGGATAATCCCGCCCTGATAAACCATACTGCCAGAATCTGTTGAAATGAGCTACCTGAAACTCCAAACTTAGGCGCTATATCCCAAATCCATGACGCTGCTTCCAATGCCAACGTTTCGGTGCAGCAACATGTGCAAAATGTTCTTCCCGCGAACACAACTCTAAAAATGTGAAGTTCAGCTACACCTACGTTCAAACTCTGAGGACAGCCATCCTGCTTACTCACGCTCATGTCTTGTACGGAAAAACGAAAATGAAATTCTAACTGTCAAAATAAAAGAAAACTTATAGCATTCCAAGAAGCCCGAAAGTGTGTTTTGCCGTTCACTAAACTCTCCTACTATACTATGCCGTTACAAGGCACAGCGCCACAACAGATTCTGGCACCCGCCTAGACCCCGCACAATGAGCCTGGAGCAGAGCCATCCATGCCCCTGATGGCAGCAGCTGGCGAGGCGCCACCACCCCACAAACAAAATACTCGAACCTTTAGGTCAATCCCCTTCAAAGTCTCTCTTCACTTTGGGAGCCCTGGCACTAACCAGGCCACAAAGTCTGTGCCGACGTCTAATGTATCTGATGATGTTATGGACACAAGACAATGCAGTGTGCAGTGAGAGACTGCAAATAGTTTCTCAGGTGGCGTTGCATATAGGCCAAAATATCATCTCGGCTCATGAACATAAGCTTAGTACCAGGTTCGAAGCAGTGGCAGCCACCTCACATTTAAAACAATTGTGTGCAGTGCATTACGTCGAGTCCCAAATGAAAATATCACTCAATGATTTAGAACACATTTATTAATCAACGGCCAGAACCATATCTGGTAGTTACAGATGTTAATACATATTCCAGTCATTGGGGTAAGTGAACAAACTGACGCGACAGGCCAGATTATAGAAGTCCTTATTCTTTCTAGCAATATCTGTTTACTCAATACGGGCAAACCAACTTTCTGCTCCCCAAGCACAGGCAAAGTGAGTTTTTTAGCTCTGTCCTTTAACTCACCGTGTTTTTAACGATATTAAATGGAATGCTTTAGATAATGCACATGGCAGCGATTATTTACCAGGATTAATATCGTTATCATCTGCCCCATCAGTTATTCCACCAAAGCCACGGCACTGAACGTTATACCTAGCAAACTGGCCAATGCTTCAAGAAAAGACCGTACAACCTTACCATCAAAGAACTGAATGAAAGGTTCACTGCCTGCATTCTCGCTGCAGCAGACCTTCTCATTCCTCGCTCGTTAGGGAATGGTAAGATAAAGTCACAAATATTGGTACAATCAGGAATGCAGAGCAGCCACAAACGACAAAATAAAGCATAGGGTGTCTTTCGCAGATACCCAACATATGATAACTTCATAAACTTTACATAAGCAAGGGCTAAAGCTCTGTACATCCGTCCTGGTACAGAAAAACCTTCCTGGCACAAGTATATATCATCCATAAATAGCTCAATAACATCCAAGAAAATATGGGAACGGGTTTACAAACAAACAGCGCTTATTCGCCCTTCACACTTTCTTCTTCTTACTTCCCCACTTGTACAAAGAAGTTTAGGTGAACGGGTTGATATACTGGGTGAACATTTTTTCGTTCTCCAATTCTGCAAACTATGTCGATTCCTATGTAGAGTATAAATAGCAGGTGAAAAAATTTTCCAACAAGCAGCTGTGCAAATGAAGCGCATAATATTTTAATTACAGTCCAAGTATTAAAAACGTTTAATCTGTAGGTAAACACTGCACACGGTCCCGATGGAATGCATTATGAAATGCTTCCTATCTAACAGAATCATCAGCAGAAGCACTCTTAAAATATGGATTACCGGAATAATCCCGTAGGCTTGAAAGAAAGCTATAATTGCACCGTGCTTAAAACCAAGGAAACCACAGACACCTGTAAGCAGTCATAGACCTGTTGCCATCACCAGCTGTACAGCCATATAATTTGAAAGCCTTCTTAATATCACATTAATGTTTCCTCTTGAATTTCGGGAACTTCTGGACATCCACTAATGCCATTTTAGAAAGACATCTTCAACAACAGACCTTATGGTTCGCCTTGATAACGCAGTCCGACAGCCTTTTATACGCAAGCAACACTGTCTCGCTGTTTTCTTTGATCTAGAGAAAGCGTACTATAAACCCTGAAGCACCGTGCCCTGGAGCCCTGGAGGTTCAGAATCCTACGCGACCTAACCGAGTTAGGTGCCGTGGCAGATTGCTTAAAGTTCTGAATGATTTCCTGTCGAGCCGAACACTTCAGGTGCGTCCTCGTACTACTGTGTCAAAAAGCTTTACTCAAGGAAGTGGTGTTCCTTATCAGTGTCCTTTGAGCACAACGCTGCTTGTAGTAAAAATTATTTCCGTTTCCAAAGTAATACCAAAATCTTTTATCTGCTCTGTCTACGTCGATGACCTTCAGATAGCTTGCACTTTTCTAACGTATCCACATGTGAGAGACAAATACAGCTAACTATAAAAAACTAGTGCCATGGGCAAGCAAAACGGATGTTAGGTTTTCCCACAGAAAACAGTGGCAGTTACGTTCTCAGACGTGGCCTACAGACCGATCCCGCTGTACGCTTAAAGGAGTCCGAATTACCAGTTAAGAATGAGCACAAATTTCTGGGTATAACGTTTGACAGGAAACTCACGCTATTCCCTCGTATCAATGCTTCTTAAAGGAAATCAACCAGATACCTAAATATACTCAAAGCTCTTTCACAAAAACACGGTTGATGTAGAACACGCCTTTTGTGCGTTTATCAATCTGTTGTGCGGTCTTGTTTGTGTTACGGTTGTTTAGTCTACGGGTCTGCAAGCGCATTATACCTGATATGTCTAGACCCAGAGCATAACCTTGGTTTGCGCCTCGCATCTGGTGCTTATAGAACCTCTCCAATAAAAAGTCTGTACGTTGAAAGAAAAGAATATTCTTTCGAATAAAGGAGGACCATGATAACATTTTCAAATGTCCTGAAGATACGTGCCCTACCATAAAATATATACTGCCTTATGGTTACTAAGTGCACCTCCAGAATACTGTTCACGCCCCGCCGGGGTGGCGCAGTGGTTACGGCGCTCGACTACTGTTCCCAAGAATGCGGGATCGAATCCCGGCCTCCGCGGCAGCTTTTCGATGGAGGCGAAAAGCAAGGCGCCCATGTGCTGTGCGATGTCAGTGCACGTTAAAGAACCCCAGGAGGTCGAAATTTCCGGAGTCCTCCACTACGGCATCTCTCATAGCCTGAGTCGCTTTGGGACGACCCCACAAACCAAACCAAACCAGGACTTTGTTCACCAATAGACCCCAGTCAATCAAACCTTTTTTACTTTAATTTGAGAATAAATGCCAAGAACTAGACATTCTAAATACCTTTCCTGATATTGCATAATATTTATAAACACACAGTTTTGTAAACAGAAAACTCCACGATTGGTTGTACTGAAAGGGCAAATTCGTAAAATTGTCTTCAAAATCTAGTATTGTTAATTTCTGTCATAACCGAGAAAGTAGTACTGTTAAGAACTGCATTAAATACCCCTGCACCACATGAAAAATTCCGGAAAAACAAAACGTTCACCTGTTATTGCAGTTCTCGCATGAAATCGGAATAACGCATTTATTCATAACATTTTGAGCTCCCATCAACCCTGCCAAAAAGCAGAAAATGACTTTATAAGCTCTGAGAAGGCATTAAACAATGCATGAGAAAGAATTTACCTAAATTCAGCAAATAATTAATCAAATTGTTAATGCCTACTCCTGAAGTAGAAGTCATAAGGAGTTCAAGAGAATAAAAGCATTCGTTCAGTTTTACATTTTTTTTTCATTTTACTTTACATAATACAATAATTTTGGTGCCTGATATTTATAATTTTCTTATGACTCCGTTCAGGAAATTTTTGATAAATATCGAAAAGGCGATAAGATTTTTTAATTCGAATCAAAGTTGTTCATTTTCCTATATTTCCTAATTTTTACCGGCCAATTTCAAGCCAATATGGCGACAGAACGGATGCCTCTAGTGCAGCAAATGTTTTTGAAATTAAAGAACAACGTCTGAATAACACAGAGAAAAAGTTTAAAACATTTCACTTAGCCATGCTAGAATTTAGGGCTGAAGATTGACAATTTTCGGGACAATGGCTCAGTTCTGTACTTATTTTTATTATGCTTTTGAACAATATAATAAGGTACTTTTGAATTCGTAATATTTTTGAGATACTGAGGATTCTTGAGAGAAGTTATAATAAAAATCGAAGATGTTTTTTTTTTTTAACTTCGAATCAAATTGGCCTTCGAATTTTGGGCGATATTTGCGCGTTGTGGAGAACACCTGTAGCAGCCTAGAGCCTCAAATTTAATCTGAATCTAGAAACATAATTTGCCCTATAAAGTGAAGTTTCACGGCAGACAACGTAAAGCGTGATGCCAGTATTTAGGATTGAAAATGGACTTTTCTTCCAGCGCGTCACTCCTGCAGCAATGTTTGCGATTTTTACTAAATTCATAGCAAATCCAAAACAGTTTTGAATAGTTCTTGTAATTGTAAAGTTTCGTAGATTCAGTGCGTAAAACTTAATAAATGACAACATTTTATAGCGCATGCAGCAGGTCTCCAAACTTGCAACTTTTGGAAATGGCAAGAATAGCATTTTCACGTCTGGTAAAATACAATTTTGTTCTGAGCAAACTACGCCATCCCTTGCAAATTTAATGACAATTCCTTTTTGTCGAAACGAATAGAGACCACATATATATTTAATTGAAAACAAAAATGGTCATGGGACTTCAATTAAGGTACTTATGTGAATATGCCCATATGTATACGTAGAGATATGTAAAGAGAAAGAAACGCGTGCGGAACATTTCAGTCAGCGGCACTGCTATCGCTACACGTTTTCGACCTGAGAGTCTACGCACTGTGGTCGCCGCAACTCTTCCCAGTCCCGTATTTACTCACTGATGGTAGAAAATTAGGCCAATAATATTTCAGTCGAATCCTTTAGAGGGTGCGACTGACGCTCAAGTGGCCGACGGATGGTTCATCATGAAAAGCGCTCAAGATTTCGGAGCGTAACTCCGATGACACAACAAGCAGAAACGTCTCCTTGTTGTTATTAAAGTTACGCTTCTAGACAACTCCACGCCGCAGAATGAAGGACTGCAGCCCACGGCGAAACACACGCGGCACACTAGCATTAAAACCCTCCAGGTACTCAATGAGTGCCGCAAACTCAGAGTCAATCCGTTGAAGCAGCGCCATACGGGAGACGCTAACGGCACAAAGAATAGGGCAATCTTCGGTGATGTTTTGCTTATTATTTTCGGCGACGCCTTAGCAGCGGGGCTAGCGTGCAAGAAACCGGGCACCGCACCGGCTGTGAACAAAATCTTCCACCGTATGGGTCGGAATTTCACAAGAAGCACTCATGCTATACATTCGTTTTACGGGGGCCTAATATTACGAGAAAAAAACAATTTTAGCATGTTTTCTGACAATGGCGCAGGGGATCCGTCGTATCGCTGGTACGGACGCGGACGGTTTGCGCGGAAGGCACGGCCGGCGCGGCCGGGGCGGCGGTGGTGGGGGCAGTGCTGCCACGGACGTTGTCTGAGGCAACGGCGGTCGCGCCGAAGGTGGATGCCATTGCAAGTACTAAATCGCGCTTTGCTACAGTCTGTGCGCTGTACTCAGAAACGTTTAGTACACTTTTTAGTAGTCATGTCGGTCTTTTAGCAAGGCTAGCACGAACACAGTGTGTATCGGCAGCTTATCGGCGCCGGTACAGTAGCAGACGACGCGGTGACCGGTGTCACAAGCATTTCAGAATGGCGAACGCTGTCGGTGGGAGGAATTTCGCGGTGTCAACTTCGGCCACTTATTTCGAAATGAGGAGTGAGTCTAGGGAGATCAAATTTCGGAAATAGAATAATAAGGTCGAGTATTGACTTCCAAACTATAAACCCGTAATACATTGGTTGACAGTGTAATGACCCCTTTAAGAGCCGCCTAAAGTCCCCTCCTTTACTAGGCCTTTAACATTACGGTTTATCATTTTCTTCGTGGCGCAAGATGCGTCGATGTGTATCGCCAACCGCTCGCGTGTTTTCACAATGTTCCATGTTATGCTAGTCAATGTATGTTGCTGGGCGAGTTGGTGGAGCATAACGGAAAATAGCGCTAGCAGACGAAGGACAAGAAAAAGGAGGACACACAACTGCACAAACTAACAACTTTTATTCCGAAAACAGCCGAACCGCGCCTTATATTCAGCCAGAAAAACGAGGGATTGATGCCATGCGCCCATCTCAAAAGACTAGTCACGACATCCGCCCAACGAAAGCCATAACTAGCGTATCAACACCAACCAAGAAAAGCTTCCAAAAAGCGACCACATGGACAACCGAAGTACGAGCAAACACAACGGAAAACAAAACAAAAGCAAGACCGCCGAGGGCGTTATAAAACGCGTGTAAAAGATGTAGATAAAAGTTCAACAACTAACCGTGGAAAAGGAAGACAAAAACGAACAAAACAAGAAAGCGTTAAAAACTGCAGCAACGTGGCAAAGCAAAAGAACACTTGAGAGGCAACGTGGGGAAATAAGCGGGGAAATACTGGGAAATACGGGGAAATACTGGCGGGGAAATAGGCCCTTAGATAAGTCAAAGGTATAAAAATGAATGAATGAAAATCCGACAACCAACGCGGTAAAAAAATGACAAAAAGCTCGACACGATGAACACACTATAACAAACACCATAACGACAACTATGTGGCGAGTGAACAGAACACCGCAGATATACCCGTGACAAGGGAAAAAGACGCTAAAATAAATTGCGGGTAAAATACACATCAGTGACCATCGAGAACACACAGAGAACAGGAGCAAACCCTAAGGACAAAGGCAATTAAAGACCTAAGAAATACTTTGGCAGAAACTAAGACGTACGAGAGCGTGAGAGGAATGTACAAGGAGGCAGCAATTCATTACCGGCAAGCAAAAAGTATGGGCAAGGATCAATGCAAGGCGGAGAGGAATGACAGCTCTTTTTCTAGCAGGGCAACTAACGGTATGCTAATACCTTGTGGAATGGTGCGGGCCCCCAACATCCACATAGAAAACATTGTGTTTAGGGCCATGCTGGCGGTGCACGGCATTTGCCCGAGCCTGACGCCGTCCATTGTGGTCTTCTCTGTTCATTTTGGTAGGAAGGGGTCGAACACGAAGGACGCCTCTCCATAGCTCTGGCACTCGTACCCTTTCCCCAATGTGATGGTTGTGTGGTATATGTAGCCGGTCAAAAAAGTGACGACCGGACACGGTCTGGGCAAAACGCGTGCATTGATTAGTGAGGTGCGCCTCGCGTAGCTCCCGATAGGCGTTCACCACCCCCAATGCAAGGAGCCTCGCATTGGAGGTAGAAATCGGGAGGTCGAGCACCCTCTTGATCATCTTGCGGAGAGTAACCTCCAGGATTTCTTCATCATGCTTGCGCAAGTACAGGTATGGAGTCGAATAAAGAATTCGACTCGTCACAAAAGCATGGACCAGTCGAATCGCATCCCTGCTTCTGAGGCCTCCACGCTTGTTGGAGACGCTGCGGATTATGCGGCCCACTTGGTCGCCAACCTTGCGAAGCTTGGCTAGTGTTGTGTCAGCGCAACGATTATGGTGAATAAAGAGTCCGGGGACTCTAATCTCTGTGGCTTCGCGTATGGGTCCACTAGCCAGAGAGAGAAGTACTGGTGGCCAGCACCCTTCAGAGCCGGCGGATCTACCTTGGGAAACATTCATTTTTGAACCCAACGTTACCTGCGCGGAGCTTTTCTCTCTCAAGGCCCTGCTGCTTGATTACCGCAGTTGCTTTGCTCTCATCCCAGCGGAACCCGGGTGCACTTCCTAGGCTCAATACCGAATCGACACCGACGGCTGCGCACCCGTTTGTCACCAACCTCGTCGTGTGGCACCAGCTGGACGGCGAGTAATTCAGCAGCACGTGTGTGATAGGATATGCTTGATCAGGAGATCATTGCTTCTTCATGTACACCTTGGTTCTCCCCTGTCGTTCTTGTGCGCAAGAAGGATGGTACATTCCGTTTCTGTCTAGATTATCGTAAGGTAAACGCTTTTAGTCATCTCGATGCGTATCCGCTACCCCGCCTCGATGAAGCGCTTGACCGTCTGAAGGGCGCCCGCTATCTTTCCAACCTATATCTGCTCTCTGGACACTGGCAAGTGCCGACGATGCGGTAAAGACGGCGTTCGTGGCTCTTACTGCCTTTCGGTCTCTCCAATTATCCAGCCACCTTCCAGAGTCGCATGGATTGCGTCTTGGGCAATATAAAGTTGAGTGTGGCGCTGGTCTACTTAGATGGCGTCATTGTCTACATCAATACATTTGAAGAGCATCAGAGACGCCTCAAACTTGTACTCGAAGCCCTTACGTCTGCTGGGCTTCGTTTGAAACCAAAATAAGGTTTGTTCGATTTTGCGCAAGTTACGTAATTGGGTCACGTCGTGAACCGGCACGGCATTCGTCCCCATCCTGAAAAGCTGCTGGCGCTCATGGCTTACGACGCATCAACCCCTCCCAAAGAACTCAAAAGTTTTCTCGGGTTCGCTTCCTATATCCGTCGATTCATCCCGAACTTTGATAAGCGGAGTGTACATTTGACCGCCATACTCAAGAAAAGTGCTCCTTGGAATTGTACACCAACCCAACAGCACGTTTTTCAGGACATCAAGAGGGCCCTCCTCCAGCCTCCTACCTTTGCCCATTAGGATGAATCGGCTCTACCTATTTTAGATATGGGCGCGAGCTAAGAGGGTCGCGGGGCAGTTCTCCTGCAAAATGAGGAATTTGGGGACCAGAGTGTTCTCGCGTATACCAGCCGCAAACTTTCGAATGTTGAACGACGCGTCCACTCATCAAAACTAGAATGTCTCGTCGTTGTCTGGGCCGTCGAGAAGTTCCGGTCCTACCTTTACGGGCGCCACTTCACTATTGTAACAAACAATAGCGCTTTGATTTGGCTCCAGTCCACCAGACACCTGAATGCGAAGATTTCCTCTTAGTCCCGGCAACCTCAGGAGTATGATTTCACCATCGTGCATCGCCGTTGCGCTGCTCATCAAGGCGCTGACTTATTTTCTTGTCATCCTTGCTCCATAATGGCCTTCATCGAATTGTGGACTGCAAAAGTCTAGGAAGCAGCCATCGCTATCCCATAAAATGCTCTCTTAGTTCCAGTGACGCGCAAAACAACCGAAAACTGCGCCGGATATACCGGATGGAGAATGGACTGTTATTCCATGAGAAGCGGTTCCGGGGCCGACCTCCTGTTTGGTTTTCGGGGCTTCCTGAAGCATTACAAACGCAGGTGTTGCGCGGCTTATAGGACGCTCCCATGGCAGGCTGCCTTGGTAGAAGGAAGAGCTGCGTTCGAGTCTCGGAGCGATTTTGGTGGCCTAATACCGCAAAATCAAGCTTCACGTGGCATCGTGCCAGACGTGTCAGTACAGGAAGCCGTCTATGAAGGCGCCCAAAGAAACTCTACAGATTTCTCTGCCTCTCCCCAGTTCGCCTTTCGAATTGGTTGGATTGGACGACTTGGGTCCATTTCCGAAGACGCGCGCTGGAAACGGATACACCCTCGTTGCAATCGACCATTTCTCCAAGTGAGTGGAGACAATGCCTATCCCAGATACGATGTATCTGGGATGGGTCTTCTTTGTGGAACGTAATCTTGTTTTCCGCCATGGAGCACCTCGCAGCCTCGCCGTCGGCCAGGCTGCGAAGCTTTTGCCCAGATACCATGGCCCATACCGAGTCATTGCTCACCTTGGCACCGTGACATACCGTCTGGAAGACCTGCCTGAGCATCGCCCACGTGATGTGCACATTTTTCCGAGCATGTTTTCAACATGAAGCCATATGTTGCCGGCGCATGCAGTGATTCCGGTTTGTTGGTGCCACGCACAACACGTCACAACGACCTCAACAGCCACTGGGTTGGCAAGGGCATGACAAAGCTGTTCCCGGAGCTGTTTCCCACGTGAACCCACCTAGTGCGGTGGTTTAGTGTGCATCGAATGGTCTCTCCTTTCTTGTACTGGAATTTTTCTCGGAGATTCCCAATTAGTCTGGTGTGTGTGTTCTGAAGTCCAAGTTTCCGCGTATATGTGTGTGTGGTCGAAGACGCTTCAACCCGTTTAGCGCACAAGCGCATTAGCGATGTGAAGGCGTACCACGTTAGAGTCAACGAAGAATTAGCTCCAGTTGAATGTGAGCTGCAGGTCCGACTGGCGACCTCAATGTCGAGCTGGTCACCGAACAGAAAGCCTCAGAACAATTCAAGGACGGAGCGACCGTCCACATGTGCCTGTCTGCAGAACCTGGAGAAGCGTCTGTGCTCGAGGGTAGCTGTGCAGAGCGGAGCTGCAAAAACCGAAGGAAGCTAGAAAGTCCCCACAACTCGTCTTTGTAGCTCAACTCGAGAAGCGCCTCGCGAGGCAGCCGATGTTCTGCTCAAATTTGTGGAAGGAATTTCCTGGCAGAATTACGTATCATCGATAAACAGCTCCACTACATCCAAAAAGGTATTGGATCAAGTTGATAAACTAGGTGGAAAACACTCCGCCTTTGCAATTCCACTTTTGATAACCCCTGGCACATAAACGAGTATAGAGGAATAAGAAGACATATTGGAGAACATCTTTGCATTTTCAAGTTCCACACACAATACACATTCTTTTTAAAGTACAAATCAATGGCTGAAAAACAAACTCCCAATGTCTGGTAGTGCAAATCAAGCTTTTAATGCGTTTATTACCCTTGAAGAAATAAACAGAGTGCTGTTATCTGGCAAGCACACATCTCCAGAGACCAATGAAATCCATTATGAAATGTTAGCTCATTTATCTGAAACCACAGTAGAAGCATTGTCGAAACTTATTAATAAAATCTGGATATCCGGGAAACTTCGCGAGACCTGAAAGAAAGCCATTATAGTGCCATGTTTAAAATCAAGTAAGTCGCCAGACTCCCCAGGCAATTATAGGCCAAAAGCCCTGACGAACTGTCTTCCGAAGTGGTTTGAGTGTATTCTGAATATTTTCCTTTCTGTCCGCACAAGGCAGTGGAGGTGGCTCTACTACAGAACCAGTAGCAGGCCCGTGCATTCTATTTTCCTTCTTTCTACAGTCGCAACAACAACACTCCCATCTTCCTGCTCTCAATTCTGACAGATACTCCGCCATTCTTTTCTCGTAAACCATAAACCAATGTACAATATACAAGAAAAAATATGAAACCTCATCTTGACCTGGTTAGGAATATGTTTCCACAATTGCGTGGCATCCATTCAAAATTATAAGGCTCCTCCCTTTCCTCAAAAGCTCATTTGAGTTATATGGGGTCCATTTCGATGAAAACCTCATAGCGACTTGCCTGTAGCAGAAAATAAATGCAGACCTTGGGCATTTTCCCAATTAAAAAACATTGTGGGTGTTTAAGCATGACTTCAACCTAGTTACTGTGAGTGCTACAGCGATAGCCTCTAACATCCGCTCTTAAGTGCGCGGTTTTTTCATAATTTCTATTTTTAATTGATGCACAGAGAAGAGGAAGGCGCAGTATCTGTCACACTTGTTTCTGCGGACACCTGTACAGTGGCGTGAGGGAAGAGAGGAAGGTGGGAATGAAAGTGAAAAGAGAAATAGGAGCCGTAGTGGAGGGCTCAGGAGTAATTTCGACCACCTGGGGTTCCAACGTGCGCTGACATCTCACAGCACGCGGAAGCCTCTTCGTTTCGCCTCCATCGAAACGAAGCCGGCGGCTCGTCACCTGCGTTTCGACGGATATCCACCCTTCCCTTACGGCGCGGGTCAAGTGTCCACAGCAACAAGTGTGACAGATACTGCGCATTTCCATTTCTCTGAACAATTATTATTATGAAAAAGTGGCTGATGAAGAGCGGATGTTAAAGAGGCTATCGCTGCAGCAATTACAGTCATTGCAACTTTTTTTAATTGTGCAATGCCTGCGGTCTCCATTTATTTTCTTCTACAGGCAAGTGGCTTTGAGGTTTTCTTCAAAACTTACACCACGTAACCAATCGTTAATTGTTTTACAGGAAAGAAAGGTACATTATCTGTCACATTTTTCCTGGAAATCAAGGGAGCAATGAGGAAGTGAAAGTAGAGAGAGAGAAAGAGGTGCCGTAGTCGGAGGCTGGCGTGATTCCGTTTCCTCAACGGTTGGGTCCTCTGAGCAGCGTCACCTGGTGACAGATAACGCAAATATTGTAAAAATGAATAAAAGTGGGCCTAAAGGATGCCGAACTCTTTGCTTCAGTGGCGCAATGGATTGACACTACTTACCTGAGCGCTAAGCGCGTATAACGGATGTTCGAATCCTGTATTAATAATTTTTTCTCTTTTTTTAGTTTTGTTTTTACTTCAACATCATAAAAAACTACCAAGCTCATTCCTGGGGAGTGTTCCCCTTTAGGTTACAATAAGTAGTGTTTTTATTTCTTAATAGCAGCAAAATTAGCTGTGAACAGAGCCACGAGGTGATGGCATGACAATGGTGACACTAATCAATTAACCTTCACCGTAATCATTTCCTGCCTTCAGTGAATGTATGTTACCTTTAGGTTGCGTTCAGAGACACCTTTTGGTAACTATCGCCATTTAACCCGCTCAGAGGCAATCACTGAGGAGAAAGAAGTTGCGGGACCCAACCGTTGAGGAGACGAAATTACGCACCTTCACCGTAATCATTTCCTGCCTTCAATTAGTGTATCGCCATTTAACCCGCTCAGAGGCAATCACTGAGGAGAAAGAAGTTGCGGGACCCAACCGTTGAGGAGACGGAATTATGTCGGAGGCTGCGGAGTGATTTCGGCCACCTGGGGGTCTTTAAGAGCACTGAGATAGCAGAGCACAGGGACGCCTCTCCGTTTCGCCTCCATCGAAACGCAGCACCGGTGGCCGGGATCGAACCCCGGTGACAATAATTATGATGATAATGATGATGATGATGATGGCTAGTTCCTTTGTATTGGGTGGAAACCTTGTCGGTGTCCCAGCCGGACATCCTAACCACTGCGCCACCGCGGCGGGAAATCACTAATCGTTCATTTTGTACTTTCTCAGCTACTTGGATCTTAAGACGGCACATTTGTATGGAGCCGGGTATGGTTGCTTGATGAAAGTTAGATAAAATTCCCACCGCGGTGGTGCAGTGGTTAAGATGCTCGACTGCTGTAGCAGATCCACCCAGTTTCGAACACGACCGCCGAAGGTTGCGTTTCGATGGAGGCGGAGCAGAGTGGCGCACATGTGCTGTGCGTTGTCAGTACACATTAAAGAAACCCAGCCGGTCGTAATTTCTGGAGCCCTATACCCCGGCATCACTCATAGCCTGAGTAAACTCTACAAATCAAATCAAACTAAAATCAAATAACGTTATCTGACACTTGTCTCGTTCCTCTAAAACTACAGTGATCGTCAGCTCAAACCTTGATTTTAGAAATTTCGAATGACGGTGCCTAAAGCAGTCAGCCGCTCTAAAAGTTCTACGTTGCTTATGTTTCGTATTAGCAATCATAGCGCCTGCATGGAACTGAGTAGGCATTGACCTGCTAACGACAAGACATCAAAAAAGTGTGTTCACACCAGGGTCCGTATTCCTAGTTTCCGTCGTTATTGAAAGTGTCGCTGTCTCACCGACCTCGAGTTATCTTATTGATAGAAACGCCGGAACTTGATGTTGCCACCACCTCTTCCACATCCGGTGTTTCTACCTCGACACTTTCACTGACAACGCAAACTCGGATAACAGACCCTGAAGCGAACAATTTCTGCGTGCCGTCGTCATACTCCTCACTACAAAAATGGGGGCGTTTTGCAGAGATGTCTGTGTGAGCGGAACTCAAGTTTATGATGTTGTTAGTGGTACCACAGTGACCAAGTGCTTGCGCTTTAAAAGGCCGAGTCATCTGCTGTCACGGCGACGGAACCACCACTGAATGAGGGAGCATGACATCTATTTCAACTCAAACCAGCATATCTTCCCAGCCAATCTCATTTGTATCGCACCTCGTCGCCTGCGACGACAGGCCATTGCGCGCAGTTGTAGACTGGCAAAATCACCAATTGCACATTAGTGAAACGCTTACTTCACACAACCGTCGTTGTGGAGGCAGCTGTGATCATTACATGACGTCTGAAAATATTTAATAGCACTATGCGCGAGTGACGGCGAGTGTCATCAACAGTCATCGCCCAGGTTCGCAAGCCCTTGGGAACCGTGGGTGCTGGAAATGCGCAGCAGTTCCCGCACGTATGCGGCCGCGAATCGCTCCGAGTAGAAGGGTGGCCGTGGCAGCAGCCATCCGTCGACAAAGCCCAGGTGACCGCCACACGGAGTCACCACGGCAGCCAGCCAACGCGAGTTGGTGATTTCGTCACCAGGAAAAGTGTGCCTCGAGCCGAACACGTCGTCGCCTGACACGAGGAACACAAGCGGTCGCTGCACCCGAGACAGCTTGCCCTGCGTGCGCCATTGCATTTATTGGCTTCTGTTGTTCAGTTCCGGGATCCCTAGCACGCGCAAATACGTTATGTAACAATCCAACCGCGCAGTGCAAAACAGCGTAGTGAAAAAAAATCAAATATGTGTTTACATTGCGGTTATAATGCTTTGGCAAATTACCAGCAGAAATTTCAGCAACATCCAGACAAAGCTAAATGTTTCGCTTTTAAATTTTAATTTACCAAAGGATTATTCCACGGGAATAACTATACACGTTTCAAAAGCGCATCTGAGCTCTTGGAAGAAGCCTCTATGCACCGGAACTGAATAGATACCGGCCACTACCATTGCACCACCAACTAGCCATTGCAAGCCATAGTCCACACTGTAATAAAACTTTTGGACTCTAAAACGGGTGAAAAGCTTAGGTGGCGAGTTGCAGAAAACCGCAATACAAAACACGTGAGTCCAATTCCCTAACTGCCATTTTATTAACAGCATGCAGAAAATGTTGAAGCAGTGCGTGAGAATCAAATTTTCTCAGCAAAACCTGCAAATTAAATTAATTGTGGCGTGCGACGGCACTTATAGCTAAATGTTGCCGTGGTGCACTTAACCTAGACTGGCTGAATCGGTTTTTAGTGATTACCACTTATAAAGCACACTTGTAAATTAGCTATTGCGTATTTGAGCTTCTACCCCCCCCCCTCCCCCCCCCCCCCCGTCTCGCCCACCATCTTGTGGGCCACGGGCGTATCCTCATTATTCCAAATAGACGACTTCACAATGAAGCAATTCTGTAGCTGTGCTATTTATAGTTTCTTTTCAAGCTTTTCCCGTACATTTTGTGGTTTGGCTGATTACTTATAATGCTGCTCAAGCAGTAGTAGTAATACAACTACAATAAAGCTAAAAGTAGCAGTAATAGTAACAGTAGTAATAAAACAGTAGTAGTAATAAACTTTAGTTAGGCAGAGCGTTAAGCTTCGAGCAGTTTTGCAATTTCAGGATCAGGGTCAGGAGATCTTTCAATGTGCACAGAAGCTTTCGGCCAAGCAAATCAACAGGAAGATCGAGGCGAGATGATAATGGAGAACTTTATTAGTGATGGCGCATACACTTTGCCTAGGCAACTGCCAGCAGTGGTAGGGTCTCTATGGCAGGTAGGATCTCGTTTTCTAGGACACCATGCATCAACGCTTTGATGTAACTTTGAGATGTACAGTGATTTGTGTACAAGCGCGCAGAGGTACTCGTTTCCCAAACTATTAAAGCCGCGCTTTACGTTTGTGAACGATGACATAAAGCGAAACAATACTCAAACATATCTAGCTCTGCGTAATGGCGACTATTCCTCTTTGAGATCATTTTCCAGCAGGTGTCTACATGTATATACATCTAGTCCGCCATTCGCGGTCGTACCCGGAGAAAGCGTGGAAAACGGTCGGGGTTGTGTGCGGCTAAGTTTGGGAAGCGATCCAATCAGGTGGACAAGAGTTCTTGCCCCACCTCGCAACGGTAACAAGATTGCATGTATTGTGAATCAAGGAGGTGTAACTGCGTTGAGTGCTTTTGTCAGATATGTAGGTCAAGCCCATATTGCGTACAATGGAAAAAGGAGTATTCCCAGAGCATGGTAAATGTCTTTGGAGGTCTAATTATTGAGTGCATCGTCAGTGGCCAGAATTGAAAACGATTTACGCTAGGCCGATTTCATGAGCAAATTTACCTTGAGGCTACAATTCTCGTAGAGCTCATCCACAGAAGTAAACCCGAACACTGGAGCCGTGTACGCTTTGTCAAATTGGCTCAGGGTCCAGCAGGAGAACACGTCGTCCGCGTTGAGCTCATTCTGCGCACATGCGGAAAGGTTGCAGGTCTGATGTATACCAACCCTACAGAATACGTTTACAAAGCACACTTCTATGTGGGCTGTTCACATATCGAAGCTGCAGAACCAACGCTGCCGGTTTCCTTTCTTTGCTCTTTTTTTTCGAGTGATACTGTGATCAGTGAGTAGAATAGGAGAATCAACATTAGAAAGTTGTGGGATATACGTTAAGCAATATATACTCGTTAGGAGAATGGAGCAACAAAAAGTCTCTTAAAACTCCGAAATGTAAACATAGTACGAAGGCGTGACTTGGAAGATACAGTAATAATCCTTTATAGTTGCAGACGTTGAGAAAACGATAGTCAACATTACCCTAGAAGGCATCTTTGTGAAGACGTTTCTCCGTTACTTCCTAAGTATGGCTGTCTTTGATAGAGAAGAAGACTATATATTTGCTGCTTGCCAGTCATGTTCAGTATTGCGATCACTAAATCCTCTTCGATGGAGCATATGTGTACAACCCACCAACATAAGTTACACGAACGTCTTATACGGTGCTGCCAACATGCAACGATATAACTAGAGCATCATGATAAGGAGCGCATAATCAGCTATGACCTGAGTCTTCCTTATATGTTTCCAGAGTAACTAACACTCAGTGAGGATCGCATAAACAAATCTGTATGCAGATAACATCTATCGATGTGAATCGCATAGAAAAGAAAAAGGGTGAGACCCACGGTGGCCCTGAGCACGTCCTCGTTCTCCTTTAGGTGCTCAACCAGGTTGCTGGCCATGTACAGGAGTACTGCATAGTTTGTGTTCCACCACTGCTCCAGGTTTTGCTTGGCCGTGGCAAGGTGGAAGGGCGTCGAGATTGCCAGCGCGGTGTCGATGCACGCCTGCTGAGAGAACTTGGCCAGGTACAGACCGATAAGCAGGCCGCCCAGCGAATAGCCCACAGCCACCAGGCCGCGGTCCGGATAGCGCCGCTTCACACTGTCCACCACCTGCACGAGGTCGGAAGTTTCCACAATGTCACCCGGCAACGGTATCAGCATGTGCTACGCCTTTAAGGTAGGGAGCAATCCGTTAATTACTCCTGTCTTTATCTGCTTCCCTCGCAGATCCTCGTTCGCGTAAAGTGCTTTGCTGTTCGCTTAAACGGTGATCCCTTAATTTGTAACTAAACTCTCTAACGCATATTCATGTGCATACAGTCTTAAGACATCACATTGTTTGAAAGGCCACCCGGCGCAGATGTGAAGTCCAGCACTAACCAAGGCGTACGAGCGTGCCTACCATGGCGTAGCAGCCGCGTACCTTGCCCAGGCATTACACACAATGGGCTCAGTATCAGCACTGTGCTGGCAATGTCCGGCCTTACATAAAACAAGTGCATTGAAACACATGCCAATATTGGACCGCTGGTTTGCGCTCACTGGTTCTCTGGACCTAAATGTCCAGGTATGTTCGAATCCCAGATCACCCTCCAATGTCAAACGGAAAGCCTGAGTTGGCAGCTTCTGCCATTGTGCGTGGTATCCTAGAGTCAAGCGACCCGCCAAGCCATAGATGTTGGTTTTAACCGTTGCGACACTTCCCAAAGGGCCTAAGTATAAAAAATGGCAATTTTGGTTGCTCAATGTTTGGGTATTTGCGGGTAAGGCGGCGCCCGCGGCAATCGAGGGTAACTGTCTATGTTGCAAGCTTTACTATTGTTGATAAATGCACTACCACCTAGAAAATCAAATAAGGTTAAAGGTTCCAGTAGCAAACATTCTTAGGCATAACAGCCGTAGATTTAATCAACATGGAAAAGAGGAGAGGGAAAAGGTGTTTCCTGAAGGTATTGACGGCAAAATCAAAAAGAATCTATTGATCGCTTCTGGGTGGCGCGACAATCTATAAACAATCAAAATTTGCGTATTAAAACTCGTCACTTTCCCAGCTCGTATGATACAAAAGCTCTGCCATCATACAAGATCAGTGCATGGCGCTCTCAGCTGCCAGCTACCAGCTGCCAAAGCCATGCCAGTGATTTTTCGCTCATACAGTCTACGTCAGGTCTTCAACAGAATGGGGCCGTTAACACTATTGCGTTACCATCCAAGCTGTCTGAGCGAGGTGTCACTATAGTGGGTGCGGAAAATCTATTCATGTCTGGGCCTCGGCGGCCGCTTTCGATGGAGGCGAAAAGCAAGGCGCCCGTGTGCTGTGCGATATCAGTGCACGTTAAAGAACCCCAGATGGTCTAAATTTCCGGAGTCCTCCACTACGGCGTCTCTGATAACCTGAGTCGCTTTGGGACGTTAAACCCCACGAGGCTATCTATGACCCCACAAACCAACCAAACCGATTCATGAAGCACGTTTGTTCATGCGTGTTTCGGAACACGTGGTCAACTTTTCTTGTACCTATACTTTTATCCTTCGGATATTTTGGTGCGAAAGCACTGCTTCATGAGGTCTTGTGCCGTGTGTCTTTCCTCGTCTGTGTCTTAACTGCGCTGTTTTAACACGAAGGTCTACCCGGGTCTTAAAAATTGCGTGTTTCTCGACCGCTGACCTCTGAGCACCTGCCAAATTAGCAGACGCTGCCAACTCGGTCTTTTCAAGCGAGATAGCACAGTGAGACCTGAATCCAGCCTTTCAGGACTCTAATCCTGACACACTGGCACTAGGCTACGCAGGCACTTATAAGGCTTGCTTAAAGCTGCACTTTATATATCTATCGCTCCTGGCATCTAGGGCAGTTTACATTAGGCCCCGCCACGGTAGTGCAGTGGTTAGGGCGCTCAACTGCTGTACTCTAGAATACAGGATATAATTTCGGCCACGACGGCCTGTTTTTGATGGAAGTGAAAAGCATGGCGCCAGCGTGCTGCATAATGTCACTGCATGTTAAAGAAAAGAAGTGGTCCAAATATCCGGAGACTTTCAGTACGGCGTCCCTCATAGCCTGAGTAGCTTTGGGACGTTAAACCTCACAAATAAAATCATATGAAGCTGATATCATGGTCCTCCTCACGAAGAGTATCAAGCCTAGCAAAACGGAAAGCATAAAGATCGACCTTTCACGCACGACCTCGTCACTGCTTTCCTAACCGCATCAAACTGAAATATCACGCAGCTGTCCTTTCGCGCGATTCAACGGGTTTAAATATAGTTTAAACCCTGGCTAACCTATTTGTTTGTATTTAAATCAGTAGAAGCATATGCTATTCTTTTTCCGCTTATGTGTCAGAAAGCTGTAGGCTTATAGCTACTTGAGCGCTTATTCGGTATGTGCATGCGTGCACACTGCAGATATTCGCTCAAAGTGCTCAAGCCGCATGCTGAGCAGGGGTATGTCTGACAGTGCTTCCGAAAATTTCGCTAGGTTATAACTTATAACCGTGGAACAATCCTCGTATCAATACATTATAGTTGCTATTCATCACGGACAAGATAATTGCATATTCCTGGTCTGCATATGCGTATGCTGCGCAGCTAGAAAGGTGCCCATGTTCCTGTTTGAACTCGCTCCTGCTGCAACCGTTCGTTAGCGCGGCACGTAGTGTGGACGAGAGTCGTGGGTATAAAAATGAAACGTGTGAACCCCGGAGCATGTTAGTGTTCGATGCGGACAAAGCGAGGGAGAGGACGTGCCTCTGTCAGGTCTCCGATGCTGGGGATGTGAGTGATGCGATGCGTGAACAGAAGCACGCCACCTCGTCCGCGACCGTTCATGACAACTACGGGGCAACCGAGTGACTTGGCAAGCGAGACAAACGAGCGCAGGTAGTATGCTTGGCTGTCTCCGCACAGGCCCGGGACCATCAGCAGCACTGCGCCCTGTGTGCTCTCGTTAAGCCAGTCGAGCGCCAGCCGGCCTCCGTCAGGCAGAGCCAGGTACTCGCGCCGGTACGACACCTCAGGCAGGCACGACTGCGCACAAGAGCACGCACGTTGAACGGCAAGCACGCAGCTAATAATTTGTTCTTGACAGTGTCCACATAGGTAATATTTGCACAGAGTGCAGGTGTTGTGCGGTACAAACTCAAAGGGGGGCGCTACCAGCTTTTAAAATGGTAGGGTAAGGCTAAATTATTCAGTCCTTCAATCGGATCCAGGTTTGAGATGAGACATCCTACATAATCTAGCCATTCTCGAAACGGCTGACTTCAATGCAGTCAGCCCTCATGTAACAGGTAGTATCTCAAATAACCACGAGCTTTTTCAGCGACTCTGGGATCGATACGCCGAGCTCACAATTCAGGCATCTGCTCTAAGACAACAAGTGCGAAATCGCGCTTTGCTTCAACGTCACATGTTCAGTGTTCGTGTCATAAGTATGTAGAGTGCTGCCATAGGCATCGTGGTCTGGCCACTACTACTTTTTATGCAGACTCTAGCAATGAAATACGGTCTAACTCGCACCGACCTTTCTTCTTACAGTAAACGTTCCATATTATCCTTTATTTATAATCAAGTTACCCGTATCGAAAGGGAAGATAGAGTAAAAATGCCGAAATTGTTAGCCCTGGCAAGCTGTATCAAGCAGAGAGAGGGAGTGGACAGAAAGGTTAAATGTGTCGCAGAAGTGAAGTGCTGTTATAAAAATGGACTAACAAGCATGCATTAATTGGTCCAAACTTATGCTCATACCAATGATATCGCAACTTATCGTCCGTCTCCTTCACCGCGGCTGGCTAGACGTCATGATATCACCTCTGGTGAGAATGAAGTGGATAAGCGTTTAAAACAAACGTGAATTGTCCTTGAGAAAATACAAAACAAGTTCAACAGGGATATGATGGTACACCCGTTTTCATGCAAGCATAAGTATGGTCGCGGTGTCACGTGATTTATTGTAGAGCCTGAAAAAGGTGCACCACCTCTACGCATCTCCCGAGAGTGTTTAGGATCCGCCACTTCACCTGGTAGAGGAAGCTGACGAGTGACTGGAAGTTTGCGCCGATGCACCAGATGGGCGTGCGGTAGACACTCCGTAGGAAGTTCCCGAAGTTGGCCGTCATGAAGTTTCGCAACCTGCCGGGGCGGCAAACGAGGCGAGGCCGACGCTGCGCGGCCAGCACGTAGTAGAAAATGTACATGGCGCACGACGCACACACCAGCAGCTCCAATTTGCTCGGTTGCCCGGACATTGCTGCTACAGATGCCCTTTCTCTTCCTCTTCTCCTTCCTCTTCTTGCCTCAGAAGACGACACATACCAATAGTTAAAGATTGGACAGAGTTTAGTGTAGGCACACTGAATGACTGGGTTTGACTTAGTTTTTACCGTACGTGATCTTAGGAATCAATATTGGTGGAAAATGTTTTGGACAACATTTTTTAGGTAGCAATAATAAAATTCAAGAAAAAGATATGATTTGGGTAACCAAAACTGGGGAGTAACACAAAGGCAAGGAAGCAGTAAACTAAAATCTTCCAGCTGAAAACATAGCTTTGAATTTTTTAATCTGTAAATACAAATCAGTGTTCTCCTACTGCGTGCGTTATTAATTATTATTTTTATTTGGTCTTTCATTATTTTCTTTCCTTCTCTATTCCCTAGCAATCTTTTTTTTTTCGTTTTTCGCTATGCAATTATTCATCTCAAAATCTAGTATCTCTGCACCCTAATTCTTGGCGATCTCCCTGTGTGGGTATGTGCTACCAAATTAGAAGAGAACGACAACAACAACAACATAGCTATGAGGTAACTCATACACCAGCTTTAGGGCCGGCCCCTCGACGGTTGCATGGAAGGAGGGGATGACATGAATTGTACAAGGCAACCCTAAACGAGTGAGAGGACGTTCCAAATAATATTGTAATGATATAGGTTTCCCACGCCATCGCCTGACGCATAAAGATTCGATGGCACTGATTGAAAAAAAAAAATGGTATGACACCGCGCTAACCATTCCACACAGAGAACGGTTAAGTTCCAGTTTTGATCGATAACATGTGCGTATATTTATCTGAAACTTTTCTTTCTCAATTCTGAGTTACTGAGACTGCGATGGTCGACAGTGATGGGGCGACGGCAGGAACGAGCTAGCTTGTTCGGTCTAAATTATGGCTATTGTGTCGAAATCCTCCTGTGATACGGCGAAATTAGCGACGTTTCTAAATATCCTTTTAGTACTCATTATCCTCTTATCAAGATCCCGCACAAAACATTGGGCGTGGCTTAGCTCAGCTAGGCCAGGATTTACGTATGGAAAGCATGTGTTCCTCACGCTGGGCTGCCTACTCCTCCCCAATAACATCTAATCTCACCCAATCCAGTGTATTCCAATCCAATACAGTTAGTACGTTGGAGTCCATAGACAGACTCCTCCCGTGCCACATATATAACGGATAGAGAAATTTCCGCAATTGGAGATATAAATGAACAGGTCCAAATGGACAAATGTTCTTTTTAGAAGTTATTAACAGTCTAATCTAATTCAATCCAAACTAATCCAATCTGATCAAATCTAGTTCAATAAAGTACAGTTCATTCCAGTCAAATACAATCCAGCCAATCCTGTCCAAATAAATCCAAACTTGTCCTATCCAAACCTGTCCAATCCAAATCAGTCTAATCGAGTCCAATCTCATCCAGTCCAATATAATCTAGTGCAATCCGAGGAATGTAGGTTCGATTTCTGACGGAGATGATTCTTTTTTTATCAGGAGACTGGCCTAACCTAAAATTAGCAGTGGCTTAGTTTGGCTATGCCATCTAAATCTTGATTGCAAGTTCAGTCTAGTCTGGTTGTCTAGCTATGTTGTTGCATTAAAGAGGAGACATTGTTTCGTCTGGTTGCATATTCATCGCCAGATGGCGCGACAAGCGTGCGGCGTCCGCCAGCTGCTGCGCTTGCTAGGCAACGGCTCTGTGGCTCCCGCCAAGCTAAACTTTTCGTTCGTGGCCAATCTAGCTTTCGCGACAAAAATCTAGGGGCACTTTAGCTGCCACTTTGCAGCTTATACTGAGCCAGAAAAAACGCTGAAGTTTGGCAACTCAAATTATACTGGTTGCATTGCTTCTGTCCATATAAAGACTGTACTTACGAAATCGAAAAAGCACAGGTTCAGTATGCTTGATACAGCTGGCAAAGCCCCAGGTGGCGAAGGGTGGCTGTTCCTGGCCCTACGGGGCTGGGACTGGTAGGTGAACACCGCTTGCGGTGGGGGCTAGCCTGCCACCGAATTTTTATCTGTTGTAAGCCGTCATTGCACCCGCCACCGCTCCTGTGGTGGACAACGGCTGTTGCGCCGCGCGTCTTTTTCTCTCTCTTCTTTTCCTTTCCACTTTCTTTTCTCTTCTATCTGCACGAGGCAAGCGGAGGTGGCTCAGCTGCAGAGCCAGTAGCAGGCCCGTGCATGTTCTTTTACTTCTTCCTACAGCTACAACAAGTACAGCAGGCATCAGCGGCGTTTCAAATTGGTTTACAGCAACGAAAAGGTGCAGTATCTGTCATAATTCTCCTCGGACACGTTAAACGAGCTGTAAAGAAAAGGAGGGCAGTGAAAACAGAAAGACTTGCCGTAGTGTAAGGCTTCGGACTACTTCGCCACAGACGCGTTCGCCTCATCGCACTTTAGAAGCCCTATAATTTTTTTTAGTTGTCTACTGGCCAGAATCCTTGCCACTTCCGGCGAGACCCTACCCTTTCCTAAGTTCCAGATGGCCGTTTTTCTATCCTAATCATAAAATCGGCTTTCGTTCCGACGCAAACGAGCGCTATTGCAACTTCAGCCGTTTCCATGTTGCGGCTTGTAATGGTGGCGGCCGATACCGAGGCACCTCGGCCGCCTCGGCCGTCGCCTCGGCCGTCGTTCACCGAGGCGACCGCCAGATCCTACTTGCCACTTGCCACGTCCACGTACACAACCGACTTGCTGTCCATCGAATCGAAGCATCTGATTAGTGCTTGCGCCCTCTTCTTCCTCCTCTCTGTGTTAATATGGAATGCATGTTAAGAGGGAGGAGGAATGATTATATTTTCTCAACAGTCCTGCGGGTTGCTTGATTTTTTTCGTAGTCCTCTATCTGTCTGCAGGCCTAACATACTTAACCTCTCCAGCTGCGTAGTTCTGACAGCCTCCGGTATTTCGTCAGGCAGGTAGCAAATACCACAGAGCAGATCACCCGAGTGGTCACAAGAATCTCCAACAGAAGAAGAGGCATGTCCGAGAAGGACACATGTAGGCTTGTACAGGCCCTCGTTGTAAGTCGCATTGTATATGGTGTCCCCTACCAATTGCGCTCGGGCAGGAAAAGGAACAACTGTAGGCAATCCTGAGGAAAGCCTACAAATGCGCTCTTGGACTACCGGTCAACACCTCAAAGGAAAAATTCTCTAAAGTGAGCATAAACAACGCAGTGCAAAAGCACATCGAGGCCCACCTTCTCGCGCAGAAAATAAGACTCATGCAGACGAAAACGGGAAGGAACACGGTGAATATACTTGGCATGCGAGATGCTTGCACAGAAATAAATAGCACGGGGAGCATACCGAAGGAGATAAGAGATCATCAAGGTCAAGCCGATTCCGAAAAATATGTATCCGAAAATACACAAGGCCAGAAGAGAGGCAAGATCGGAGGCACATGACAGAAGCTTTGCAGGGGGAAAAAAAACATTGTACGTCGATGCGACCACATACAAGGAACAATACGGAGCGGTAGACAGCGTGGTTGATTACCAGCCTAGGGAAATCAAATGTGGTTCGATCAAGAGCAACAACATTGAGCGGCAATCGCTCTCGCTATCACCCACCAGGGCGAGGATCCACTGTGGCCATCCGCATACTCAAGGCAAGAAGAATCACCTTTCCGAGATGCTTCATAGCGTGGACACCAGGCCATGAGACTGTCAAAGGTAACCAACGTGCCGACGCCAATGCCCGAGCATACGCCAACCGGGAGGCGCACAACGAAGCAGAACTGGACACAGTCCATAGACGCTATGGAGCCATCCTTGAACATTAACTAGCCTTAAGGAGGATCTACCTACCTCCCCACGAAGACCTTAACAGAGATCAGTCGGTTGCCTGGAGACCGCTACAGACTACCACATACTCCAACCTAGTAAAATTCATCCCACAACATATGAGAATAAATGCCCACTATGCGGGGAATCCCCTACACTCTACCATGTTACACGGGCGCATCAAAAAACGCAGGTAGCACCAATAAACACCACACCTACACCGGAGCAGTGGGAGGCTGCGCTGTCCTGCTCGACGCCTGATGACCAGCTCAAGCAGATCGACAGAGCGCGCAAGACGGCAAAGACCACTGGGGCCCTGGATTGACGGCCCCACCCACGCAGGGAGAATTACCTTCGTCTAAATAAATTTTTTCATTCATTTATTCGTCCCAGATATTCTGCACTCCTATAGAAAGGAGCTTCTCTGTAGATGTGGTAATTTGTAAGCCCAGGGCCATCTTTATGCACCGTTGAATGAGAGAGTCTAACCTCCTCTTCTTCGACCTGACATTTAAGAACGGCGTGGCATAGCTCTCGCGGGTTATTACGTAAGCTTGGGTTAGTTTAAGCAAGCTTCTTTCCTTCAGACCTCGTCCTTTCAGCGCGACCCTTCGATGTCATGCTGATGTCACATCTGGTCATAACATCATCATTACGTCAGTTCCTATTATTAAGCTGGACTAAGAACTCATTCGGCCCCTGTCCCGGATAAAATATCCAATGTCACGCTCAGGAACCTAGACGACTCGATAGAGGCGATTGCACGATACATGAACAAAGTATGACAGGAAGGTAAATTACCGGAGGAATGGAAACAGGCAGAGGTTGTTATCATCCCCAAGCCGGGGAAGGAACCAAAATTGGAAAACCCAAGACCGATCCCGCTGACGTCGTGCGTGGGGAAACTCATGGTGCACGTAGTGCAGACGAGGTTAGCAAGATACATTGAAGATGGAAACATGTGGCCGCACAAGATGATGGGATTTATGCCTAAGCTTAGCACGTAGGATGTAATGCTCTGACTAAAACATGACATTATAGACAAGAAAGGATTAGATGCCACGGTGATCCTAGGTCTTGACCTCACGAAGGCCTTCGACAACTTCCGACACGAGACGGTGCTCAGAGGTCTGGAGGAAGTAAACGTGGGCAAGAGAACATACGAGTATATCAAGGACTTTCTCCGAGATAGGAAGGCGGTGATCACATTCCAGGACGCAGAGTCCCCCAGCATAAGGCTGGGCCGCAAAGGTACCCCGCAAGGAACCATACTGTCCCCTTTCCTATTTAACATAGCGATGAGAGGTCTCCCGGCTATTCTAAACAAGATCCTTGATATAAAACTGAGCATGTACGCCGACGACATAAACATTTGGATGAATAGCTGAAGCGATGCGGAAATTGAGTGGAGTTTGCAAAGGGCAGTTGACATAGTGGTGAAGTATGCGGCCGAAAGAGGCCTGGTGTGTTCACGGCAAAAGTCAGAGCTTTTTGTGTATAATAGCGACGACAGGAACAAGAAAGAAGTAGAAATTAAAGTGGTGGTGGAAGGCCTGGAAGTGCCCGGGGTCAAAAACGTCAGGATCCTAGGCATGCTTATCAACAAGAAGGGCAACAACGCCAACACCATAAAGAAATTAGCCACATATGCAGACCCAGTAGTAGGCATATTCAGGAGGGTAGCAGTAAAGGGGACAGGACTAAAAGAAAGGAGCCTCCTGAAATGTCACAGGCGTACGTAATAAGTCGGGTCTGCAGATTGCAAGGGGAAATCATATAAGCCCCTTCTGGGTATACGTGAAAATTTCTAGACGAGAAAGATCAGTATTGCATAACATCCGGGGAGAGGGGCACTCTAGACCACATAATTTGGGAATGTGCTGGCAGCCCGGGCGCCGAGCAAAATATAGACCGTTTTACCAAGACCAAGCAGGAGAGGATGAAAATGCTCTCTAACCAGATTCCTTGCGCCGGCCCATTGTTGCCAGTACCGAGTGGGCTGTGCATTCGCACGCTTCATGCATAGCAGAGCGGCCTTGCACCTCGGTATATTGTCGTTTGAGAGACTTAAATACCTTTATTAACGCCCGTTTTAGTGGTAATGTCATCGGGACAACAATGCGTGATCGTGGACTGCACAAATAATAAAAGAAATCGCAAGATGATTGCCGAGAGCGTATGCGGGAAGCATGCATCGACAGCCCGAGTTCGGCTGTGATATGTTTCTGCTTCATCGTTTTCCAGTTTACCCTGATTTAATTCACCCATGAACGTTTTAAGTAAGCCAGAGAGACTTACTACCAATGACGGACTCACGAATATGATGTCCATTTCACTTCCTCCGCCGTAGTAACCACGCGCGCCGGGCAGGCCGTGAGGGGCTTTAGCCGTGCCTCCCGCTAAAATCCCTTGATAAATTGAAAGTAGCGACACTCTCCTTCGCGCAGCGCTTTCCTCCTCGATTCTCCTCGCGCGGCGGCGGCGAGCGCTGCGCACGACACCTTTTTTCTCTTTGACGCCCGCCGGCCGGCCGCAGCAGTGAGTGAAGCCCGAGCTTTTGGGCCAGGTCTGCGCTTCAGGAGCGCACAAAAGTTTCGAAAAATTGCGAGAAAAGCATTGAGAATGCCGAAAGTAAAGTTCATGAATTGATTGGTTTCTTCTTAGAACTGTTTTAATGGGGAATACTGATAAACAAAGCTTTCAGGCGAGTTCTGTGCTACAGACACTTTTTAAGTCTCATGATAAGGTTTTACTTTGTGCACTTAATCTAGTACTGCCTCTGACTTTGTGTTTTTTTTAGAGCGTGAAATTTGTCACCGCGGTAAAACTTCGGAAAACTATCCAAGCTGGTGCTTTGAACTTCAAGATCAGAGAAGGTCAAAGCAGGACTTAGTCTATTTCGCTACTGTCAAGCTATCTCTCTAAGCATAGTATATGCCACGTGATCAACCATGAGATTGGATTATTGGTTAATTGTACATGTATTTCGATCAATTAATGAGCCGAATTATTTGATATTTAGTAAATTGCAATTAAAATCTAAATTTTAGCTGCAACATCGAACCGTATACCGTTGGAAAGCTTAGACCAAGTGTAATGGCACTGTGCTAGTTAGCGATCCGCGATAATCTGCGTTAATTAGTTAATTTTGTATAAAACCAAATTTTGAGCTGTTCCTTGCTGCTTCGAGGCAAGGAACAGGTATGCCACGGCAGTCTTGATATTGTTACATATATGCCCTACGCGTTGCTAGATGTTGAAGAAGAGGACGATAAACAGTAGTGACGCGAAAGGAAGACGAAGCTGAAGAAACCGTTAAGACTTGCCTGAACACTTGCTCTACTGTGCTGTGGACGCTTGCCCTTCACCTGCTGTGGTTCCCTGTGCTAGCCTTCTGCCCCGCATCATCTTGGTGGAGGTGACCGAAGATCCCCGTGCGCACAGATTACCCCTTGCGCTGCCAAAACCTGGATTTGCGCAGTGCCCGTCATCTACTTGGGCTTTCAACGACGTCAACAACTACCACCATGACCTCCGAGGCAGCCCCTACCACCGCGGCAACTTCGGCTCAGCCAGTCGTGCTCACAAAAATCCCCCACCAACCCGTATTTAATGGCGAAGACAAGACAGACGTGGAAGATTGGCTGGTTGAGTACGAGCGTTGCAGCAAGAACAACCACTGGGACGCGACTATTATGCTGGCCAACATCATTTTCTATTTGGCGGGAACCGCTCGCACGTGGTTCCAAAATCACGAACAAGAGCTGGTGATGTAGGCAATCTGTAAGCAAAAGCTTCAGGACCTGTTCGGGAAGCCCATTGGTCGAGCTGTCGCAGCAAAAACAGAACTTTCATCTCGCATCCAATCCTCCACGGAGTCCTACCTTGCGTATATTCAAGACGTGCTTGCGTTCTGTCGCAAGGTCAACTGCTCAATGACGGAAAATGACAAGGTAGGCCATATCCTCAAGGGCATTGCGGATGATGCCTTCAACATCCTGTTCTGCATGAATTGCTCCACCGTCGACTCAGTGCTTCAAGTCTGTCGAAAATTCGAGCAGGCTAAACAACGACGCCTCGTACATCGTTTTGAGCGCCTTCCAAACACCGCAGCTACATCATCCTGCGATGATCTGGCCCCTTTGCAACAGCCTTCTCATCCCACGAACATGACTCTTATCGTCCGGAGAGAACTCGAGGCCTTAGCTCCTACACCACTCATGTCTCCGCTACCCGACACCGTGGCCATGATACAGGCCGTAGTTCGCCAAGAACTTGCAAACGTCGGCCTGTCCTCCAGCCCCGTGTCGCCCACGCCACCATACCACTCTGTTCCTATAGTGACTGCTGCCACTGCCAGCCCACCTTCCCCATGTCGCTACCTTAGTCGCAATCCTGCAGAGTGGCGCACCTCAGACGACAGGCCAATTTGCTTCATTTGCTGTCACGCCGGTCACACATCGCGTTATTGCCGTAGCCGTACCTTCTTCGCTCCTCGCTCCTATTACAACGCCGACCGCCGATACTACCAAGGACCTCGACGCTTCCCTGTCCAACCAGAGGAGCTCCGTCCCGTCTACGATGGACCAGGACATTATCTTTCTCAGCAAGATGAGACTCGAAACGAAACCGTCCCACCTGCCCGTCGCACCAGCCGATCTCCATCCCCACTGGCTCGTCGATCCCGTTCACCCGTATCTCGCCGCAACTCCTCCCAATCACACGCCGGTACCTACTCGGGAAACTAGCGAGTGCAGCGCCTTGGAGTGACGCTGCATTCCCTACCCGGACTGTCAACTCGGAACTGACCCCCTCACCTAGACGAAACCTCGTTGATATTCTTGTGGACGGAGTCTCCGTTTCTGCCCTTATTGATACTGGAGCCCACATTTCTGTTCTCAGCTCCTCGCTCCGTCGACGCCTCAACACAGTCCTCACACCTGCTTCCTCGTCTACCGTTCGTGTTGCTGATGGCAACACAACTACTGTCATTGGTATGTGTACTGCGAGAGTTACCATTGCCGACCGCCACATTCCTGTGCTATTTACAGTCCTCACCAGTGGCCCTCATGAAGTTATATTAGGACTCGACTTTTTAACAGAACACTCCGTTCTCATTGACTGTTATTCTGGACTGATTCATCTAGACCTGCCGCTCTGCCCTGACAACAAAGCTCCTGAAACGTCTTCGCTCCGCTACATTTAGTCGCCTACCACCAGGAGCGGCAGTGTATGTGCTGATGTCGCCTTTTCCCTCCGTTCCGGATGGCGACTACGTTGTTTGCCCCATAACTGACGTGACGCTTGAGCGTAGCATCGCTCTACCTCACAATATAGTACATGTAGCGAATAACAGCACTTGTATTCCAGTCCTTAACTTCAACTCTTTTGTGCAAGTTCTTCCTGAGGGCATTTCTCTCGCCGAACTGACCCCATTGTCGGAGTTTATTGTGGCTGCTCTTTTACGTGACCCTATTGACGCAGTGCCGACACAACCTGCACCGTTCCCACCTAAGGAGGTCCGTATATCCGGCATGGTTGCTCCTGACTTGCGCCCTGATCGTGCTAAAGCACTTACGACCCTACTGACATCGTACAGATATTTTTGATTTTGGTAACCAACCCTTGGGTCAAACATCCCGCGTTACACATCGCATCAATACCGGAGACGCCAGCTAAATTCACAGACGACCTTACCGAGTCGCCATTTCTGAACGTCGCCTCATACAAGATGAAGTCGACAAGATGTTGGCAAGGAACATTATAGAGCCTTCCAGCAGTCCCTGGGCATCACCTGTCGTGCTTGTTAAAAAGAAGGACAATACCTGGAGGTTCTGCGTTGATTACCGACATCTCAACAAAATTACAAAGAAGGACGTTTGCCCGCTCCCCAGGATAGATGATGCCCTTGACTGCTTGCACGGTGCCAGCTATTTTTCTTCCATTGATCTCCGTTCTGGTTATTGGCAGATCGCTGTTGACGAACGGGATCGAGAGAAGACCGCTTTCGTCACACCTGATGGCCTGTACCAATTCAAGGTGATGCCATTTGGTCTGTGTAATGCGCCCGCAACATTCGAGCGCATGATGGATTCTCTTTTGCGCGGTTTCAAATGGACGACTTGTTTATGCTATCTCGATGACGTTATTGTCTTTTCCTCGACCTTCGACAGCCATCTCCATCGCCTTGAGGCCATTCTTGGAGTTTTCCGAATAGCTCGCCTTCAGCTTAACTCGAAGAAGTGTAGCTTCGGCCAACGTGAACTCAAGGTGCTCGGTCACGTGGTCGACGCACGTAGCGTTCGACCCGACCCAGACAAAATACGTGCTGTAAGAGCATTTCCTACACCCCGCTGTACCAGTGACGTGCGTAGTTTTCTAGGCCTTTGCTCCTATTTTCGGCGGTTTGTCCCCAACTTTGCGGAGACTGCTCGCCCACTCACCAATCTTCTGAAGAACGACGCTCCATTTTGCTGGGACCAAGAACAGACTCAAGCATTTTCTGCGCTCATTGCAGCCCTCACCAACTCACCCATCCTGGCACACTTCAATCCCTCAGCACCAACGGAGGTACGCACCGACGCCAGTGGTCACGGTATTGGTGCCATTCTTGCCAAACAGCAGATGGGTCGCACTCGCGTCATTGCTTATGCCAGTCGCCTCCTTTCTGCGGCTGAGAGGAATTACTCGATCACAGAACGTGAGTACTTAGCCCTCGTGTGGGCCGCCACAAAGTTTCGCCCTTACTTGTTTGGCCGCCCGTTCTCCGTCATCACCGACCACCACGCCTTATGTTGGCTTTCTACGCTGAAGGACCCTACTGGTCGCCTGGGGCGTTGGGCCCTCCGCCTTCAGGAATACACTTTTTTTGTCGTCCACAAGTCCGGCCGATTGCACGCTGACGCCGACTGCCTCTCCCGCAACCCGGTAGTTCCACCACCCACCAGCGAGTGTGACGATGACACATGTGTATTGGCCATCTCTGACCTTTTAAACATTCGCCATGAACAGCGCTTAGACCCCAAGCTTTACAGTATTATAAATCGCCTCAGCACTAATCACCTTGATGCAACCCTTGCTTTGTTCGTGCTCCACAACGGCACCTTATACCGGCGGAATATGCGACCAGATGGCGCCGAGCTTCTGCTCGTAGTCCCCGAACACCTGCGCGCCACCGTTCTACAGCAACTGCACGACGTGCCCACTGCGGGTCATCTTGATCTATCTCGCACGTACGACAGCGTCCGCCGCCGTTTCTTTTGGCCGGGCCTCTATCGCTCTGTTCGTCGTTACGTGGCTTCTTGTGACCGGTGTCAGCGACAGAAGAAGCCACCGGTGGTGCCTGCTGGATACCTGCAGCCGATCACCATTCCAGTGAACCCGTTTTCCCGAGTTGGCCTTGATCTCCTCGGGCTTTTCCCACTCTCTTCGTTAGGGAAATAAATGGGTTGCGGTGGCCACTCATTATACTACGCGCTACGCTGTCACCCGAGCGATACCTACCAGCTCTGCAACTGACGTGGCTGCGTTTCTTCTCCACGACGTCCTCCTGCTCCATGGTGCTGCACGCCAGCTGCACACTGACTGTGGCCGTTGCTTTCTTGCTCGGGTAGTCGACGAAATTCTCCGGTTCTGCTCCATTAAGCATTATTTCGCCACCGGTTAGCATCCACAAACGAACGGCCTCACCGAACGCCTCAACCGCACGCTCACGGACATCATGTCAATGTATGTATCGGATGATCACCGTGACTGGGATGTTACTTTGCCGTTTGTAACGTTCGCATATAATTCCTCCCGTCACGACAAAATGGGCTACTCCTCCTTATATCTCCTATACGGCTGCGACCCTCCCCTTCCGTTTGACAGCGTACTGCCTCCCTCCGTAAATGCCAGCTCCTATGTTCGTGACGCCATATCTCGAGCTGACGCCGCCCGGGTTATTGCTCGCCGCCGACTAGCTTCCTCCCAAGATTACCAGAAACGCCGCCATGATTCTCGTCACCGCGACGTCCACTACTCTCCGGGCTCTCTCGTCTTGCTCTGGACTCCCGCTCGTAGAGTTGGGCTGTGTGAGAAGCTCTTGCCACGCTACGCAGGACCCTATCGTGTCTTACGGCCAGTAACTCCTGTGACATATGAGATTACCCCTGTGCATAGGCCGCAACAGTCCGCTATGCCACGTACCGAGATCGTTCATGTCGCCCGAATGAAGCCGTACTACACTTGCAGTAGTTCGACATAATGCGCACCGAGATTGTGCTTTTCGTGGGGGGGGGGGGGGGGGTAATGTTACATATATGCCCTGCGCGTTGCTGGATGTTGAAGAAGAGGACGATAAACAGTAGTGACGCGAAAGGAAGACGAAGCTGAAGAAACCGTTGAGACTTGCCTGAACACTTGCTCTACTGTGCTGTGGACGCTGGCCCTTCACCTGCTGTGGTTTCCTGTGCTAGCCTTCTGCCCGGTATCAATATGATGCTGATGGAGGAATTAAATAATTTTATGAGTATCCGGCCCCGCACTGATATCGCGTGTGGTTAAAAGACAGCAGGGTACACTGGGAGAAGTGGTGGGCCCTATTGCCGACACACTGATGTTCTGGGGCAAGCATGCTGTGGTCTCATGCGCTATGTAAAAGAGCTTGATTTCATTGAACGCAACAATCAAATGAAAAAATTACAAGGTGTACATACGTCTTCAACGTGCGGAAATGAGAAAGCATATAACTGCCAATTCATTAACTATCGCTATCCTATCTATCACTATATCTACTAATGCCAGAGACCTATCGTAACTGTCACTATCCGCAACGAACACTATCACCTCACTATCCGGGCCTATTACTATCATTTACTCTTATTATCTGTAACAGTCACCATCATTACCTATCAGTATTCATAACCATCACTATTTAATCTGTTGCCGCCCCATGACCCATTGATATACTTCAATTTTCATTGACTTACGTTGTCAGTCATATCTCTATTATCTCATAATATCTGACGAAACAACTATACATTGACTTTTAATTCTTATACTTTCTTGTTTTCTCATAAATGGAGGTGGGAAAAGAGCAAGCCACAGAAATAACTGACTACTATCAGAGCGAGGTTCATGTCTCTGTCGAGGAGGCTTCCTTTACTTCAGGACAGGTCGGTGAGAAAAAATTGATGGAACTGCGTTTGGCCTGTTTTTTTTTTCGAGTTCGTGTAATATTGGTGGCTCAAACTGGTCTTCATTGAAATGTAGCTAGAACATAGAGCGATGAGTTAATCACTCAGGCTAGGTGAAAAAAAATCTTGCATACAATAGAAATGAGTAATATGTTACAGTGCTAAGAATTGTTGCTCGCAAATTGTTCCCCTATTTTTACATCATAACTATAATCATTATTGATGATTATAGTTATGATTAAGAAATGCCGTACGACCTAACTAGTGCTTATTACCCGATATACCTCGGGTTTAGTTGCCAAAGAGTTTTTCAGGGCCAGCATTCATTGCTCCCGAGTAACCGACGCACACTACAAGTACAAGCTGGAAAGGCTAGCTCCTCTAAAGCCCGAATTTTGATTTTTAGTGAAGGATGCCAGGGATCCTAGCATAATCGCGACAAATGCAATCGAGAGACTAATTTTCCAGTTATCACTGGCAGCAAAAAGCAGATTATAGCGCCCTATTTCTGACTGTACAAAAGTCGAAGCGTGTTAAATGATGGAGCCTTGGAGCCTCGCGGAATATTCAGCAGGCTGCAGAGGACAACCTTATTTTTATACAATGAACATGTTGCCGCCGCAAAAATATTGAGGAGCAATCAGGAATAAAAAAACGCAGCGTCAGGTGACGCGTTATTACGGGGAGTGAAAAAGGCACCTTACGTCGCAAACAACTCTGTTCTTTCTAGGAATAAACTTCTTTCGACTAATCTTGTGAATTCATTGACTCTTGCGCAAGCCGTCACGCTTGCCTTGAGGTATCATGAATACCGCATAACCATCTTCAGGTCGCTTGCTGCAGTTGTACGCGCAACAGCACGGCATGGAGCTTGCACGCTGCAATAAAAGCACAGCGCGCAATATTCGCTCGCCGAGACTAGGACAAAAATGGCGCGAAGGAAAAAGAAAACACAAGGAAAACGCCGGACGCGTGTCGGTTTCCAAGGGCTACGGCAGGGAGACCAATCGTCGCTCAGGAAATCGGGTGGAGAGCCGGCCTTCAGCGAAGGGGCGCGCAAGGGGCGAGGAGGAGGCGAGGAGGTAGCGCGGCGGCGGCAAAGTTAAATCGTTGGCGTAACTTGCAAAGTATCAAGGGGTTTTAGGGTCACCTTCGCCAGGCGAGTGCCGGGTACGCCGTGAGCGTGCCGGGTGCGCCGTGTTTCAAAGCGGTCCGGATAGCCACGCGCTGCCGCTGTCTCGCTGTTTCGTGGACTGTTCTGCTGTGTGCAAGGTCATGCTTCTACTTTTCTCTGCCTTCGGGTGCAGCAGGAATATAGCATTGCATCAACTGGTAAGTGCCAGCTTTGCTTTGTCCTTCCGGCGATCGCTGCGTAGTATTCAGCTGCTTTGAGGCTTGTAAAAAATAGTGACAGCACCAATGTGTTTATTAAGCGTCAATACTGCAATAGTAATGTTAAATGCGCACCTGTGCTTTCTCGACTGCAATGCTAATTGCTTCCCTGCCTATCTCGTCTGCGTAGTGTGTTAGTGTGCTCCTGCGAAGCTTTTTTTTTTGTTTTCCAGTATACGCTAATTACGAAAATTTGTGATAAAATAGAAACGCAAGGTTTACTTATTGTGAAGATGACTACTTTAAAGTGAGTTAAACCAAATCTTGCAAAGCCTATATTAGTCTCCCTTCTCGCACTCAACTGCATTAAGGCCTGTGAGAAATAATGACAGCACCAGAAGTTTGTTTATTACGCGTCAGTAAGGTAATAATATTAAATGTGCACGGGTATTTTATGTACTGCAATGCGAACTTCCTCCCTGGTTAGCTCGTCTGTGTGGTATGTTACATGTGCTCCAGCGCAGTATTTTTTGTTTCGCTGACTGCGCAATTCTGTGAAAAAAATAAAAACACGAACTTTGCCTATTGTGACGATTATTTTGGAGTGATCGAAACAGATCTAAAGATGCAACGCGTATATTTGTCTTTCCTTGTTTTTCTAGTTAAAAAATACGTTTGTATGACGCGCTGAATCATTGAAAGTAACAGCTGATACCAAAATTGTTCTCCTTACAGATCTCAATGGATACTGCGATGCAGTTGTTCCAGTCATCTCTCTCAGGTCACACGCAGTACAGGATATGAAAATTGTGCTGAACACAGAGCAAGGGGCTTCAGAAGCAGTTCACTGAAATGTGCGCCTAAAGTGCGGATCACAGGTGATAATGAAAAGCGGTCTAAGCAATGCACTAATATTAACCATATAAATTTTACTATTTAAAGTCTTCGTACCAGCGAGTGAAATCCTGAATATATGGTCATATATCTTGCTGCTTCATGGGTAATTTATCTTACCTTTGTGTTTGTTGTGTTGGTTCGGATTACTTATAGCTTCCGTACAAAAGCCTCCGAGAATTAAAGGGTCAAGTCAGTCAAGAAAAGCGATTATTTTTAATCCAATATTCGAGGATACGAAGAAAAAGGAACGAATACAAAGTCTGACAGATTGATGCAGACGGGGAAAAAAGGAAAGACACTGCGTGAAACGCCTAGATTATAAGCTAAACACAACTCTGAAAACAAAAAAAAAAGCTGTTTATATTTGGGCTTTCTTCTGCAGTTCTCAGCCTGGGAAAGAAGTGCAGGTTTTTTTTTTTTTCAAATCCTCAGGAAGTCGGGGCTGTTCTCAGGAGCGCGCATCACCTCTTTCCAGACTGAGGTCATAGGCACATTCAAACCTTGCGGGAACGTGTAGAAGACCACCGCGCCAGATGTGTATGGTGTGGTCATAGTTTCATTGACGGCCAAGTAACTTCCCATGTCTGTGGCTTCAAGACCGCCTAGAAAGAACTCACCCTCAATCACTCTCACCTTTCTCGCGAAAGGTCCGAGCCCCGGCTGCTTTGCCATCACCACAGACGTCGCGTAACAGACAGAAGTCGGCAAGCCACTCGAGCTGTGGCAGTGGATCACCTCTGGCCTATGGTCCATGTGCATGGCCCTGTAGGTAGGTAAATAAAATGGATTTGGTATCACGTTATCCTGCATGAAGACCACCAGGTCGACGCGAGGACAGTTTTCCAGGATCCATGGCAAGAATTGGAGGTAACTAGAAGTGCTTGCGTCATTTTGCAGCTCCAATATTTCATCGCTACTGTGATTCCTGTGGATGACAATGTCTCCGAAAGCTCTGCATTCGGAGTGAGCCTTGGATGCCAGCTTGCCATTGTTGTCGGTGACGTTTCCCAACATGCAAAACACGGTAAGCCATTGAATAGGCTTGGCAAATGTGCGCTTGGCGTATGCGTTTCGCGCGAATCGGCGGTTGGACCTGCTTCCCAGGATTGTGTCGACGACGAACAGCACCTTGACGAGTTCCTCTCTAGCACACGTCCTGATTACACGCATCCCTCTGCACTCGGAGTCCTTGAAGGCCAGTCGATCGGTCACGGCTCTCCGCAGGTGGAACGACATCGGTTGAATGTTGCGATGATAGAGGTAAAGCAGAGCTCCGAGAGCGAGTACTATGAAGATGCTCTCGCGTTGTGACGTCTTGTAGATGGTTGCCATCATCAGAGCAACAGGAGCAACAACAGACTCGGGAACTTGGAGCTGAGCTGTTCTTACCAATACGCTGACGCGAGATCAATGTCGAGAATCGTGAAATGTCAGTGATGATAGCGTAGAAGACGAAGCAGAGCAAACTACTTTCGCTGAAAACTGAAGTTGGCACGTAGCAAGTATTATCAAATCGCTTTTCGTAGCGACCTAATTTGGGATAATATTTAAATACCATACGTTGCATAGCAGGAAGCGGGAAGCAACATGCACACGTGGCGGCGTAATTCCGTCTCCTCAACGGTAGGGTCCCGCAACTTCTTTCTCCTCATTGGTTGCCTCTGAGCGGGTTAAATGGCGATTGTTACCGAAAGGTGTCTCTGAACGCAACCTAAAGGTAACATACACTCACTGAAGGCAGAAAATGATTACGGTGAAGGTAATTGAATAATGTTGCCGTTGTCATGCCGTCACTTCGTGGCTCGGTCCACGGCTGGTTTTGTGGCTATTAAGAATTAAAAACATCCCATAATGCAACCTAAAGGGAAACACACTCCAGGCGAGATCTTAGTAGCTTAATCTAAAGTTGCGATTCAAAAAAAAATCAGGAAAAAAGTTACAGGATTCGAGCAGATGTTTTAATCGCTCAGTGGTCAGGTAAGTAAAGTCAACCCATTGCGACAATAAGTTGTTTCTTTATTGCCAAATTTATAAACAGATTTTGCACATAAAGAACATTACTCCACAAACTCCCAACATGGGTTAAAGCCCATTGCGTTACTGAAGCAAATATTGTAAAAAATATTGTAAAAATGTATAAGAGCGCATTTAAAGCCTGCAGCACTCATTGCGTCACTGAAGCAACGAGTGCCGCAGCCTTTAAATGAAATCTTATACATTTTTACAATATTTCCGCTATATGTCGCCAGGTGACGCTGCTCAGAAGACCCTACTGGGAGTTGACAGTTGACAGCCGAGTGGTGCGGACGCGTGTTCCATCGTTCCTCCGATTGCACGTGGCTACCGGAAACGGACGGACTGGCGACAGCGGGAGCTTCCGAAGCGTCAAATAGATGAGTTCTTTCTTTATTAACTTTATTTCGTTTTCAGCTAGTTAGGTTAGGTGCAGCCTAAAGAATAGTTTTTAGCTCTTGGTCCTAGCGGCCTGGTTTTTCGTGCCGGCAGCTAGGTTTTCTTGGCTTTCATTATTTAGCTATCTTGTTTAGATAAATAGTTTTTTTCTAGGCTATTGGCATTCGCAGAATTGGTTTTTAACGCGTGTTTGCTAGTCGTTTCTTGTGTCTTCGTTTGGAAATTTGTATATTCTGAGAATTCGTAATAGATATATTCCAGTCGATGAGCGCTTAAGATGTGCAATCAAAAGAAGGTAAAGTGTACTCAGTGTGAGGCGGAGGGTAATCTAAAGGAAACGCGTTTTGACTCTGTAGGTGAAGCGGAAGGCAGCGACTTTTTGTGTCGGTGTTGCGTACTGAGTGCGCGTCTGGATAAATTTGATCAAGAAAGGGGCAGTTTAGTGTCTCGTGTGGATGATTTAGAAAATGAAGTACGTTTGTTAAGAGCGGAAAATCAGAAACTGCTTGGACAGCTTACTCAAGTTGAAAAAAAAAGGGGCCGACTTTTTCCTTGGAACCAACGAGGACGAACATTCCAGTGCGGGCCGCGTGGCTGGGGCCAGCTATGGCATGGAAGGCATAAGCAAAGTAGGTCAGGCGGATCCGAACCGTCAGAGTTATTTAGAAGCAGCTACGACGCCGGAAAAAAAAGGAAGAAGTAAAGAGAATGAAAATCCCAGAGATAAGGACACAGATAACCGAAAGCAGGAACCAACAGTTGGGAGAGGGAGAGAGAAGGCCCAGGTGCTTATCGCCGGAGATTCTGCTGGAGGTAAAAATTGGATAAATTCGATGGAAAAGAAACAGAGTGTGGAATTATACCGAAAGTGGAAAATGCAGATCAGGAAGGAAGATTTCTTTGATAACTCAAGAGGCAGTGCCCTGCTTTTTGAAGCTAGATCAGGGTGCCTTAGAACACGCAGCTACAAAAAGAAATTTAACAATGGAGATGACGCATGTGCTGTATGTGGAAACTCCAGTGAAACAATTGACCATATTATACTCGAATGCAATGGTATCCATCCGGAAGTTGATGCAGGCGCAATCACTGTTCCTGAAGCTCTGGGGTTTAGCGATAACAGTGGCCGGGTGAATAAACCGGCGGTGGAAACTAGCAAAAAACGGCTGGAAGATTGGTGGCTTAAAAGCAGAGAAGTGACATAATGTTAGTAATGTAGGAGCAAAATTTAATAAATAGAATGATGGTTTAGTAAACCATTCTAAATCAATAATTAAGATATATGGAGAAAAATGAACATGATAACTACTGCTACCACCCCGTTTCAAAGGGGACGCTCCTATATTCCATCCATTCCATCCATACTAAGGCTCCACTATTTTTCAAAGGTAGCGACAGATCTTGATGCAGCCGCCCCTCCCTCCGATAGGCCGGTTGGCTGCACGTGACCTCTTCGCCGCCAAGCTTCGCCCAAAGGGTCCAGCGGTACTCGCTGCGCCGCTGAAATGCACGGCGATCTGCACTTGCCATCGTAATGTTGGCCGATTAGGTAAGCAAAAAGTACTTCACATGCCTCTATTGCATTTTTAGAACTGTATATGCAGTACTTTTTTGAAGCGCACGCGTGACATGCGGCTACGCCGGGCTGCTGTACTTTCGGCTGCCGGAACCGTGCGGAAGACGCGAAAAAGTCATTTTAGAGCGCAGCTCTTTGGCGTCCGTTCCTGGGTTTCGCGTCGGCGTCGTCGTCGGCCTCGTAACCAGCTCCGCCCCCCTTTCATCCCCCCAGCGCTAGCAGCGACCGACTGATACCGCTGGATGCCGCTGACGCCGCTAGAGAGTCAAGATAACGTGACTGCATAGAACACCGTCGCCGCCATGCAGAAAGAGGAGGGGAGGGTCCCCTCCCCCCCCCCCCTGTTCCTGTGTGGCGAATAGGGTGCTCTTCAGTTGCCGACGCGCCGGTTATTTCACGTAGGCCCCGGCACGTCGACGAATACGTGACCACCTTCCCACGGCTAGACCTGGTTCTTGGCGCTGCGGAAGCGAGGGTATCATATTTTTTGCGTCGGCATCGGCGGCGTTGTCCCTGAAACCAACTCCGCAGCTGGGGTTGACTCACTATCGGCGTCAGCAGCATCAGTCAGTCGCTGCTATCTCTTCCCTCCTCCCTTTATCGCGTTGTCCGCTTGCTGCGCGCGCTTCTGCCCCCATCGTTTGCCGCTGGGTGAACACGCCGCCCCCCTCCCCCCTCTTCCTGCGAGTCTCCGGTTGTCAAAGCGCCGGCTCGAACTTAATTCCTTTCTTCGCTCCTCCTCCAATGCAACCCCTGTGCGGTGGCAATCAGAGAGCCAGATCGGTGGCGGCGGATCTGTATATGTGCACCGCTCGAGCCGAAATGCCCGCCGAGCCGAAATGCCCGAGATGACCGCCGCCGCCGCCGCCGCCGCCGCCGCTGCCGCTGCCGCTGCCGCCGCCGCCGCCGCCGCCGCCGCCGCCGCCGCCGCCGCCGCCGCCGCCGCCGCCGCTGCTGCTGCTGCTGCTGCTGCTGCTGCTGCTGCTGCTGCTGCTGCTGCTGCTGCTGCTGCTGCTGCTGCTGCTGCTGCTGCTGCTGCTGCTGCTGCTGCTGCTGCTGCTGCTGCTGCTGCTGCTGCTGCTGCTGCTGCTGCTGCTGCTGCTGCTGCTGCTGCTGCTGCTGCTGCTGCTGCTGCTGCTGCTGCTGCTGCTGCTGCTGCTGCTGCTGCTGCTGCTGCTGCTGCTGCTGCTGCTGCTGCTGCTGCTGCTGCTGCTGCTGCTGCTGCTGCTGCTGCTGCTGCTGCTGCTGCTGCTGCTGCTGCTGCTGCTGCTGCTGCTGCTGCTGCTGCTGCTGCTGCTGCTGCTGCTGCTGCTGCTGCTGCTGCTGCTGCTGCTGCTGCTGCTGCTGCTGCTGCTGCTGCTGCTGCTGCTGCTGCTGCTGCTGCTGCTGCTGCTGCTGCTGCTGCTGCTGCTGCTGCTGCTGCTGCTGCTGCTGCTGCTGCTGCTGCTGCTGCTGCTGCTGCTGCTGCTGCTGCTGCTGCTGCTGCTGCTGCTGCTGCTGCTGCTGCTGCTGCTGCTGCTGCTGCTGCTGCTGCTGCTGCTGCTGCTGCTGCTGCTGCTGCTGCTGCTGCTGCTGCTGCTGCTGCTGCTGCTGCTGCTGCTGCTGCTGCTGCTGCTGCTGCTGCTGCTGCTGCTGCTGCTGCTGCTGCTGCTGCTGCTGCTGCTGCTGCTGCTGCTGCTGCTGCTGCTGCTGCTGCTGCTGCTGCTGCTGCTGCTGCTGCTGCTGCTGCTGCTGCTGCTGCTGCTGCTGCTGCTGCTGCTGCTGCTGCTGCTGCTGCTGCTGCTGCTGCTGCTGCTGCTGCTGCTGCTGCTGCTGCTGCTGCTGCTGCTGCTGCTGCTGCTGCTGCTGCTGCTGCTGCTGCTGCTGCTGCTGCTGCTGCTGCTGCTGCTGCTGCTGCTGCTGCTGCTGCTGCTGCTGCTGCTGCTGCTGCTGCTGCTGCTGCTGCTGCTGCTGCTGCTGCTGCTGCTGCTGCTGCTGCTGCTGCTGCTGCTGCTGCTGCTGCTGCTGCTGCTGCTGCTGCTGCTGCTGCTGCTGCTGCTGCTGCTGCTGCTGCTGCTGCTGCTGCTGCTGCTGCTGCTGCTGCTGCTGCTGCTGCTGCTGCTGCTGCTGCTGCTGCTGCTGCTGCTGCTGCTGCTGCTGCTGCTGCTGCTGCTGCTGCTGCTGCTGCTGCTGCTGCTGCTGCTGCTGCTGCTGCTGCTGCTGCTGCTGCTGCTGCTGCTGCTGCTGCTGCTGCTGCTGCTGCTGCTGCTGCTGCTGCTGCTGCTGCTGCTGCTGCTGCTGCTGCTGCTGCTGCTGCTGCTGCTGCTGCTGCTGCTGCTGCTGCTGCTGCTGCTGCTGCTGCTGCTGCTGCTGCTGCTGCTGCTGCTGCTGCTGCTGCTGCTGCTGCTGCTGCTGCTGCTGCTGCTGCTGCTGCTGCTGCTGCTGCTGCTGCTGCTGCTGCTGCTGCTGCTGCTGCTGCTGCTGCTGCTGCTGCTGCTGCTGCTGCTGCTGCTGCTGCTGCTGCTGCTGCTGCTGCTGCTGCTGCTGCTGCTGCTGCTGCTGCTGCTGCTGCTGCTGCTGCTGCTGCTGCTGCTGCTGCTGCTGCTGCTGCTGCTGCTGCTGCTGCTGCTGCTGCTGCTGCTGCTGCTGCTGCTGCTGCTGCTGCTGCTGCTGCTGCTGCTGCTGCTGCTGCTGCTGCTGCTGCTGCTGCTGCTGCTGCTGCTGCTGCTGCTGCTGCTGCTGCTGCTGCTGCTGCTGCTGCTGCTGCTGCTGCTGCTGCTGCTGCTGCTGCTGCTGCTGCTGCTGCTGCTGCTGCTGCTGCTGCTGCTGCTGCTGCTGCTGCTGCTGCTGCTGCTGCTGCTGCTGCTGCTGCTGCTGCTGCTGCTGCTGCTGCTGCTGCTGCTGCTGCTGCTGCTGCTGCTGCTGCTGCTGCTGCTGCTGCTGCTGCTGCTAAACGAGCTGCGAGAGCAGAGGGCCAGCGCCGTCGCCGCCAGAATCCAGAGCAGTAAGCGAGGCTGAAGCGGAGGCTCATCGCCACCGTCGAGAGCAACCAGGTGTAAGTGAGGCTGAAGCAGAAGCTCATCGCCGCCGCCGAGAAGGAAGTCTTTATTAAAGGAATACGTGTGAAAAATAAACAAAAAATTCTGTGATAGCGCATACACGTGTTCCTCGATTTCTTTGCCTCAATCTATCGAAAAGGTGAAACAGCTTTGGTGAAACAGCTTTGAAACAGGTGAAAGATGAAACAGGTGAAACAGGGATCCATCTTATCCCCTCTCTTATTTAATCTTTATGTTAATGACCTTCCCAGTGTTATAACTTCATCACAGATTTATCAATATGCTGATGACACCCTCCTCATCTCAGCTAATGCAGATTTTTCGTGCGCACTCCAACAACTTCAAGAGGACGCCACCAAGCTATATGATTGGTTTCAATGTAACTTGATTGAAATAAATCCCCAAAAAACTCAACTAGTGTGCTTTCACAATGCACCCAAACCAATCCCTAAAAACGCAGCGGTTGTTTTGCACAGCTCCAGGTGCACTGCATGTTCTTGCTGCCCCATTACATGTGTTCCGACCGTGAAATATCTTGGCATTTACATGGCCAGTGATTTATCCTGGAACACACATATGGCGCACCTCAGTAGGAAGCTTAGAGGCGTCGCATGCTTGCTCTATGCTCTAAGGGCCTACCTGCCGTTTGCCATAAGACGTTTAATTGCACAGTCCTTGGGATATTCTTTGCTGAGATATGGCATGTGCTGTTTCTTTAACTGTTCTGAAATATGGAAAAATAGGATTAACCGTATTCTCAAGAATATGGCTAAGAGTGTAATCTATTCAACACCCCATAAACTGCAAAGTGTATTCCTTTCTTCAGGTCTGCCATCCTTTGACACTGTTTTCAAACAAATCACTGTACTTAGATATTTCTGGAACACCGAATTTAGGTTGCCTAATGTTAAACCTATTCCACTACGGAACATTCCTAGATATTTCGTGCCTACAGTGCGAACTCATTTTGGTATGTCTGTGAGGTCATTTTTTATCCCATGTATATTCAATGAGCTGCCTGATGACGTTTTCAACTTGAACACTCGCAGGCAGTTACGGGGTGCTATTGCCGAGCTTGAGCAGCTCTAGTTCATGCTGTTTTCGTCCACAAAAAAAAAATTAATAATAATTCTGTGATTTGGTAACAGAGGTTGTCGCTGCTGCCGGACGGCGCCCTACAAGCCCAATTGCGGCTTTGGCGCGTCCGCGTCCTGTATTGTTTTTTTGAAGTGAATAAAGTATTATTATTATTATTATTATTTGCTGCGCTCAAATTTCGCATTAGGAAGTAACGTAATCGTCAGTAATTTTTTCATTCCTCGCGGTGACGATAATAGCAAAAGAAGGAAGCTATGGTCTCATGAGATCTGGCGTAAGATTTTCATGGCCACGGAAAACACGTGACCCGACTATGCGAAGTGATTTCTGTCTGCTTTTAAACCCGCTCGCTTGCCCGGGTTTGTTTGGGCATATGCTATTTCATGAGCAAAGTATCAAGGACGCTATGACTATGTAGCCATTACTTGTACTTTGGATACCTAGTGAAAAGTCACTGCCGTTTCGCGCCCGCTTACTTTCTCCGAACAGATCAGCACTGCAATATAACGCGTGGAATCAATGAGGCCAAAATGCTCAGAATGAAAAGGCAAGCTTGATAATGCTTATCACTAAAATTTAGTCCGTACAATTGATCAGTTAATTGATATAAATGAAAAATAAAACATTGGAAACAGAGGAGGGTGCCAATGTGTCAAAATGATATAAATGGAAAGTCTATTTGCCTATGCTAAATATCGGTGTATAAAAGTAAAAAAAATTAGTGCAATAAAAATTGTAAAAACACCCGTGTGTGTGACGCGCTACTGAGCTATTCTTTTAACGTAGGAGTCTCGCGGCGTTGCACTGAATGCAAACAAGTTCTGTTGAATGCGCACAGGGACTCGTCAAGTTTCAAGAGGCGGCATCCAAGATTACTGGTGACGTTATTGCCCGGTAGGCTATAAGGAAAACAATATAAAGCAAAGAAAGAATAGAAAAGTGAGAAAACTTTTTTTTGTAGTCGGCAATGCACAACTGTACAGAAACTGACTTTTTCTTCAAAATAAAGCTATTAAAATACTGTGTAAATGAAATAAACTCCAGCCAAAAAAGTGTGTAAACCGGAGTATACCCGAACGGTACAAACGCAATGACGCCCATATTGCATTAGAGCTCTATGCGCAACGACGTTCCCAAAAGTTGCAGAAAACTCGCAGTCTGCTTATTATTTTAGTAAGGAACCGAGCCCAATACGTTGAGTGAAATATTGTTTCTACTTCAAGTTCGCTACTAATTACAAAGCATAATTAATGAACAGTTTCCTAACCGCTGTACTGAGGCGAATCTTTAAAAGAATGAGCTGGCTCGTTTAACGCACGCGTTTTTTTTTCTGGCGTTTATGCTGCACACGCATGTTTAAGTTATTATATTCCTGTCTTTTGAAGCTTCTTGAGCACGATAGGACACAAATCTGTTGAATTAAACAGTTTATGTGTGCACCGAGCGCGGCTTCATGAGTACGCGGTATGCACGAAAGAGTGCGGCGCGTCGACTGCTAGCGCTGCCCCATGGACCCCTCGAGAGGGCGCTCGTGTAGTTGTCGCTACCTTTAAAAAAATGGAGGAGCCTTAGTAGGGTCTTCTGAGCAGCGTCATCTGGCGATAGATAGCAGAAATAGTGTAAAAATGAATCAGAGTGCATTTAAAGTTTGCCGGAATTACGCCACAGCGCGACACACCCTACCCACGACGGATGATGCAATCCAGCCAGACCGACCTTAGGTTTCGCTTCGCGGTGCCGTGCTACACGGTTGTTTGGCGGCTAAAGAAAAGGAACGCAGAACTTTGGCAAACCCTATATAGTAATTTCAGGTCGGACAGGTACTGCGCGCCATTCGCGGCGTTAGAGAGCGCAACTCAGAAGAGATCCCTTTGTATCCGCGGCGAGTATGCAGGCTGTATGGAAGCGCGCGCGGCCACCGCTTAGGTCCTGCTATTCAATCGCAACCCATTCCCCGCTCGGATTACTTTCTCTGTATTTCCCAGAAAAAGCTCTCTCATAAATCAACTACCTGCAGCTGTATGTTACACATGCCACGATAGACTGAGCACCCACACGGGCCCATCTGTAAGCGTAATTGCAACCACAAAGCCCATACTGACCTTCCAAGCAGTCCTGAGGCTGCAGACAACACCCATGCAGCAGAAAAAAAAAAAGCGCACACGGGCGTCGACCGTACGCCGCACGGCCAAAGAGACGCGGCGGCTCTGCGCGCATAGCACATATGTTATTTCCGCACGAAGTTTGTGTCCTTTGCATTCCTTAACTCGTCAAAACACATCATAAATAAACTGCAGATAGGGTTTGCTATCTATTATATATACTCGAAGGAATTAAATATATTAGATATTATACGTCTACACTGCGTTCATGAGGTATTTTTGAGTATTTGAAGATGAATGTGGCGCGAGGCCAGATGATCTTCTATAATAGAAGATTACTAACATTCAACAGAAAAATGTTTTGAATCTCTTGAAATTAGTTGAAAATGGTCGAGACAAGCAGCGGACAATTGAGAATAGCGTTTGAAAAGTCAGCTAGATTACAAAGGTGCTATAAAAATAGTCAATATCACTATATGATCTCTGCAGTCTGCAGCGGATATTAACACCGGAAGCAGTTTTAATTTAAAACTGCTTAATATGGAGGGCTGAAATCTTGCTTGAATACGCACTAAAGGGTTATAGAAGGTAATGCAGAAATTTGCTAACTTTAAACCAAGACTCCATGAATAAAAACTCTCTTAAATATACAGTGTCACCGAACGCCTGCTTCGGTAACAGCAGCTGTTCGACTCTTCTTCTTCTTCTTCTTCCTTGATATTTGGCACATACCCACGAATGGGGATTGGCCAGGGATTGACTCTTCTGTATATTGTGAGCCTTCCAATGATCTTTTTCTTTCACGTGTACATACCATCGTCTTCATCCCGCGGCGCCAACGGTGCACGCGCCTCGGTTGTTCATCGGAATAAACGCCAGACACGGCATCCCTTGCCTTGACGTCTCGACCTGGCCTTCTTCCACAAGTAGTGGAGGTGAGACTTGATCCCCTTGCTGCTTTATGCCCTGCCTCTCGCTGGAGCTACGTTCCGGTCGCTGCTTACCACCTGCCACCATCGTTATGTCTACCGAGAGCACCCATGAACCGGCAGGACCCTCTACCTCTGCTGCACCACCTCCTCCGACTGTTCCCACATGACAACGCGACTCGCTGCTGTTCGGTGATTGTCGCGATGAAGACGTCGATGACTGGCTGGACACCTATGAAAGCTGCAGTGCCTACAACCGGTGGGACGATGCTCTAAAATTTCTTAATGTTTCTTTCTACTTTATTGAGGTCGCTAGAACCTGGTTTATTAACCGCGAACCCCACACCACTAACTGGACCACATGCAAGCAACAGTTCCGCCAGTACTTCGCGGACCCGGCAGTTGGGACTGAGATCGCGAAGAACAAGCTCGCTTCCCGCCTCCAAGGTCCCGATGAGTCATATGCATCTTACAAAGAGGCCATACTTGCACTTTGCCGGCGTATTAGTCCAACCATGCCGGAACATGAACGCGTACACCACGCCTTAATTCTGTGGCTTATAACACCCTAATTGCCCAGAATCCTTCAACTGTTGATGCCATTATTACGACGTGCCAACGCATCGACCAGCTGCAGTCCTCCCGGTTGCAACTCGGCATCGCTACTGGCCCGACCTCTGCTGACCTCGATCTGCGGGCATTGATTCGAGCGATCATCCGCGAGGAGCTCCAAGCTTTCAAGCCTGTCTGTCGACACGGGTGCGATCATTCTTCCATGACTTCTAATGACGCCGGTCTCCGCAGCATCATTAAAGAGCTGGCAACAATCACCCAACCTATGGCATCCGACCCTCCTGCACCCCGCCCAGCACCGACTTCCGCGCACGTCGCAGCATCGCCCTCTCCTTTCGTTCCGCCGCCCCGGCTGGCACCGCCCTACAATCACATTAATGCAATGACGACGGCTCATCCTGCACCACCCTATTACACACCTTATCGCCCCTCTCGACCAGTCTGCTACTACTGTGGCATTAGAGGCCATATATCCCGCTTCTGTCGCCGCCGCCTTCAGAACGAGCGCCGTGTTTACGACGCCTTAAACTGATTTGCCTTCAACTTCATATTATCAACGCCGGTCTATTCCCAGCCCACCTCGTCGCTCGTCTCCGCCTCCAGTGTCCATGTCTGAGCCTAGTGGAGCCCACGTATCTCGACGCCGCTCCCCATCCCCATACCGCCGCTCAGTTTCTCCCCTCCGTCCCGCAACAACTTTCCCTGTCCGCCATTCGGAACACTAAGTGACGCAGTTGACGGAGTTCAAACTGCACTCTGCGAAATTACTAAAAGTCCTCGTGATCGCCCGTACAATACGATTTCTGTTTTCGCTGAAGGATTATTGGTTGAAGCTTTGATTGATACAGGGGCTGCAATTTCTGTTATGGACGCTGCTTTGGGCTACCGCTTACGAAATGTGACGATGCCATATGATGGACCTGAATTACATGGAGCCAATGACGTTTCTCTGCGCCCTTCAGCGAAGTGCACTGTGCGAGTTGTTATCGAAGGCGTCCGCCACCATGTGCAGTTTGCTGTGCTCTCATCTTGTGCGCATCTGATGGTTTTTGGTTAGGATTTTTTGTCAGCTACTTCAGCGTTAATTTCCTGTGGCGACCGTGTCATCCATGTGACAGACAGGGGTATTTCATCTCTCTTTTCTGAACGACATTGCCCCCTCACTGCCGCAGCTGGTACTGTTTTGCCTCCTCAGCGCGAAAAACTATTTACCGTTGCTTCTGACCACATCACTGACGGAGACGTACTAATCGCACCATCACATCGTCATCTTGCACGCGGTATCGCCTTCCCTTCAAGTCTTATCCGGTTCCGCAACGGCTCAGCGACAGTAGCGGCCACTAACACTTCACGTGAATCCCTCGTGCTCCCAAAAGGAACTTCTCTGCCTTGCATGGTGGATCTTCAACCTTTGTCCCTGATGGTGCTCACCGCCCCTCTGCCTCAGCAGCGAGTTTCGACAGACGTCTCTCTTCCTGCTCTCATAGACTATTAATCCGAACCTCACGCCTAACCAACACCAGGAACGGCTGACATTGCTTCGACATCAACAAGCCATTTTTGATGCCACTTCCCCATTATTGGGACAGACTAGTGTTGCATACCACCGCATCTTTACTGAAGGTAACTCTATCGTTCGCCGACGGCCTTATCTGGTTTCTCTCTCTGAAAGAAAAGTTATTGAAGAAAATGTAAATGACATGCTCCGTCACGATATTATTCGTCCCTAAACAAGTATTATTAGTTAAAAAAAGGACGGGTCGGTACGCTTTTGTGTTGACTACCGTGCACTCAACAAAATTACCCGCAATGATGTACTACCTGATGCCGCGAATTGACGCCCTTGACTCTCTCCAAGATGCTGAATATTTATCGACCTTGGACCTCCGTTCTGATTATTGGCAAATACCTATGCACGCAGATGACAAAGAAAAAACCGCTTTTGCAACTCCCGATGGACTTTACGAATTTAATGTTATGCCCTTCGGCCTTTGTAACGCACCAGTGACATTTGAAAGAATGATCGATACAGTACTTCGTGGACTAAAATGGAGAACCTGTTTGTTACTTGGACGACATTGTTATCTTTTCTTCAACTTTTAACGACCATCTTACGCGCCTGAATGAAGTTCTCACATGTCTCGTTTAAGCAGGCCTTCAACTCAACACTAAGAAGTGCCATATTGCACAGAAAGAAACTAAAATTTTGGGATATCTAGTTAGTCATTACGGCATTCAACCAGACGCTAAAAAGTTACTGCGGTCCTGGATTTTGCTCGTCCTCAACGGACTGCAGATTTGAGTAGTTTTCTCGGCCTGGCATCCTATTTCCGCCGTTTTTAGACATTTTGCAACTATTGCTGCTCCCCTTCATGAACTACTTAATGCACGCAGCGGTTTCGTGTGGACTGAGTAGTGCGAAACTGCGTTCAAGAACCTCAAGCATGCCCTGACATTGGATCCTGTTCTTGCCCACTTTAGCGACACCGCTCCGACCATCCTGCACACAGATGCCAGTGGTCGCGGTCTCGGCGCTGTACTCCTACAGCGGGACACAACTTCCCGTGAGAAAGTGATTGCCTTCGCCAGCCGGACCATGACTCCAGCTGAGCAAAATTATACCATTACCGAGCAGGAATGTCTTGCCGTCGTCTGGGCGGTTCAGAAATTTCGTCCTTATCTATATGGTTGCCACTTCACAATTGTGACCGACCACCATGCTCTTTGCTTGTTGTCCTCGCTGAAAAATTTGACAGGTCGACTTATCGTTGGATTCTACGCCTACAAGAGTACCCGTTCGACGTCGTCTATAAATCGGGTCGCCACCACCACGATGCCGACGCGCTTTTTCGCTGCCAACTTTCGCCATCGATCTGCAGTTTTTCTACGCAATGTATTTCGTCCTCTGACCAGAGCCAATTCTCTTTGCCTCCGACGCATATCACAGCAGTTTCGTTCGACACCTCTGACAACAAACACGCTCTCCGCTCGCAGCAACTAGCCGACGCCTACTGCCGCCCCATCATCGACCGCCTTAATGGCGCTTTGGAACCACCCAATGCTAGGCTCCGCCGACAGTTATGCAACTTCAAGCTCGAAGATGGCATCTTACTCCGCTACGTGCATTGCCCTGAGGGATCCCGCTGGATCCTGCAGTCCTCCCGCGTGTGCTTCGCCCAAGTATCCTAGCGGCTCTACACGATGACGCTACGGCAGGTCACCTAGGTTTTCACAAAGCCTACGACCGCCTGAAGAGACGGTTCTTCTGGCCTGGCCTGTCCTCCAGTGTAGCTAAATAAGTCGCTTCCTGCCCCCTGTGCAAACGTCGCAAACGGCCGACTTCTCCACCTGCTGGCCTCCTACAGCCTCTTCCATGTCCCGCCACGCCATTCGACGTAGTCGGCATCGACGTATATGGTCCCCTACCTCTCTCCGATGGGGGTAACTATTGGATAATCACGGCTGTGGACCACCTTACGCGCTACGCGGAGACAGAACCTGTGCCCACTGGCTCGGCTAAAGAGGTTGGAAATTTCTTTTTGCGATATATTGTATTGCGGCATGGCGCTCCACGGGTGCTCCTAAGTGAACGCGGAACGACCTTCTTATCAACAGTCGTTGCCGAAGTTCTCCACTCATCATCCACCCTTCACAAGACCACTTCAAGCTGCCATTCTCAGATTAACGGTCGGACTGAACGATTTCATCGCACTTTATCGGATATGTACATCACACCGGATCATCGAAATTGGGACACTATTTTACCATTCGTCACATTCGCCTATAATACAGCAGTACAGCGGACTACCGGCTACTCTCCAATTTTTTTCGTTAATGGCCGCCCTCCCACTACAATTTTCGAGAGCTTATTCTTTTCTACGTCCGACTGTTCCTCCACATTAGTACCTGACCACTTCGTATCGCGTGTGGCCAGATGCCGTCACCTTGCTCGCCTCAACACAGAAGCCTGCCCGAAAGACTGCAAGAGTCACTACGATTCGACTCATCGTGAGGTCTCCTTCCGTCCTGGTGACGAAGTACTACTTTACATACCTCTCCGCACCCCTGCCCTTCGTGCTAAATTTCACCACCACTTGGTCCATACACGGTCATCGCCCAAATTTCCCCAGTTAACTACAAAGTGACACCTATTCATCCCCCAAACGATCGACGTCGCCGTGGCACTGAGATAGTTCATGTGTCTCGCTTGAAACCATTTGTGCGCCGCGATGCAGCAGTTGCTTAAGAGAAGCCAGGCTGGCCGCTTCCGACCCCCCCCCCCCCCCCGGGAAAATGTGTGAGCCTTCCAAGGATCCTCTTCTTTCACGTGTACATACCATCGTCATCATGCTGCGGCGCCACCGGTGGAACGCGCCTCGGTTATTCATCGAAAAATCCCTTGCCTTGACGTCTCGATCTTGCCGCCTTCACCTGGCGGTTCATCCACAATATATATAAGGAGGAACTGTACACCCAGTTATGTGTTTCTATTTCATAACGTCCCCTCACTATCTGAATGAAGTGCTGAATTGAGAGTTATGTAAACCATTCAATCTGGATTTTCTGTTCTGCACAAGCATGCAGTCTTGAATTGCAAACTTTTCACAGAGTTTTCAATGACCATTGCTTTAAATAAAGCGCCACAGGAACAGCGCTTAAAGCAAATTGCTGAGCAATGGGACAAAACTATAAAACATTTAGACAAAATTATGGCAGTGAAGGTTTTTGCAAATGTAGACACCTTGAGTACTGCTGCATGAGTTAAATATGTGACATTAAGAGCGAAATGCTTAAATTTTGGTTGTCTCCTCTCAAATGTTTTTATGGATGAAAACGCAATAGTGCAATAAAGCATTTATTTAGACAAAATAATCCATGCGTCTCATAGTTTTGCAGTCTAATTAAGTGTTATATCTAAGTGTTGAATTAAAGAACATGCTCGCCCAATTCTGGCTGAGACCGAAGAAATAATGTGCTTGAAAAGGAAGCATGTTTGTTTAGGTATACCGGTTGGATGGCTAATATAAAGCAGTGCCCCAAAGGCAGCTGAGAGTACATAGATAACACACTCATTGAACAACATTACAAAAATTAGCTGGAGTTTAGCTTTAGTTAAACCAACTAGGTTGCGTAAGCGAAGCCGACGTAGCTTCTCTTTCTGTTCTTTCTTCTTCTTCTTCTCCACCCCACATATAAAGCTCCGCTTTAACCAAGTCGTGTGAACGTACCTTAGTGGGTAACGTGAATGCCAGGGTCCCATGTGAAAAGAGAGATCCAAGTTGGCAGCTCCTGCCATTTGAGGCTACGGAGTGGCTACCGACCGGGTTTACCCGACGGCTTGAAGAAGGCCGCTCTAAAGATCTGCGGTCGCTCTAAAGATCAAACGTGGTTATCGGTAGGGTTTACGCGACGGGCTGAAACCTTGCGTAGTATTGCTTACGCAATAAAAAGCAACAGCTATCCACAGGCCTCGAAGACTCTATCGAAAAAAGGGACAATTGTTTGTTGTTTCCGTCGATTTTATTTTAGCCTTCAACAGCAGTGGGTATTTTTGACGAGATCCGTACTCTTTGTAGTATAGCTGCTGCTTTCAAAGCAGTAGAGTACAACAGTATAAATTACATGAACAGAGTATTCCATATAGCAGGTTATTTCAAATGTGGCGATATCACTGGCCAAAACTGCATAATTTTTCACAGTGCGCTATTGGTAGCAAGACAACCAATTTTGGTACCAAAACGCTATTAATCACACTATCGAGAGTAGTAGTAGCGACTATCGATAGGTTTTGAAGTTATTTGTACTCTCAAAGTCTATCGAGACTATTGAAAATCAATTTATCAATAGTTCTGCATCACTAATCTCGGCGCATTATGCGCGGAAAAGACGCAATAAAGCGACGCTATGCCACACCGAGCATGAACAAGAAACAGAGACTTCGTAAGAGCACAGGTTTGCTCCGTTCGCTACAATAATACTGTTAAAGCCGCATTCCGGTAGCTGCTAAAACTCAAAATTTAGCTCTTCTTTTTTATTCATTCATCAAAGGTATTTGTGACACATTACATGAGGGAGTGGGCGTTATGTCGGCGAGCAAGTGTAACGAAAATCACTATGATATGTTTTCGATCAGCCCCTTGAATGATTTGTTGTCGACGGTTCTGGCCACTGCAGAGTGTAGGCCATTCAAGTATTGTGGTATAAGCAGAAAAAATTACTACTGATATGTAGTAGTATTCACCTTTTAGGGAACACTGGATTAGTGCGGCTGGTGTGGACAATATGGTGGGCTCCTTTTAGATACGGATTATTGGAGGTTAAGTTAAGTTAAATTGGTTCACAGGAAGGGAAAGGCGCAGTAACTGTCACACTTGCTCTGTGGACACCCGAACCGCGCCGTAAGGGAAGGGAGGAAGGTGGGAATGAAAGTGGAAAGAGAGAAAGAGGAGCAGTAGTGGAGGGCTACGGAGTAATTTCGACCACCTGGGGATCTTTAACGTGCGCTGACATCGCACAGCACACGGACGCCACTTCGTTTCGCCTCCATCGAAACGCAGCCGCCGCGGTCGGGTTCGAACCCGGGCGCGGCGGCTGCGTTTCGATGGAGGCGAAACGAAGTGGCGTCCGTGTGCTGTGCGATGTCAGCAAAAACTGAAAATTTTCTGAAAAAGGTTAAGCTATAGAGAGGGTAAGCTTATTTGTGTTTTTAGTGCTGAGACTCTAGAAGAGTGGGAATAACTGGACAAAGTGAATTGTTTCTGATCTTCTGCGGCTGCGTTTCGATGGAGGCGAAACGAAGAGGCGTCCGTGTGCTGTGCGATGTCAGCGCACGTTAAAGATCCCCAGGTGGTCGAAATTGATCCGTAGCCCTCCACTACGGCTCCTCTTTCTCTCTTTCCACTTTCACTCCCACCTTCCTCCCTTCCCTTATGGCGCGGTTGCGGTGTCCACAGAAATCAAGTCAGACAGTTACCGCGCCTTTCCCTTCTTATAATTAAATAAATCAGTTTTAAGCGCCTGCTAGAACTGGGGGATGAAAGGGGGCGGAGCTGGTTACGAGGCCGATGCGGCCGACGCCGACGCGAAACCCAGGAACGGGCGCCAAAGAGCTGCGCGCTAAAACAGCGCGAAAGAGGCGGGAGCCATAGCAACACATACGATGATACGCGCCGCATGCGCGTCTTTTGGCGCCACGGGGAAAGACGCCACAACACAAGCAAGAAAAATGCGCACGAGAACACGTGACGGCGCTCAGCCGATCGGAGGGTCGAACGCCAAAGGAAAGCGCCGGAGATGAGGCGGCCGGCTATTCTATAGATATGCTGCCGATTAACAGTGCCGGACGGTCGTATGAGTCGTCTTTGTTTTCTACAAGTGCGCTAGGCGTATCTCCTTGCTCTTGCTCGGGAGTATTCTGCGAGCGCGGATGGTGGATGTGTACGTCTGATCCTCGGCGGCCGGGTCTTGCAAGTAAATCTGGAGCTGAAAAGCCGTAAACGGGTGAGGGTTATGCGGCGCGAAAATGCCCAGATGCGGGCGCGAGAGGCGGAGGCAATGTGACAGACGCGTGCCCGAGACGCGTATTACGGCGAGACTCAGCGGAGGCAAAGATGCTGACTGCCGAGCTTGGGAATCGGACGCAGTCCGCAAGAAGCCGGCTGATGCAACACCACCTAGACGAACTTTGACGCTCAGAACCGAGTGAGGGAGGCAGATTCTCGGCGGAAAAATCGAGCTGAAGAGGCCAAGTGCTGAGCGAGGGAGGCGGACGCTATGCGCCCAGAAGATGGCCGAACATACCGATTACTACATGGCAGAGATGAGCGCTAAACATCGAATGCAAAGTAAGGGTGTTGAATTGCGTACCTATGAAGCCTATGTCAGACGCAAACATTGACAGGTACACGATTACATGTCACAACAAACTCGTACTATGGACAAATAACAGTGCTGAGCCATGCGTAGCAGGCCGGTGCGCGGCTTAAGTGCATTAGAAGCGATGAAAAAGCTATGCGAGCTTGGCCCGATGACGCTATCGCGTATTATTCCTAAATGTGGCGCTTAAGCGTCCTGCTAGTTTTTATTATGTCCCGTTACCTGTGCACACCAGAATAGCGCCGAAGGGAAGTGAGGACGATGGGAGTGAAAGCGGAAGGAAAGATGTGCCGTAGCTGCAGCCTTCGGTGTACTTTCGTCCACCTGGCGATCTTAAGCATGAACTGACATCACATCGCGCACGAACACCTCTGCGCTTCCTTCCCCTAATGGGGCTGGGGCAGGTAAGGTCACCACCGCTTGCGGCGGGGGCTAGTCCGCCACTGATTTTTATCTGTAGTAGGCCGTCATTGCACCCGCCACCACTTCGGTGGTGGTGGACGAAGGCTGTTGTTGCGGCGCGCGTCTTTCTTTCCCTCTTCTTTTTTTCTTTCTTGTCTATTTTCTTTTCTGTCCGTACGAGGCAGCGGAGGTGGCTCAGCTACTGAGCCAGTAGCAGGCCCGTGCATTTCCTTTTCTTTCTTCCTACAGCCACAACAACAACAACGGCGCTTTGCCTCTATCGAAACACTGCCACAGTGCCAGTTTCTCAGCAAAAACTATGTAATGATTTTGGACCTCGTAATTTGTTTAAGAATTAGGGTACCATGTATCTGCACTATCTCAATTTTCTAGCTAATAGCTGTGCGTGCCTTATGGAATACGATGAGACTTATTCGCACTTATTGCCATTACGGAGTGTATTTAATTAGTCGCAGAGCAGATCTGGAGCTACTTTGTGCACAGCGCAGTGCTTAAAAGCATAAAATCAAAATGCGAGTTTATTTCATACAACCTTGTAGATAGCCATCATTAATTCACTCTTGCAGTTGTGCATTTCCTGTTTTTGTTTATCGGCGCTTATGTCGATTTGTAATATTAATGTATGATGTTTAATAAAATGTATTTTAAACACAATTGTGAGACGTTATTCTGTAGCTGTCGTGCAGCTGACCGCTTACAGCTTTGTATGACTATGCGATACCTGAATCCGTTGCCAGGCTAATGTTGACCAGCTATTCGTTCTCGTGCAGTGCACGTAAAATGTATGGCTGGCACGCTCTGCGGCGGTATACTGCGGGAGGGTTCCGGCCTCTATGAAGTAGGTGCAAATAACTTGCAATAGGATGGTTTATGTGACTCCGGGCAAGGCACTTTCGGGTGTCAAGTCCCATTTCGATCTGACAACTGAAACCAGCATGTCTTTGATGAAGCTGTGACTGATGGGGCTACATCCGAAAGAACGTCGAGGAAGCGAAGTTCGCTGCTGTTGAAATGGGGGAAATTTACTGTGTTAAACATTTCGGAGTGCAGAACTTCTAGGTTACAATCCAAAGGGAAGCCGCTACGGCTACTATGGTGGACGCATCGTTCCTCTTCATAGGAATGGAACGCTTGTCCATCGTACTCTGAAAACCGAGGTGACCAAGTTTACTGTTTTATTGCGAAGCAGTACTACTTCAGCTACCACCTCAGCCCGTGCCATGCCGCGGCCACATAGCCACGCTTGACCTTTCGCGTGACCTCGCTGCGTGACGTCATACCATCTGTGTAAAAACGGGGCCCCATCACACGCCGTCGCTTTGCGCGGCGCATAGCCACGGCCGCGGCCTGACTCCCGCTCCTCTCACCAGGGGCGCTGCGCACTAAGTGACGTCATACCATCTGCTTAAAAACGGGCCCCATCTCACGCCGTCACCTTGCGCGGCCCATAGCCACGGCCGCGGCCTGACTCCCACTCTTCTCGTCAAGCCCATGAGATGCCGCCTCCATCCTATACGCTTCGGCAGGTTGCAAAGAGAAAGCATCAGCGAGCTACGGAGACTGAAGAAGAACGCGAAGAACAGCTTTCCAAGCGACGAGATCAAGATTCAGCCAGGCGAAAAAAACGCTCAGCGTCTTCGGCAGCAGAATCAACGGCAGAAGCAAGTGAGGAAGTTATTTTTTTCAGCATAATAACGCGCACCTGGCAGATCTACTTGAAACAGCTGCAGCCCTTGAAAACTGCTGTTGAACTTTCGAAAGCTGGCATGCTGATCTGTCAAATCGCGTGGTCAAGTTTGGCCGACAGTGTGGAATGTGCATCTCGTTCCAGCACGATTAGTTCGGAACGCCGGAACGCAGCTAAACGGGAGCGACGTGCCCAATAAACTCTGGAGCAGCGGAAGCAGCGACGCGAGAAGGAACGTGCGTATCGAGAGAGGCCGGATGAAAAGCGAAGAAAACGGCATGCTGAAGAGACACCCGAGCAACGAGAGGAACGTTTGAAGAAAACATAATAGAAATCTCTCACCGAAGCTACCCGGACTCAAACCGATGAAAATGTTGTGGCACAGCACCGTGAAGAACATGCAAGGAGAGTGAAGGAGTTTGAAGCGGCAACACGTGAATTCATTAGACGCTTTACAAACAATCCGTTTGGCTATGCATGTTCAGGGTGTGACCATTTGAGGCACACAGACAATATATTTCGCCTCACGCAGGAAACGACGATGCCGTCAACACATCTTGGCTAATGGTTTACCTGAACGCACCGACAGAAGAATGCTGATCTGCACAGGAGACTTCAATAAAGATCCCAGAAGAGACCCATTGTTCATCAAAGCCCTCGACTCCAGATATTCCCTTTAACTATGCCAACTGCAACCAGTGTCAACTACTCAGTGGGGAAGCAGTTTAGACTTAATCATGTACAGACCTTCTGACGAATATGTGATAAGTGATGTGCAGACCAAGAGTCATTTCTTCAGAGATCACCGAAGCGTATTTATAGGTTTGAATAAAAGATGAAAACGAGTAACACGTGTGTGTCGTCACTATTGTCTGTGCGTGTTTACCCATGCCAAACATAGCAGAAACATAGCACAGCCAAGAGTATCACCATAGCCATACTAGCATAAGCATAACCAGAGCATCACCACAAGCGGTACAATAGCAGAACACAGGTATTGCTTCGTAATTACCACGCTTAACCATGCTAAGCCACAGCCAATTTTTTTTTCAAGTAGTAGCTTACACAGCTCGTTTGGCTAAACGACGTCGAATAAGCATGGTGAAATCGTGCTGGGACCGAGATGCATGGGAGACCCGAATTCATCTGCAAAATGAAGCTGACCTGCCTGTACCCGGACTGTTCCTGCCATGCTTCTAGGTCGAGTCTCAGTACCTTTATTAAACCCCCATCTAACATTTTTTGGAGGTGTTGGGTCGAAATGTCAATCCTGGAACTATACGTAACCCCACTTTTCCTACACCTGCAATGCCAGACGACGTCTAACATCAAGTCATGCAAGCGGGTCGAAGTGTCATCTGCGCCGCCTCCCTACTCCAATGGGATCTGAGTATTTTCAGCGGGACCGATGAGCACGATGTTGACAATTGGCTCACCGCTAATGAACGGTTGAGCCTCTGCAGTTAATAGAACGACGAAACGAAACTAAATAATGTAATATTTTACCTCACCGGCGGGGCCAACTTGTGATACCGCAACCATTGAAAACACTCCGTTCGTGGGCCGCATTTAAAACAATGCTCGCAGAAGTCTTTGCTCACCCTGCTGTCAGGATATTGCGCGCGCCGAGCAGCGCGTGAGTGAATGGTCACAGCAGGGCGGTGAAAGCTTCACAAGCTATATCGAAGAAGTCGTCGACTTTGTCGGGCTCCGCAGCCCCTTTAAGTGCTTTAAACCGCGCGCGCGTCTTTCTATTTGTATTGTGCTTGCATGGGCAGCGCGAGTGCGCATGGGCAAGCAGATAATCTTGGGGGGCGTGATGCTAGCTGCGAAAGACGACGGTAGATAGGCGCGTCGGAAGCAAGGCGCGAGGCCTTTTTTGCCCGGCGGAGAAGTCGGCGTGGGGCAGCCGGCGAGCCTCATGGGCCAGCAGGGTGCACACGGACGACTGAAAGAAGATCGCCGACGCGAAGATGGAAGCAGTGCCTGCAAGAACAGCCCAGGCGTATTCGTGTGATTTGCTGTCCCGCGAGGAGCAATGTTTCTTGTGCCACCGTTAGCCGTTTGGCCCTATTGCTCGTTTTATTCGCTCCGCATTGTTTTGTTTCGCCGCGGTAAGGCCCTGACATTCTTCCCTCTTTCCGTTGGTGTTGTATGGTCGCGCGCATGAACAGCCTGTTCTCAGCGCATTAGCGCCTTATGTTTCTTTGTTTTGCTTTTTTTTTGTTTATCCGGAATAAACCGGTGTTTTTAAGAGACTGGATTTCTCACTCGTCGGGCGAGACCATGGCTCGCGAACCCGTTTTTTGAAGGCGCGGCCTTCAACTTGTCCAAATGTATGAACGCCGACATGATGACGCCTTCCAAATGTTGCCCGCGCGTGACGTGCGCACCGTCACCAATGTCGTCACGCTCTACCATAGTTTCAAGGACTCGCCAGCAGAAAGTACTGACGCGCCAGCCCCAAGCACAGGTTGAATTGCTTGAGACTGACGGCTACAGCCGGCAACCAATCATTGCTGAAGCACATTAAAGCATTTATTCGCGGAGAGGTGGCGCATTAGCTTTCCTTCTTTCCTAGCCTTCATTAGCAGCCACACCATTTGGCCATTGGATTGGGAGGGCTATTCAGGAGCAGCTTGATGATTCGCTTCCACCTGCCCGTCCGCCATCAGTTGTCGCTGCTGCTCCTGTGACTTTCCCCGAAGCCATTCCAAGACCTGTCGTCGCTCCTATGGACGATGTCATCCCAAGGCCCATCACCGGTGCTTTGAGTTATCCATGCCGACATCGTTGCATGACGCCGCCAACTTACACTATACCGTCAGTATCTTAGCAAGTGCCATCAGTTGTAGCTGCTGCTCCTGTGACTTTCCCCGAAGCCATTCCAAGACCTGTCGTCGCTCCTATGGACGGTGTCATCCCAAGGCCTATCACCGGTGCTTTGAGTTATCCATGCCGACATCGTTGCATGACGCCGCCAACTTACACTATACCGTCAGTATCTTAGCAAGTGCCATCAGTTGTCGCTGCTGCTCCTGTGACTTTCCCCGAAGCCATTCCAAGACCTGTCGTCGCTCCTATGGACGATGTCATCCCAAGGCCTATCACCGGTGCTTTGAGTTATCCATGCCGACATCAATGCATGACGCCGCCAACTTACACTATACCGTCAGTATCATAGCAAGTGCCATCAGTTGTCGCTGCTGCTCCTGTGACTTTCCCCGAAGCCATTCCAAGACCTGTCGTCGCTCCTATGGACGATGTCATCCCAAGGCCTATCACCGGTGCTTTGAGTTATCCATGCCGACAGCGTTGCATGACGCCGCCAACTTACACTATACCGTCAGTATCTTAGCAAGTGCCATCAGTTGTCGCTGCTGCTCCTGTGACTTTCCCCGAAGCCATTCGAAGACCTGTCGTCGCTCCTATGGACGATGTTATCCCAAGGCCTATCACCGGTGCTTTGAGTTATCCATGCCGACATCGTTGCATGACGCCGCCAACTTACACTATACCGTCAGTATCTTAGCAAGTGCCATCAGTTGTCGCTGCTGCTCCTGTGACTTTCCCCGAAGCCATTCCAAGACCTGTCGTCGCTCCTATGGACGATGTCATCCCAAGGCCTATCACCGGTGCTTTGAGTTATCCATGCCAACATCGTTGCATGACGCCGCCAACTTACACTATACCGTCAGTATCTTAGCAAGTGCCATCAGTTGTAGCTGCTGCTCCTGTGACTTTCCCCAAAGCCATTCCAAGACCTGTCGTCGCTCCTATGGACGATGTTATCCCAAGGCCTATCACCGGTGCTTTGAGTTATCCATGCCGACATCGTTGCATGATGCCGCCAACTTACACTATACCGTCAGTATCTTTGCAAGTGCCAACACCCTATTTTTGATCGGCTACAAGACACCGCAGTTCCTGGCGCGCAACAGATAACCGGCAAATTTTTAAACTTGTGGGCTGGCTGGGCATAATGCCCGCTAATGTCGAAACCATCTTCCAGTGTCAGCACCACATAAGCAAGGTTCTGAGCACTGGTCTTTGACGCCTCAGTTATCCGCGCCTACTGAGCGTCCACCAAGCCGTAAGTTCTCAAAAAACAAAAAGGCTCGGCCATCTCCGACCGCCATTCACCGTCGCCGCGACAATACTCCATTTCTCCGACTCGACATCGACCAAATGCTTCACGTGAGAAAATCTAGAGGCCGCAGTTCCTGAGGCGAGAACTGCGACTTCGTCGAACTGTACAAGTTCTCGTCTATCGTATCATTGAAGTTTTCATCGAGGGCGTTTCTGTTAGGACTCAAATTGACATTAGTGCAGTGATGTCTGTAATGGACGCAAAATTTTGTAGCTGCATAAAAAAATTCAAGATACCAATTGCAGGACTTTGGTTGCGAACGGCGAGCGCTCAGCAAAACCAAGCCTTCACGACTCGAGTAGTAAACCAGAATTGCCTTTGTGCAATTGAGTTCGTCCTGCTGCCAAGTTGTTCACAGGCTGTTATCTTAGGCTGGGATCTCCTGTCCCGTCACGCCGCTATAATCGATTGCGCTCGCGCTGAAGTTGGCTTTTCAGTGGTGACCGGGCCCGCACTAGGTTATGCTCTTATAGTCTGTGCCCTAAAGCTCTTTGCCGAAGACATCGAAATCCTTCCCTCTTCTTCTCTGCTTGCAAATACCGCTTGTGACGCTGCGATGGAACGGTCCTCTTCCCGCTAGCACATACATTTCTTCGCCGAAAGTGCCTTCTGCTGCCCAATGCTGCACTCACAATTTCTGGTGGTTTCTCTGCACTCTGGGCCTTTAAATCGTTTTCTATCTCACTGCGTTGCGCCACGGTGAATGTCTCTGAAGCCTACAACCTATCACATCGGTTACGAAGCGCCGCACCTCGCCATGACTGCGCTCAGCCCTCCACTTTCTATACCCACTCGCTCTTCCACATAACTGTTAAACCACGACATTTGAGAGAATATGGGCACCATTGTGCGTGGACTGAAATGGAAAACCTGCCTCTGCTATCCTAATGATATTGACACGTGACAAGGTTAGTCGTATTTTCTCCGGACTTCGACACTCATCTCTACCACCTGAAGCCCGTCCTGACCTGCCAATTTGATGCCGGCTTGCAGCAACAAGTTTTAAAAAATATTTTGCCTCCTGTCAACTGCCTAGTTTAGAACATGTTGGCTCTATGAATGGGTTTCTTCAGACACGGCCAAACTTCATGCAGTCGCTGCCTTTTCCAAGCAGATATTCGTCAAAGACCTGCGCAGCCTCCAAGGCGTGTGCTCCTATTCTCGTCAATTCATTCTAATCTTCGCCTGTTGTAGGTTGTTGTGGTTGTGGCTGTAGGAAGAAGGAAACGAAAATGCACGGGCCTGCTACTGGCTCTGTAGCTGAGCGAGCTGCGCTGCCTCATGCAGACAGAAGAAAAAACAGGGAAGAAAGAAAAGGAAGAGAAAGAGATAGATGCGTGCCGCAACAACAGCCGTCGTCCACCACCGAAACGGTGGTGGGTGCAATTACGGCCTACAACAGATAAAAATTCTGTGGTAAGCTAGCCCCCGCCGCAAGCGGGGGGGACCTACCTGACCCAGCCTCATCAGGGAAGTACAGTACCAAATCGCCGCCTGTTGTAGGGCGTTTGGATGGAAGCGAAACGAAGCGGCGTCCGCGTGCTGTGCGATGTTGTGTTGTTGTGGCTGTAGGAAGAAGGAAAAGAAAATGCATGGGCCTGCAACTGGTTCTGTAGCTGAGCCACCTCCTCTGCCTCGTGCAGACTGAAGAGAAAATAAAGAAAGAAAAGGAAGAGGGAAAGAAAGACACGCACCGCAACAACAGCCGTCGTCCACCATCGAAGCGGTGGCGGGTGCAACGCCTGTTGTAGGCCGTCATTGCACCCGCCACCGCTTCGGTGATGGACGACGGCTGTTGTTGCGGCGCGTGTCCTTTCCTTTCTTCTCTATTTTCTGTTCTGTCTGCACGAGGCAGAGGAGGGGGCTCAGCTACAGAGCCAGTAGCAGGCCCGTGCATTTTTTTTTCCTTCTTCCTACAGCCACAACAACAACAACGCAACATCGCACAGAACACGGACGCCACTTCGTTTCGCTTCCATCGAAACGCAGCCGCCGTCGTCGGGTTCGAACTCGGGAACTCAGGCACAGTAATCAGACGTCTTACCACTGCACCACACCGGTGGGGCCATGTTGAGTTGAAGTCTGCCCACCGATTCGGTGCTGCGAAACCTTCCTCCGCGCTGCACCTCTATTCGCGGGCGGAAATGTAGACAACCTCTTGCCATCATGCTCACGGCCACTCCACCCGAAAGCGCTACAAAACTGCATTTCGAGCAACAGACTTTTCTAAAAAAAATTGCCCATGATTCGGTTACTTCTTAATGCGAAATTAGAGCGCAGCTCATTAACCTTTTCACTTTTTCGATTGATTGAGGTAAAGATTTCGAGCAAGACACGTATGTACAATTACAGACAACTTTGTTTAGTTTTTCACGTGTATTCCTCCCAGAAACACTCCACTGACAGTTCTTGGCTGTCATGAAAGAAGCTTTGTGGCCGGAAAAATGAAGAGAACAATTGAGTTATCGGGAAGTTGCGGGAAGCAGTGCATGGGCCCATATGAACGTTGCGCGACGAACAGATAGCAGCGACAGACTGATGCCACTGACGCCGCTGGCGAGTGAGAACGGGATGCACGCACCGTGATCCGCTGATAGCAAGCCGACGTTTCGGCAACCGAAGAGCACCCTCGCTGCCAAGAAGAAAGGGACCAACTCCGGCATTAGTCAGTCGCTGCTTACGCTGCCTCCGGCGACCCCCTTCCCCCCCCCCCCTCCTTTATTCGTGTGCTCCGGTTGCTGCGCGCGCTCCTGCCCCCATCGTTCGCCGCTGAGTGAACCCCCCTCTTCCTGGGAGGCTCCGGTTGCCAAAGCGCCTGCTCGAAATGTGGTATGAAAGGGGGGCGGTGCTGATTACAAGGCCGACGCGGCCGACGCCGACGCGAAACCCTTGGAACGGCCGCCAAAGAGCTGCGCTCTAAAATAGCGCGGAAGAGGCGGGAGCCATAGCAACACATACGATGATACGCGCCGCATGCGCGTCTTTAATTTGGTGCCACGGGGAAGGACGCCACAACACAACAAGCAAGAAACATACGCCCAAAAAACACATGACACGCTCTCAGTCGATGGGAGGGTCGAACGCCAGAGGAAAGCGCCGGAGATGAGGCGGCCGGCTATCTTCTCATGTTGGTACATTTAGCTTATTGAGTGGCTTTAAAACCGGCCGGTGAAGCGTCTGCGCTGAATGTCGGCTATACAAAGTTTGGTGTACGCTGAGCTGACCCGCTTCTGTTATTACATGTGTGATAGATATGCTGCCGAATAACAGTTCCGGACGGTCGTATGAGTCGTCTTCGTCTTCTACAAGTGCGCTAGGCGTATCTCCTTGCTCTTGCTCGGGAGCATTCTGCGAGCACTGATGATGGATATGTACGTCTAATCCTCGGCGGCAGGGACTTGCAGGTAAATCTGAAGCCAAGAAGCCGTAGACGAATGCTAGTCGGGCCTGGGTGATGAGGGTTATGAGGCGCGAGAATGCCTAGATGCGGGCGCGAGAGGCGGAGGCAACGGTGACAGACGGTGCCCGAGACGCGGATTACGGGGAGACTCGGGCGGTGGCAAAGATGAATGCCGAACTTGGGAATAGGACGCTGTCCGCCAGAAGCGGGCTGAAGACGGTCAGAACCGAGTGGGGGAGGCGGATGCCCGGCGACAAAATCGGGCTTAAGAGGCTAAGTGCTGAGCGAGGGAGGCGGATGGTATGCGCTGCAGAAGCGGGACGAACATATCGAGTACTGCATGGCTAAGATGTGAGCTAAACACCGAAGACAAAGTGAGGATGTCGAACTGCGTTCCCATGAAGCCTATGTCAGACGTAAACAGCGACAGAAACACGATTACATGTCACAACGAACTCGTACTATGGGCAAATGACAGTTTTGAGACATGCGTAGCAGGCTGGTGCGCGGCTTAAGTGCATTAGAAACGATGAAAACTCAATGCGAGCGTGGTCCGATAACGCTATCACGTGCCATTCTTAAATGCGACGCCTTAGCGTCCTACTAGCTTTTATTGTCCCATTATGTGTGCACACCAGAATAGCGCCGAAAGGAAGTGAGGACGATTGGAGTGAAAGCGGAAGGAACGAAAGATGTGCCGTAGCGGCAGCCTTCGGTGTACTTTCGTCCACCTGGGGATCTTTATCATGAACTGTCATCACATCACGCACGAACGCCTCTGCGTTTTGCCTCTATCGAAACGCCGCCACTCTGCCACTTTCTCAGGTTAACACGAAGCAAAAGCTATGCTAATGATTTTGGACCCCGTAATTTGCCTAAGAGTACTGTGTATCTGCACTATCTCAATCTTGTAGCTAATAGCTGTGCGTGCCTTAGGGAAGCCGATGAGACTTATTCGCACTTGTTGCCAGTAGGGAGTGTCTTTAGTCAGTCGCAGATCACATCTTGAGCTACTTCGTTCACTGCGGAGTGTTTCAAAGCGTAAAATCAAAATGCCAGTTTATGACAGACAGCCATCCTTAATTTAATTCTGGTCCGAAAAATCGTGCTTTGTCACTTGTCGGCGCTGATGTTGATGTCTAGTGTTTATTAAAACGTTCGGCAGTCCCACGTGACGTACTAAGTGGGATAACGCGCATTGAACTGCTGCTGTATGATAGTTTCATATGCAGTTCAGTTCAGTCGTTCAGTCGTGCCCGACTCTTCGTGACCCTATGTACCATATCACGCCACGCTTTCCGGTCTCTCACAATTTTCCTATCATATCACATAATTTCATCTGCAGCGCCTCGAGGATGCCATCTAACCATCGCGTTCGCTGCCCACCCCTTCTCCGGCGACCCCCAACCTTTCCCAACATCAAATCTTTCTCCAGCGGCGCCTCTCTTATCAGATGACCAAAGTAGCTGAGCTTTAACTTTAGAATTTGACCCTCCAATGAGCATTCAGGTTTTATGGTCGACAATATCGACTGAATTTATCTTCTGGCAGTCCAAGGAACTCTCAAGAGCCAGCACCACAATTCAAACGCGTCAATTCTTCGGTGGTCAGCCTTCTTCACAGTCCAACTCTCGCATCCATACATCACAACTGGAAAGACCATAGCACGAGTTATACGGATCTTGGCTAGCAGACTAATGTCTCTGCTCTAGCTGCACTTTAATTATGCATTCACATATTTATTGGTTTTCATTTCAGTGTGGGATTGTTTAGGCTTAATTGCAGGTATTACGCTCATTCATTAAGCAAGACAGCACTTCATCGAGCCAGCTAGCTGCCGAAGCGTGGGCCCGGCCTAAAAGTTTACTTGGACGAGGACACGGACCCGGCCAGCGTTGCTGTGGCCATTAAAGAAAGAACGGAACCTTCACATAACCAGTCAGTAGCAAGGTACCAATGAATCTCAATTATAAGGATTCTTTGCTAGAGGAAGCAGAGTTGCCAGGCATCTGACCGATTCTGACCGCCTTCAAATATCGCCGGCGGAAGCGGTTCTGTTCAACTGCTGCATTGTACATAGTAGAAGAGACAAGTTAGAGTGTGGGGAAGACGGGGTTTAATTTTATAGCAAGTAGGAAAAAGTGCTTCCCACGCAGCGAATTCTTGCGTACTGACTACCGGTTATTCGCAATCATGATTTGGACGCGCATATTCGTTTTCCCCGCGCATAGTAGCTTTGATGACGCATACCTCCTCATACCGCAACATGTAATGCTCTATTCCCCATTTATTCACGGACTCTGACATTTCATAATACATCAGAACTACAGACGATGCCTGAAACTACTCATCATGCCTACCGCTGCCCGTGGCTGCAGCATCTTTAGTTCACATCAGTGAAACTACGTGTCAACCCCTTTTGTTCAGAAGAATGAGACCTTCTGTATTTCGCACGATCTTTCCTTGATCTGAGAGCGTACTGCTCCGTGAAAGCAGCATATTTTGTATTTGGCCGGCAATACGTCGTCGTTAGCTTCGCAAATAATAAGCACAAATTAAAACGCGTGCGCCGTTGCCTTTGACAGTACTCACCGAACTGTTTAGGGCTAACTCCACGGACAAAATAATGCTCGCTGAAATGTCTGCTGCACACATGAGAATGACCCCTCGCTTCTTTGCCCATTAAAATCTATCTTGAATAAAGAAGATTCCGTGAGCTTTTGGGTTTTTCAGGTTGCAATGGGAGCTTATTGCGGCAGGTTCCGTCGCGTACGTCCGGATACAGAGCAATAACGGACCGCGGCAACCGCTTAAATAAACTTCAGCAACCCCAGCAACAATGCAAGATCAAAGGTACAATGCTGGCACTAATTACCAAGCAAAATTACGGGGAAACAAAGCGACCGTTAGCGTCTAAAGCGCACAAATTCAATCGAGCGTCTGCTGCAGCAGCCAAGAGGAGTCACGTGATCCCACTTGCTCCTCTACGGCGACGCTAGCGCCGTTCGCTTCAGTGGTGGCACTCGTGCCCAATACCGTATCTGACTATGCAATACCTGAATACGTTGCCTGGCTAGAGTTAACCAGCTCGTCGCTCATCTCGTACACTACACTTAAATGTATGGCTGGCGCGCTCTGCGCCGGTATACTGCGGGAGGGTTCCGGCCTCCATGAAGTAAGTGCAAAGATATGGAAAAAAGTCTTGTTCAACTTGCAATTGGATGATTTATCTGGCTCCTGGCAAGGCACTTTCGGGTGTCAAGTCCCATTTCGACCTGACAACTGCAACCAGCATGTCTTTGATGAAGCTGTGACTGATGGGGCTACAGCCGAGAGAACGTCGAGGAAGCGAAGTTCGCTGCTGTTGAAATGGGGGAAAATTACTGGTATGCACATTTCTGAGTGCAGCACTTCTAGGTTACAATCTAAAGGGAAGCCGCTACGGCTACCATGGTAGACGCATCGTTCTTCTTCATAGAAATGGAACGCCTGTCCGTCGTACTCTGAGAACCGAGGTGGCCAAGTTTACTGCTTTTCAAGCAGTAACTTACACGGCTAGTTTGGCTTAAACGACGTCAAATGAGCCTGGTGAAACCGTTCTGGAACCCAGATGCCGGGGAGACCCGAATTCATCTGCAAAAAGAAGCTGACCACTCTGTCTATAAAATCGAGTAATAATAGTAGCTGTTGGATGAGCGTGTCAGAAATCACCCTGAAATAATGGAGTTCATGTTCAGGTAAATGATAATTGACTCATACCATTTTCCAGTTAGAATACTGTTTACCTCAATTCGTTCGACTTAACTTGGACATAAGATTTACTGCAGCATTCACAGTTCATATTGATGCAGCGAAAGGTTTTGGAAAGTCGGCGTACGTGATGCAGACGGAAAGGAAGTCAAAGGAGGCACACGTTGAGTCTGCATTCCTCGATCATCACTTTCATGTTTGCCGCTTTCAGCACCTGTTTTTTTCGGCAAAAGTCATCCTTCGTGTCTACTTAATAAGTGTTAAGAGGGATAAGCATAAGAAATAGGTAAAAGTATTGCTTCTACCTTTAATTTACTACCACAAAATGTTATATAAATAAAATAAGATTTATTTTGCTTAAACTGGAGGGCGATGTCTCCACTTTCTATTTTGTAACAGCCATCTCTCCAAAGAAATGTACTCTTTCGATTGAAATTCGCGAAGGAAATGAACGCTCCGCTATTATATTCTATTCCGTCAGTTTCGTGAAACACGTGGACGAGCCATTGAAGGCGCAAGAGCAAACACGCGCCAGCCGCCGTCCCAGAGGCAAGCGTCCAGGGCCGGAATCAGGATCCTCTATTCTTTTAAAGATAGCGAAAAGTACACAAACACCCTCTCGAGTAGTCCAAGGGGCAGCGCTAGGAGACGACACGCCACTCTCTTTCGTGCATACCACGCACTCATGAAGCTTCGCTCAGTTAACACATATACCGTTTAATTTAACATATTTGTAACCTTAGATGCCCGGGAAGCTTCCATCGACCGGGCCAATAACTGACACATGCCTGTACCACATAAACGTAGTAATAAAATGGGCGCGTTAAACGAGCCAGGTCATTCTTCTGAAACATACGACTCAGTAAGTGGCTAGGATTTTTTCTTAATTTCGTTTTGTGTAAAGATTGTGGGGAGGAGGAGGAGGAGGAGGTAAACTTTATTAAAGAAGAGGTCATAGGCGCGGGGTGGGTTGACGTTCCCGTCCCCGCGGTGGGCTCCTCTTTTAGGCCGGACGCCAGGTGGCCGACCGACGATGTCGTTTGGAGATCTCTTCGGCCCGGTCCGTAACTCGGAGTTGAACCTCCGGGTCGGAGCTGAGCAGCGCCGCCTCCCACTGAGATTGGGAAGAGAGCTGCAGACTCTGTGATGGCTTGTCTTGATTACATGAGTATAGGATGTGTGGTGTGTCTTCCTTTTGATGTCCACAGAGAGAACAGACAGGGCTGAACTGCTCTGGGAACCGTACGGAGTACATGTACAGATTAAAGAAAGTGTCTGTTTGAAGCTGCCGCCAGGTGACTTGTTGTGTTTTACTTAGAGATCTATGTGGTTCTGGGAAGATTTGTCTTTCTTTCTTGAAGTGGGTAGTAATATCTTTGTAGGTTGTCATCCGCTCGTTGGCCGACCTGAGCTCAGGGCAGCGCACCTACAAGTTAACTACGAATCCTCGGGCAAATTGGTGCGCTGCCTCGTTCCCAGGATGGTCCGAATAGGCAGGGACCCAGATCAATGTGATAAGGCGGGTATGGGAGATTTTTTGTAAGATTTTGATGGCTTCGGAGTGGGCCCTTCCTTTTGCAAAATTTCGAATTGCGGTTTTAGAGTCGCTAAGGATGTATTTGGCAGTGGTGGAGGTAATGGCTAAAGCTATGGCAGCCTCTTTGGCCTCCTCCGGAAATTTTGTTTTATTGATTGTCGCCGATGCGAGGGGGGAACCTCGATGATCGACAACTGCCAGGGAAAAGGCATCTCTGTCCACATGTTCTGCCACGTCCAAGTGCGCCATGTCTTTCTGTACTGAAAATGTTTCGTGTAATTTTTGTGCCCTAGCCCTTCTTCTGTCCGTATCGTATTCTGGATGCATGTTTTTAGGCAGAGGATGGACTATTAATTGCTCGCGCACGTGTCTTAGAATCGGCAAAGTGTGGGCACGGGTCCCTTCATATTGTATTCCTGCTTTTTTTCAGGATGAAACGTCCCGTTTCAGTGCTTGATACTCGTTCGTATTGTGCGGTGAGGTGTGCTTCCATCATTTCCGCTAAGGTGTTATGAATTCCTAACTTTAGTAGTGTTTCATTTGGGGTATGACGAGGGAGGTTAAGCGCAATTTTATAGGACTGCCTAATTAGAGAATCCAGGTCGTCTCTTTCTCTAACTGTGAGGGTGACGTATAGCGTAGAGTAGATAACTCTGCTAAGAACGAATGCTTCTACTAGTTTCCTGGTCTCAGCTTCTTTAACTCCTCCACGCATATTCACGATTCGTCTGAGGAGGAGGGAAATTTGGTTGACGGTGTTTTTCAGTTTCTTAATTAGTGTGTCGTTTTTTTGGTTTGACTGTATGAGCATTCCCAAGATCCTTAGTGTTTCCACTTCTTGGATGGCTGCACCTTCCGCGTAGATTTTGATCGCAGGCGCTTTATTCTTTGACGCTTTGGGTGTAGAACGAGTAATTCAGATTTCTGGGGGGAACACGCAGGTCCCGTGGCTTGCGCCTCCTCTACGACTACGTCTACCGCTTGTTGTACCGTATCTCGTATCGTGCCAATACTCCCCTTGGTGGTCCAAAGGGTGATATCGTCCGCGTACAAAGAGTGTTCTAGGTCTGGGATTCTTGCGAGTTCGTGTGCCATTTTGATTAGGGTTATATTGAATAAAAAGGGGGAGAGGACCAATCCTTGCGGAGTTCCTCTATCTCCTAAAGTGAAGGTGTCGGATTTGATAGTGCCAATTTGAATTTTAGCCGTTCTATCGTGCTATGGTCTCTCCAGTTGTGATGTATCGATGCGAGAGTTGTACTGTGAAAAAGGCTGAAAGCCGAAGAATTGACGTGTTTGAATTGTGGTGCTGGCGAAGACTCTTGAGAGTTCCTTGGACTGCCAGAAGATCAAATCAGTCGATATTGCCGACCATAAACCTTGACTGCTCATTGGAGGGTCAAATTCTAAAGTTAAAGCTCAGCTACTTTGGTCATCTGATGAGAAGAGATGAGTCGCTGGAGAAATATTTGATGTTGGGAAAGGTTGATGGTCGCCGGAGAAGGGGTAGGCAGCGAACGCGATGGTTAGATGGTATCCTCAAGGCACTGCAGATGAAGTTATGTGATGTTAGGAAGATAGTGAGAGACCGGAAAGCGTGGCGTGACATGGTCCATAGGGTCACGAAGAGTCGGACACGACTGACATGAACTGAACTGATCGGAGAGAAAGTCCTTGATTTAGTTAAACGTTCTTGCGCCTACATTCAGCAGTGAGATTCTAGGATTGCTTTGTGTTTAACGTTATCAAATGCTTTGGTTAAATCTAGGGCTAGGATTGCCCTGGTGCACCTTTCTTGCTCATGAGATAGGACTTCGTTTGCTAGTCTTCGTATCCTGTGTTGATAAATGTGGTCTAAAGCCGAACATAATGTTTGGATATAAATTCTCTTTTTGTATGTGGGACTGGAGTCTGTCTAGTATGACGTGTTCTATCAGTTTTCCTATGCAAGAAGTAAGCGAAATAGGTCTGAGGTTTTCGAGCGCGAGCTTTTTGCCAGGTTTTGGGATGAATTTAACGATGGCATGTTTCCAAGACGCTGGGAGTTTTCACTCCCTCCAACACTCGTTCGCAAAGTCCGCGAGGGCTGTGATAGAAGGGTCGTCTAGATTTCTGAGTGTCTTATTGTTAATGCCGTCCTCTCCTGGGGCGGGTGTTGTGCGTACCTAAAGAGGGCTGCTCTTATTTCCGCCATTGTTATGTCAGCATCCAGGATGGAGTTAGGCTCTCTTTTATAATCGGGCAAGGACTTCGTCTCACGGGCTGTGCAGAAGTATTTCTGCTGTAGCGTGTCTATAATATTGCCGCAATGTTATCGTACTGGCGCCGCCATGTGGCGAGCTCGGGAGACTGGCACGCGCTCGTCTTCTTCGCTCTCGATGCTCGCCCCGCTAGTCGGTTCCGTGCCTGACATTGCCGGTGCTTTTACTTAGTCCTATTAAACCTGCTGAACCAGTTTCACTGGCTTCTGTGACATTTTTGGTGGAGCGTCTGGGTAGATCCCATGTACGAAGAACCTCTGGCTGCCCCCTACGCCCATTTACACACCGTGGACACGACACCTGTGCACAAGGCGAGCCGTCGCTTGAGAGGCTTAGCACCCGAGTGTGGTCCTCTTGTTTCCCCACCGCGAACCACGATGACTACAGCGGCAATTCAGACCACCACTCAGCTTCCCGTGAGTGCCCAGCAGCTGATCTGCCATACTCCACGTATGCCCACGCCGTTTCATGGCGACAAGTTCGAAGACGTTGAGGACTGGCTGACCAGCTACGACCGGGTCGCTGTGTTTAATGCGTGGGACGAGGAGCGAAAATTGCACAATGTTTATTTTGCACTAGAAGACGCCGCCAAGATGTGGTTCGAAAACCATGAGGCTACCATTTCCACCTGGCAGGATTTCCGGCGGCAGCTGCTCGCAACATTCGGCAACGATACAAGAAAAGAGATGGCCGAACTCGCTCTACAGTCCCGAGCACAGCGGCCTAATGAAAGCGTCGCCATGTTTGTGGAAGAAATGACTCGCCTTTTCATCCGGGCGGATCCGTCCATGTCGGAGGCAAAGAAGGTGCGCTACCTTATGCAAGGCGTCAAGGAGCAGCTGTTCGTTGGCCTTGTACGTGACCCTCCACGTACTGTTGCTGATTTTACGAAAGAAGCAACAAGCATCGAGCGTGCCTTGAATCAGCGATTTGTACATTTTGATCGCTCTGCGAACATCGCTGCCGTAGACTTCCGCTTGCCAATGGTCGGAAACGACAGGGAAGCCCTTCGCGAACTTATCCGAAGCATCGTGCGCGAAGAGCTGTAAAAGCTGCCCTCTCTCGAACAACATCCACGTGTTGGGGGCATCTCGGATATTGTGCGCGAAGAGCTCCGCCAAGCAGTACCATCAGTACCGTCGCCCCAGCCGCCTGCGCCACAGATCATGACGTACAGCGACGTGTTGCGTACCCCTGCGCCTGAACCATTGGCACCCTGCAACCCTGCTCCTCCCGCTCGTCCTCAACCCCAATATCCAGTTTCGACTGGTGTGCCTGAAGCGCGACCACCCGTTCGCAAAGCACACGCGTGGCGCACGCCGAACAATCTGCCTTTGTGCTTTCACTGCGGCGAAGCCGGTCACGTTCTGCGCCACTGCCCGTACCGTCGGATGGGCTTGCGCGGATTTTCCCCGGATGCCCCTCGGCCGCGCTATGGCGAACGACCTCGGGACATCGACCAATACCTCAGCGACCACGTCCCACCTGCGTCCCTCCAGCGACGCCAGTCCAGGTCACCACCGCCGAGACAGTTTTCCACCAGCCGCCGTTCTTTCCACAGGCAGTCCCCAAGTCCGCACCGGGAAAACTGAAGACGGCGACCCACGGGGGTAGGGCCGCCGTCGATGGACACTACGACCAACATCCTCCGCTCACCGATTCGATCACACAGACCGACCTCCGACCCTTCGCTCCGACGAACAATCCGACCACTTTTCGACAATCGCCGAAGCTTTCCTCCGACGCCCCCAATCGACGCACCGCACCACCAACAAGTCCGACGACCTCCCGACGATCACAGAAGCTTACCTTCGACGCCGTAATTCGACGCAACGAACGACCCGTCAGCCCGACGATCCCTGACACGCCGCACTTTGTCGACGGTGAGCTGCATTCCGCCGAGATACCGATCGTCGTTGATAACCACAACACGACTGGCCTTGTAGATACCGGCGCTGATTTTTGCGTTATGAGTCATGGCCTTGCTACCATTTTGCGAAAAGTCCTGACTCCTTGGCACGGAGCCCCGATAAGGACAGCCGGAGGGCATGTGGTAACGCCGCTCGGAGTGTGCACCGCTCGCGTCGAGATTCACCACGTAACTTTCTCGTGTTGCTTTGTTGTGCTAGCAGAGTGCTCCAAGGACCTGATTCTCGGCCTTGATTTTCTTAGAGAAAACGACGCAGTCATCGACCTCCGTGACTTCATGGTGACTTTCTCCACTCACCGCGCAATTTCCGACGAGTACAGACAGCACAGCGACGACTACACAGACAGGCCAATTTTCCGAGTGTGCGACGACCATGTCACTCTACCTCCACGCACCAGCTTGTTTGTTACAGTGCAGTGCGACAACCCCCCCTGCCTTGCAAGGCCTCGCGGAAACGAACGTGAATTTATTGTGGAGCCTACAAGTCTGCGTCGCTCGGGGGATCTTTGCCTTGAGAAATAAACGAACTGAACTACTTTTAACGAACTTTAGTGCCGAATACCGCCATTTACCACAAGGTACAGCTATCGCTTATTTTGACGAAGTCAGTGCGCCATCCGCTCATTGCGCCCTTTCGCTGGCCAACGAGAACCCTCCCGAGAGCATTGGACATACTGTTCAAACTGACGTGAACCCAGCTTTGTCTCTTACCCAGAAACGCCGCCTTCAAGCAATTCTAGACACTTACCGTGACTGCTTTGCCGTCACTTCCAAAGTGAAACAGACGTCAGTAACCAAACATCGAATTATAGTTGATCCCACCGAGCGCCCTATCCGCCAACACCCCTACCGAGTATCGCCGAAAGAACGAGAGGCTATTCGGGCGCAAGTTGATGAAATGCTCCGCGATGAAGTGATCCAGCCGTCCGCAAGTCCATGGGCCTCACCAGTTGTGCTGGTCGCTAAAAAGGACGGAGCACTCAGATTCTGCGTCGACTATAGGAGGCTTAACAAAATTACGAAAAAGGACGTCTATCCATTGCCTCGAATCGATGACTCGTTTGACCGACTTCGCCACGCCCGATACTTTTCATCGCTCGATCTACGCAGTGGGTACTGGCAGATCGAATTCGATGAACGTGATCGAGAGAAAACCGCATTCATTACTCCTGACGGACTGTACGAATTTAAGGTGCTTCCCTTCGGTTTGTGTTCCGCTCCCGCAACCTTTCAAAGAATGATGGACACTGTCCTAGCCGGCCTGAAATGGCAGACGTGCCTCGTCTACCTTGACGACGTTGTCATTTTCTCTGCGACCTACGAAGAGCACCTCAAACGATTGACGGCCGTGCTAAATGCCATCCGCGGGGCCGGACTCTCACTAAAACCAGAAAAATGCCACTTTGCATTCCAACAGCTCAAGTTCCTGGGTCACGTCGTGAGTGCTGAGGGAATTAGATCCAGGGAAGACGGCTGCCGTAGCTGCTTTCCCGACCCCCACTGATAAAAGTTCCGTGCGTCGGTTTTTGGGCCTCTGTGCATATTACAGGAGATTTGTGCACGACTTCTCCCGAATAGCGGAACCATTGACTCGTCTAACAAAGGACCACCAGCCTTTCATCTGGGCCGACGAGCAGCAAAGGGCCTTCGAGGAGCTTCGCAAGCGCCTTCAAACAACGCCCGTACTTGGCCACTTCGACGAGGAGGCCGACACAGAATTTCATACCGACGCCAGTAACGTTGGTCTCGGTGCAGTTCTTGTTCAGTGGCAAGAAGGCGTTGAGCGGGTGATTGCTTACGCCAGCCGCACCCTGTCTCGTTCCGAAGCGAATTATTCTACGACCGAAAAGGAGTGCCTAGCAGTTGTGTGGGCGGTAACAAAATTTCGGCCGTATTTGTATGGTCGGCCGTTTAGAGTGGTCAGCGACCACCACTCACTCTGTTTGTTAGCGAACCTTAAAGATCCTTCAGGCAGGTTAGCCCGCTGGAGTCTCCGCTTACAGGAGTTCGACGTCACTATTGTGTACAAGTCCGGGAAGAAACACAGTGACGCTGACTGCCTATCCCGAGACCCTATCCCGTGTTCTTCAAGTGAAACAGATGACTCCGTCTTTCTCGGTGCTCTCTCGACGCCAGATCTCGCTCAACAGCAGCGAGACGACACCGAACTGCGGCCCCTCATCGATTACCTCGAAGGAACTGCCTCATCGCTGCCTCGCCTTTTCACGCGTGGCCTGTCGTCGTTCTGCTTGCGTGACGGCGTCCTCTACAAGAAAAACTACGCTTCCACAGACATTCAGTATCTGCTGGTTGTCCCAACGCCGCTCCGTACCGACGTTTTGCAGGCATGCCACGACGAGCTTTCTACCGGACATCTCGGTTTTTTGCGCACCTTGGCACGAGTACGACAAAAGTACTACTGGCCCAAGCTTGCCGCTATGGTTCAGCGCTATGTTAGGACGTGCCGTGATTGCCAACGTCGGAAGATACCACCTGTCAAGCCGGCCGGCCTGCTGCAGCCTATTGTTCCTCCGCGAGTACCTTTTCACCAAGTCGGTATGGACCTGCTCGGGCCATTTCCTACTTCATCATTGGGCAACAGGTACATTATAGTTGCCACAGATTATCTGACCCGCTATTGTGAGACGAAAGCTCTTCCCAGCGGCACGTCTACTGATATTGCGAACTTTTTCATCTTTAATCTGGTCCTTCGTCCCGGTGCCCCTGCGATCGTTTTAACTGACAGAGGCACGGCATTTACTTCAGCTCTAACCCAGGAAGTGAAGCGGCTCAGTGGCACTTGTCATCGCAGAACAACAGCTTACCACCCTCAGACGAATGGCCTTACTGAGCGACTCAATAAGACGATCGCCGATATGCTTTCTACGTACGTCGACGAAGATCATAAGAACTGGGACCAGATACTACCGTATGCAACATTTGCGTATAACACCGCCGCTCAGGAAACGACCCGCTTTACACCGTTTCGATTGGTGTACGGTCGCGAAGCTGTCACCATGCTGGATGCAATGCTACTGCCAGATGTTGCCCACCCATCGATTGCCGGTGCCGACCAATTCGTCCAGCATGCCGAGGCCGCTCGCCAGCTGGCTAGACTGAGAGTCCGGACACAGCAAGTTAAAGATGCTCGACGGTATAACCTTCGTCACAGGGAGGTAATTTACAACCCTGGCGATCAGGTTTGGGTGTGGACACCTGTTCGCCAGTGGGGTCGCTCCGAGAAGCTTCTGCGCCGCTACTTCGGCCCGTACGAAGTACAACGCAAAATCAGCGACGTCACCTACGAAGTGACCCCGCAAGGAACTGTTCGCTCATCCCGACGGCAAGCACAATCGGAAGTCGTACATGTAGCCAGGATGAAGCCCTTCTACTCCCGCTAGGTCAAGCTACATGTGTTTTTTTTTCTTTGCTTCCTTTAACTACTTGATGTGAACGCGCATTCTCGCCGACTACGGTTATCCTCGACCTCGCCACTCGGCATCGGGACGATGCCTTTTCCACCGGGAGGGGCAATGCCGCAATGTTATCGTACTGGCGCCGCCATGTGGCGAGCTCGGGAGACTGGCACGCGCTCGTCTTCTTCGCTCTCGATGCTCGCCCCGCCAGTCGGTTCCGTGCCTGACATTGCCGGTGCTTTTACTTAGTCCTAGTAAACCTGCTGAATCAGTTTCACTGGCTTCTGTGACAATATCTTGATCCGTGCCTGGGTCTGTATATATATGTTTAAAATTTTGGTGATTTCCTTTTGAGTGGTAGCTTTGTTGGATTCCGGATCAAGGAGATGCCGCAGAAGATTCCACGTCTCCCTCGTGCCTAGATTGCCATTCACATTTTCACAGATATGGTTCCACTGCTGTCTCGCTAGTTCTGCGGTGCGGTGTTGAATTTCTTTCGTGAGTGTGACAATCCTGTTTCTAAGCTTTGCTATATTTTTGCTTAAGCCATCTTTTTTCTAGGCTCTGCCTTGCCTCCCACATGTGCGTAAGTCGGCTGTCAACCGTATTTACGCCTAAGTCATGTACTAGTTCCTTAGTGGCCTTTCCCACATCCGATAGGAGGGTCTGTGTCCAGTGTTCTAAGTCTATGATTGGTTGGTTATTTTGGTCGCGGATAGTCCTAAGTTTGTGCCAGGCGGTGATTTTGTTTTTTCTGGGTTGGGGTTTGAGATTGGCAATGGTGATTTTAGACATTATGATATAATGGTCACTTCCCAGATTTTGTCTGGTGTTGCTCCAGCTTAAGTCTGGGAGATTTTTTTCCTATCGTGAGGTCCGGGAACGTGTCCCTGGTCACGCTGTTGCCTATCCTAGTAGGTTGCATGGGGTCCGTGTATTGGGTGAGCCCTCTTTGCTGGATAAAATTCATTAGGGCCGTTCCTTTCCTGGATATAGTTGCGTGTCCCCATTGCACGTGTTGAGCGTTGAAGTCGCCCACATTTAGGGTTGGGTTTTGTCCTGCGATTTGGGGGGTTTTGAGTATAGCGGCTTTCGCTGGTCCAGCCGGTGCCCTGGGGTGGCTGTATGCGTTTAGTAGGAACAGAGAAGAGGAGTTTCTTCTGCTAGGCAGAATTTCAATTAATATACAATCGAGCTCTACGTTTTCAATCTCGTGGTTAACCACAGTAAGATTTCTATGTGCCAACGTAGTGGTTAAAGGCTGTTCTTTGATGTGACATGACAGGACCGCCCGGTACCCTGGCAGTTTTAGTCGAGACATTCTGGGTTCTTGAATCGCTATAGCGTCAGGTTTTTCGGATTGCGATTGAATGTGTAACTGCAGATTTGTTTTTTGTTGCGCATAGACCTGCAGTTCCACTCCCAAATTGTTACGGTTTTAGGATTCGCTATTTTGCTGGGATAGATCGATTGGCGCCCCTTGAGCTGAAGGGGGAAGCCGGTGTAAAATTTCCTTGAAAACGGTGTCAATTACTCCGAACTTGTGATTTACATCCTGTATATGTTGTTCGAGTATTTGTGTTAAATTATCAACTCTTTGGGTTAGACTATCGAGTTTCTGGCTGTGCTCCTCCACTTTTTGTTAGAGTTTTGGGACTCTATCCTCCACTGAGGTATTCCTTACGTCAGCTGCCACTGCTCGTTTTTTGCGATGTGTTTCTTCCTTGCTAACTACGCTTACTGTGGTTTCGACTGAGGCGGTCACAGTAGTTTCCATTTCTGTGACTTCCGGCAATGGGAATGGTTTCGGAGGTGGGTCCTTATATACGGCGGGTGCTTTTAGTTTCCTATTTTCCTCCTCCAAGTGTTTTATTCGATCCGTGAGAATTTGAATGTGGTGGAGTGCCTGATCTAGTTTAGACTGTAATGTCTGCAGCTCCATCCCCTTCCCATGAGAGGCCACTCCTGCCCAGCTTACCTGTTTCGGCCCGAGTCCGGCTGCTAGTGCTGGCGCCTCCTCCATTAATGCTGCTTCCGTTGCGTCCGCCGCTGCTGCTCCGCCCGCTACGGCTGCTGCTGCGTCTGCTGTCCAAGGACGGGAAGGAGCTCGAGCGGTCCTTCCTTTCGGTAGATGTTGGGTCGTCACATGTCACAGTCCGGCTGCTAGTGCTGGCGCCTCCTCCATTGATGCTGCTTCCGTTGCGTCCGCCGCTGCTGCTCCGTCCGCTACGGCTGCTGCTGCGTCTGCTGTCCAAGGACGGGAAGGAGCTCGAGCGGTCCTTCCTTTCGGTAGATGTTGGGTCGTCACATGTCCGTGATTTGGGTCTTGATTGGTGCTCCGACATTTTCGTTTGGTGTCGTTGAAATCGCTTCTTGCAGCTGTTATCGCCTGTGCGGTGCCCTCCTCCGCAGATAATGCAGGCCGGGTCGCAGACTTCTTTCAGGTGCTGGTCGCCGCAGTACGGGCACCGTTGTTGCGGTGGCTCCGGACATACGACTCTTCTGCAGTTTGTGCACGCCTCTACTTTAGGAATGAAGGGGTAAACTGGGTACAGGACTCCGAAGTAGACAATGCTATCTGGGAGTTCGTCCGCGTCGAAGTGAAGTAGGAGGGACATTGATGTTCTTCCCATGGTGCGTGCTTGAACGATGTCAGGGCTTCTTTTTCGGAATTCGGTCATCATTTGTTGGTGCGTTTCGCCATCGTAAGCCCTATAGATAATGTCCTGCAGGGGCCTGTCCGGAGGGGCGATGTACGACGTCATAACAATGCCCCACGGAGACCTCCCCTGTGTCTTCGTTGCAGCCGGATTCGACATGTACGGGGTCAGTGTCGGACGCCGCGATGCACCTAGTGCCGGCGCTCTGGCCATACAGTGGAGAACTGTTTCTTGAGTTGTGCTGATAGGCTGCGTCAAGGCCATTGGTCACGAGAAGATGACGTGACATCAGAACATACCATGGATGTGTCAGAGGTTGTCGATGTGACCGGTGAGCTAAGTCGTGGACCCCAAATTGGTAGAGAGCAGAAGCGTTCTGCATTTCATATCAACACAGAGAATCTGCAGCGACTGCTCATCTAGAATCCGCATCTCCAGAGCCAAAACCGCCGGACCCGGGCCCGCCTGTGAATGCCACACAGAGTGCTGTGTTTGCTGCACAGGAACCACCTGTCACTGAAGGATGTCCGGATATGCCTCCTGTGGAGCCAGTGGAGAAGATACTGCCAGTGAATGCTCGCCTATCTTCCTTCGTCATTGATTCTCCTTCGCCGTTGGAGGGTAACGGTGAGCCGTATGTGGCGGCGATCTCTCGTCCGGTTCTCTGTCGGCTGTCAGTGTGGCAGCGAGCGATGTGCTCCGTTCAAGTTCATGCGCCGAAGCCGTGCGTGTCTCAGTGGAGGGTATGGACAACACAGCGCATCTGAATCGTCCCGCAGATGATGAGGTGTGTATCGATGGCGGTAGCCAGAAGGAACACTGTGTAGAGGCCACGGGAAGGGTGACTTTAAAGAGGAGGGCGATGTCTGCCCGAAAGGCCTCTAATTTGCAGGCGCGCCACCCCATTCCAGGGGATGATGTTTAATAGGACTGTTACCAAAAATGGCTAGACTCACAGAATATCAATTCGCTACCCTTAATGTCAGCGGTATGCGTTATCGTCAGAGGCAGCAGCAGTTAAGACATCTGTTAAAGAAATGGAGCGTGTCCGTAGCAGCAATTCAGGCAACAAAGTTGTCCTCCGATGAAGATACGCAAGCTGCTCTCGAGCCATTTTTGCCAGAATATAAAAATATTGTTAGCCACGCTAGAGGCTTGTCCGGATGGTGTATGGTATTCCTACCCAATACACTACATGGATAGCGAGGGGTGACTTATATGCTGTGACCTCACAATTTCAGGTATGCAGTGACGAATTATTTGTGTTTACGCCCCCGTAAAGCAGCGAGATGGAAAGTGTATAATTAACATCGATCAACCGATTAGTTCCTCATCCGCGAGGGAAAGAGTGGGCCTTCCGTTTCCTGTAAACCACCTAACTGGCTCTAATTAAGTTTCGATGGAGGCGAAACGAAGAGGCGTCCGTGTGCTGTAAGATGTTATTGACATTTGTTATTGCACTTTGAAGTTCTCCATGTGGTCAAAATTAATCCGGACCCCTTCACTATGGAACTCCTTGCACTGTTTCAGCGTTCACTCCAATGCTCCTCCTTTCCTTTACGGTCCGGTTAAGCTGTCCACAGAACACGTGTGACAGACATTGCGCCTTTCCTTTTCTGTAAAACAAATAATATTGTTAATGGTTCGAATTATCTAATTAAACCAAATTAAACTTTTTGTCACTTGAGACCTTTCCCTGACTATCCTTTGATAGAATTATTTTTCCGAAATACCAAACAACACCAACCAAATTTTACAGCGCCGACAGTTATGCCCACATGAAACCTGCTGCATCATCACCATCATCATCAAAACTTTTATTATTATCAAAATAAAACTCCTTTTTGAGCCCCCGGCACGCAGGCCTAACGGAGCTCCGCTCAGGAGCCTCGCAAATAGCCATACAAGCTTACGCTTTATTAAGTGGTTCACGGAAGGGAAAGGCATATTATCTGTCAAACTTATTGTGTGCACAACATAACCGCGCCGTAAGGTAAAAGAAAAATGTCGATCGAAAGTGGAAAGAGAGAGAAAAAAAAGAGCCTTAGTGGAGGGCTACATGGTAAATTAGTCCACTTGGGGATCTTTATCATGCCCTCACATCGCACGCCCAGCGGACGCTTCTTCATTTCTCCTTGATCGAAACGCAGCTGCCGGTGGTCGTGATCAAACCCAGGCACTGCAGCACAGTAACCGGGCATGTAACTATTGCACTACTGCGGTGGGGAATGTATATGATACGAAGTAGGTCGTTTTGCTTATTTCTATTCTTCCCGCCTGCTTGCAGCTCTCTGTTGTTGTTGCGACTGTAGGAAGAAGGAAAAGAAAATAGACGGCTCTGCTACTGGCTCTATAGCTGAGCCACCTCCGCTGCCTCGTGCAGACAGAAGATACTGATTTATAGGAAGGGAAAGGCGCCGTATCTGTCTCCCTTGTTTTCTGTCGATACCTCAACCGCGCCGAAAGGGAAGGGAGGAAGGTGGGAGAGAAAGTGCAAAGAGAGAAAGAGGAGCCGTAGTGGAGGGCTACGGAGTAATTTCGACCACCTGGGGATCTTTAACTTGCGCTGACATCGCACAGCACACGGACGCCTCTTCGTTTCGCCTCCATCGAAACGAAGCCGCCGTGATCGGGTTCGAACCCGGGAACTCCGGCACAGTAGTCGGGCGTCTTACACTGCACCACCCCGGCGGGGTCGCTTGTTAGCAAACCATATCCCGTAGGAGCACTCGAGCAGACGACGCTCTGATGCGTGATTCCTCTGAGCAGCGCCACCAAGGCACAGTGGATATATTGTCTAAACAAATAAGAACAATATTTAAAGCCCACCATTCCCGTCGTTTAGGTGGCTCAATACCACGCGTCTAAAGGCATCATCATCATTGAATGAATTGATTAAAGTGAGGCCAGGGTCTTTGCTCGAAATCTGGAAACAGTGGGAGTTGTGCAAGGAACAGATTAAAATTAAAGCCATTGACAGATCAAGTTGCCTGGTGTACGAGAAGAAAATTACAGAAACCCAGCTTAAGGCTTTGCTTGCAAAACTACACGAACAGGAATGTAAGGCACCCGGCAGATGGATAGAGGATATTCGAAAAATAAAAGAACAGATTAACTTGATAGAAGAAGACAGATACCAAGGAGCGTTAGTGCGTACAAGAGCGGAAAAATTGGCCATGGATGAGACGCCGACAAAAAGATCGTTGGGAATAGAAAAAGCAAATGCAAGGCGAAATCACGTGGCAGAGGTAGATTGGGCAGGACGCACCGAAACCGATAACGAAGGAATCGCGAAAGCTTTCCGGGAGTATTATGAAGATCTATTTTCTTCCCGAGAGGTTTATTTGGACCGTTTTAAAGAATCCTTTCTTGACGTGATGCCAAAAATTGACGAGGAACAAAAAGAAAGACTGGAGCGGCCAATAAGCGAAAAAGAAGTGCAGCAGGCAATAGAAAATTTAAACCCAGGGAAATCACCCGGGCCTGATGGCCTGAGTGCGGCTTTTTATAAAGCGTTCAAGGAACAGCTATCTCCTTTGTTGTGTGCCTTATTTAATGAAGCGTATGAACTGAAGGCACTGCCTGCGTCTTTCGGATCGTCGCACACAGTACTTATTCCGAAAACTGACCAACCAGATAAGCTTAGGCAGTTGTCGTCTTACAGGCCCATTGCTCTGACAAACGTTGATTACAAGATTTATATGAAGGTGCTTGCTGGCAGACTACAAACGGTTATATGCGAACTAGTGGGCCCTCACCAAACGTGCGGTATAAAAGGGCGATCTATCTTTCAGAACATTCACAAAGCGAGAAGTGTGCTCGAATGCTGCGATGCAACTCATGCATGTGTTGCGTTACTGCAGTTGGACTTGGAGAAAGCTTTTGATTGTGTGGCGCATACTATTCTGTTCAGTATATTAGACTATGTTAATGTCGGCTCTGTTATTCGAGAGGGAGTGGCTTTGGCGTACCGTAACTGCACTACGAGATTAATTGTCAATAAGTCACTGGGGGCCCCCATCAACGTACGACGTTCAGTGCGCCAAGGTTGCCCCCTCAGCCCTCTTTTGTTCGGCATTTATATTGAAAGTTTGTGTTTAAGCATCCTACAAAACAATGACATTGATGGTTTTCGACTGCAGGAGTCAGAAGTCAAATTGCTGGCTTACGCAGATGACGTTGCGGTATTTTGTGTGAATAAAGAGAGTATAAAGAGGACAGTGGATGTGGTAAAACATTTTAGCAAAGTCACAGGGAGTAAAGTTAACTGGGGTAAGTGCCTGGGATTTTGGCACGGAGAATGGCAGCTGACCCCCGACACTTTCGCTAATGTATCGTGGGTTACAACGCCTGCAAAGTACTTGGGTGTGCCCTTGAAATTTTACAAGGAAAGCCAGCCATACTGGCTAGAGCAGGTCAAAGAAACCCGTGAAAAAGCGGAGAAATGGAAAAGCGCTCAATTATCAATATTTGCAAGAGCCGCAGTTTGCAACCTGTTTTTAATTAGTAAGTTATGGTATGTTATGCAAGTGTTGCATTGCTCCCGTGTAAATGTGCAAAAATTGCATCGAGTTTTTGCGGTGTTTGTTTGGGCCTCGAGTTGGGAGAGGTGCAGTCGGACAAATTTGTTCCGGCAGGTGAAGCATGGGGGGCTTGGTCTGGGTCATTTGTTTGTGCGACAGATTGTCAACAGGTTTATGTTTTTTAGGGATGCCAGCGATCCATTCCTGCGCACAGTGTGTCAACAAAGACTTGGTCGAGCTTTGCCTGATTTTGTAGTTTATACTCAAAGTATGTCGGGTTCTCTTTTTGGATTCTTTAGGGAAATTGTTTTGAGCGCAAAATTCTTAAGCGCACGGTTTTCGAAAGAGTATTTAAGTAATGTTAACAGGAGAACATTATACAAGGATGTTTGTGAAGTGGTCTTCCCGGTGCCCTTGTACCGAGCATTATACTATGGAGGCACAGGAAGTAATGTATTAAAACGCGTAAAGAAAATGCAAGTTGCTCCGGGAGCTAAAACGTTTTTCTTTATGCTACATACCGGTACTTTGAGTGTAAAATCATTTATGGAGGAAAAGGGTATGTTCCTACCGTGGGGGGCCCAATGTCTCATCTGCAAACAGCCAGAGACAATAGATCACGTGTTTTTGCATTGCTGGGAGGGGGTATATTTGTGGGATGTTCTGCAAAGGACAATAAAAAAACAGTTGCCACTTGATTCCCATGGCATTAGGTATTTGCCATTGGATAACCACGATGATATGCCGTTAGACCAGGTTATGTTAATGTGCCTCCACAGTATATGGCGCGCACGAATGGCTGGTTATCACTGCGATCCAGATGCACGGCCAGCCCGCATGTATTTCCGTGAAAGTGTGCAGCGATGGCTCGACGTGCTTAAATTGCAACCATGTGCTCCTGAGTGGCTGTCAAAGCTGGAACCTTTGACGGTGCTCAAGGAATTTTAACAGGACAATGCCTGCCCCTCAGTGGGTGTTAGGCAACGCTAACTACCTTAGTGTACATATATTATTCCTTTGTTCATGATGTTTTGAGTTCCAATGCGGTGTATTTGTGTCAAAGCCAGGCAATAAAGAAAGAAACAAAGTTTAGGTGGCTCAATGGATTAACACCACGCATCTGTTCACTGATGCCACTTAAGCATGCGTTCGACTCCTGTGTTCCATTCTTTTCTGAATATTTTTTTTTTCAATTGTCTTCACTGTAATTATATCCTGCCTTCAGTGAGTGCATGTTACCTTTAGGTTGCGTTTACAGACACCGTTAAGTAACAATCGGTATGACAACAGTTACACTTAGCAATTACCTTTCCCACAATCATTTCCTGCCTCAGTGAGTGTATATTACCTTTAGAGACATCTTCAGAGACATCTTTCAGCAACAATCGCCCTTTACAGTGAGTGCATGTTACCTTTAGGTTGCGTTCATAGAGATCTTTCACCAACCATCGCCGTTTAACTCGCTGAAAGCGTCGTCTGCTACAGTGCGCCTACGGGATATGGTATGGCAATACGCGGCGGGGCCACCTCCGCTGCCTCGTGCGGACAGAAGAGAAAATAGAGAAGAAAGAAAAAGAAGAGGGAGAGAAAGACGCGTGCAGCAACAGTCGTCGTCCACAGCCGCGGGTGCAATGATGGCCTACAACAGATAACAATTCGGTGGCAAGCTAGCCCCCGCCGCAAGCGGCGTTGACCTACCTATCCCAGCCGCATCAGGGCCAGGCCCAGCCACCCTCCATCCGAGCCCCCCGTGGAGCTCTCTGAGCAGACGCCAAAGTGGCAGACCAGCGACTGATGGCGAACTGGATGGCAGCTTTAGTAATCGGCAATCTTGCCTGACAGAACATGGCGTCATAACGACCAGCATTAATCTTGTCCAGATGGAATTAAAGCAAGCACGGCGTGACGTATCACCGCGAAATTTACAATAGATATCAGTTTGAAACTTCAAATTACAAAGGTAATTTAACAACATATATTGTAACAGCCCAAGTAGGTTTGGTTTGTTTTTGGTGTTTACCGGAGAAATCCGGAAATTTTGACTGCCTGGGGTTTTTAAATATGAACATACACTGCACTGCACATTGGCGCCTTGCTTTTCACCTCCATCAAAAGGCGGCCAACGCGGCCACGATTTCATCCCGCATTCTTGGGCTCAGAAAACGAGCGTGCTAACCATTGCACCAAAGCAGAGGCTGAAAGCAAGGAATAATGAGACAGTAAGCACAATATGGTGGTGGTTTGTGGGGTTTAACGTCCCAAAGCAACTCGGGCTATGAGAGACGCGGTAGTGGAGGACTCCGGAAATTTTGACCACCTGGGGTTCTTTAATGTGCACTAACATCGCACAGTACACGGGCGCCTTGCTTTTCGCCTCCATCGAAAAGCTGTCGCCGAGGCCGGGATTCGATCCCGCGTCCTTGGAAACAGTAGTCGAGCGCCGTAACCACTGAGCCACCCCGGCGGAGTAGTAAGCACAATATATGAGCCCAAATAAGTAACTGACGCAACCCACCAACCACAAAACGCGTTGTATGGTTCCGCATCTAATATTGTCCAGTCGACTGAACAGACAAGAGAGTGTTAAATTATGCCGATCTACATATGGGATTGGCAAGCCACTATAATAGAGCTCACAGCATTGTCCAACATATACCATGTATGTTGTGGCGGTTGCGACTGAACGAAGAAGGAAAAGAAAATGCACGGGCCTGCTACTGGCTCTGTAGCTGAGCCACCTCCGCTGCCTCGTGCGGACAGAATAGAAAAGAAGAGAACGAAAAAGACGCGCGTCGCATTATCATTATTAACAGCTGTCGGTCCACCACCGAAACAGTAGCGGGTGCAATTACGGCCTACAACAGATAAAAATGGTAGCAGGCTAGCCCTCGCCGCAAGCGGCAGTGACCTACCTGTCCCAGCCCCGTAGGGCCAGGGTCAACCACCGACTATGAATGTGTATATCAGCCAAAGTCAGTGGAGTAACGGTTGACACCGTCCGTAATAGTGCTTAAAGGGGTGATGAGAAGATCGTTCGATCTATTAACGTTCTATACTTGTATGAATAATATAGAGGTCTGTGATTCTACTGGCAAAGTTTTAGTAGCTAGCGCGCGGCGCATATCACACAAAAGCGCGATCGAATCGGCTTCGGAAAGCTCCAGTATATTCTAGGCACTATAGCTCCTCCCACCGAGGGCAACCGCCATTTTGAAATGCTTGTGTGACGTCACAGAGGATAGGCGGTGTAGCATCATCTGCAATGCAGGCTGCAATATCAAAGAACACGTCTCTCTTTTTTTGCACGGTTGACACAGTGGTCGTCCCATGCCGAATTGTGTGATGAAGATATTACAGCACGAAGGTGTAAGACATGTTTTCATCAGCATAAGGCACGATCAAAGTCAGTGGACTGCACGATTATAGGTTCCTTAGCTTATCGACGCACTGATCTTTCGCAGTACACCAGCGATGACGCTAGCACTATTAACGGTCGCCTATCACACTAGTGTGAGGCTTTCGGCCCCGCGACGCCGACGGAACTGATAAGCGGACGGTCGTATGATCCGTTTTGGTCGGATCAGAGGCCTGGCGAGAACTGACACCTGATGAGTGAGCAGCCTGAACAGCTGCGCTTGTCTCTAGCGGAACCGTGTCAGAAGCAGGTAAACAAGAAGCTACACTTTGTGTTCCCCCTTGTCATCAGCAATGACCTTGGCCAGAAATGTTAGTTGGCGTGAAACGGCCGACTCGTTCACCGACGAGTAGGCCTAGCTCGAGTAGGCGGAGTTGGGGTTCAGAGTTTCGGCGATTACGGAGCACGCATTCATAAACTTTAGGGGTTGCATGTGGCCTTCGGGTGTAGTTCTGGCAGCAGAGATCCCAAATCAACGACTGCTTACATCAGAAAGCGAGTGCACATTGAGCGGGAAGCGTCAATGTGACCCAGTTCAGCGAGCGCAGTCGACAGCTGTCGGCACCGCCTGATTTTATACGCGGCGCAGGCGGCTAGGGACGTTGCATCTTTTGCAGATTGGGCGAGAATCTGCAAGCGGAACGACGAGGAAGAAGAGGGGGTTTTTGGACTGGGGTGCGTGAGAGAGGGACTCAGCGCCATGTTTGCAAATTGACAGTCGTGGGAAGAGTCGGGTATTAAACGCAGTGTTAGCGGCGTCCTTGTGTTCGCCGTGCTTCTATAGCATCCAGGGCGCTTCCTGCTGCGCAGTTGTAGTTTGTGAACGATTAAAGGTACAACCTGTGCGAAAAGAAGTGGATAGCTTTGGTATTGCTAGCTCAGCTTGCATCGTATGCCGTGGGCACCAGCACTCTACATCCAGTCATTGCAAAAGCTATGAAACACGCTGTGGGAGCAGTCTTATAATCCGTGAATCTGTGCATTCCTGTGGAAATTTAGGCTTTACACACTAAACAATAAATGGTGTATGCTTACAATGGGGCATTTACGAGTCATTTGCTTGAGCTGCACCAGAAAAACTCAAGGTGAGGCTCGAGAGTCTGTCGCAGTCGTGCGCGCGGCAGCGAGGGAGCGCTTGACCTTTGGCGTTCTCAACTTGTTCTTAAATTGTAAGTTGAATTTCGCTATTTGGTAAGACTCTAAGCTCAAAAGGACTCAGAATGTGCGGTATATCAACTTGAGATATTCTGCCAATAACTTATGAAGTAGCCTGTAAGGAACAGAGCGAGGACGTCAAAAGAAAAGCGCATCGGATCGCTGCCTTTACATACTTGTGAACGCCGGCTGTGCTACATGGCGCTACATGCTACATCTTTTTCAATCGCCCGTGTCAGTTTTCATTATCTTCTATAACAAGCGTCAATATGATGCTTGGTATTGTTACGGGGCGCCAAGCGGATGAAAACGAAGACGGAACACGACAGATGGCGATAGTAGATGATGTTTAATCAAAGATGGCAGACCTAGCGCGAGCGCGCCTGCCCTCGCCAGTTTCCGCTTCTTCATCGCTAATGCTCAGGGCGGGGGACTAGGCGGGGGGTAGAGAACGGCGATGTCGCCTCGGGTCCGGCTGGCTGGGAAACCGCCAGGTGAGGCGTCGTCCCAGGAACCCGCTGCCGACCGCGCAAGAACATATAGGGCACCGAAGCTCCGGGTCGAGATGATGAATGATGATGACGTATCCCGTAACTCCAACCAAAATATTACGGGGTAGCAAGCCGATGAAGGAGACGGAACATGACTGATGGCGATGGTAGATGACGTTTAATCGGATATGTCTCACCTAGCGCGAGCGCGCCTGCCCGCGCTACTGCCCGGCTCTTCTTTATCGCCCGTAACAATATATTAGTTCAAATAAATTTTCTTGGTAGTACTGTCGCGGTGCGCTGATAATAGCATAAGCACTGGCGAACACAGGTATGTTTGCTAATGTATTCATGTTTGTGCAAGTAAATTCTCTGTAATACATTCTCGACGTGCTTACAATGCCGTGGGCGAGAACGAACAGCCACGTGTGACAGCACTGAAATGAGCTCTATTCGGCTGACTTGCACCCTCAAATAACTAAATAACTCTGAGTCGCAATAATTGAGAACGTGCTCTCTGTTTTCCGACATTAGGAATACCTGTTGAATTTATCTGCGCTCAGTTTGGAGTCAAAGTGGAAACATTTAAAAAAACACACAACTGATGAATAGAACATCATGGAACATCACTTGAAACAAACACGCCAGCGGCTAGAATTGTTCGAGTTAGATCTCAGCTGGTGATGCAATGCTATCGGTAATTGGGTCCCTGTCGACAGTACTTTTGGTAGTAGAAATGGCAGTGATATCAATAATATAAAATCAACCACGCGAACTGAATGCAGCATAAACTTCGTTTCTTAAGTGCGTGATAGTGTGCTGGTAACAATGACAAGACTCTATATTATCGCAGATTATACGACATCGAGACCTACATTAGTAATGCGCAAGAGGAGAGATGCACACCACGATGACTGTCCCTACACGGTAACCTTTAGGTAATCGTTGTAAATGTGCACATTTTCACATTGATGTGGACGTATAATTTAGGAGTTAAAAAATGTAACCTTTGCTCTATTACCCTTTGTAAAAGTCAGACATCGTAAAGGTTACTTCTATTTTATACAGAGATAACATGTATTTCAAGCGGTGTAACATTTGCAAAGGTATACAGGATAGAAAATGGCATAGGTTACTTGCTGAATGCAACAAATGTACCCTGTCTTCGCCCTAATGGTTAGCACAAAAAGTTCATTCATTAAAATTATACTTTGAGCTTGCTAAAAACAATAAAATTCTAAACTGGTTGGTATTGATTTCAGCGGTGCAAATATTGATTGGCCAGGTTTATGGTATAGAAAGACAACAAACGAGTAAAATAAGTTTGATGGCCAAAATATTTGCTGACTCAACTTTATATACACAAAAACATGTTCTTGTGTGTTGGCTACATCAAATAAAACAGAAGTGATTGTTATATAGTATATTTGATGTTCCTCAACAGGTATCAGCGCAAGACGAAAAAAAAAATCGCGCAACATTGTTGAAATATGGTCCCGTATGATACCATTGTTGCAAGCTAGAGAAAACCAAATGGAGCATGCAGCAAAATTATTTAAGTTCAAATTTCTTTTATTGCAACATAAAGGAAAAATAGGCATATAAATATGATTCAATAAGACGAAATAAATAAATTAATTCCCTACAACGTAAAACTGGGTCAGCTTGAAAGTTGTGTAAGGAACACATGTCAAGTCACAAGTCAAGTCACTTTTATTTTCAACATTTTACAATGTTGACGGTCTCCCAGGCAAAAAGCTGTAGGGACAGCTTGACGGGGCCTGGAAACCGGCGGCAGGCAACAGTGACAGCAGTACAAAAAATTAGTACAAGAGATCAGTTGCTACTTGGGAAAAAAAAAAAAAAACTGATATTTTATCACAGACATACAAATGAGACGAATGAAATGAAAATATAAGTTATATCAGGGTGTTATATAAAGACTAGCGTTTACATACACAAAATATTACAACAAACCGATAATTACAACATGACGGACACAAAAAACTCAATCTACTATGTATATTACACGCGGTACCATTTTACACTGGAAACAGCAGAACACAGGTCAGCCTATAAACATTGAACGTAAAACTTTGCGTGTTAGTACAGCGTTACTAAGAGTGGATAAATTGAACTTATTTAGCAACATTGGCACTGTATAACTTAATGACTGCAGAAGGTAATTTGTTCGGTGGTGCGGAATTGTCCATTTTTCAGGTGCACGTGTTTTAGAAATATTGCAGCGTAATGTTGCACCCGAGAGCGTAATTAGAAATTCTTTATACTTTTCATTAGCAAAATGGAGGTGGTGGAGAAGATGGTAACTATAAAGAGACTGAATATTGATTATATGATGCTGACGGAATAGCTCGGCTGAAGGATGCAAAAATGGTACTTTGTTTATGCAACGTATGGCTTTTTTTTCTAGACGCAGAAGTGTACTGATGTTTTGTTTGGTGGTCGTCCCCCATACTAGCGTGCAGTAGTTAAGGTGTAAGCGGAAGAGGGCATGGTACACTTGTAGTCTGACAGACATAGGAAAGAGGTCGCGCGTTCTAAATAAGGCACCTGCAGCAGACGAAAGTTTTTTAGCCACTTGTTCAACATGACTGTCCCATGTCATCTGATTGGAAAATGTCACACCTAGGATTTTATGCTGTTTAACGATATCTATTTTACGGAGACCTAATTTTAGCTCCCGACTACAGGCCAGACGTTTGTTTTTAGGAGCAAATAAAATTGCTTTTGTTTTTTTCCCATTTATTTCTAAGCTGTTTACTTCAGACCATTTCAGTACCTTTGACAACGCCCTATTCGCCATTTCAAACAATTCGGCCTCATTAGTTGAGCTAAAGAACAAACTTGAATCATCCGCATATAATACAAATACGGCATTATCATCAGTACGCATTAGATCATTAACGTAGACATTAAATAAAAATGGCCCAAGAATACTGCCTTGTGGGACACCAGATGAAATCGGTTGGAAAGCGGAATAGTAGCCATTAATGTGAACACACTGGGATCGGCCGGCTAGGTATGACTGCAGAAGAGTATTTGTTAGCCCACGGACACCATAATAATCTAACTTGTTAAGGAGGGTTGTGTGACATATTGAATCAAAGGCTTTACTGAAGTCTATATAAATTCCCAGTGTTAACTTATTAGCTTCAATGTTTTTAATGATGATTTCTTTTTGCAGCAGAAGAGCAGATTCCGTTGACCTACCCTTCCGAAAACCATGCTGACAGTCAGATAAAATATTGTGCTTAGTAAAAAAACCGTCTAGTCGGGTGAGCATAATCTTCTCAAGACCCTTAGAAAAGATTGGAATTATAGATATTGGTCTGTAGTTGCTTACATCGTTCCTCCTTTGAATATAACAGAGACTTTTGCACGTTTCATGTCGTTAGGAAATGTGCCAGATGCTAGCGAAAGATTAAATATATGCACTAAGTACGGACATAAGAGATCATGTTTGATAGGTTTAATCTGGATGCTGTCAATGTCAAGGGAAAGAAACGTGTTGAACACTTCAGATTCATCTGTGGGTTTTAAGAACATTTGTGGAATTTGCCTGTAGGCAGCTTTACTAAGTGATGAGCCTTTCTTTGGTCTGGCGGCGAAGTGGGCGTTAAAGCGGTCAGATCCGGAAACTGGTTCACCGTCAACTATGATCTCGAGCATATCAGGGCGGTTAGGGCACGTTCCAAGCGCGTCATTGATAATTTGCCAAGTTCGGTCTGGTCGACCAATAGACACTTCACTGAACAGGTGTTGGTAATAGTGTGCCCTTGCTTTTTTCAGTTCGGCCGTAATTTTATTGCGAAGTTTTTTGAATGCTTCAAACGCTGTTGGGTCCTTGGTTTTTAAAAATGCACTGTAGAGTTTGTTCCTTTGACGAATTAAATGAATGTGCTCCGGATGGATCCACGGTTTTCGCGCACGCCTATGAAGCTTAAGGTTTTTTAGAGGAAAACAAGATGTGTAAATGTTCAGAAACATAGACATAAAGGTATTGTAGGCGTTGTCTGCCGTGCTTTCTTTCAGAACCGCAGACCAGTCGTTGTTGTGGATTCTGTTCCGAAATAACTCCAAGCTAGAATTACTGATGCTTTGATATTTAATTATGGGGACACGTGCCTTTGCTCGAGGAGTGGAGTGCGAATAAGCCATGAATATGGGACAATGATCACTGATGCCAGAGCTTATAGTGCCAGCTGCCACCACGGGAGTACAAACATTAGTTATGAACAGATCCAAAACTGTAGAAGTCGTTGGAGTTACACGAGTAGGGGTAACGATTACGTTCCGAAAACCAGTGGATGTTATTCTGTTCACTAGTTCTTTTTTTGCAACGCTTTGAATAGAAAGATTGATGTTCATATCACCACCTAAAACCAGCCTTAAGCCATTAGTGGAGGCAAAATCGAGAACAGAGTCAACAAAATCTAAAAAAGCACTAGTATTAGCAGAAGGGGGGCGATACATAACACAGAAAAGGGTGTTGCTGTTTTGCAAACATAGAGCCTCATAATTTGGGCTTACAACCGTAAAATTGGGCAATTCATCGCAAGATATTGTGTCCGAAACATAAATCGCTACACCGCCACCACGTTTGTCAGTTCGATGCGCAGAAAAAAACTTATAGCCACTCAGATAAGGTGCACTATCCTGTGCAGAAAACCATGTTTCGGTTATCATTATAATTGTAAATCTGAAGGCAAATTGTTCGAGAAACAGCGTGAATTGATCATTTTTTTTACGAGAGAACAAGCGTTGATATGAAGAACAGTTTCTAGGTGTTGGTTACCAGGACATAGTTTCAGCGATTCGGGTAAAACAAACTCCTGATAATCCTCGTGCGTAGCCATGAAGAAAGATTACATATCTTTATTACACTAGTTCTACGCAATCATATTAAGACTTTCAGCAGAGTTGATCTCAACTACTGTACTGCCCTCCACCTGACGTGCGAAGATCCGTCCATTTCGTGTCCAAACGAATTTCCAGTGAAACTGGCGCTTTCTAGCAACAGCCAAGGAGAGAAGTTCTTTCAAACGGGGGCATAAGTGCTCGTTTACATATATCGGAGTAGCCCTGTTGGCGTCAGCAGCACTGTCGTCAGCAGTGTCGTTAGCATTGTCTTTAACACGGGTCTTAGGAGGCGGCAAGTCCAGCGAAGCGGTCGTCAGATGTTGTTTCCTGGCCCTTTCAAGCACATCGTCCCGCAGCCTGCGGCTCCTAAACTGGACAATAATGTTCCTCACTTCTGCATTCCGTGTCGGCACGCGATGACAAGTCTCGACATCCGCAGGAGATATAGCCACTCCCACAGCATCACCCATTTTCCCGACAATAGACTCAAGATCTTCTTGATCGGTTTCAGTCACTCCTTTAATCTCCAAGTTGCATCGTCGCGAATACTGCTCACACTGAACCAGTTTACATTCAAGTGCTGTTATTCGCCTTTCGTTCTCAGTGCATCTGCTTCGAAGACACTCATTTTCTTTCTTTATTTCCTGATTTTCTGTCAAAACTGCGCTAAGCTGCTTCTTGAACGTCTCGAATTGTTCGTTGATGAAATTTAAACTTTCTCTCATTTCGGCCATTTCGGAGCGATTATCGCGGTTTTCAGCCCTATTTTCCCTGTCATCGTTTCTGGGACCCCTTGGCATAATAGTGCTTCTACAAAGCGAGAAGAAAAAAAAAAAAAAAACACAGCACTACTCAAAAAAATAAAAATAAAAACAGAACAGGCAAATTTCAAAACAGAAAACTTGCTGGGCAGCAGCAACAGAAGCGCTAAGTAGAAATGACAATATCAAACTTCGGTATGAATACGTAACCAACCTGCACAAATTGAAGAACAGAAATTAGGCGTCCGTAGCCAGCGCTGTCACTGCTGCCAAGGAAGGCTCCAGGGCTTGTTGCGGGTATATGAAGTCCTCTTGTGATGACGTCACGTAGATCCTGGTGGACTGATTGGTCTGCAGAAGGGGCGGATGCTCAACGTTACTTTTGGATCCGAAGATAGTCGATGGGCGATAGTGCAGATGTGGTAGCCGCTGTTGCACAATGTCGACCACACGAGGCCTGCACAAATTGAAGAACAGAAATTAGGCGTCCGTAGCCAGCGCTGTCACTGCTGCCAAGAAAGGCTCCAGGGCTTGTTGCGGGTATATGAAGTCCTCTTGTGATGACGTCACGTAGATCCTGGTGGACTGATTGGTCTGCAGAAGGGGCGGATGCTCAACGTTACTTTTGGATCCGAAGATAGTCGATGGGCGATAGTGCAGATGTGGTAGCCGCTGTTGCACAATGTCGACCACACGAGGCCTGCACAAATTGAAGAACAGAAATTAGGCGTCCGTAGCCAGCGCTGTCACATGTAACACAAAATACAAGTGGTATGAACACAGAAGACACCAAATACAAGCGGTATAAAATAAAAGAATGAGATATTGTGAACCCAGTTTATCACACTTTTAGTGTGATAAATTGGTGAACTCTTTGTTGACGTACTTCTAATGCACAATTTAACGCAATTAGTGAAACTACCTACCCGTATTCACGGCGGAAGTGTGTCGACATTAGATTTATTTCTCGTGAATGACAAGGTCATACATAGGAATCCAAGTGTGCATATATTTGAAGGGATTTCTGACCAGAAAATAGTGTCTCTTACCTTGAAATTGAAGAATGTTTTTAAGCTGAAACAGAGGCAAACGACTGTACTCGATTTTTCTCGCGCTAGTGATGTGGATGTACTTCATGCATTGGACAATTCGTTCTCTTCTTTTGTTGCCAAACATGAATGTAATATCATATCCGTTGATGTGTTATGGTTATTCTTCAAAGGTCTAGTTATGCACTGCATAAAGCACTTCATTCCCCAGAGAACGGTCATAAAACGCACTTCTAAACCTTGGATGACAAAAGAAATAGCCCATGCAGGGTGAAAGGTTAAAAAAGCAAGAAAGCAATATCTACAGCGCCTTTCTCCTGCGGGCGCACACCAGTTATCTGAACTGCGTCTGTTTCTGAAGAATGCAATAAAAAAGAGCAAAGACCATTATCAAAGTGTACGTCTAAAACAGTATATTACCGAGTCCCCGTAAACATTTTGGCGTCACTTGCCGCCAAAGAACCAATCAGTTTTGAATCTGTTTATCAATGGTAATGTCGTAACGGATCAAGGGGAAGTAGCTGATGCCTTAAACCTTTATTTCTGTTCTGTTTTTACCAGGGATGATGGCGTTATTCCGCAATTCAGCGCTTTTGCCGAAATTTCTCCGATAAATATTCCAGTTATCAGTGAAGAAGGAGTACTAACACTTCAGCTCAATCTAGATGTTAAAAAGTCGCCGGGGATTGACGGCATTCCTGCTTCCTTTCTTTTTCCGTTACGCTGAATGGTCCGCTAAGTAACTATGTCTGATATTTGAAAAATCTTTGTCACGCGCAGAACTTCCACGCGATTGGAAACATGTAAAAATTACCCCGACACCGAAAGCAGAGGACCGGCTTCTTGTTTCATCATATAGGCCCATTTCCTTGCTATGTACTTGTATAAAGGCATTTGAACACATTATATTTGCACACAGTTCTACTTTTGCTGAGCAGAACGGCATTACTGATAGCCGACAACATGGCGTCCGTCGAAAACATTCCACGGTAACACAACTAATAGAAACTGTCCATGATCTCGCAGCAGCATTAGATAGGGGTAGTCAAGTAGTCATAATATTTCTAGATTTTGAGAAAGCGTTTGATCGCGTCTGCCATCAAAAACTGGTTTTAAAACTGAAACCTATCCTTAAACATGATTCATTGCTCTCATGGCTAGCGGCATATCTTTTATTCCGGCGTCAGACTGTATCCATTGACGGAATCAGTTCGGATTCCGCGCCTGTTGAGTCCGGCGTTCCTCAGGATTCCGTCCTTGGACCATTACTTTTTATGCTTTTTACAAACGACATTGCTTCCGATATATCGATCACGATATACTTTATCAAGAGATTTACAGCCAGAATGATCAGAACGGCATCGTCGACGTTGCTCCGAAGGACGATGACGACGATGCCTTTTCGGGACCAGTAAGCGCCAGCAGCTTTGCACAACAACAGCGATCAGATGCTCAGCTGAAAGACCTAGCAGATTACTTGGAAGGCAAGACCGCTTCTCCTCCTGCTGTGTTTAGGCGTCAGTTGTCGTCGTTCGCTTTAAGCAATGACGTCATCGTAAAGAAGAACTTCGCTCCCAACAAGACAGCGCGTCTTCTTGTCGCGCCTAAAAACTTCTGATAGGAAATTCTTCATGCGTTGCATGACGAGAAATTCTTTATTGGGCTGACTTGCACCCGCAAAAGAACTAAGCAACTCGGCGGCTATAGCAACAATCGTGCTCGTCGAACAAAGAACGCCCGTCGCACTCGTCAACGCTCAATTTATAGGCTGCTCAGAACAATCTAGATAACGTCGCAAACTGCTAGTAGCGCAACCTGGAACATTATAGAAACATACGCGAGTGATCGGAATCTTCGAGGCATATCTCGGCGCATCGACAAAGAAAATGATAAGGCTTCGTATCGTGACAACGAGCATGAACAAACACGGGATACAGAATTGATAAGTGCGCCAGAATAACAATGATAAGGCCGCATGCCAGCGGCTTTCGAACAGGAACAAATAAAGATTTGAACAGCTCGCGGCAATATTTTTAAACATCATGGTTATGATTTGTCTTTTTTTTTCTTTTGTCTGTCTTTTTCAAGAGAATCATCTGGCGATTTTTATGTGTCTTCGAGGCAATGTAGCTCCTGGCACAGCAATCCTTTGCAGAATGTAGGACGCACTTAGGTTAAAATGCAGGTGAATACTTTTTTTCCGTCATTTAAGACCTTCGCCGGTCATTAAGACCATTCATCGAGTACTCCCGCATAAACAAAAGTGTGGCGACGGAGATGTATGCATGAAACGCCATCTCTTGCAGGCCATTGGATCTGTGCAATGTTACATTTGAGCATAAAGCAGTCTCATATACAATGCACATCCGATATTCTCAACGCATAATGTAAGATGGAGTCCAAAGCCAGGTTCCGCCCGCACCACTAATGAATCACGGGTAGAGAAAGTTCCGCAATCCGAAATATAAATGAATAGGTCAATGAGACAAAAGGTTTTGACTGGAAGCTATTAAATAAAAGGGGGAGCTACTAAAGCGACCCACAGAGGAGGAAGCGGGCCCGGGGAGATTCCACGTATCTTCCCTGAGAAGTAGCTGAAGGGATGGGTTGTAGGGTAATGGGAAGTAGGAATTAGGTAGGGTTATGGGAAGTTTGAGGGGAATGTGGGCAGCGTAGGATTTTGACTGGCAGACAATCCGAGTCGACCTCCCAAATGGGCCTCCGTAGAGGGCTAGCACTCGCTCTTAGCCGAATGTGGGGCCCTCGGCCCTAAGATCATTCCACCACCACAAGGCATTTGCCGGGTCTCCGGCGTCTGAGACAGGTTCCCTACTTGACGCCGCTTTTGAGGTTCCCCGTCCCCCAGTCTCCGGCGTCTGATAAAGGTTCCCTACTTGACGCCGCTTTTGAGGTTCCCCGTCCCCCAAGCCTGGTTCCCCCACCCCGACTCTAGTTGAACTAAAGTACTGAGAGGTAGATTTCGCAATGTTCATACCTGCTTCAAGGTACTCGGCAAGTGACCAGACTTTACTCTGGCGCACACTGATGGATACTTTTCCGTGAAATTTGATTCAATGAGAGAACAAAGCGATTTTCATTAAAATTTAAAATGATCCTTATGTCGAGAAAATAGCAGAATGCTCGCCGTATACAGTGAGCCCACAATAGCTTCATACGGCGGTATGGCGAGCACTGCCTGAGGCTTTAGCCTTCTCTTTTTTCCTTTCAACCTGAAAACTAGCTGGAATGCATCAACTAAGCAAGCAAAGGCCGGACGGCAGCTCGTCGCACAATTTGAAGCTCGCCAAGCTCGTGTATAAGGCTGTTCGGACATTTCAGGCTTCAGATGTGAAAGGAGAACCTGGTACGAACAGTTGGGTCTGCAAGCGATCAAATACTATAGCCACAGCTCGCGTGGCTTTTACGAAGCTTAAAAGTTCCAATGGAACCCGGTTACACGAGGCCGAAAACCTGCGTAGAAACAGATAACGAGTGAAGTGTACTCGCTGATATTTTAAGCCAGCTGATACGGCCTGATCTTCCGACCACGTATATGCACATGCATCATCCAAAAAAGGCGACGATATGCAGTGACCATTGTTTCTGTGTTTTCCATTCAGCTTTTTTTGTATTTAAACTGTTAGGTTAGAAATACAACGAATCAGCGATGAATGAATGTAAGTGCATCAACAGGTGCCTCAGCGAGGCTTCAAACGTCCAGGGAGAGCCGATAGCGCAAAGCCGAACAACTACAGAACAACTTCCGTAGAACTTGAAAAAAAAATATTCATAATCACTACTGGACATAACTGACAGCATGTGCTTGGTGGTACCTGATTCCACCTGGCTCTTCCCAAGATTTCCACTGGGTATACCCGGCCCTGGTTGCTGATTTAGTTTCTGGGGTTTACCGTCCCAAAGCGAATCAGGCCATGAGGGACGCTTAGTGGAGGACTCCGGATGTTTCGACCACTTGGGTTTTTTTAACGTGCACTTATATCTCACAGTACACGGGCATCTTTGCTATTCGCCTCCATAGAGAAGCAGGCGCCAAGCCCAGGATGCGATTCAGCATCCTTGGGCACACTAGTCGAGCGCCGTAACCACTGGGCCGCCCCGGCTACACATCTAATATACCTCCCTTATGGAAGAGCGTGTATGTCTCCCTTTCGAGTGGAGATGTGCCCTCCACGTACGCCCTGTTCCTAAAAACATGAATAGGGAAGACCACTATGGCCGGCGCCTGGTGCGGGCGAACGCCCTGAGCCGCCAAAATGTTTCGAAACACCACACGTATTACGTAAACGCGTCCGGCCCCCGAAATGGGGGATTGTACGCGGCCGCAGTGGTCAATCAGTCCAAAACAGTTAACAGGCTTAGATTTTGCGCCCGTGACATACCTTACGCGGAGGAGGTCGTCATTCCGTTAGCTGCTACCCACACCGATTGCAAAATATTATCTCTTACTCGCGAGGAGCCTGTCGAAACGTCGAGCAAGGCTGGGCACCATACCTAGTCTACCTATCACTTCAAAACTGCACCCATACCGCGGGCCCCACTCCCGGAATATAGTATGGGCTCTGCTCATATGGACCCCAAGAGGAATGGGATGGCGGACGCTGCCGCCTGCGCACTCTATTTCCAGACTACCTCTCGCGACCCTCTAGACCAGGAACTCGAACTCGAACGCGCGTATTCTGTTAAAGGCGTTGTTGCTTATTATCAATCTTGTCATAGCCTTTACCCCCGACCGAATAAAGGTCTATCTAAAACGGAGGAGCGGCTTCTACTTCCGCTCTATACCAACACTCTGCTGTGCCCCGCAGCACTCAAACATATTATCCTTACATCACGTACTGTTCTCCGCACTCTGCAGAGAAGTCTTCGGACATCTACCGCATGATGTCGGCTTGCCCATCCAATCCAGCTATTCCTCCTCACCCCAACCCCACTAGAGAGGACTGGGAGGCGACCCTGCTCAGCTGTTCTGACCTGCAGGCCCAAAAGACCATGGTCGAGGGCGCCCGAGCAGCGGCCGAGTCCCGTGCTAGGACCTCCACCTAGTATTTGCAAGAGCCCGATCTTAAAGATCCGACTCATGCATACCTCCACCCTTTTCAATACATTAATTTTTGTTCACCACCACCACTTCCAGGTGGGGTTGGGGTCTGCTTGCATTGCACTTGAAGCTTTTCTGTGTATGAAATTTTGTTTACAGCACTCAAGTTGAGCTATAACTGTTGTCTTTAAACAATATCGTGCTCGATGAAACAATGAAGTCACACTTCTGTGCGTCTTGAAGTGCTTACAGCACTTACGTTTTATTTTAGACCTTTGTGTGCTCAGTCCACTAACCATTCCACTAACCATGCTGTTATCTATGCTGTTATTCTTCATAAATTCCACGTTAAGCCACCAAGACGGAATACGAGGTAAAACGCACGAAGGCATCGATTCGCATAAAGCGTGAAATTTTGTCAGGCTATATACTGTCGCTGCACGCCGTCTGTACTGAACTGAAGCGTTAGTAGGTTGTCTGGCATATCCCGTAATGCACGGGTTATGGTTTGGTACAGCCACACATTCCACATTTTTCCACGTGCCTGGCTGTAGCGCCATATGCTCAAAACGATAATGTCAATCGACAGAGTAAAACGACGTGCAAAGTTCAAGACCTTTAATCGACAGCACAAGTGCAGCCGCGCGTTCTAAGCGTGCTCATATCAAAGTACATAAACATGGACAGATCACGAACGCGCACACATGCGTTCAAACAGGTAAAAGCTAGCGGTTGATTACCGAACTGTATTGTTCATATATTGTACGTAACGATCCGAGTCTCCGACCCTAACCATTTCCACAGGTAACCAGACTCATCAACAGAATGTATCACGTTATAAGTTTGCCATTTACTGGTAGAAAGATATTGAACCTGATATAGGTTTAGAGTGCAGATACTCAACGAACTGTACAGTATGCAAAGCTAATACGCGTTTTGATAAGCAACGAATAAACGAAGACTACACCAGTACTCAAAGCTAATACGCGTTTTGATAAGCAACGAATAAACGAAGACTACACCAGTACTCAATGTGCCTAGACGCAAAAAATGCCGCTCACTCAAACCCATAATTTTGCTGTGAACGGCCGGACAGTTGCTACGGCAGTCAAAAAATAACTGTGTTAGCTGCGAAGTCGTCCGACGAGCAGACAATGACGTATCGCCGAAAGTCACATAAAGATTGGTGGCAGCTGCCGCGTTGCACACCTCACAAATCCCTTCCTGCTTAACAGCATTGGTGATTTTGCAGTATGCACGCAGGCGGACAATGACGTATCGCCGAAAGTCACATAAAGATTGGTTGCAGCTGCCGCGTTGCACACCTCACAAATCCCTTCCTGCTTAACAGCATTGGTGATTTTGCAGTATGCACGCAGGCCTAAAGACTTCTATATCCCCCCAAACAGTGGAACGAAAAACCGCCGCCAGAAAACGGCGTGGTCCATGAGAACTTTGAATCACTCGAACTCGCAGCAGTAACGCCACAGTCGCCGAGCACTGTAACGTTCTGGCTTTCCCGTCACCCAGACCACCACGCGCGCAACGCAGCACACCTCACAAATCCCTTCCTGCTTAACAGCATTGGTGATTTTACAGTATGCACGCAGGCCTAAAGACTTCTATATCCCCCCAAACAGTGGAACGAAAAACCGCCGCCAGAAAACGGCGTGGTCCATGAGAACTTTGAATCACTCGAACTCGCAGCAGTAACGCCACAGTCGCCGAGCACTGTAAAGTTCTGGCTTTCCCATCATCCAGACCACCACGCGTGCAACGCAGCCAACCATTGGGCGAAAGCGCCTCTTTTCAAGAAAATAGGTCAAGCGCCACGCGTGTGGATATATGTGTCTCCTTGTGCACATGTCCTGGCTTGTCAAAACACATAGGTTACCATAATGCTCATAGGCTACTCTGCAAAGGGATAAGAAGAAGAAGTGGAGGTTTCCGAACGTCTGAAGCTAGCGCTCTTCCATTTTTCTGGATTTTATATCGCTGTGAGCTCTTTGTGATCTCGACATCCTTCGGGATGGCGGGCGCACGGCCCCTGCGCCCACCCTCCACCAACGAACAGGCTACAGCGTACTCGACGGGTCACCTTGACGTCGCGGACGTGGAGCTTCCAGACTCGGCAGATGACTCCACAGTGACTGAGATGGATTCCGACAACAGCTACACGCCTGTACAGTCGCGCCGCCTGAAAAGGAAGCTGCGCTGAACATCAGTAATGAGTGAGACACCAAAGAAGAATGCCGAAAAGCAAGGGATCTTTTCCGTGGCCTTCGTACCAACAACGGCAACGGCGAATCTGAATGTGATAAACGGACAGCACCTGACCCAGTTTTTCGACCAGCTGGTTCCCGGTGAAGTTGACGAAGTCAGAATTAATCCCTGGAAGAATGTCCTGACCGTGGATGTCAAATCCCAGGCTACAGTGGACAAGCTGAAAGGAATTGGTGCGCTAGGCAACATGCCGGTCCGTTCCTTTCTTGCACATGGGAAAAAGACTACTGCAGGTGTAATCACCGACGTTGACCCCGAGATAAGTGAAAGCGATCTCTGCACGCTGATCAAATCTACGGCGCGCATTGTGGATGTTCATCGATTCGGCCGCTCAAAGTGCGTTAAATTAGTCTTTGAAACTGAATCCCTCCCATCACACGTTAAAGTGGGCTATGTGAGACACCCAGTTCGGATGTATGTTCCAAGACCTATTCAGTGCCACAAATGCCACAAGATCGGACATGTGAGCGCCGTTTGTCGAAACGAGGTATCCTGCCGTCGAGGTGGCGGTACGCATCCTCATGACGCATGCCAGACGGAGACTGTCAAGTGTGCGAACTGCTCGGGTGCCCATGAAGCGACGGCTAAGGACTGTCCTAAAATTCGGGATGAAAAACGTATACTGAAAAAGATGGTGAGAGATAACTCGACTCATCAAGGAGCGGCCGCGTCTATTCGTCGTCGCAAGCCCCGTTCCCGACGCCGACACAAGGAATCGGAAGGCAAGCCTAGCCTGGATAAGTCAACTTCAGAGTTAACGTCAGCTCAGGTGCCACAACAGATTGAGTCTAATCCCGTTAAGAGTACTCTTGCTGTAATGTCGCAGACAGTGTCACAGGCCAAGGATCAGACAGAGGCTGTTGTATTACCTACCACCTCTGATGCTGAGTGGCCAGCTCTACCATCAAAGGCCAACGCCAGGCCTAATCCCAGTTTGGTTGTCACACGTACTGAAAATTCCGACAACCCGACAGCCAGCAGGTAAAAGAAATGCTGGAACAGCTGGTTCGTTCAATGCGGGTGCTGCTTTCCAGCATCAACACGCAAACAGCAAAGTTTGCTGTTCAGTTTTTGGACGCATTTGAGCCGCTCTTGGCGGCATTGCAATAATTCACAATGGCGCAACAAACTAACCCCACCTCTGTGACGATGCACTTGCGCCGCAGTGTAGTGATGCAATGGAATGCCCGAGGCCTGCGTGGTCGGCTGAGTGACTTCCGACAGCGGGTACAGAAGTACCGCTTTCCTGTGATTGTGATCTGTGAGCCCAACATGCCGGCTGCTTTCCGCCTTTCTGGATATGTTCTGCTATGGTCTAGAGAAGCAAACGAAACAAGCAAAGTGCTGGTATGTGTACGCCAAGACATTGCGCAACGTCCGCCATGCTTTGCAGCCCCACAACACGAACCACTACATTTGTTTGACGTTAACCCTGAAAGGACGAGTATGTTCTGTAATTGGCGCTTATATTCCACCGAGGGATGGCTTGGGCAAATCATATCTATTTTCAACAATCCAGTGTTGTGCAGCTCCTCGTATTATTGTGGGGGACTTTAATGCTCACCACCCTCAGTGGGGTAGTGCAATAATGAGCAATAGAGGAAGAGACCTGGCAGACTTTATGCATACGCAAGATCACGTCAATATAAACGACGGCTCACCGACCTTTCTACGCGGAACAACCTACAGCAGCTGCTTGGATGTGGCGTTTGTTTCCAGAAGCCTCCATCGCTCCGTTTCTTGGTGTAGTGATGTGGAAACACATGGGAGTGATCACATACCAACGTACATGTGCATCAAGTGGTTTGCACCTGCCACTTCACCTCGTGTGCAATACAGAGACCGGCCCGCCTTTAGGGCAGCGGTGGAGACTTCCAGCGTGGACCTCCAGTCACCATCTCAAATAGAGGAACTCATTACTTCCTCTCTCTGTGAGAACACTCGCTATGTTAGTGTGCCGGTGTCAGTGCCCAGCATCGACGTGGAATTCGAGCGGCTTCGCGCGATCCGTCGGCGGGCTGAAAGGAAGTACAGAAGAAAGAAATCCGCGCAGGATCTCGCACTTTCTCGCCGAGCTAAACGACAAGTTTTGCGTCACCTGGAGAGGTTAGGACGACAACGTTGGAGACAGTTCTGCTCATCACTGGATCCCCGTAAGCCCCTGTCGCGTATCTGGCATGTTGCGAGAAGCTTGCGCACACCTCCGCGAGAAAGGCACCCTTTTCGTGCCCTGGCCCTTTACCAACACCGCAATGAAGTTGACGTAGCTGAAGATTTTTGTAAAATGGTTGTGGGCACAAACCAGGCACAGTTACCAATTTCAGAGGTTTTTGCACCACCTTCGCCGAATGATCAATACGACGTGTCCTTTACAATAGCTGAATTAGACGCCGCTCTTGCTTCTTGTCGGCATTCATCTGCACCTGGTCCTGACGGGATTACTTATTCAACCTACCTTATCGAACCTAGGCAAGGATGGTAGAACTGTACTACTTAATTATTTCAATGATATATGGGCTTCTAGTACTGTTCCTGAACACTGGAAAATTAGCCGCCTGGTTGCTCTTTTGAAGCCTGGAAAGCCTCCTCTCGAACTTACCTCATACCGGCCAGTTGCCCTAACAAGCTGTGTTGGAAAAGTTATGGAGCGCATGGTGCTGGCAAGACTTGAGTGGTATCTAGAGAGTAATGATCTTTATCCGAATATGATGACTGGATTTCGCCGCGGACGCTCTTCCATTGACAGCGTCATCGACCTTGTGGCGACAGTAGAACACGAAAAGCGTCATCGTCGACTAGTAGCTGCTGCATTTTTAGATATAAAGGGAGCTTACGACAACGTCCTCCATGAAGCTATTCTTGATGGACTTGACGACGTGGGAGTTGGTGGCCGGCTGTACTTGTGGATTGTAAGCTATATCAACGGCCGCTCTGTTTACATGACTACGCCTGAAGGAGATACTACCCACTTTCAAGTCGGCCGTGGAGTTCCACAGGGAGGAGTTCTCAGCCCAACTTTATTTAACGTTGCGCTAATTGACCTGGTGAGTGAACTGCCAACTAACATCCACATAAGTACATATGCTGACGACATCTGCATCTGGGCCTCTGGTTCAACGCGCCCAAAACTACGTGCGAGACTGCAACGAGCTGTGTCATCAACATCGATGTACTTACGGCGTCAAAGTTTATTTTTAGCGGCAGAAAAGTGTGCAGTGATCGCGTTTACGGGAAAATATGTCAGCCGCTACCCGATTACCCTTCATGGAGTCGTAATACCATACGTCTCCAGGCACAGATTCTTGGGAGTAATTATTGGCCACCAACGATCTTGGTCGAAACGTATTGTTATGGTGAAGAAGAGGCTAATTAATTTTTGCCATGTACTTCGTTACATAGCTGGCATCAAATGGGGTCCAACTGAGCGCTCCTTAATACGGCTTTACGAGGCTCTGTTTGTTGGCTACATCCGGTACAGTCTCCCAGTACTCTCTAGTATGAGAATTTCCTGCTTGCGGACTTTAGAGAGCGTGCAAGCGCAGGCACTGAAAATATGCCTTGGACTGCCCAGATGCACCTCTAACAAAGGCACAATTGAAGAGGCACACGCTCGCCCAATGTCCATGTACTTGTCACACGAACCACTTCGTGTATATTTACGAGCACTTACAAGACACCGTTTTCACCCACTCAGCAAGATTCCGAATGAGAGGCCAGACTACAGTTTTACAAATGCACTCCGCTGCCATCAGTTGCAAGTACCGACAGGATATGCCGTCCCATATCGTCCCACCCAACCACCATGGACGATGGATAAACCTTTGGGGCACCTTCGTGTTCCCGGAATACTAAAGAAATCAATGGTACCAATTAGTGGACTCAAACAACTTACTCTGGCACACATCTGGTCAGAATATCCCAGTTATATTCACGTATACACCGATGGATCTGTGTCAGCACAGGCATTCGCTGCAGCTGTGGTCATACCAGCTCAGAAAACGACTCTGCATTTCCTTTTGGGACATACCTCTACATCAACCGCTGCCGAGCTTGTAGCCATTCGGGAATCTATTCACTATTATATGTGGGGAACCACCTCAAAAATGGTGTATATTCACGGACTCGAAGGCTGCATTACAAATTTTGGAAATCTTCTTACGCCACACTGCCTATCAGTCCCTGGCACTAAACATTATGGAGCTCATCACATCTGCCCAGCTGCAAGGCTACATGATAATGTTTCAATGGATTCCTGCCTACTGCGGCCTCCATGGGAATGAGCAGGCCGATGTTGAAGCGAAAAGCGCACTCATCAATGGCTTCCAAACAGCTGTGCCTTTTTCAAGAGCGGATACGACGTGTCTTCTAAAGAGTTATATGAATATTGCTACAGCAGCTTACTGGTCTCAACCAGACGCCCGGCACATCCGTCTAAGAAGGCTCGATCGAACATTTAAATTTAATGTTCCGCGTGATATTCCGCGTCATCAGACATGCTTGATACATCGACTTCGTTTAAACGTGGCTTTCACGCGCAAGTACTTACATTTAATTGGACAGATGGACTCACCAGAATGTTCAACTTGTGGCATCCCAGAGACTGTGGACCATGTATTATTGGTGTGCCCAGAGTATGCGAACGAAAGAAATGTGCTAGCTGCTTCCTTGAAGCGTTTAGACCAGAGGCCTCTGTCGGAGGAACTGCTGCTGGGCGCTTGGCAGGACAAGGGGAAGGGCGTCCAGGCAGTGCGCACTCTTTGCCGTTATTTGAGCGCCAGCGGACTTGATTCACGTTTGTAAAGCAAGCTGCTGTGTCTGTATATATATTTCATATGCCTTCTCCCACATCGTCACCCATCATGACCTTCTTTCTTCTCTCCTTCCCCTTCCCCAGTGCAGAGTAGCAGGCCAGATTTGAATTATTCGGGCCAACCTCTCTGCCTTTTCCTTTCAATAAATCCATCTATCTATCTGCAAAGGTTACTTGACAATAATTTGATGACAACCTTTGAAAGACTTCAAAATTGGTCGTTGTAACCTTTAGTATGTGTGAAATAAATAAAACATGACCAAAATATCAAAACTGGTGATATTTAACCTTTGCTACATAGCTTGCTGACGTCTAAAAGTTACGTTATTGGTTACTGTGTTTAGAGTGTTGACTCTCGTCCTATCCTTTTCTTCTTCGCCGATTCCCTTCTTGATAAAGTAGTCATAGATTGCTGCTCTTCTGCAAGAACTGCGGATTTACAGTCGTGGGGAAAAAGATTCAGCTCTAGTGACATGTTTCCGGCGCGGCCGAGAACAACGCACGGTGCAGCTGTATTAAATGCGCCGGCAATATTAGTGCCAATCTTGTTAAATAACCATAGTATCGCGCCAGACGCGCCATAAAGATTTCGCCGCTCTGGGACATCATTTTATTAATTCTTTTTCGCCTCAACTATACCATAGCTAGAAATACAGGATAAAGTGCTAAGTGCGAAAAATGTCTTAGTTGTGCTCGCAACAGAGACCAGAGATTCGCCGTATGGCGAGCCTGCTTCTCACCCGACATCTGTCAGAATTGAGTCTTCAGCGGGAATTTTTGCCGAGATCAGCGCTCTCTGTAGTACAGCTACTGCTTTCAAAGCAGTACTGTTCAAAGGTATAAATTACATTAACTGAGTATTCCAGAGAGCAAATGTCGCAATATCATCGGCCATAACTGCACAATTATCCACAGCGCTATATTTAGCAAGATAACTGAATTTGCTGCACATAGTAACACTATTGATGAGACCATCGATATCATTTTAAGCTATTTATAGTTTAAAAATCTATAGAGACTATAGATGACCAATTTATCAATAGTTTTGTATAAATGACAGCCGAAGCCATTAATAGAATAACAGTGAAGGGCCAACATTCAACCGAATATGCAAGCTCAATAACCATGCTGGACAAAGCTCTTATCCTTTCTGTGGCTATAGGGGAGGGGTAGCTGAGCGATGTCGATCACATGGGGATCTTTACCTGCTACGTCGCGGTGGTGCCGTGGTTGGCATCAGATGGTTGAATCGGAGTGCCCAGGTTCAATACTGACCGCTGGCGGCCACGTTGCGATAGAATGGAACGGAGAGGCCTCCTTGTGCTGTTCAATGTAAGTGCAGATTCATACAAAATCCACATGGGATCGACATTACCCTGTAGACCTCCACTACGGCACTTTTTTCTCTCTTGCTGCTTTCGTCCCACGTTCTGCCTTTCCTTTAGAGGCGGTTCAGGCTTTGATGCAAGTTGTGACACATTCGGAATCTTTCCTTTCCGATAACCAAATGCATTCGTATTATTTAAAAATATTTTACCGTACGCTAATCATGCATATCTAGGTATGCATTTCTGCTTCGTCTCATTCAAAACAAAGCTGCCTGCGGGCGGGTTCGATCTCGGGGGTTTCGATACGGTCGTCAAATGTCGTAACCACAGACGCGCGGCTCCGTTTTGGTGCTATTTTCAGAACGTTTTACGACCGTTGTCTCTGTCGTTGTTGTTGTGGCTGAAGGAAGAAGGAAAAGAAAATGAACGGGCCTGCTACTGGCTCTATAGCTGAGCCACCTCCGCTGCCTCGTGCGGACAGAAGAGAAAATAGACAAGAAAGAAAAAGAAAAGGGAGAGAAAGACACGCGCCGCAACAACAGCCGTCGTCCACCACCACCTAAGCAGTGGCGGGTGCAGTGACGGCCTACAACAGATAAAAATTCGGTAACTGGCTAGCCGCCGCCGCAAGCGGCGTTGACCTACCATCACAGCCCCGTAGGGCCAGGAACTGCCACCCTTCCGTTGTCTGTATCAGCCTTTCTCTCAGCGCCCTCCTGCGCCGTGCGGCGACTTCCTCTGCTGTTCTCTTTTTTTCCTCACGCGTTCCGTATTTCTTTTTTCGAGAAGTTCGCCATCAGGCACAGTGAAAAGGGAGCGGACAGTAGGAGTAAAAAAGAGTGCGATCAGGGCTCTCTTTAAAAATTCCGCGAGTTGCCGATAAACTGATTGTCTGGGGTGCACTTTCGATAGTCACAGTCAAGGTCACACCCACGGGCCTACTTTCCTTAGGTAGACTGTCTCACAGATGCCTTAGTTGGGCAGAGCCACAGCAGATGCTTCACATCGCACAGTTTTGGTGAAACACCTCAATAATCCAACTGCGGGACATCGAACGTGCAACCCAGACCGCCAGAGCTCAAGGACTCCTGGCCATCTAGCGCAGAAGCTCCTGCCTGCCTGACTTCCTCAAATAATAAATGCTTATCCTCCTCCTCCACAATGCGGGTATGTGTCGGTCACTTTAAGGCGTTCTTTACGCCACCAATCACGCGCAGAAGTGATAGGTATCACTCCTGCCCGAATATGCTGCACATATACCTCCTTCCAAATGAGAAAAGCATTTGACTCAGTTGAAACCTCGGCGGTGATGCAGGCATTGCGAAATCAGGGGGTAGACGAGCCGTACGTGAAAGTGCTGGAAGTTATATACAGTGGCTGCACAGAACCGTAGTTCTGCAAAAAGAAAGTAACAAAATTCCCATAAAGAAAGGTGTTAGATAAGGAGACACAATCTCCCCAGTACTATTCACGGCTTGGTTAGAGGAAGTATTCAGAGACTTGGAATGGGAGCAGTTAGGGATAAGGGTAGATGGAGAATACCTTAGTAATCTGCGATTTGCTGATGACATTGCCTTGCTAAGCAACTCGGGAGATGAACTACAAATAATGATCGATGACCTAGACAGAAAAAGTAGAAAGGTAGGCTTGAAAATCAATATGCAGAAGACTAAGGTAATGTTCAACAGCCTCGGGAAGGAACAGCAGTTTACATAGGGTAGCGAAATACTGGAAGTAGTAGGCGAATATGTCTACTTAGGACAGGTAGTAACCGCAGATCCGGACCATGAAAAGGAAATAACAAGAAGAATAAGATTGGGATGGAGCGCATTTGGCAAGCACTCGCAGATTATGACTAGCAGCTTACCAGTATCGCTCAAGAGGAAAGTATACAACAGTTGCATCTTGCCTGTACTCACCTATGGGGCTGAAACGTGGAAGCTAACCAAGAGAGTTCTACTTAAGTTGAGGACAACCCAGAGGGGTATGGAACGAAAAATGGTAGGGGTAACATTAAGAGATAGAAAGCGTGCAGAGTGGGTCAGAGAAATAACTCAAGTTACCGACATTCTAGTAGAAATTAAGAAGAAGAAATGGACATGGGCAGGACATGTAGTGCGAAGAGAGGATAATCGATGGTCGCTGAGGGTAACAAACTGGATTCCAAAGGGAGGGAAAGCGTAGCAGGGAGCGGCAGAAAATTAAGTGGGCGGATGAGATTAAGAAGTTCGCAGGGGTGAAGTGGATGCAGCTAGCGCAGAACCGGGTTAAGTGGTGAAACATGGGAGAGGCGTTCGCCCTGCAGTGGGTATAACCAGGCTGATGATGATGATGATGAAATGAGATTACGGGGAGAAATTACGAACACGGAGGAATTCGAGCGCATGTTCGCTGGCGCAAAGATTCTTTCTAAAAAAAAAAACATGGGACAGGAACAGATCTGGGGGAAGAGGGGTAAATGGCGGGATGTCTGAAGTGTCGAGGGGTGTCATCGCATCCACATAGGTATTATGTAGATCGTGAGCATGGCCGCAAATCCAATGTATACGCACAGGACAGGAGTATTTTTTACTAGCTCCACTTTCACTCCCACCTTCCTTTCTTCTCTTACAGCGCAATTCAGGTATCCACAGAAACGTGTGATAGACACTGCGCCTTTCCATTCCTGTGAACCAATTATAAAAGACACGATTCTAAGCTCAAGTGCACTTTCACTCCCACCTTCCTTTCTTCCCTTATAGCGCAATTCAGGTGTCCACAGAAACGTGTGATAGACACTGCGCCTTTCCATTCCTGTGAACCAATTATAAAAGACACGATTCTAAGCTCAAGTGCACTTTCACTCCCACCTTCCTTTCTTCCCTTATAGCGCAATTCAGGTGTCCACAGAAACGTGTGATAGACACTGCACCTTTCCATTCCTTTGAACCAATTATAAAAGACACGATTCTAAGCTCAAGTGCACTTTCACTCCCACCTTCATATCTTCCCTTATAGCGCAATTCAGGTGTCCACAGAAACGTGTGATAGACACTGCGCCTTTCCATTCCTGTGAACCAATTATAAAAGACACGATTCTAAGCTCAAGTGCACTTTCACTCCCACCTTCCTTTCTTCCCTTATAGCGCAATTCAGGTGTCCACAGAAACGTGTGATAGACACTGCGCCTTTCCATTCCTGTGAACCAATTATAAAAGACACGATTCTAAGCTCAAGTGCACTTTCACTCCCACCTTCCTTTCTTCCCTTATAGCGCAATTCAGGTGTCCACAGAAACGTGTGATAGACACTGCGCCTTTCCATTCCTGTGAACCAATTATAAAAGACACGATTCTAAGCTCAAGTGCACTTTCACTCCCACCTTCCTTTCTTCCCTTATAGCGCAATTCAGGTGTCCACAGAAACGTGTGATAGACACTGCGCCTTTCCATTCCTGTGAACCAATTATAAAAGACACGATTCTAAGCTCAAGTGCACTTTCACTCCCACCTTCCTTTCTTCCCTTATAGCGCAATTCAGGTGTCCACAGAAACGTGTGATAGACACTGCGCCTTTCCATTCCTGTGAACCAATTATAAAAGACACGATTCTAAGCTCAAGTGCACTTTCACTCCCACCTTCCTTTCTTCCCTTATAGCGCAATTCAGGTGTCCACAGAAACGTGTGATAGACACTGCGCCTTTCCATTCCTGTGAACAAATTATAAAAGACACGATTCTAAGCTCAAGTGCACTTTCACTCCCACCTTCCTTTCTTCCCTTATAGCGCAATTCAGGTGTCCACAGAAACGTGTGATAGACACTGCGCCTTTCCATTCCTGTGAACAAATTATAAAAGACACGATTCTAAGCTCAAGTGCACTTTCACTCCCACCTTCCTTTCTTCCCTTATAGCGCAATTCAGGTGTCCACAGAAACGTGTGATAGACACTGCGCCTTTCCATTCCTGTGAACCAATTATAAAAGACACGATTCTAAGCTCAAGTGCACTTTCACTCCCACCTTCCTTTCTTCCCTTATAGCGCAATTCAGGTGTCCACAGAAACGTGTGATAGACACTGCGCCTTTCCATTCCTGTGAACCAATTATAAAAGACGATTCTAAGCTCAAGTGCACTTTCACTCCCACCTTCCTTCCCTACATTACGGCGCTATTCAGGTGTCCACAGAAATGAGTGTGACAGATACTGCGTCTTTTCATTCCTGTGAACAGATCATGAAAAGCACGCTTCACAGCTCATGTGGAAGACGTAAACACTCATGATATACACTGCCAAGATAATTCAAGAATAATGTCAGCGCCCACATCGAACTGCAGGGTAACATGTGCAGTAACCGAGAATTCACACACTCACGGGGAAAATCATCATATTTTGAGGCTCTTTGGCGCCCTTTCCTTGGTTTCGCGTCGTCGTCGCCGTTTTCCTTGAAACCAGCTCCCCAGCTGAGGCAGCGCCCCCCCCCTCTCCCCTTCTTTCTTCGTGGCGGTGACCACACGTGTTCTCGGATTACTTCACACGATCCTGCCACACCTTTCGCCTGGCGTGAATAGCTGTCTGTAATTGTACATATATGCATTGCTCAAAATCTTTGTCTCAATCTATTGATAAGGTAAAACAGCTGATGAACTCCGCTCAAATTTCGCATTAGAAATAATGTAATCCTCGGCAAATGTTTTCCAGAGCTAGTGGGTGGATTGTGTGATTTTAAACGTGCGCTGAAGAGTATTGTGATACTTAATGGCGGCTAGGGAGTCGGTGTAAATATGATCACTGTGAAATGTGGGTTCAAATTGGAGGGAATGAATTACATTGTGTATCGCCTGAAGCTCCAAGGTAGAGGGGGTGCATGTATCCACGCCATGTGGTACGCGAGAGTTAAGTTGAGGATGGGAGGGACTGTACACAGAGGTAACACTCTGCAGTGCTGTGTGTTATGCATCGGTGCATATTAGGCACCCTGGTGGTGAATGCACTGCTGATATCGGCGGCGAATTAGTTGAGGGATTGTCTGTGAGTTCACAGTACGACCAAGAAGGAAGAGTCTGTAAGCGAAATATCTGTAGCGACATTTCCGTGCTCTGCTTGTCTCACATTGGTCGATGCGTTCAGTGAAGGCAAAGTGATGAGCGAAATTACCTGCCTCTCAAGGTCACCATGAAAAAACATTCAAGGCTTTCGACTTAAAATATCAGACTTATGACATCTCCTTAATGTCATTATTACAAGTTTATTTAACGCGTCCATGAAAATGCGCTGCTTGCCCTGCATGTGATTTTGGTGCATATTTTAGATATATTTACAGATTTCATCACCGCTCATTCAATCTAAATTGCGCGTCTGAAAGTATGAGACGAAGCAAAAATGAAGGTATGGTTTGGTTTAATGAACAGCGCTGGCGATATATGATGTATTTGCCATACTGACCCCTCCTCCCCTTTGTTACGTACCTTGAATCCCGAGGAAGTGTATTGCCATATAAGATTTAATCATCTGTCATAACGTTTCTCTTTGTAATTCCTTTTGAGCTTGTGTTCTGTAGGTATTGATAACACGGAATATCTATTAATATGTGATTGTTGCTAGTATCGCACCTTTCGTTGCCCTCCCATGTATGTACTGCAGTGCGCGTGTGTGTATATACAAGTACCTATGTGTGTGGAAGACAATAAATTCCTTCTATTACCAGCCATATGCATCAGCGAACTAGTTGCAATTGGCAGGCTTTTAGTTGATGAGCAACGAGACCGCTGTCCCGAAATGGCGAGCGTGGGCAGCTTGTCAGCTGTTAAATGAAGTGCAAGATTTTTACCGGCTTAGGCGCTGGGGCATCCTCCCCACGAGACAGCGCCTTGCCAGATGGGGTATTGTACCCAATGACCAGTGTGTCAACTGCGGTGCTCCCGAGAAAGTGGGATACTCCATCGGCTTCCACTAATCAAGCTGAATCTGCTGATAACAGATTTTCATCTGTAAGTCCAGATTTCACCATCTTCTGGCCGTTCGCAGATCCGAAGCGGAGAACGCCGCGCTAAGCCTAGCAGCTTCGGGCCATCGGCCCGACGAAACGCTGCTCAAGCTCACGCGGGAGCCTCCAAGGATGGCTGCTGACAACGCAGCGGCATCGACCGGAGCCACGACACCGACTCAAGAGACAAAACACGAAGAGAACGCTGCCAACGACTCACAGAAGACACTCGACAGCGGAGGATGGTTCGTCGCAAAATACCACAAAACGAGGCTGACTGCCGTTCCGGAGACCGGGACCGAAGCGGCAGGCAAACCACCACCGAGCCAGCCCAAACAAAAGGAAAATCTTATTCGCAAAGGCAAACTACCTCCACTGCCGAAAGCAGACTTCAAAATCATTATTAGACCAAAGAATGGGCTCGACATCAGCCAGATGACCACGCATCAGATGGCCCGGGCTATAACTAAAGCGTGTGGAAACCCAGACATCTGCAACGAAGGCAGCCTACTTATACGGCTGCACAACGGATCTAACTTCGCCATAATCAGCACGCCAAACAAGGAGGCTGCCAACGTTGTACAGAACATTCCGAGACTACGCTTCGGTGCAAAACACTACGCTGTGACGGCTTACGTTGCCGCGCCGGACAATTCATGCAAAGGAGTGATCCACGGACTGGATGTCGGTACAACACCTACCGAATTGCTGTCCCATCTTAGGGTACGCACCCAAGGAGCGAAAATCCTTTATGCACGAATGCTTGGAAAATCTCAAAGCGTCGTCATAACATTCGAAGGCAAGATCGTTCCCCGCTACGTTTATTACTACGGCGGTGAGACGCGTTGCTACCTCTACCGATCATCGCGCCAAGTTTGCTATATATGCTTCAAGCCTGGGCATAGGGCGGACGTATGCCCGACACCTGACGCCGTTGTGTGCTCGAACTGCGGTGAACCAGTCATCGAGGACGGTCATTCGTGTGAGCCCAGGTGTGCGCTGTGCAAGGAAGCGCATCCCACAGGGGCAAAGTAGTGCAAGCAACGCCTAAGAAAACCGAGGAGTCCACGGACCAGAACGAAAGATAAAATCGACAGCGCAGCAAAGGGCGATGGCGGCATGGGCGGACGCGGCCGGGCTCGGAAACGCTGGTTCAGCTCAGATGCTACTTCGCCATCCAGGTCCACGTCGGCGCCGCGCTCGAGATCAAGGACCAGGGAGCCACCATAAACAAAAAAGGGGCAGCAGCAGAAGAAGATAAAAAAGGAGAAACGGAGTAAGTTGAGCTGGGCAGCGCAGGTTTTCTCTACTTCTCCCACTGTTTCAAAGAACACGAACGCGCACGCACAATTCAGTAAAAACTTTAGTGGACAACTTAACGAAGTGCAAGAACTAAGACAAACCATTCAGACACTCAGGGCGGAAAATGCTGAACTGAGACAGAAACTTAACGACCTTATAGAAGAGCTCAAAGCCCAGAGAACAGGGCAGACCGACATGAACGCGCGAACAGATGAAACTCAGCCTGCCACCGTATGGCGGCAAGAATTCGCAACTGCCGTGGCAGCCATGAACAACTCACTAGCTAATCTTAGTAATCTCATTTCTAACATCCAAGCAGAGGCGCAAGGAGATAGAGAACGCCTAGTACAATTCACGAGCATGAAATCCAGAAGCAAACCCTATAAAAGGCCATTGACCGAGCATGGCGAGGCACCGTAAGAGCTCGGTCAAGTTGGAAACCCATGAAATATGGCAATGGAACTGCCGCGGAATCAGCAAAAAGCGGGGTCTTCTTAAACAACATATCACAAATTGTACAGTACCGCCAGACATATTCGCCCTTCAGGAAACCGGCTGCTCACCCACTCTCCCGGGTTACTCAGCATATGAGGGGCAGGGGGAAGCAAGGTCGCCACGCTGGTTGCCAAAACTATCACCGCAATCAGACACGACATCGACGGAACGGACATTGACCACGTTCTTATCGAAGTCATTACCCAAAAGAGAAGCCAAGAAAGCATCTTCCTGCTTAACGTATACAGCCCGCCCAGCCAAAAGAACGCTAGCTTCAGCTACCTGCTGGGCAAGGCAGAACAAGCAGCAGGCAAGAGGGGTCTTCTCATCCTTGGGGACTTTAATGCCTGGCATAAACGCTGGGGCTATGTCAGAGAAACAACGAAAGGCAAGGATCTAGCCAGAGAAGCTTATCGCAGAAGCCTCAGCCTAATCACAAATCACACCCAGTCAACGCGAGTGGGAAATAGCATCAACCGCGATTCGTGCCCAGACAGCGTTCGTCAAAGGAATAAAGCAGACAAGATGGGAAAACGACGGGGAGACGCTAGGCAGTGACCACTGCATCTTGCGCATCCAGATAGAAACTCTTCCGATCAGGAAAAATTATGGCCAAGCTAGACTCACACTGTGGGAAGCCTATAGAAAGACCAGGGCGGAGTCCGAGGATACAGAGATCAAGGACATTAAGGATTGGGTAGAGGCTATCAAATCCGACTGGGAAAAGGTCACTAAAAAGGTCACTCTCACCAACAAAACGCCCAACGTGGATAAACATCTCTTACACCTCTGGGATGCTAGACGGGGGTTGCTAAAGAGATGGAAAAGGCAGAAGCACAACAGAAAGCTCAAGCTAAAGATCGCCGAGGTCACAAAACAAGCCGAAGAATATGCGATGGAGCTCTCAAAACGGGACTGGGACCAGAAATGCAACGATCTACAGGGGACTCTAGGTTTGGCCAAGACGTGGGCATTGCTAAGGGCTCTCATAGACCCAACTAAGGCCAAATGTGAAAACCATAAGAGAATCCAAACGATCGCGCACCAATTCCAAGGTACAGACCGGGAACTGCTAGAGAAGATCAAGCAGCGATACATCGGTGACGAAACGGGCGCCGACTGCAGCTCGCCTTACACGGGAGAAGCAAATCCCACTCTTGACGAACCCATTACTATAGAAGAAGTCAGACACGCTGTTATGTCTGCCACAAAAAATACCACCCCAGGCAAGGATTGCATTACCAACGCCATGATTAGGAACTTGGACGAGAATTCAATCCACAGATTTACTGAATTCATCAACACACACTGGGAGCAGGGGACCATCCCGAAAGACTAGTCTCATGCGGATATAGTAATGATTCCTAGATCCGGAAAAACTCCCAGCCTGGAAAATCTACGACCAATTTCATTGACGTCATGTTTGGGAAAGGTATACGAAAGAATTGTGCTTCAGAGGTTGCCGACCCACCTGGAGGACAATGACCTCGTGCCGCACACTATGTTCGGATTCCGAAAACATCTATCAACACAGGACATCCTCCTGCAGATCAAGGAGAAGGTGCTTAACACGGTCCCGAAATACGGAGAAAACATCTTTCTCGCGCTCGACCTCAAAGCGGCATTCGACAATGTCAGTCACAGGGCAGTGCTAGACGGGCTCTGCAACTTAGATTGCGGGCAGAGAATACACAGCTACGTGAAAGCCTTCTTGAGTAACAGAACCGCCACCATTGGAATAGGCGGCATAAGGACAGACACCTTCCCGACCCCCAAAAAGGGAACACCGCAAGGCTCAGTGATATCCCCTATGCTCTTTAACATTGTTATGATCGGCTTAGCAAAAAAACTCGAAGAAATTGAAGGAGCCAGAATTGCTATCTATGCTGATGACATCACGATCTGGGTGACCAGGGGATCCTTAGGAGAAAAGCAAGACTGTCTGCAGAGAGCAGCAGACGCTGTCAACGCATACGCTCGACATTGCGGCCTTGAATGTTCTTCGGAGAAATCTGAGGTGTTCAGAGTCCACAGAAGAGGGTATGATCTGCACACCTCCATAGATATCTACATAGGGGAAAAGGAGATCCCGGAAGTGTCGCAAATAAAAATCCTAGGCATGCGGATACAAAGCAACTGCCGTTAAGATCAAACAATCAGGCAGCTAGCAAGTACCACCGCGCAGATCACGCGAATGATAGCAAGAATCTCCAACAGAAGACGAGGCATGTCCGAGGAGGACACATGTAGGCTAGTACAGGCCCTCGTTGTAAGCCGAATTGTATATGGCGTCCCCTACCAAATTCCGCTCGAACAGGAAAAAGAACAACTGGAGGCAATCCTGAGGAAAGCCTACAAATGCGCTCTTGGACTACCGGTCAACACCTCGACCGAAAAATTCAATAAACTGGGCACAAACAACACTGCAAGAGCACATCGAGGCCCACCTTCTCGCGCAGAAAATAAGACTCATACAGACGCAAACGGGAAGGAACACGCTAAATATACTGGGCATGAGAGATGCTTGCAGAGAAATAAACAGCACGGAACACATACCGAAAGAAATAAGAGAGATCCTTAAGGTTAACCCGATTCCGAAAAACATGCATCCGAAAATACACAAGGCCAGAAGAGAGGCAAGATCCGAGGCACGCGAAAGAAGCCTCGCAGGGAAAAAAACTTATTGTACGTCGACGCGACCACATACAAAGAACAACGCGGAGCGGTAGCCAGTCTGGTTGATCACCAGCTTAATACCAGCGCCTCGATCAAGAGCAACAACATTCTTGAGGCTGAGGAAGCGGCAATCGCTCTCGCTATCACCCACCAGGGTGAGGAGGCTACCACAAAAATAATTACGGACTCGCAAGAAGCATGCAGAAGGTATACAGCGGACGCATATCCACTGTGGCCATCCGCATACTCAAGGCAAGAAAAATCAGCTTTTCGAGATGCTTCATAACGTGGACACCAGGCCATGAGACTGTCAAAGATAACCAACGTGCCGACGCCAATGTCGGAGCATACGCCAAACGGGGGGCGCACAACGACGGGGAACCGGACGCAGTCACTAGACGCTATGGAGCCATCCTTGAACATCAAAGAGCCTTAAGGAGGATCTATCCACCTCCCCACGAAGACCTAAATAGAAAGCAGTCGGTTGCCTGGAGACAGCTACAGACTAACACATACCCCAATCTGAGTCTACTCAGTAAAATCCACCCCACTACATATGAAAATAAATGCCCACTATGCGGAGAACCCCCTACGCTCTACCATGTTACATGGGCCTGTCAAGAAACACAGGTAGCACCAATAAACACCACACCAACACCGGAGCAGTGGGAGGCTGCGCAGTCCTGCTCGATGCCTGACGACCAGCTCAAGCTGATTGACAGAGCGCGCAAGACGGCAAAGGCCACTGGGGCCCTGGACTGAGGGCCCCACCAACGCCGGGAGAATTCCCTTTGTGTAAATAAAGTTTTTCATTCATTCATTCCCGAGAACTTCTCGAATTTTATTGCGAAAACAATATTACTTTCAGCCCTTCGCGTAGCGAGGCGGTAGCTACCATCGACCTTTACCGTGACCTTTGGCGCGCCGCCAAGCACAGCTGCGCAAAAACAGGGGCCCCAACTCGCACCGTCAACTCGCGAGGCGGTAGCTACCAACCGCAGCCTAACTCCCGCTCCCTCCGTGAGGGAGTGCTACAGCCGGACTGACGTCATCCCATCTGCCGCAAAAACAGGGCCCCCAACTCGCGAGGCGGTAGCTACCAACCGCGGCCTAACTCCCGCTCCCTCCGCGAGGGAGTGCTACAGCCGGACTGACGTCATCCCATCTGCCGCAAAAACAGGGCCCCCAACTCGCGCCGTCAACTCGCGAGGCGGTAGCTACCAACCGCGGCCTAACTCCCGCTCCCTCCGTCAGGGAGTGCTACAGCCGGACTGACGTCATCCCATCTGCCGCAAAAACAGGGCCCCCAACTCGCGAGGCGGAAGCTACCAACCGCGGCCTAACTCCCGCTCCCTCCGTGAGGGAGTGCTACAGCCGGACTGACGTCATCCCATCTGCCGCAAAAACAGGGCCCCCAACTCGCGCCGTCAACTCGCGAGGCGGTAGCTACCAACCCCGGCCCAACTCCCGCTCCCTCCGTGAGGGAGTGCTACAGCCGGACTGACGTCATCCCATCTGCCGCAAAAACAGGGCCCCCAACTCGCGCCGTCAACTCACGAGGCGGTAGCTACCAACCGCGGCCTAACTCCCGCTCCCTCCGTTAGGGAGCGCTACAGCCGGAGTGACGTCATCCCTAAGACTGTTGTGAGACCGTTTAGAACGACGTTTGGGGCGCCGGTTCGGGACGCCCTTACACACCAAGAGTTAAGCCCAACGTTGACCTATGGCCGGTAGGAGCTGCAGTTGTGCCACATGCTCCTAAAGCCAAGAAGAATTATGGGGCTGCAGCCACAGCTACCGCCGGGGGTGCAACGTTGGATACTATAGGAGGTGGCCTAGCCGCAGGTGGAACCAACGCAGTCTCCAGGGATGCTTTCATTTCTGCTGGCGTAAAGAATGCCGTTGCAGCCGATGCCGGAGCGGCAGTTGTACATTCTGCCTTAACCTCACCCACAACCGAGTATATCGTTGCAGCCACGGCACTCCTTGCCTCGCTACTAGTTATACATAGAATAACTAGGTAGAACCTCGCAATAAACAATGGTTGAACCATATGTCGTGACCATAGTGAATCTCTGCATAACCATAAGCGTAACCACAAGCACCACAACCAGCTACACCACCAGCTGAACCTAGGCGTAGCCATAGCTATTACTTTCACAATTACCAGGCTTAACCAAGCTAAGCAACTGCGACTTTTTTTTATTGCGAAAGCAATATTGCTTCACTTTCTGCCATTGATGGTCGTGGCGCCTCCTCACACAGCTGCGCGCCACGTGACCGTGAGACGTCACGACAGACCGCGAGATGGGGCCCGGGCTCGCGCTATCGATGGCTGAGGTAAGGCTTCACAAGAACCGGAGCGGTGACGTCATGCTGTTGCCATGTGACCGCGGGACGTCACGACAGACCGAGAGACTGGGAGCCAGCTAGCGCTATCGATGGCGGAGGTAAGGCTTCACAGGACGACTGCGCCGCTGCCGAGAGAAAGCCCTCGCTAGAGCGGGATAAAACGGGGGCTGCAGCTGCACTCCTGTCAGTGCGCTATGTCGGATGGTGTGTACAAGACGAGGCTGGAACGATCTGCTGCGGCCAAGCGACGGCGCCGTGCCGACGAAACAGACGAAGAGCGGGAGGAACGGCGAGCAAAACACCGTGCGTATGTATCAGCCTGGCGAGCACGCCGGTCATGATCGCTTGATACGGAACGGCCAAGTGAAACTTCGGAGACATTCTAGATTTAGTAATGTATAGGCATTCCGACGACTATGTTATCACCGATGTACAGGCCAAAAGCCATTTCTTACGGATCACCAAAGCGTATTCATCGGATTAAATAAAGCAAAATTACAGCAGAACCATGTTGTGTCCAGAGTGAATCCATGCATAAGCCATACGGGGAAACCATATCGAAACTAGCAGCTGAACCAAGGCGTTGCTTTCGCAATCTTCCAGGCTTAACCAAGCTAAGCCACAGCCAATTTTTTTTTTCTAATGTTTAGTTGAGAGAATAATGTGTCGGCTCGCTATAGGACGAACTCCGGCGTCAAGCGCCGGCGCATCCCTTTTGAACACCGGAGCGGTGGCCTTGTGGACATCCCTGCCGCACAGATGCTGTCTCCTCTCCTCTTTGCTATATATTTGAAACCATTGTGTAGAATGGTAACTGCTAACGAATACATCCGTGGTTTTAAGCTGGGAGTATGTGAAGTGAAAATATTTGCATACGCTGATGATGTGGCGCTTTTTTGTGAAGACCGCGAAAGCGTTTCGGCAGCTTTGAAAGTAACACAAAGGTATTGCAGGCAGACTGGTAGTGCTGTTAATTTAAAGAAAAGTCTCGGAGTCTGGCACGGGGAATGGGAAGAGGAACCGGAAATTTTCTGTGGAGTAAGATGGGCTACAAAGCCCGGAGTTTATTTGGGAGTCCCATTGGACAAATACGGGGCATATACGAATTACTGGAATGAAAAAGTGGAAGAAATACGGGAAAGGACGAAAGGATGGATGGGACGTAACCTCTCTGTTTTAGCCCGTGCGACTGTATGCAATACCTTTTTGGTGGCAAGAATAATGTATTTACTTCAAGTATTGTATTGTGTTCGAATCAATATACAAAGGTTTCATCGTGTATTTGCGGTCTTCATTTGGTCGTCCAACTGGGAACGAATTAGCAGAGATAATCGCTTTCGGCGAGTTAAAGACGGAGGGTTGTCTCTAATGCATCTATATGTGCGCCAGATGGTTTTAAGGTTTTGTTTCCTACGTGACCAAAAAGATGCATTCCTGAGAAGCTTTATGCAAATCATACTATCCAGTGCAATTCCAGAGTTTATAGTCTCTTCATGCTCTGCTCGGGGATACACTGTGTCACGCTTCCTGCGAGAAGTGGTGTGGTCGTTTAGGTTTTGCGCGCGCGGTACTCTGTAGAGCATTTAGCGACGGTACCACCTAAGCGGCTGTACAAGGATCTTATTTCACAATCGTTCCCAGCTCCATTGTACAGAACCTTATACTGTGAAGGTCCAGGGAAAGACGTGCTCAAGCGAGTTAAAAACATGACTGTTGCACCGGGCGTAAAAACATTCTTTTTTAAATTGCATACAGGAACCCTCCCAGTCAAAACATGGATGGAAGAAAAGGGCCTTTGTGTACCTTGGGGCTCAAACTGTCTACTATGCAGGAAACCTGAAACAGTTGAGCACGTGTTCCTGGATTGTTGGGATGCGGTGTTTTACTGGGATGTGTTACAAAGGAGACTTAGAAAAGACCTGCCATTGATGCCACGTCGAATTCGGTACTTGACAACTGTTAATGATGATTTCCAGTATGACCTCATCATGCTATTGGGCCTTCACAGTATTTGGAGGAGTAGGATGGCTTATAGACACTGCGATATCGATGCACGATATGTATGTGATTATTTTGTTGAACAAGTGTATAAACTAAAAGAAATTTTGAAGCAGCAAGACGCTGCGGAGGAGGTCTTGAGTCTGATGGGCGAACTTGTGGTAATGAAAGTCCATTAGACACGGTTGTCAGCCAAGGGGCATGGCAACCACGATCTTTTGCTGATGTATTTGTACCAATTCATGCAATAAAGAAGAAAAAAGAGCGGTGGCCTTGTGGTAGAGCATTCGCCTCGCATTCGGGAGGTACCGGGTTCGATCCCTGGTGCCGCCGGTTACCCACCGGTTTTTCAATGGGTACTAGGTTTCCCCCGGTCTGGTGCTTGGCTCTTCTGGGGTGAAATCCTGGGGTGAAATCTGGGGTGAAAAAAGGGCCGAATAATGGGCTTTTGCCGCACAAGGCGGACTTATGGTTGTCCGATGGCGGAAGCGATCACTGCCACATCGGAGCAACTGTTATATGTTCACTGTGGTTATTTTTGTGATGTGGCGTCACAGAAGCCACGCTGAGGCGCGCCGCTCTCCCATCCGCGCAATGTACCCAGCCTTGCAGAGGCTGCACCTCGTCATCTGGAAGTAGCTGTCTGGACAGTTAGAAAATGACGGCGAGGTGCGGTTTTTGCGGCGCTGGCACGCGCGCTTCTATGTAGTACTGGGGAGCAGACTTGATGTGCCTGTCGTACTTTAATAGACCCCCCCCCCACCTTGTTTTCCTCTCTGGGCAATCATGTTTTTAAGTTTATTATGTATAAGTACCCTAATGTGTTTTGTATAGTGCTTTGGTCTGTGAGTAATGTGCGCCTTTGTTTGTATGTATGTATGTATGTATGTATGTATGTATGTATGTATGTATGTATGTATGTATGTATGTATGTATGTATGTATGTATGTATGTATGTATGTATGTATGTATGTATGTACACAATAAATTCTCTTTCCACATTGTCGACGTGTACAGTGTTTTATATAGTGCTATTGTTCTGTGGGTAATGTGTGTTTTTTGTATGCATGTGTGACACGCTAAATTCTCGTTGTGTGTCGAAGTGTTAACCTTTGAATCAAAACTTGCGGCGGGTCAGTATCCGCATGACAACAAGCTGGAGACGACGCCCACTCCAAATGTTTAATCTGCAAATCTGGAGGCTCTACTGAACGCCGCACGCCTTCTGCACTCAGCGGTTTCCGCCCCCGTCCTCAGGAGTAAGGCGGCCCCCAGTCTGGTGTTGCGGTAGCAAGACGCCCTGACTCCGCGAGGCCGCAACGTCTGAGTGCGGGTCGCGCTACAAACGACAACACGCGTCAGCTTTCCGGCACAGAGATCTGTGTATCTCTGAACGCGTCAGCGCCACATAAGAAGCTGCGAAAGGCACCAGATGGCACCGACAGGGACTTCTCGGATGACGAGTCGTAGTCACCATGGCGCCGCATCTCAGGCTCAACGGCCGCAACCTCCTCCTTCTCCTCGCCTGTCTGGTGGGCCACCGCTTCTTGCTCCGAGCTGCTAACCACCTTGGCTTCGTCTCTGCAACTTGCCAATGGTGAACTGTGCGTGTGCCGCGAAGTGAGTGAGTGAGTGAGTGTGTGTGTGTGTGTGTGTGTGTGTGTGTGTGTGTGTGTGTGTGTGTGTGTGTGTGTGTGTGTGTGTGTGTGTGTGTGTGTGTGTGTGTGTGCGACTGTAGTTTTGATTGCACAGCCGCAGGATCCGCACGGCCCATGTCGCGGCCCGCGCGAGCTCACAGATATCAGCACTTCGTCTCCTCCTGGCCGCCCCTGCGCAGCTGTAGCTGAGGCCTCAACGCCGAGTATCAGCTGCGCGAGCGCCTCCCTTGTGCGGACGCGTTCACAGACTCAGCCCAAAGAACTTTTCCATAAGTTTGTTACGTTCTCCTGTGTTCCGTTGTTTCTGCAACATATATATTGCAATCGAGATTCTTTTCCACCTCCTCTCATACTATCTGGACCTGGGTGGACTGGATTGGCCTGGTGCTGAGGGGGAAGAACAGCGCCTGCTCGACCAGCAGGCCATCGATGTATTAGGCGGATAATTATTGCGCCTCAATAAAGTCTTCTACTAGAAGCCAATTAACAGTCGGCGAGGCCAAGGAAAGCATTGGGGATATAACTTTAGGTCCTTTTTTTTAATGTTTACTTAGATAATCAAAGAAATTAGTCATGTAATCTTGTATAGGGGAAGATAATTAAACACAAAGTAGCAGAAAAAACAACGTTCCGATGGTGGGAATCGAACCCACGACCTCCGAATATCGCGTCCGGTGCTCTTCCAACTGAGCTACATCGGCCGCTGTCCCCCCTGCTACTTGCTTGGGTATTTATGTTGTCTGTATACCAACCTTGAGAGTGTTCACCAGCGCCACCCTCAACCATAGCGGCGGACGTAGAACGTCCTTTGTTACCGCTAGCGTCACGTATATATATATATATATATATATATATATTTCTTTGTTCCTGTTTTTTTATGGTGACCTCTTTTTGTTTTGCTTCCTTTACGCGCTGGGCTTTCGCCATCCTAATAAACAAAGAGAGGTGCATCATTTTGCTCATTTGCTTCGAGTAGATGTTTTGTTTTTGCAGGAATGTACCTTCTGCACCCCCGCCGTAGTCCTTTCCTTTCGGTCTCGCTTTAATGTTGAGACCTTTTTTTTTTTGTTAACGGACTCTCGGTGTTGAGGCCTGGGCGTGATTTTTCTCTCACCAGCATACAGGGAATGTGCTCACTGTACCATAAGACATAGATAGGCGTGCAATTGTTGCTATCGTTTTTGTAGATGCCGCTGGACTCTTTTTTTTAACCACACTAGGTTGTCTAATTTTCCGCATGCCCCCTAACCTGAGTTGCTATCTACAGAGCCTATAAACCATACAGCCTCTCCGTGGTGGTACACTGGTTGGGGTGCTTGATTATTGCGCACAGGGATACCGGATCCAATCCTGGCCACGGCGTCCGCTTTTTATTTTATTTTTTTATTTTTATTATCAATACCTCAAACGCCCCAGGAATGGGGTATTACATGAGGGATGGGCTGCTATTTCATATGAAAATAGATTCGATATCTGCTTTGAATTGAGATGGATTGGAGTGGTGCACGAAGTCGACTGGCAGATTGTTCCAGTCCCGAGCAGTCTTCACGAAGAACGAGCGAAGATGAGCTGTAGTCTGCGCTGGTGGAGGGTAGACAACTTTGGGATGGCTGGTGCGGTTTGAGAAGCGATGAGCTGGTAATATCACTGAAACATCAAGTGCTGTGTGATAAAATTTATGAAAAAGGCAATGCCTAAAGATGCAACGTCTCAAATTGGCCAAAGTGACCAAAAGTTCCGAAGCCCTGCACTACGGCGTCTATCATAGCTTGACTTGCTTCGGAACGTTAAACCACATAAAAAACCAATAAACAAACCTTACCAACCCAAATCAATAGCCCCAAATAAACACTTGCTTTCAGCTGTCTAACATGCCGTGGTGTGTTAAAGCTGTAGAGCTTAGAAAAGCAGCGTCTGTGCTTCAGCAGGGATTACCGGGTGGTGATGAGCTGCCATTTTCTGCTCTTCTGAGGATCATGTTCGTGTTGCCTCCTGCAAGATAAACACGGTTATTCTGCAGAATAACATTATAAAAATATAGTGGGACACTATACTAGCTTAAACAACACCATTCCTCTCCTTGAATTTTGCAAATAATGTTATGGGGCATCAAACTGATGAACACGAAGGGCAGTGAAAAGAAAGAGATGGCCGATGAATTGTGAGATAAATTTTAATGAATCGTGGCGGGCCTAGCGCGAGAGTTCCTGCCCGCTTCTTTCTCGTCCTAACATTACCCGCGGCCACCAAAAGCGATCGTCCCGGTCGTGGACAAGGACATTTGTCAATATCGATGAGATCCATGGCATGACGATGGGCGTGACTGGAGGGCTGAAGAAGAGGAAGACAACGCCCTGCCTGCCGGAAGAATGAACCTAAATCCTTTAACATATTTGAACACCATTTGTTGAGCAGAATCGACATGCCAACAGTCATCACTCTAACAATGTCAACTGTAAATAAAGATCACTCCCCTACCCCGGTAACCAATCCTGTACTGTGCGAGCTCTGGCCACTTTACCGCCGAAAATTCCATAATCGCTCGGTCACTTTGCCTACCTGCGATGTTTGCTTTCAATCTACTCAGTGTACCCAGACAACCTTCAGTTATCTGTTGTCCGCATTCCGGCGCCCTCCCAATTCTCACTTCTTGATTTTATATCATCTTCATCAGCCGGAATATACCCGCTGCAAGGCGAAGATCTCTCTCATTTTCCTCAAATTAACCCAGTCCTGCAGTAGCTGCATCCACCTGACACCTAGGACCTTCTTAATCTCTCCCACCCACCTAATTTTCAGCCGCTCCATTCTACATGTTTTTTCCCTCGGAAACTAATTGGCTTCTCTTTTAGACCATCGGTTGTCCTCGCATCACACTACAATTTCTGCCAATGCGCATTTCTTCTTCTTAAGTTCGGCTCGAAATTCAGTAACCCGAGTTATTTCTGTAAGTGTAATGTTCCTACATAGGAACATTACACCTACCATTTTCCTTATCATAGTCCTCTGCATTGTCCTAGAACCCTTTTCGTTGGCCTCCACGTTTGATCCACGTTGGTGACTGGTGAGATGCCACTGTTATACATTTCCGCTTCAGCGATGCAGGCAATCTGCTAGTCGTAAAGTGCGAAAAACTTCCAAATGCGCTCTATTCCAATCATATCATGCTAGTTATTTCTCTTTCGTTTTCCAGATCTGCAGTTACTTTCTGTCCCAAGTAGAGATATTCTCCTGCTGCTTCCAGCATACGCTACCTTTTTTAAGCTGCTAGTACTTCATCATTCTGTTCAAAATTGCCTTAGTCTTTTGCATATTATTCTTTTGACTTTTACCTTCCTCCTTCTCCCATCTATGGCATTAATCCTTCGTTGCAAATGTGATAAGGCAATGTTATCAGCGAATCACAGATTACTAAAATAATCGCCATCAACCCTTCTACATAAGCGCTACCATATCATATCTTTGAAAAATACGCCTTATAAAAACCTGTATAGCACTGGGTAGTTTGTGTCTCGTTGCCGAAAACGTTTCTTAATTTTACGTTTATTACTTTCTTTAAGCAAACCAGTGGTTGCTCTGCTGCCACAATAAATATCTTCCAGTACTTTCACATATCTCACCCGCACGCTTATCGCGCTATGCCTCCTGCATGACTGCTGAGGTTTCGGCTTAGTCTAATGCGCTCTCGAAGTTAACGAAGGCTTTTTATAGCGGCCGGTTATATTCCGGGACCTTTTCTATTACCTGGTTGATAGTATGAACCTGATCGATGGTAGACCAGTTCCGAAAACCGGCCTGGTCGTTTGCTTGAATAAAGTCTAAAGTTGGCTTCTCCCTTTAGCGGTTGCCTTATTAATTTGTAGGTAACGGAAAATAAGCTAATGGGCTGTAATGTTTCAAGTACTTAATGCACCAGTTCTTATGAATTAGGATAATATTACGATTCCTCCATGATAACAGTACCTTCGATGTCATCAGGCACTGCATATGGAGGGCGGCCAGTTTTTCTTGCATGATATCACCTCCGTCATTCTACCGGAATGACCGATATTCTAGTGGAAATTAAGAAAAAGAAATGGGCATGGGCAGGACATGTAGTGCGTAGAGAGGATAACCGATGGTCGTTTAGGGTAACAAACTGGATTCCAAGGGAAGGAAAGCGTAGCAGGGGGCGGCAGAAAGTTAGGTGGGCGGATGAGGGTAAGAAAGTTCGCAGGGGTGAAGTGGATGCAGCTAGCACAGAACCGGGTTAAGTGGAGAAATATGGGAGAGGCCTTCGCCCTGCAGTGGGTATAGTCAGGCTGATGATGATAATGATGACGATCCCCTCCATACGTCCTTCAACAAGTCTGTACTTTGGCAGAATTTATCTGATAGACTGTAGATAAAATACTTGTATTCATGATGTTTGACCAGCCTGGTTTGCTGTTTTAATGTTTGTCAATGCTATATCAAGAATGTTTATTTCTACAGTTCGCTGCATGATCATCTGCTTTAGTTCAACTCTTCGTTTTCCTCCTAGAAAGACGTATTCTTGTAAGATACGAGTAAGGTATTATGACGTAAGGATACCTGAAAAATGAGCTCCATGCAGTTGCGATTCCCTTAGTTATTTCCCTCTTTCGGTACGGATATGAGTTTACAACCGGCTGTAAATAGACGATTGCGTTTATAGTTTCAATATTTGCTGCATATCGGTTTGTCGTTTCCTTCCGAGAGCTTTCAATGCACTTCAGTTTTCTAAATATTTTAGGACACCTGTTACTTTGGTTCTAGTCTACATTGTTATGGCACAGTCATGATCGGTAAGTCCTTCTCTCAGTTAGGACGTGTCTGGGTAAAAAGTCATTCCTGCTCAATATTCCCCGTGTATTTACAGGAGGTGTACAATTGAAAAGTGTTGGAAATGAAGTTCCAAAAAAAACAACAACTAAGGAATGCCAAATTTTACGATGACACTTTTTACTGTGCAGAGCGATCTACTGGCACTAAATGTTTCCGGCAGCCGCCATCCTTGCTTAGGAAACAGCTGCGACTAAACTGTAGACGGGCTGTTTGAAAGCTTTTTCTAATTTAAGGGTTGTCAAACGCTTGCCTTCAAGTAGCGCCAACAGCCTTCAATTAGTACCATGGAATCTTTGTAAGTCCTCTTGGAGATGAACACGTCCTGAGTTTTCTTTTGTTTAGTTACCTATTTATAAGCAGATTGTCTTGTTCCTTTTGGCGATCAGCTTTTCATTAAACTTTTCTCTCAGTGATGCTCAGAACTATACACCCAAAATAAATTTTAGTTAGGGTTTAGCTTTAGTTAAACCGGGTAGGCTGCGTAAGGAAAGCCGACGTAGCTTCTCTTTCTATTATTTCTTCTACTTCTTTTTTATTTGGGGGTTGCGTACACGGTTACGTGTCAGTTCGATCAACTTTTGCTTATATATATCCCAGCCTGTTGAAGATGGAACGCGGCAATGGCGTACGTTTCTACTTCGGCAAATACTAGTGTTTCGGCACTAATGGGTCTAACCTGCGAGCAGCGTAGCTGCGCCCTGTTCCCGCCAGTGCTTCCAAATGCCAAGAAAAAAGCGCAGTGACATGTGCACATTTTTCGCTTTTGGTTTAATTTTACTAACATGGCTAAATAGGCTGCACCACCCCCGCCTTCAGCTGCCATGCGCACAAGTAGACGAAACCCAGTACTTGTCGTGCCAATGTCGCACCTCCGCACGCTGTTACGACCATGCATCCGCATTTGCGCGCTCTATTGTTCGCCTGTGGGCTTGAATAAGTGCTGTGGATATGTGGTGATGGTCCAATGGCTCTAAGTGAGCCTGTTTCCAGGAATCCTGTTTTGTAAGCCTGTTTTGCTTTGTGGACACCCTGCAAATGCAAAATTGACCCTGTCAAGAGAACGTCTGGAAAAACACAAAGAAACGTCCCCCTGCGGGAAATAGCCGGAAGTGCTTTCGTTCAATTGTTCACCCTTCCCGTCGAGAAGCGCTATGGTCAAGTAAGGAATGCCTACTGTACAAAGGAGACAACAGAGTGACAAGTCCGCTGACGTGCAGGACAAGAAAGGAGCATGACGCATACGGCCATTAAATGATTTCCCGGGAATGCAGGAAAGATTTGCAATTGTCGAAAACGGACAATGCTGGGAGCGTATGCGGCGCCCACGTGCACTTGGGTTTCTGAGAAGTAAATCCACTTGCCGGAACCAGCTGCCTATCGATTCTTGGCTGAAGAATAGAAATGTACCTCCTCGCCGTTCCCAAGCTTTTCCCGCCAACAAGTGACCAGGCTCAACGAAACAATGCCGGGCCAGTCAGTGCTTCAGACCATCAGTGCAGTGATGTGTTCGATTGGATGCCGATATCTGAGGGGCGTGCCCTGGATTTGGTTGGTCAGCATCTTCAGAGAGGGGCTGGACATAGGGGGTTTTAAGGACGCTGCAGAGCACGAAATGTCGCTCTGAGCCCTGGGTAAACGGCTCATCCAGTCGCTTCTCGCTATGAACTCTTAACGCTTGTCATTTTGCTGATGTACCCTTCTTTTTCGTGTAAATATTGTAAATAAGTTTTCTCAAAGTGCCATTAAACCTGCTTGTACATATTTCACCAACTTCGAAGATTCAGTCCTTCTTCAACCCCGAGTCTCTGCACGCTACCAAGTGAAGGCCGGGTCGACTTAGTCCCAGCGTCACGACTACTGGTGACCAGCGTTGGGATCTGAATCTACAAGCCACAACATCTGATGACTGGAGGTGGGATCTGGATCTACAAGCTACAACATCTGGTGATCTGACGTGGTATCTCAAGCAACAAGCAGGAGCAACAATCGGCCAACAAGAAAGCAGCTCGGAACATCGATCGCATGTGTGGGTGAGTGTTTGGCTTTTCTTCTGATGTGGACCAGGTTCTAGAACAGGGTTAGATTTTAGAACTGGTAAAAAGTGTTGAAACGCCTTTAGGTTTGGTAGTTTGCACTGTTGTTTTGGAAGTAGCCGACACTCGGAGCGATCATGGACCTACAAAAGCTGCAGAAACCGGAACTGTTGCAATTGTGTGAGGAATTGGGAATTGATACAAGTGGTTTGGCACGAAAACCTTTGATTATAAAGGCAATCACAGATTTGGGAGCCGATGATGAGGAGCTCAGTGAAGCATGGAACCTCATCGCCCAAAAAAAGGAGGAGCAGCTCAGACAGCAGAAAGAGCGGGAAAAAGAGGAAAAGAGGCGTGAGCGTGAACTTGAGAGGGAAAAAGAGGAAAGGGAGCGCGAACGTCAGAGGGAAAAAGAGGAAAGGGAGCGTGAACTTGAGAGGGAAAAAGAGGAAAGGGAGCGTGAACTTGAGAGGGAAAAAGAGGAAAGGGAGCACGAACGTGAGAAGCTTGAAAGAGAAGCAAAAAAGCTGGACCAAGAAATTGAGCTCCGGAAATTAGAACTAGAGTTGAGCAAGAGGTCGGGCGATTGTCCCCAGCTAGCGGTACCTCGTCTCAACAAGGAGGCAGATTTCAAGATGTCAAAGTACATGCAGCCATATGTGATATCAGGGGATATCGGTCTGTATCTGGCTAACTTTGAGCGAACCTGCGAAAAACTGTCCTTCCAGCGAGACACTTGGTCTCAGAGATTATTGACGGTTCTGCCCTGCGAGGCAGCGGAGGTTGTCGCGCGGCTAAGCAAGGAGGACGCGGACAACTACGAGAAGGTCAAAGCTTGCCTTCTGAGAAAGTATAGGCTTAGCGCCGAGGCGTTCAGACAACGTTTTCGGAAAGCTACTAAGTCCAGGGACGAGAGTTACCCTGAATTCCTATACAATTTAAGAGTTAATTTGGGCGAGTGGCTAAAGAGCACTGATTCCTACAGTGATAGGGACGCTGTAGTCGAGCGAATTCTTTTGGAGCAGTTTTATAACTGCCTCCCAGAAAAAGAAAGAAATTGGTTACAGGACCGAGGCGACATTAAGGCGGCAACTGAAGCTGCCGAACTCATTGAGGAGTACGCTTCGCGCCGACAATTCAGCAGCAGCAGAGCAGTGGATAGGCCCCGCAATCCCAAGTTGAGTGTGAATAACCGTCAGAAAAGGCACTTTGCTAGATTTGCAAACGAAGAAAGGAAGGCTTCTTCAGGCAAACGCCCTAGAAAGGACGGCAGTGAGAAAAGTGGGGAAGTGACCAACGCGCAGAACACAAAGAACAAGCTTGGGGCTAGGAAGCCGCTCACATGCTTTAGGTGTAATGAGCAGGGTCACATTGCCGTCAACTGCCGGAAAGAAAAGATTGCTTTCTCGTATGTCAGGGACTGCGATGAAAATATTAAGCTTTTGGAACCCTACCTGCATGACCTAGTAGTCAACGGGAAGCCTTGCAAGGTACTGCGCGATTCGGCCGCAACGATGGATGTTGTCCATCCGGCGTATGTGTCGCCTTCCGACTATACAGGAAAGTGTGCGTGGATCCGCCAGGTAGTGGAGGAACAGAGTGTGTGCTTGCCAATCGCGAACGTGGTCATCGAGGGCCCTTTCGGCAAGTTGACAACCGAGGCTGCCGTTTCAGGAAAGCTTCCTAAGTGCTATCCGTATTTGTTCTCCAACAAATCGGACATGCTACTGCGAAAGAGGGGCATCCTTTTCGGAGACAGAGTTGTGCAAGCCTTAACACGTTCAAAGGCGCGAGAACTAGCTACACTGCTCATTCCAGAAGAATCCACAGCGGAGGAAACGGCAGTTAAAACAGTGGTAGATGCGGAAGATAGCAGGTCAGAAAGCTTTGAGAGCGAGGCATCTCAGATAAGTCTACTTGAAAGTGAGCTTGATGAGACGCGGAATGAGGACGTTCTTGAGAGTAACCTCTTGCCGCCAGTGTCTAGTAATCTCACGAGACTTTTAAGTGGAAGCCGAGAGGACTTAGCTATGGAGCAAGCCAATGATCCTAAGATACAGGAGCTTCTCAAAGGGACGGAGCAGATAGGAGAACTAAAGAAATCCCAGCTGTCCGATCTGGGCGAAATAATAACAGAGTTTGAGGCCTGGTTCGTGGACAGGCCAGGCAGGACTGATTTGACTGAGGACGATATTGAGCTGACTTCAGACGTGCCAGTGCGATCAAGGTGCTACCGATTTTCTCCAAGGCAAAGAGAAATTCTGGATAGGGAAGTAACTCGCATGCTGGAATTAGGAGTAATAAAACCCTCGGAAAGCGATTATGCTTCGCCTATGATCTTAGTAGAAGCTCCAGGTAAAGACCCTAGGCCTGTGGTAGACTACCGAAAGCTAAATTCTCTCACCAGGGATCAAGTGTATCCTATTCCGAATATCGAGGAGAGAATAGAACAGGTCAGTAGAGCGGCATATGTGACTACGCTGGACCTTACTCGAGGATACTGGCAAGTACCGCTCACTGAACGCGCCAGCAGATACGCGGCTTTTGTCACTCCGACGGGCAGCTACCAGCCAACAATGATGAGTTTCGGGCTCAAAAATGCTCCATTTTGTTTTTCCCGACTCATGGATAGGGTTTTGAAGGGGTGTGAAACATTCGCGGTGCCTTATTTAGACGACATTGCGGTTTTTTCCGACTCATGGGCGGACCATATGGTACATCTAAGAGCTGTACTGAGCCTTTTGCGTCAAGCTGGACTAACCGTAAAGGCCGAGAAATGTTGCCTGGCAAGGGCGACCGTGGACTACTTGGGTCACAATGTAGGTCAGGGTTTCAGGAAACCCAGCGAGATTAAGATTTCTGCGGTAGCAGACTATCCGCGGCCGAGCACGAAGACGGAAATTCGAGCATTCCTAGGTCTGACTGGATACTACAATCACTACATCCCTAACTATTCAGCTTTGGCCAGCCCTCTGACCGACGCTCTCCGCAAGACAGAACCGACAAATGTAGTCTGGGACGAACAAAAGGAAGCCTCCTTCGTAAACCTGAAGGCTGTGCTGATTAGCCGTCCGGTATTGCGAGCTCCAGACTATAACCGAGAATTCACGGTCCAGTGTGATGCCAGTGATCGAGGGCTAGGTGTTGTTCTCTGCCAGAGAGATGACGACGGTAATGAGCACCCCGTGCTCTACTTGAGCAGAAAACTGAGTTCTAGAGAGAGGGCTTATTGCGCCTCAGAGAAAGAGTGCGCTTGCATTGTATGGGCCATTCAAAAATTGCAGTGCTATCTTGGAGGGGCCAAATTCACCGTAGAGACGGACCATTGTCCCCTGGCTTGGCTGCAAACTGCGACATCGAAGAACAGTCGCCTTCTTAGGTGGAGCTTGATTTTTCAGCAGTACAATTTTGAAATAAGATACAAAAAGGGGAAGTTAAATGGGAATGCGGACGCGCTTAGCCGCTGTTTCTAAGCAGTCCGAGGTGTTCCTCACCATGTATCCAAATTGATAATCAGGTTTTTATTTTTTTTTTTCGTGCTATTGTATATGTGTGACTTTGTAAAGCAGCACGTTTGGTTTTCTAGGAATACGTGGGTCCTGAACGTCTTGAGTGGGCTTTTCTCGAACAACAATGGCAGTTTTCTTTTAACCTGGTCTCTTCAGACGGGAGCCGAGTGCTTGTTTAGACATGTGGTTGAGTTTCAGACAGCTCGAGCAATTTGGCCTACGACAATCAAGACAACGCGACAAGCAACAGCGAGCTTCAAGCGTTCACGTGCAGGCCATTAAGTCGTCTCTTCATGCAGCAGCTGCGACTGCTGTCCTCCGAGACTCTTCTGGCGGGGGAGGAGGCTGTTACGACCATGCATCCGCATTTGCGCGCTCTATTGTTCGCCTGTGGGCTTGAATAAGTGCTGTGGATATGTGGTGATGGTCCAATGGCTCTAAGTGAGCCTGTTTCCAGGAATCCTGTTTTGTAAGCCTGTTTTGCTTTGTGGACACCCTGCAAATGCCAAATTGACCCTGTCAAGAGAACGTCTGGAAAAACACAAAGAAACGTCCCCCTGCGGGAAATAGCCGGAAGTGCTTTCGTTCAATTGTTCACCCTTCCCGTCGAGAAGCGCTATGGTCAAGTAAGGAATGCCTACTGTACAAAGGAGACGACAGAGTGACAAGTCCGCTGACGTGCAGGACAAGAAAGGAGCATGACGCATACGGCCATTAAATGATTTCCCGGGAATGCAGGAAAGATTTGCAATTGTCGAAAACGGACAATGCTGGGAGCGTATGCGGCGCCCACGTGCACTTGGGTTTCTGAGAAGTAAATCCACTTGCCGGAACCAGCTGCCTATCGATTCTTGGCTGAAGAATAGAAATGTACCTCCTCGCCGTTCCCAAGCTTTTCCCGCCAACAAGTGACCAGGCTCAACGAAACAATGCCGGGCCAGTCAGTGCTTCAGACCATCAGTGCAGTGATGTGTTCGATTGGATGCCGATATCTGAGGGGCGTGCCCTGGATTTGGTTGGTCAGCATCTTCAGAGAGGGGCTGGACATAGGGGGTTTTAAGGACGCTGCAGAGCACGAAATGTCGCTCTGAGCCCTGGGTAAACGGCTCATCCAGTCGCTTCTCGCTATGAACTCTTAACGCTTGTCATTTTGCTGATGTACCCTTCTTTTTCGTGTAAATATTGTAAATAAGTTTTCTCAAAGTGCCATTAAACCTGCTTGTACATATTTCACCAACTTCGAAGATTCAGTCCTTCTTCAACCCCGAGTCTCTGCACGCTACCAAGTGAAGGCCGGGTCGACTTAGTCCCAGCGTCACGACAACGCATAATAGCAGAAATGGCAGCTAGTGGCAGTTGGAATGGGTTGTAGAACTTACTCAGCTCTTCGCACACGGAGCTACGAACCAGATCGCGCAAAGCATATACGCTGCTTGAAAAATACGCAAGAGGATCGTAAATCGCGGCACGCTGTTGTACCTTTTCCATTGTAGTAGCCTCAGCAAGGAATTCGTTGTCAGCTGAAGGTAGGTTGCGCACAAGGCCTACAAATAGCTGCTCTTTCCCGCTACGCATTAACTGTCTCACTTTTTGTTACAGGGTAGGATCGGCTCGCCCGTAGAGTCGTCAAATATTTAAGCGCAACAGAGACAACACACAGACAAGATAGGACAGGACTTGCGCTACTCCTGCGTAAGTCCTCTCCTATCTTGTCTGTGCGTTGTCTCTGTTGCGCTTAAAGTTTTGACAGCTATGCACCAACCTGCCCCGCTAAGTGTCTTACTAAAGTATCTCGCCTGTAGAGGCAATCATCTTTCATGTACACCTGGACACTCTCGTTCAGCATCTGGAAGCGTGAGTGGAGGGCCCGTTCTACATGTTTGCGGCAATCTGTGCTAGTGTAAGCCTCCAGCAGTTAACAGAATTCTCGTCATGATGTTAAAACTTGCTCGCGGTCTTGGAACCAAGTACGGATGCCTAACTTGAGACTGCAGTAGAAGTTCCTTAGGTTGACAGCATCGCCCCACTGGTTTAAAGCAGTGACACGTTGAGCCTCAACGAACCAGTCCTGCATATCCTCCAAAATATTCTCGTGGAACGACGTGGAAAGAGAGGATGTAGTTAAAGGCCGGAGCGACGCCGGCGACTTGCTGAGATGGAGCACTAGGTATCATGACGGTGGATAATGGCTGAAGCTCCGGAGACAGTCCCTGGAGCCGTCGACTGAAGTGATGCAATGGGGTACCGAAGGGTACAGGGCTCGCGCTACGTCTTGCGGATTGAGCCTCTCTGATAGGCAAGCAATTTACCGGATGCCTCCACCAGAATGTCACATACTCGGTGACTCGGGATATCAAGGAGCTTTTATGACAAGGGGTCAGCCTGCGGGAACGTGAGGAGCAGTGCACATGCACAAACGGCACTTCATTATGCTTCCATCCTCAGTCACGCGCCACCTGGCAATGCTAGGTGGCATATCAACATTCCAGCACACATTCTGCTTTTTATCAGGTTCTTGCGCACCAGTTTGAGTTCTAGAAAACGGGTCGATGAGCCATGGTCCCGTCCGACGAATGACAAATCCACGCTCTTAAAACACCGGTTTATTCCGGATAAATGAAAAAGCATTCAATAAAAAGAAACAACATTGGGTGCCACTGCTCTGGAAACGTGCTGTCGAAACACGTGACAACGAAACACCCAGAATAAAGAGAACGAGGGTCAGAGCTTTACCACGGCAACAGAAAACACACTGCGGAGTGAATACGACGAGTTATTAGGCCAGAGCGCTAGCGGCTGTACAAGAAAATTGCTCCTCACGTAGCAGGAACTCACACAAATATGCCTAAGCCATTTCTGCAGGCACTGCTTCCACCTTTGTCTGACAGGTCTTCGTTTGCTCTCCCGTGAACATCCCGTTGGCCCGTGACGCTCGCTGTCCGCCCCTGGCTGGCCTCGCGCTGGGCAAAAAGCCGCTAGCCTTGCTTTCTATGCTTTTATCTGCCCTCGTTTCGCGCCGATCACCCCCCCCCCCCCCATGTGACAGTATGCGTTGCTGTTGTAATTGTGAATTAAATGGCGCTTACATGCATCTGGTGCGTAATTCATCCCAGGAAAAAGAGACATACTGCCCGCTTCCTTCAGGTATCTTGAGCAATAAACACAACAGGTACTCGATGAGACTAATATTCCGTAGGGCCTACAAAATCAGCGGGACTGCAAAAGTAGTCCTAATGGTTTTCCACGCCTATCAGAATATTGAAACCTATGAGCGCACTAGTATTACTGGCCCACATGTTTTAGACGATACAATTGGACCTATAAAACCATAACATATAAACGCAGTAATCTTCAAGACACCAATAACCCGGCAGACGTATAAGACCTGTAGTCTAAAAGTACAAGCGAGATTGCAGCGTACAGTGTCAGATGTATCTGCGTACTTGCGTCGTCAGGGGCTTGAGCCATCGCCAACAAAACGCATCGTCTTGGCTTTTGCACACAAGTTGATGATGTGGTACCTTTTGACAATTGATGGTCGTGACATTCCTTACGTGACACATCATAAATTCTTGGTTGTGACTATAGACCGCGACCTGTCTTCGTCGAAGCACATCTCTCACTCGACAGTTTTGCACACGTTGTGAGATTTATAGCTGGCAAATCCTGGGTTCCGTCTGAGTGATATTTACTTCGTCTGTACCAGGCGCTTGTGAGTGGATATCTAAGATATAGCGCGCCAGTTCATTCCGGGAAACGACGTAATGTCCTGCCAAGACAGGAAAGCGCTAAGGCGCGAGCAATAAGGGTGGGCTTGGGTGTGCCCTGTAAGACTTAAACGTGGGGGAAGTTTTATAGAGCTCGCGCCTGCCCCGCAAGCTTTCATGTCCAACATGAGCCACTGCAGGTATATTTGCGACACAAAGCTAGGCATAATAACCACTCCCTGGGCAACATTTGTAGCGTGCGTCCAGATGCATCTTATTTGAAAGATATAGGACGCAATGAAATGTAATGCGTACAAACTACATGTCCCACCAAATTTCGGCAGTGACATTATGGACAATTCCAAATCCTAACGTGCGTGAACATATTCCATGTATACCAAAAAAATTGCACATCGCAAGAGCTGCACCCAAACAGTTGACACTGTCATATATCTCATCTATGCATAGTGAATCATTATTTTTTGTCAACGGCTCAGTGTCGACCACCTCTTCAGCAGCGGCGTATGTATGCCTGGAAGCGCGTACGGCCAACGCTTGAAAATTATGCATAAAATATCCTCCATGGTAACTGAATTGGCAGGCATAAGCGAGGCCATCCGCTAGATTGGTCCGCAGAAATCAAATAACTAGACAGTATTCTGCGACTCGAAACCTGCACTACAGACTATAAAAATGTACATGAAAAAGTACATATGATCAGTTAGTCGGAAACATTGTTGTTCTGCTTGCTGAGGCCTTCCAGCGTAGCCACGCCGTCAAGTTTCAACGGATCCCCAGTCATTGCGATATTGCAGGAAATGAAAGTGCTGATGCAGAAGCCAAGGTGGCTCATGAAGATCAACCTTCCATACACATATCTTTCTCAAGGAATGACGCCGCAGCCTTAATGGCTCATTCAATAGTCTGCTATGCATCTACACTGGGACGATGCAAGCCATCAGCAGGACCCCATCTCTCAGATAGATGCAGGCTCGCAACTTCACGTACCATCTAAAGATATGCGACATCAATGAACTCTGCTCCATCGGTTACGGCTTGGAGTCGTGTACACCAAGGCTACCTCCACAAGATCGCAGTTGAAGCAAGCCCGAGTGCATGAACTGCAACATTCCAGAGACAATGTTTTCTATTATTTGTGAGTGCCCTACCTATAGAGACGCGACGAGGACTTTGAAAAATACTCTCAAGCAGTTGTACAGCAGCCCTCTCTCTGAGGAAAACCCTAGGTGCCAAAGCGAAACAAACGAATAACAGGTGCGGGATAAAGGCCCCATTCGATTTTTTTAAATGAAACGGACCTAGGTTCCCGCCTGTGACATTTGCGTGTGCCATGAAGTGAGCGAGTATCGCACGTGCATAGGCGCTTGTGCTGAAACGTGTCAGTGCACTTTAAGCTTTTTCTGCTGAAGTGACTCGTGTGCCAGCTTCCGCGTTTGTGCCGACATGTGGGTTCAGTGACAAACGGTGCGTGCGTGTCCAAGACATATGTGGTACGTGGCGTTCTATGAGTGTGCATGGTCTCCTCAAGTGCGCGAGTAGCAAACGTGTATGTGGTACTTTGAGGTTTTCTGATAAAGTGCATCATGTGCGTTTTTCTGCATTTGTGCTGGCATGTGAGAGTGCATTTCTGTCCAAGAAATGTGCATCATATGGCGTTTCACGAGTGTCGTTAATTGTGTGCTTGGTCTCCTAAATAACTCGGACCACTAGTGAAACCTCAGTGTACTATATCATAACCCTCAATCCAGACCCTACCTCTCTTTTACTTTCTCTTACCCCCTTCCCTAGTGTGTAGTAGCAGACCGGGGTCACTTTACTGCCCGCCGACCTATCCACCTTTCTTCTCATTAAACTACTCTCGCTCATATAGCAGATCTATAAGACCAATGTAAATAATCTGATGCCCTATCGGTTTGCTACTGAGGTTTTTTAGCTAGGGAAGTTTCTTTGACACAAAGGAAGGTAGTAAGCGTCTATTCTGTAACCTGCTTGTATTTCTTGTTAAAATTAGATAACTGGCCTGCGTTGTAGACACCATATTTGCATTTTTTTGTCAGTTGCATAGATCAATAATCTGAAGAATTAGCAAATAATAATTCCAGGACGAAAGTTCTTCTATTATTGGCATGCCTCTTCTGTTTAGAACCAGAAATGGAAAATAAGGAGCCTCTCTCGTTGCGGGTGTGTTTGTTTAGAGGTTTTAGGCTGAATAAAAGTTGTTATGCTCATTTGGAGACGCTATAACGGAACGTCAAAAGCTCTCCAGGTCATGTGCTCCGCACCAAGAATCTAGCCCCGGGCGAGCTGCTTTCGAAACGCTATATTTATAATAGGTAATGGTTGCGATGATGCCAAAGGCACCACTCCTCCCCCGCACACACACCCACCTTCGTGCCATATATCTTAGGCGCAATAATGAGCACAGCTTTATACAAATGTTCAGGTTTTTGAGAGCATGCTTTTCTATGCGGAGAGTACGTCCCTTCTGACTACCTACAGCAAGCAATAAATGACTTTTTTGAAGCCAAGAATACCGAGAAAAACAATGTAACATCTTTTCTGTCTCGAATTAGGAATATTAAACACAGATGAAACCACCCGTAAGTTTAGCGCCTCCATGTATTTTCACAGGAGCACATGACACTTTACTTCTTGTCCTTTCTTTCACTGAATATAACATGCTGAATTAAAAAAGGCGCCTCTCGAATAGGAAAGGAAAGCGAGGTCTCTGGTTTGTTTAAAAAGGCTTGCATGTGTTAAACCACACCAGCACTTTAAGTCTCCACCCAAGTGTGGAGAAATTATTGTGCTGCTGGAAAACAGATGACCACAGAATGCATTGTGTTTTTAAACTTGAATCGCAGCGCCTTTTTTATTCATTTGTTGGTACGTTACATATGTGGGACAAGGTTCCCTAAAGGGTTCGTAAAACGAACACAGTGTGTCTTGTACACTTTAGTGCCTTGGCTCGGCCTCTTTCGAAAGACAGCGAAGACAGACAGGAGCTCTTGCAAGACCTCAGACATTGGAGAGTACATGCAATACTCAAGAGCACACTGTAAATCCGAGTCGGAAGAATTCGCTTAGCAACATTACTTTTGCACGGTGGTTAGGTGCAGGTCTGTCCAATGTGAACACCCCTATTCGCGGTTTTTCGTCCGTTGACATCGTTGTTCATTTTATCAGGGCATAAATAGTGTTGTTGCGAGAATAAAGTAGATTATAAATGGTTAAAAGAAAAAAAAAAGTTTGGCCGATCTATAATTTAAAAAGTGAGCGATGGTGCGGCCTCTGAGTTCAATAAATGAGTGCGGGTTGTTAGTGAAGAAACTCGCTGCTGCAGGGTGCCTAATCCTCCTTGGCTTCAGCGCCAGTTGAACCCTTAATTGTGGAAGCGCTTTCTTCTCAAGGTTTCAGCGTCGCAGACCACAATGTATATAAGAGAAATGCGCAACAGCTTGGACAGGACACAGGAAGAAACACATACAACAGTTCACGAGCGCACGAGCGCTCGTGAACTGTTGTATGTGTTTCTTGCTGTAACCACGTTCAAACCCGCAAAAAGTTCCGGCTCGACCTCGAATCAAGTGGGCGTCCAAATAGGTGGGACGCGTATCTGCACGGCAAATGTAACTGGAACTCTGTTGCTCATCAGAGGTGTGCTGGCGTACGGGCTAATTATACGTCTGGGAAAAGCAGTAACAGTGTGCCGGTGTGTAAGAGAACCCAGCACAACTCATTAGTCTTCCAACAATTCACTACAGTGTCATTTTATCTCACTTCTACTCACTTCGAAAGCACAGTGGTTCCGAGAAGAAGCTCGCGGGTAAAGCAGTGTGGAAAGGAAAGTCACCAAGTGCCTCAATTAATATAAACGACCTAGTACCAATAAGCACAGAATACGTTTGCTGGTATGATATGGAGGCATATACAAGCGCACCAAACAATAGTTTGTTTTCGCGCATACAACAGACCAGTGAGGAAGCCTCTTCCAACAGTTTTCCGAAAGAAGCCCGACATTTTCTATGGGCCGAGCCGCTCCATCGGTTGAAGCGCAATCAGAAGGCTGCAAGTAGGACTGCACCGAGGGCTGCGCCCTTGAATTTAAGGCTATAATCCACGAACTGAATCCGCATATCACCGAGTTTGCATCTACCGGGATGATGGCCCGCAAACTGCAGCAGACCGACGCATGAAAGACAACCTAGGGTGCCTAGGGCTCGCAAAGCGCAAATGCTCGCGCAAATATACTATGCAGAACCAACTAGCCAGACAACACGCTCTTCTGAGACCACAATGTCTTCGGCAGCATGGTTGAGGCCCCTTTGCTAAGACGTCATATTTCGTTTCGGATCTCATTTGGGCGCTGCCTTTTCCCTGAATTTTCCTGCTTTTTATTGCGTTCGGCTTGCACAGTGTTCTTCAACCGCGCATAAAGCTGGCGCGCTTTTGTCCCTTTCGTTTTGTAGTAAGTCTTACAGCTGCTCTTACCTTGTTTAGTCCCACATAACGAGAAACCAGAACCATCTGTGACGAGAGTGAAGTATCATAAAGACGCAAACGGCAATTTTCCACTAAAAGGGCGGCGGTGGCGCCATCTTGCATTATTATGAAAGCGCACCATGCTTGCCTGGGTGCTTTCGAAATGCAGAGCTTTCCTCCAGCGACGCCAGATACCCTCAATGCTCCCTTTTTGCTATAAACTCGGCGTTGACGCCTTTTGCTGCTCCCCAATGTCGTAGGACGCGGTTCTTGCTTTTTATCATGCGCGACCACATCAAGTAAGCACTATGGTCAAACCTGCCTCGTCAAGAAAGGGAGAACAACGCGCAAGCTTTATGCGTGGTTTCAGCGCAAATGAGACTCCTGTTCAGGCGGGGGAATCTTTAAAAACGTGTGGGATAAATTTGCAGAACACTATGTTAGGACTACGTTTTATTGTACCTGAATTTTTTCGAACATGTTTTGAGCCAGCAACATACGATATCGCACCCTGCAGCGGACAAACACGACCGCAGCGGGCACATGAGGGTGCAAAATAAAACGAGCCAACAAAAACGAAAAGGACAGAGCAGCTGGTCGCAATACACATGAAAAAAGAAAAAGCACACAAATGCCACGCCGCGGTGGTGCAGTAAAGATGCCGGCTACTGTTCCCGAGTACCCGAGTTCGAGCCCAACCGCGGGGGCTGTGTTTCGAGGGGGTGAAACGAAGGAGCGTCTGGGTGCTGTGCGATGTTAGGGCTCGTTAAAGATCACCAGGTGGACGAAATTACTCTGTTGCTCTCTACTACGGCTACCCTTTCTCTCTTTCCACTTTCACTCCCACCTTCCTCCCTTCCCTTACGGCCCGATCCAGGTGTCCACAGAACACGTGTGACAGATACCGCGCCTTTCCTTTCCTGTGAATCAATTATCATCATCATTATTGATAATAGTATTATTATTTAAGCTTAGAAATGGCCTAACTTGATTGAAGCAGAAATTGAAGGTCGAATGAAAGCTCTTCATTATGCTGTGAGTTTGGCATTCATTTGCGACATAAGATGACTGGGCGCCGGTTTGAGCGAAGGCTTCTGCAGTGCGCTTCTTGTACTTTCGTTCATGGGTCCGTTCCTGGTTCTTTGACAGTTGTGATTCTCGTTGTTCTGGAGTTTCCGTATTTCTGTTTGCTCGCTTTCGCCGTCGGCCGCGAAATTCGTTTTCTCTACGAAGTAAATCCGCTGTGTACGTTGATTCCGCCTTCAGTTTTCGAAGTTATTTACAGCATTGCGAGCTTCACTATGCAATGTGCTGAGCCCCTACTCAATGAGATTTATACTAAGTAATCGCGCAATCTTTTCGGATATAGTCCTCTCAGAGCACGGTATCCAGCTGCTAGCCACAGCGACCCTCCGAAGTAGGTATAAAAGCTCACCTTTTGCAAGCTGTAAGAATAGGACAGCATGGACTAGCAGGAGGATGCTCGACTCGGCATCCAAGAACCCTGGAATCTTATTTCGTATCCCCTTCAAGCAAGTTGGTACCTCCTTCCAGCTTTGTTGCAGCAAGTGTATCATTAACTCACACCAGCCATCGACTTGTCAGTGCTACTCCATATCATCGGCCGACCACCATGTGGCTCATGGCTCAAAGTAAAATGTTGATGCGATTTATGCGGCTCGCGTGTCAATACCGATGCCACTGTAGTTTGACTGCGAATTGTCGACCTTGACTTTGGCTGAAGATCAAATACCGACGCATGAAACTCGGCATTGCTTTGAGTAGAGCTATCTCTATAAAGAAAAAGAAATGGCTTCTGCGCAACTCTGTTCTGTGCGTTTTCTCACCCCGCGACCTCGAGCTCGGTACATGAAGGGTGCCAACACCCAAGGGAGCGCTCCAAAACAAAGAAATCACGCAGTTGTGCGGAGAATGCCGAATTCGAGCACTTTCCCTTCTCGTTTGTCGTTGCTAGTCGTGATACCACGGCGTCCTCGTGTAGACGAAGCCTATCCGTGCAGCGGTTGCTAGCTGATTGAGCTAGTGGCCTGTCGAAATAAGGAGTCGGGATTTTAGTGCGAAACATATTTTACTTTATTTTATTTAGAACATACTGCAGTCAATATAGACCAAGCAGGAGGACAATACAGGACAAAAGAAAATGCATTTCAGCGCCACCATCAGCAAGAAAAAATATAAAACGAACAGGGTACAGTGCAAACATATGATGGGAAAAAAATTGAATCAGCAAATAGGGAAGCAAAAAATCAAAGCAGGGCTTTTCGTACACCTTCTTCAAAAACTGTTACATTATTAGCGGAGAAAACATCTTTTGGAAGTGCATTCCACTGGGAGACAGTGCGCGGAAAAAAAGAGTTCTTGAATCTGTTAGTACGGGCAAAGATTGCTTCCAGGTTGTGATGATGGGAGTGTCGGGTTGGACGACCCACGCGTGGGTGAATGAACAATTGTGCATTGATATCAAGTTGGTGATTGCAAAGCCGATACAGAAACCGCAATCTGGAAATCGTTCTTCTCGTTTCTAATGCCAAATGTTTTATCACTCATTAGAGACGATGGGGAATCTAATCTGCCATATGCATTGCATATAAAACGAACTGCTTTTCTCTGTACCTTTTCTACTTTAGTTATGTCTTTTTTCAAGTACGGGTCCCACACCACACAAGCATACTCCAGCTGAGGTCTGATAAGCGTATTGTATGCTAGCAGCTTAACATGTGCAGGGGCTGACCTTAATTTAGAACGAAGAAAACCTAGTTTCCTGAAGGCTGATGCACAGGTTTTGTTGATGTGGCTGGTCCAGTTCAAGTTTTTAGTTATCGTGACGCCTAGATATTTACACTCATCCACTCACACTCATCCACTGGATATTCGTTGATTTCATACAAAAACTGAAACGGAGTTTTTTTGTTAGTTAAGCGAAGAAGAACGGGTTTTTCTCTGTTTAATTCCATAGACCAAAGGCTACACGACTGGTGTACAGCATTAAGGTTATTGTTCAAAGCAATTTGGTCATCTATGCAACGAATAGTTTTGAATAGAACACAGTCATCTGCGAATACCCTGATACTAACAGATGTGATGTCAACTGAGGCAGCAATGTCAGTAATGTAAATTAGAAATAAAACAGGACCCAGGACACTTCCCTGAAGTTCTCCAGAGCCAACCGGGAGAATTTTAGAGGAGCAGCCATTCACGTGGACGAACTGTTTTCGGTTACTGAGGTATGCTTGAATCCATTTCACATTGGTAAAGGAAGACCAATGTTCTGAAGCTTTAGGACTAGTTTGTTATGGGATACGCGATCAAATGCTTTGCTAAAGTCAAGAAATATCATGTCTATTTGTTCACCCTTATCAAGAGAGGATGCCACTTCATGAATGGTGGTTACCAGTTGGGTAACAAATCCATGTTGGAAACACGACAAAACGTTGTTTTCTTCGAGAAATGCGATTATGAAGTTGGATACGATGTGTTTCATGAAGTTACATGTACTAGAGGTTAATGAAATTGGACGATAATTTCTAACATCAAGACTGTCACCTTTTTTGAAAACTGGAGTCACTCGGGCAATTCGCCAATCGTCAGGAAGAACGCAGTCCCGAAATGATAACTGGAACAGATGAGTAAAAATATGGGCTAGGGGTTCTGCATAGCGACGCAGGAATACGTTAGGTACAGTGGTGAGCAGCCTTGTCTAGAGCGCGCCGACGGGGCTCTGCGAAGCAAGTCAGCGACATCTAGCGTTAGGCTCTGGGTTTGAGCTATGCGTCCTATGCGCATGCGCGGCAAACCTGAAGGATGCCTGCTCATCACTTCCTCATCCAGCCCTGCCTTGCGAGTACCTTTCTTGCCGCTAGGGTCGCATTGCCTGGATTTGTGATAGGGCGCCTCGATTCGCGCCTGCTCTCCGCATCGAGGCACCCTAATTTGTGAAGTATTGACGGTCGCCAGAGCGTCGCGATGACGCAGTGTTTCTCGAGTGCAAGGAGACGATCAGGCAAGCAAGCACGAATGATAGTGAATTAATGCGCGTTCCTGCATACGCACCACTGATCGCCCCTGTACTCTATCGTGGAGGAATTCAAGTTTCTGTATCTGTATACAGATGCGAAATTCTGTGTCCCTTATAGCTTATAACCCGGCCTAAAATCACGCCATCAAACCAGACGCCTGCAACTCATGGTGCGTGGTCGTAACGAAAACAGACACCAAACAACGAACTAGGCCCGATTCTCGCACTATTTGCTATGGTGTTTGAAACATGCGATCATCCGCTATCACTCGCAATTGCTTTTGAATCGAGCGATCACCCGATATCCCATTGCACTTGCCTAGCTGCTTCGTGATTCGCACAAAACGCGTTGGTTTGCAGACCGCTGTTGCATATTAAGCGCGTACCTGGCGGCATGAAGCGCAATCACTGAATGAAAATGAGGCCGGGAACCCACGACAAGGCACTGCTTTATTTTGGCCGCGCATGCGCATAGGACGCATAACTCAAACCCAGAGCCTAACGTTAGATGGCGTTGATTTGCTCCGCAGAGCACTGTCGGCGCGCTCTAGACAAGGCTGCTCACTACTGTACATTATCAGGGCCAACAGAGGTCTTCACTTTAAGGTTAACATATTATAAAAACACCTTCGTAAGTAATGAAATCGGGTGATAGATCCGAAAGGGAATAATCAAACTGGACGTCATCGCATGCCGTGGTGAAAACAGAGTGAAAGTGCTGATTAAAACAGTTGGCAATAACTGACGGGTCATGAGAAGTGCAATTATTAACAGATAACTGACTCGGTTCTTTTTTAGTTTCACTGAGGTACCGCCAGAAATTCTCAGGACTGTCTTTTAGAACGCTCGGGAGTGAATGAGTGAAGTATTTTGCTTTTGCATCGGCTAAGCGAGAGGCAAGCGCAGATTTAAGGGCTTGATGAGAGCTATTGAAATGACCGCTACGCTTGGCACGTTTTAGCTTGCGATGGATATGAATAATTTCTCGCGTCATCCATGGGTTCTTTTTGTTAGTTTTGGCACCTCTGTCTGTAAATAATTATCGAGGCAGAACTGTACATTTTCCGTTAATGCCTTCCATAATGATTTAACATCACCACATAGATTATCAGAGACATGCCATAGTGTGTCCAAATGGCTTGGTCATTGGCTCGTGAAAACTTTTTCACAATACGAATAGAATGTTCCTTGTGGTGTTGTCGATTTCCTATCGGAAATGACAAGTTTACGACATGGTGATCATAAATGCCAGCGTCTACTGATACCGTATATTCAGACACACTTTTGTTGACAAAGATTAAATCAAGAGTAGAACTGGCATTCCCAATTTCACGAGTATAATTCGTTACAGTTTGTACAAAATCGCACGCGAACATAATATCAGCCAAAGGGTTATCAATAACATCAAAGACAGAGTTTGGGTTACTCCAATTGATTTCAGGCAGATTAAAATCACCAGCAAGAATGAAACGGTCTTTTTTAAGCAGGCATAAATGATCGTAAAGCCTAAACAAATAATCAGTAGAGCACGACGGTGCTCTGTAAGCAGCACACACTGTGAATACATGGCCCCAGCAATTCACGTGGATAAATAGGCTTTCATGATCTGGGATTTGATTTAGGACTACGCCGTTTAGGTTTTTTTTTAATACTACTGCAACGCCACCACCCCGTGTGGGTCGGTCGCGAGGAAAGATTTGGTATGAGCTAGGTATGAGGACGGAATCACATACAGCATCATGCAACCAGGTCTCAGTGATGAATGTTATGTGAGGGTCATGCACCAAAAGAAGGTACTCAAGTTTACCCGTCTTATTGTGGAGACTCTGGGCATTGAAATTTAATACTCTCAGTTCTTTAGTATTAGCGCTTGTTTTCCGTCAATTATTCGCGGAATTTTCTGATGAAGGTATCGAGTGCTCATTTTTTGTTCCACTTTGCGATGGTAGAGCCACACGTTCTTTTCGTGCATCATCCCATATATACAACACGCCGTCGACTTTCAACTTATCATGAATAAGTCTCACGCGTTTTTTGGCATCTCGTTGAACTTTCCCACAACAATTTACGTTCGCGCCGCGTGCATTGGCTGTAGTCGTTTTGCACATAAGTGTTTGAGCCCTTGAGTTTTTTCGAATTTTGTAATACAGCTTGTTTTTCCGTGAAATCTTGAAAATATGCGATCACGGGCCTTCGGCTCCCTTGTCGTCCAAGACGATGTATACGTGCAACAGATTTGCATTTTAAACCAAGCTTTTCTTCAAAGATCCCAGTTATAACTGCATTTCTTAAAGTGCCTTCGGTTTCATCGGAAGGCTCATCTATACCATATACGATTAGGTTTGAGCGTCAACTTCGATCTTCGAGATCAACCACTTTGTTTTTCTGCCATGCCATCATGTCTTGCATGGCAGTGGTTGAATCCACAAGAGATGCCACGTGTGGGGGGTTAAAAGACAATTCTTTCAGAAGTTCGGTCAAAGAGCATAGCTGTGCATTAAAATTGTGTAAAAGTTCTTCAGTGCCCTTGATACGGGTTTTCATTTCTAGAATTTCGCTGCGTATTTCGGCCTGCCCGTTCAAAATAGTGCGGCACAGATCTTCCACAGAAGGACCAGGGTTATGCTCGACATCACCGCAGAGCAACATTTTACATGCAAGGAAACACTCGTAAGCTAAAGTTAGACAGGTGTGTGGGCACGGCACAACGACTAGTAGGACATCATCACCAGCCCTTACTTTAGAGAAAGTGCAACTAACCTGTACAGCGAAAAGGAATTTCATGGTCAGCGACGTGGTCCTCGTGATTTCGCCGGGCCCACTGAAGAAATAACGCTGCGAGCAGTCTCTTATAGCAAACAGAATCGGTGATGACACTGTCATGCGCAGGTCATGCAGACGGGGGAGGATCTTGCTTTCCGGGAATGGAGTTGGCGCTTCAGAGCACGCGCCACGGATAGCGTTGATAACCGCAGGTCCATAGCACGTGTCAATTTGCAGGTTGATGATCCGGCGATCACTGACAGGAGCACCTGTACAGCGAAAAGGGATTTCATGGTCAGCGACGTGGTCCCCATGGTTTCGCCGGGCCCACTCATATCTTGGCTGATGAGGGACATGAACAGGATTTTTGAACAGAGCGTGTTCTCATGAACTGTCAATAAATTACGCACATTGTTGCGACAGAGTTTCTAACCCGCGCCAAAAAGAACAGAAAAGCATCTCTGACCCAATTACGAAAGCATTACATTATTTCGCAGCAAGCGATCACGCCCCGTGTAAGAATGCAACACTATCGCGCTGTGCAGTCAACGTCGTCATCTTCATCAGGTTCCATCTTCACTGCTCCTAAAGTTAACCTAGTTAAATGCGCCATACACATATGTCATCTGTGCGAAAGCGAGCGAGGTTCACGAGCCTAGTATCGGACGAATTGACACGCTGCGTGAGAAAACTTTGCAAAGTTTCGCCTTTCCGCACGTAATGCCTAATTGCTCCTTGGCCGCTTTTATGCAACGTTCTGAGGCTCATTGTCACCATCATTGCCCGGGCATACCCAGTGCAGGACAAATGTCTTTCCGACATTCTTCCTATTATTCCGCTCATGTGACAGGTTCTAATCGCATTCGCCCGCCATTCTTCGTCCTCTGCCACGCCTGTCTTCCCTTGCAATTCTATTTATTAGCCTTGCGACCATCGGTCATCCTCCCTTCGCATTACACGAAATGTCCATGCCCGTGTCATTTACTCGAGGTTTTAACGTTCAGTTAAATAAGCTTTTTAGCGAGCGCTTGCATACGTAAGAAAATGGTATAAAGGTAACAACCCTTCAAGAGCCTCCAAGAGCTCAGAGTGCTTTAAATGTTTTGGAAACTACAGGTTCAAGCCATTTTGCTAGGAACTATCCTTTATTTTATCACATATACGTATGCAAAGCACGAATACAAAAGTTCCTTTGCGTTTCAGTCGGGTTATGACTGTGCACTGAGATTTTTTCAACGATCTTTTTCCTTTGTTCCCAGCCTTCAAATAAGGCCATGAGCATTCATCTACCAAAAACTCAGCTGAAGAGGTCACTGCAGGCTCTGCTTGGTTTTGGTGAGTTTCGTTTGCATGGTTTAACGTTTTAAGGCTATGAGAGGCGCCTTAAAAGAGGAGTCCGGAAAGTTTGACCACCTGTTATTTAACGTGCATCGACATCGCACAGCACGCGAGAGCCACTCCGATTTTGTCAATTTCTCTTGTTTGACTTTTTAATCTGCTAATTTTTACTTTATGATATTTTATTTTGTTTCTTTATTTTCGATTTTTATTCTATATTATTAACGTTTATTTGTTATTTTGTTTTGTTTTATTTTATTTTGTTTATTTACCGCTGTGATTATTCATCATCATTAAGTAGTAAATTTCATGGTTTTTAATTACGATATTTACTATTTATTCTTATTTTTCAGATAGCCTACTAATGCTTTTGTATTAGTAATTGGTTTAGTGAAAAGGAAGGAGGCAATATATCTCACACTCTCTCTTTTCACACCTGAACCTCACTGTAAGGGATAGTCACACTGCTACACCGCACTAAGATTTTCAGACACAATCATGGCTTCACCTTTAGCGTTTACATTCTACGTCCATGGTTTGGCCTTACCAATATAATATAAAAATGCTTTTGTATTATTGAGACGTGTACTCATTCATTCTTCAAAAAGAAATTGTGTACATCTGAGTATTGTACATGTGAGTATTCAGGGATAGGAGAGTCTGTAGAATTCTTCGCAACTGCGGACAGTTTGTGCTACGACAAAAGGTGTGTGCTGCAGCGCGAGACTAGTGCCACCTTGTGTGTGCGTTGTCTTCTCTATAACCCGGATAATTTCATGCAGTTCATTGTGTTGTGAAATCATCGTCCACGATTAACACTCTAAATCTCCTTTTACCACCATTTTGCCCAGTGCTAAGTGAAATTCCTGGTTCACCTCACCGCTGGCCAACACCTCCAGGTTTCATTCAATTAAATCGTGTTTAATCGCTTTCTAATTTTGTCCCTTCAGCTGTCGGATACTTGTTCATAATCAATAAAATTACTCTTTGATTCTGAAGACGAGAACTATTTAATAAGCATGTAGCTCTTGCACCTCTATATAGGCGCTCGTTCACGTGTGTTTCAAGCAAGTTTCTAGTGTTTCAAGCTGAAATGATTTTAGCCTCCATCGTCGGCAAACTTGAGGTCACTTCGAACGAAGACCGAGAGTGACCACCCAGGTGCCAATTCTCCTTCGTTCGGGCACCGATTTCTCTTCATCCGGCGACCGAAACCTGAACACCTGGGCAGCAAGTGAGATATAGCAAGACGAGTTCTCTGCTTAGTAAGGCCCTATGCCCTCCGTCACCAAAGTGTGTTGCTGGGCGAGTTGGTGACTGATCATGGTAGAAGGAAATAGCGTAAGAGACGGGACAAGAAAGTAGACACAACACGAGCGCTGACTAACAACTGAATGCATTCAAAGCATGAGCGTATAAATACAATGAGCGACAGATGCGCAGGGGCGAAAAAGAAGGGCCACAGCGTCAACACAAAAATGTCATGCTGATTACTAAGAGTTACAATATGCCAGCTCGTGGCGCGACAACGAAGCAGAAGGTACGCTTGCGCATGAAGCCCCTTTGCGGGCGATGATAAGGGCTTCAAAGATTTCCCCAGTATGTTTTTGAGCATAACATTTCAGAATGGTGAACTGTTAAAAAACATTAATTGTGGTTCAGCTCTGGTTAACCCTAGTATAATTGCGAAAGCAATGACTTCCGCCAATGCTTTCTTTTGTCTGCTACATTATTCCCCTATCAAGCCCTATCAGTGTAAAGTACTACGTTATTGGGGACTCTTAGGCTCATCCTTTAAGAGCATCACGTGAGAGCGTAAGCTAACAGATAACATATAAAATCACGCTTAAACCAACCCGTATGGACGTGCCTGCGTGTCGTAGGGGTACCTAGAAAGCAAACGGTTCTGGCAAGCTGATTCTGATATAACCCTCCCGTATGAAAGGAGCAACACGGGTTGGCAGCTTCTGCCGGTGGCATAGAGTCAACGTGAATTCAAATGTCATGGCAGGCAGATTCCACCAAGCAGGCTTATAGACCGTTTTATCTAGAGCGCCGCCATTTTAGGAGGTGGCGCTACATAGCGACTAGGCCGATCGCGACCGCCATGTTGGTATGTGGGATGGCGTTTGCGCTGCATACATCGGCTAGGACGGAGGAAGTGCAAATCGTTGTTCAGGTGTTTCCTCATTTATTTATTTTTGGGAAGAAAGCATCCGACGAACAGAAAAAGCTCTTCAAACAGCAGTGAAGTCGTTCGGCTGAAAAATGGCCGGAACGTCAGCGGGCGCTGGTCCCGGAGGCCCTGCCACCGTCGTACTCACGATTCACCTAGGTAAGCAAATTTTGTAATGAATTGTGCAAAACTTATGTTATGCAAAGCGAAGATGTCATACTGCTGGCAATTTCAGTGGACGAATGAGTAACACTGAGGAACTGTCGAGCTACAGTCTCTTCGAGATTTGACTGAGATCGGATCGATACATGCGAAGGTGACGGCGGCGCTCGTCGCTTGCCTTCATCGCTTAACGTGAGTGTCCGTTTGCATGGAGCTTAACCTTAAGCAGTGCGGTTGGTCACTTCTTGACGGCTGTTTGAAACTCGATGTTAGTAGCACTTCATTCGTCGAATAGGCCCAGCGTGCAGACACTCAGCTGTTCGAGTAGACATGCAGTGGACGCTGACGCGAATATGTGACGAGGTTGTCTCACGCTGCTATTACGTTGCGATGTGATACGCTGCGGCTGTGAGTAAACTGTATCCTCGAATCGGGGAAGTGAAATACTACAAGACATTTGGGATTTACAACCAAGCAGCAAAAGAAAAAAAAAAAAAAACTCCGCGCCTTATGCGCGCCGTACCGTACCCCCCCTACATTTCGGGGAGGAGCTGCACTGCCGTCGTCTTCGGCAAGCTGGTCGCCCGCTTTCCCGCGATAGCTTCACCACAAGCATTGACCGATAAATCTAAGCCATTGTAATCTTGACAGATTTAGATGTGAGCGCGTTGTGTTTGGCAGCTCTAGTTACTCCCGTTTCCGTTTGCTGCATTTATGCTGCTCTAGCAAGCATTCAAAAACTAGCTCCCTGTAGCAGTTGATACAGCGCAGCTTTTTTATGTTCATTATTATTTCTGCCATAATCATCTATCTTCCTTGTGACGGGATACCAAGTCAACGAAAGAAGAAATCGCCGTTTTTTTTCAGCACATGAAATATGTGTTGAACTTGAGTGAACTTTGTTTTAGTTTGTTAATCAGTACTAATTTATTCCATTGATGTGCAACATTTTGTGACGTATTTCCTACTTGCCTGCAGGGAACAAGCAATACAAGCTCCCAAATGTAATCACCGACGGGTGCGATGACTTGAAAAAGTGGCCTCAAGTACAGATGCCACACATAATATGCTACTTGCTGGAAAAGAAGGCATGTGACTTGAAGAAAGTACAATCTTTCAGGAGTATGGAGTCCAACTGAAATTTACAGAGTGGACGGGTGGGGATAGTGTATATTCATAAAATAGATGACATATTGGCACTGTTGAAGTGTCAAGTACAGGCATCCCAATCTGTGAAACTTCTTCATGATGCATGGGTGTGTTGTGAAAGAAGTGGGAAAATAGTAGACAGTGGCTGTTCATGTATGGCAGGCAAAGGAAAAGTTTGTAGCCATGTAGGTGCTCTACTGTGGAAGATAGACCTTGCTGTATACTCTGGCCTAACTGGGGAAGCATGTAAAGATAAAGCTGCTGCTTGTAACCGTGGAACCAAACGGAACTTGGAACCTTCAGCCCTTGTCGACATAAACTTCTAGTTACAGAAGAAAACGATAGACCAGGACAGCAAGAAAAAGAACCTGCCTTCCATTCCTCGCCACTTCGGCAGCGACGCTAAGCTGGCCGAATACTACAAGGATTGCCCCTTTAAAGACCTTCTGAACATTCCTGGTAAGTTTTTTTTTAACATGCATGCTTTTCACTGCATAATATGTGTAGCATAAGACTCGCTGAGCACTACCCTGCTCACTTTTCCTAGTGCGGTCGCTTTTATTTTCACCTTTTTCATCACCCAGCATTAAATGCAAACAAAGATATTATTGCTGCTGTTATAACATTGGCAGCCATTTCACAGTAGCTACATAAAGTCTTATACCATACATGTACCACTGCAAAGCACTGATGTTTTAAATATGAACACATTTATTGTAAACTTTCAAATAACCCCTTCTGGGAATTAAATTAAAGGTAACGCAAATACTATTAGGCAAGGTTTTTGCAGACTGTTAGGGCACTAAGCTTACAACACCTGCATGGTAACTGCGAATAAAGTATCCTGCCGGGTAGTTAGTTTTGTCTGCTCCCATTTCAGGAACTCTTCTTCATGCGACCATGACAGCACCTGAGCGGCAAGCATTTCCAGAACAAGCCAGACCGCCTCGTCCCGAACATGCACCTCATGACGACTACACAAGTTTGCCAGAAACGTGCACTTTGTGCAACACATTCTATGTCAACTATGTTGCAATTTCAATTGAAAGAACAGCGTTATTAGAGGCAGCTACAAAAAACCAAAATGTCCATTTATGGCACACATCACGCAGCCTGCGCATAACAGCCTCGAATATCAAAAAAGTGCCCAAAAACCTAACACACCAGTTGACAAAGCACTGCTGTCCATAACAGCCCCTAAACTTCAAGGGAATGTCGCAACACAGCACGGCTTGAAGCACGAAGCCATAGCCCGCCAGCAGTTTCAAGCCACCCTCTACTTGGTGGGTTCACTACAAGGTATCCATGTTTACAAGGACGAGCCTTGCCTGTCTGCAACACCAGAGGGGAGCATAGAGTCCCATAATGCAATAATAGAGATCATGTGCCCCGTCGTAGAGGAATGCAGAAATTTAATTAGTAAGGAGAAATATGATGTTTTTGAGCATGAGGGAATTTATGCTCTATCTGAAAATGGTCCAAATGGTTACTATGCCCAGGCACAGTTCACAAAGTTTTGCTCCAGGAAAAGCCTGCGCTATTTTTATGTGCGGTCACTAAAATCTGCGATAATTGCAGAAGTTCCTTTCAATGCAGCATTTGTGGAAAGGACTATGCCAAGACTGAAAAAAGTATTTTTCCAGCATGCTGCCTTCTTTAGGAAAAACGAAAGCCGATGGTAAACTCGACCTGGCAGAATATAAGCAATTTTTACATATCTAATTCAGTTCAAGTCAGTTTTATTTTGCATCGTGGTAAAATTGATTAATGGAGCTTGGAGTAAACCCTGAGATTTCACAGCTCGACAAGGCAACGGGCCCCCGTTTCGGCAGCAATGCAGTGGTTATCAGCACACCAAGAGAATAGTGAAAAAAAGCTGCATGAAGTTCACAATAATGGGGAGTAAATAAAAGTGGGTTACAGAAGTCAGAAATCAATAGATTTACGTTAAACGCAAAATATACTCGAACAAGTTCCACAGCAGGACAGTATTGTTTCGTGCGAGTCGGGGTACTCAAAAGTAAAACCATCATGCGCAAGTTCACGGGAGCAGGAGGGGGCTGGACAGATGGATACGAAAAGGTATGTGGCCTTGTCATATGTGCATGGTCTACCGCACAATTTGAAAAATGTAGCCAGAAGGTTTGATGTTAATGTGGTTTTCTCAGCACCAAATAAACTGTCAAAAATATGTAGCATAGTTAAGAACAAAGCAGCGAAAAACGTCCGGGAAAGAAACACGTGTCGGGTGAAGCATGAGTTTTCCTATGTTCCATATATAAGTGATATATAAGATTTTATATATAAGATTGATATATAAGATTATGATATGATTGAGTGCTATATAAGATTATGATATATAGTGATATATAAGATTCCATTATCTTCACTTGCCCCCCCCCCCCCCCCTTAAATGCTGAGGTACAAGGGGCTTGCCCTCCCCAAGACAAAAGCTTACTGACACCCATGCTCTTTTGGCTGATGTTGTTCACCACATCAAGTTTTAATGCTTTACTGGGTGTATATTGAATCTCGTTTTTCTAGCCCAGGTAACTTTAAAAGGAAATAGTGTGTTGTTTGAGTCCTCCTTTTTATACTCTTGCTTAAGTGGTAGTTGTAAAGCTCAATTAACTTGAAGTACACTATTATGAAAAACTTGTGTCATGTGCCAGGTTACCGAAATGTTTTCATGGATTCTTTGAAAGTTCTGTAGCACATGCAGCTTCTAAAGGTTTCCTGCTGGCGTTGCATTCCAAGTTCAATGTAAATAGTTGACACGATTCGGACAGTAAGTAGTACAGCTTTCGCATCACGTTTCATGTTAGTATCTCGCAGTTCCTGTAAAGAAGACGTATAATATGTGTACGTTTATTCACTAGGAAGCTAAGATGGCCATCCCATGAAAAGTTGTTCATTATGTATTGCTCCGAGCATTTTAAATGATTGTACAATTTCTAAGGTCACATAGTGAAGTTACTTGGTAAGACAAATTAGCTTGATTTAATCCATAATTTGTATTGACTACTGCAGTTTTCTATTTACTTGAGCACAATGTTTTTGGGATCTATCAATTCAGTTATACAGTCTCTGGCAAGAAAAATATTGGTGCCATCAGCATAAACGATATTTGACAAGTGTTAAATTCGCAAGTTTGTGTCAAAAATGTCGATGTATTCATGCAAAGTTGTTTAACTGCTGATTCGGGTTGAAAATTAAATGCAGTATCGGCTGTGTCAAGTCCTTTATTTAACTTTTGGTATGCTCTTCATCTTTTACATGTACTGAACTAGTCAGTAGACTGAGAAAAAAGATTCACTGTCTGGGCACGAGAGCATTTATCTGCAATAGTGGCATCTTGAGGTGGCACAGGCCAGCGCAAACAATCACAATTGCATCAATTGTCTTCTGGATTTTGATCCTGAAGGCAGACTTGAAGATGCGATAGGTCTTGATGCGGTTTATTGCCCTTTCGACATGGATTCTTACTGACGCAATGCGCCGTGTTTTGGTCACCTCCTGCTTTGACAACTGGTGCTTTCCTGCAGAGCACAAAAATTTGTCATGATTCGTCCTTCCGGTTGCATCTCAATACTGAAGAACACAGACAATGGTAGCCTGATTTGCCATCCAGATATAACAAATGTTAAGGCTTTTACAAAGTAACAAAAAGAAATGGTCTGCACCACAGATGTACAATGGGTGAAATATGACATTAGTGCTGTTTTGAAACAATGCATCAATACCACAAATGAAGCATTTAGGAAGCTCAATATGCTGACAACATTGTTTATTGCATAGCCCACAACTGGTCCAATACGAGGAAACATTCTTGAAACCTCATAATATTCATGACCCAAGAGGTAATTTAAAGCATTAGTGTCTATAGCATGACAGCAGCTGCAAAAATATGCACTCCTACCCTTTGTGAATGCTGGAGTGTTCAGCTTGACACCCTGGGCCTCTAGGTATGGGCCCAAAAAGAACCCTCTGTCTGCCATTATTACATCGCCCCGAACCAGAAACTCTTGAATACCGCACTGCTTAACAATGTGCTTATCCCAGGCACGTCCACCGAAAGCTTTCGAGACAAACATTATATACCCACAGGGAGAAATTACAGTCAGGACAATGATGAAAAAACAGCGCTACGAACCTGGACGGAGGTCAAAAACAAACAGGACGGGCGCTGACTGGCAACTGAAGTTTATTGAAAAAACACAATATAAATAACCCAGCCAAGCAGCACCAAAACCACACATTAAACAAAAAACCAAATCATGATGACCCCACACACCCACCACGTTCAAGAAACCCAACCTCATTATCTGTTAAAGCTATTGACGGTTCACGAACACATTTTTCACCAAATCGCATGATATGCCTGGCCTCAATTATTTCCCGGTTAATCTGTGCCGGATGGGCATCCAAAATACTTGTCTGTGTTAGAAGAAGATGGCAGCCATCACAACCCTTACAGTGTACAACCAGATTAGATCCTCTACCAATCTCTAATGATCTCTTGTGCTCTCGTAACCAAACATTGATACACCTGCCCCACACCCACATACACTTTATCACAAGATAATGGAATCTTATATATCGCTCCTACTTTACATGGAACATAGGAAAACTCATGCTTCACCCGACACGTGTTTCTTTCCCGGACGTTTTTCGCTGCTTTGTTCTTAACTACGCTACATATTTTTGACAGTTTATTTGGTGCTGAGAAAACCACATTAACATCAAACCTTCTGGCTACATTTTTCAAATTGTGTGATAGACGATGCACATATGGCAGGGCCACATATCTTTTCCTATCCATCTGTCCAGCCCCCTCCTGCTCCCGTGAACCTGCGCATTACTGTTTTACTTTTGTGATTAGTTTATCACATATTCTTAATATGACGTGAACTTGAAATCCTGCATTCGCTAGCCTTGACAGTTGTTCATTAAAGCTCATTCGCATATTAGGAAAACACGCTTTTGACAGGACTGCCCCCAGGCTAGACAGAGCGATGCCATCTTTTACGAGCTTAGAATGTTGCGATCCATAATCTAGCAGCGGCTTTCCACTCCTAGGCGAATACCGCCAACAAACATGAAGGGCACAAAACTTCAAATTGAGGTGTAGAAAACGCCGTTCATTTTCTTGCGAGATTCGTTCAAATGTAAATCTCAGTCCCAGCCCCTGCTCTTGAAAAACTTTAAGAATATTCATAGGTGTTAAGCTACTATTGCACCTTTGTAAAAGACCAGGAAATCATCAACATACCGAAAGATTCTTATTCCCAGCTCTTGAAAGTTTTTGGCAATCAATTCGTCTACTCTGCTTAGGAAAATGTCCCTTAGAACAGGAGCGACCTTTGAACCAATACAGATGCCCGATTTCTGGATATACACGGCACTGTGAAATTCAAGAAACATATTTTTTAAATAAAAAAATGTAAACTACGGAAACGACCCATTTGATATGCCCCAGCTGTTACCAAAAGCTATTTTATAATTTTGTTGCAAAATGCACATTCGCAGACTGGTCATGAGAACTACATGACGGACCAAATAAAATAGGTCCACGACATCAGTTCTAACTGCCGAGCAATCCCCTGGATTGTCCGTGTTCAAGTACTCTACCACCTTCTCAGAGTTTTTTACAAGATACGGATCTTCCAAACACAAAGTAGAGAAATGTTTCTGCAAATAGTTTGAGAAAATCATTGCCAGGATAATTTGTTGGGCAAGTTGGTACTTATTCATTATGATTATAAACAGCGCGAACACGAAGACAAAGGACAAGATACAAGAAAGCCATAGTACAAGCGCTGACTCACAACTATGCCTAAGTCCTTTACTCCAAGGTGCAGAAAAAACAAACAGGACAGAAACGAAACAGTCACGTGAAACAACCCCTGGGTTCACCTGCTGCACAAAAAAATCACTTAAAAAACACCTCTTTGCTTGAAAGAGCAAGAGAAGTCTTGCTGACACACTTATTGTCCGTTGAAATAAAATAAGGTTCCACTATCTCTCTCGTCATGTTCTCTTTGTGACGATACAAAATCCTAAGCTTGTAAAACTTAGGAGTGCACTTCTTCGCGCGGCTTTCGATATTTAACCATAATAATGATGATGAATTTCCATTTGATGTAAGGGTGCTTCTTGGCCTCCACTGCATGTGGCGCTCTATAGACCTTATTCGAAATTGCTGCCATCTGTCGGGGCTAAACCACAACTGTCGCCGCGGCGCCATGTTAAAGGGTTGGGACTACCATCGCGCTTGCTGCGTCTGTTGCCCATTTGTTTTGTGCGGCAGTTTCCGTGCCATTCGCGTGTAGCCACAGCAAAAAAAAATACCAGAAGAGAGGTCGACGGACTTGTCGATACTGCCTACATTTCACAGCGACACTGTAGAGCAGTACTTCCCTGACATTGATAGCGTGGCATCTAGGATATAACTACCTAGCTACGCGAATTGTAAATATGTGGCAACTCTTCCAACTCATAAACGCTCTTGGTCAAAATAAATTCGGCAACTGATATAATTCAATCTAGGAGTAGGATGGGTAACAGTACAATAAGTCGGGACTAGCCTTCAATAAAAATTCCTGCATGTCCAGTGTAAACACTTCTGTGTGCGGTAATGTTTACAGAGTTCAAAGTAGCATACGATAGACAATTTATTTTACTTAGGCACTGAGTACAACGTCCCAGTCTTTTATATGAGTGGAAAGCATTCAATACCTTTTTTTATTTATTTATACGAGGCGATACAAGTAAACCAATGGCCTGAACATGTGCGAAGTCGGAACACAGTGATAACGCGGTGACACATGCACAGGCAACGAGAAAAAGTAACGCTGCGACAGTATAAATTTCTGCTTACCTTTTTCCCCTCGCCATCCCTGTTACCGTTTTGTGTACAACACGGCACCCAACAGTATGTAGGCATTTTTGGCAGCGGAGTGCGTGCACGAAGCGAAGTGCACTTTGCTAGCGTGCCGCTGGATGCGCCGCGACCCTTCAACATGGCGGACATGCGCGCGCCGGTCACTAGATGGCAGCAATTTCGAATAAGGTCTATAATGGCTTCGAATTATTTTTTGAGGGGAAGTATGCACTGGTTTATTGCTACACCAAAAGCGGCTGCAGAAACTCACGACTGGCTGGCAAGGGTATAGCCTTTATTGTTGCGGCAGTTTTGTCACGAAGCCAGACTAACACTGGCTGATCATGATGGCTATATATTAACATAGCCATGTGCTCTTTATGTTGAGATTGAGGATTCGTTTTGCGAAACATTGTGTGTCATAACCAGGCAACACGGAAAAAAAAAACGTCCGGCGTGGAGTAGTGGTTAGTGCGCTCGGCTGGAGATCGGAGGGATAGTGTTTCGATTCCAGGTGGAGAGATGTTTTCTTTTGTAATTTAATGCGGCAGGCACATTCAGCGAACGAACACGAACTTCACCACGAGCCTAGAAAGACCTTCGCCTTAAAATTGCCTAGTGACAAGGACCCTTACCGCCCGTGCAATCCTATTAAAAATTGGCTGTGGTTTAGCTCTGGTTAAACCTAATCGAGTAGCGATAGCTACAGACCACTGGCTACGCTTATGCTTCGTTTGTAGTTAGACATGTTGTTAGGATATTTAGTAGTTTCCCACTAGACTAACAGAAGAAAAACGTTGTAGTCAACCAACTGGTGAGACATTATTTTTCACCTGCCTTCAAAGATACAGAAATCGAGCAGCATTCATCATCAGAGGTCGGCGCAGTAGATTCATCGTCAGAGGCTAAGCGAGTCCGTCTTTCGGCATCGGTTAACGGCGTTTGGCCAAACGTTTGGCATGCTCCTCTTGGGTCTCCTCAGCGCGCTGTCTCCTCATTTCTACGGCGATCCCTGGTCTCCTTCAGCCTGGCCGACTTCTCACCATCCATACTGTGGCATGAACTATGGCAGCGGCGACACGGTGACGTCATAAAAAGGGCGCAGCGAGCGCCCAATGGAAGGAGCAGCGACCGCAACGAGCCGAGTTTCCGCAGAATAGAGGCCTGTGGATTACGTCACATAGACGGTGCGGCGAGCTGGCCAGCTGTGGCGATCTCTGGGCAACGGCGTACGCGCGCCTGTAGGAGTGGTGGCCACGCGGCGACCGCGACGAGCCGTTGTGTGACGCGTCCGCGGCGCAACATGTAGGCCCCCTACTATCGGGTTTTACATTAGAGCGCATAGCAGCAGCAAAATGAGAATGAACCTAAAAAGGCGAAGAGAGCAGCGATACGCTTGAGAGGAGAAGCCGCGCCGTTTGTCGTGCAGCCGGGGAGGTAGGACGGGAGATAACATCTAGTGGCGCTCTATAAAAAGCGGTAGGTTTGTCGGCGCCACCGTGTTTTGAGTCATGGAAAGCGAATCGGAAAGGCTTAAACAAGCAAGGCTTATGCACTGAAATGAAAACAGTGAAGGCGACGAGCCGAAGAGACCTAGCCAGACAACCACTCTAACCTGGACGTGCAATCAAAAGTAAGCAAGGCTAACCAAGCTCTGCCTTAGCACTGGCTACGTAATCCTGGCATAGCCGAGTTAAGCCACAGCCAATTTTAAAGCGAAAGACTTTATTCGCTCATACTGTCGTGGACAAAATGCACCCCGCTTTTGCGGCGGCTTTGATTGGTCGAGACGGAATGACGTCATGGAGGTCTCGACCAATGACAGAGTACCACCCCAGTATGCGCAAATGCGTGCCTTATATGGCCATGCCAATAAGAGATCAATTACTAACTATTGTATAATTTATTTAGGGACTAATAATACCTAATTATCTGTTATCAATGACTAATAATGAATAAATAATTAATTACTAATAAATATATGCATGACTAAAACGATCTAATTATTATTTAATAACTACTCATGCTAAATTACTAATTAATGACGAATTGTTTTATTTAAAGACCTAGCGACTAAATAATTAGGCAATAATTGCCGCCTAATCATCGCTAGTTATATATTACCAACGACTAATTACCAACGACGAATGAATGAGTGATTATTTATTTTATTGATACCTAATTAATGACTAATCAATGCCCTAAACTTGGGCATTTCTAGATATGTAGACAATGCTTGGAACATTCTCGAAACTCGTCACCACTTGACAGCTCAATGCACTAGCAGAATGTGAAACAGTAGACGCTCACTTTACTCGTAGCAGCATTCATCGCTGCATGCGTAACAGTTGCGTAGTAGAATGCGGCACTCAGGCTTTCGCCTTTCACTACTTTAGGCGCTGAAGTCCCTCATAGTTTTTTTCTTTGGACATCTAAAATGCACAGTGACAGGTTGTTCACTTGCTCCTGGAAGGTTAAATGAAGGCCAAAATGAAGCCTGTGCAAAGACCGGCTTCACCTAGCGTAGTGAAGCTTTCGCTTCAAAAACAAAAGCCCAGGATTCATTACTTTGGTGCGCGTCAAGGTGCATGAGGCTAACAGCTTCTGCATTAAAAAGTGTCGAAAAAGAGCTCACCACTTTGCACATGTGCAGTAAAGTTCATTGTTAAATCCATTTTAACATGCAATGCTACCACTAAGCGGGGCAACATGATGGGCCGGTTGCTGGAGAGCAGTTCATGAAAATAACCGGTCTCGCTGTGTTGATATGTGGTACTTCGCGAGCACTTAGTCTGCATCGGTCGATGGGTTTTAAATTTGGCTGAAGCCCTGCTGGAAGTGAAATGCCCTTTTATGATGTACTGCGTAGAACTTGTGATAAAAAGGCAATTATGATGTGAAGTATGCTAAAGAGAACTACGTCTTGTGGGAAAACAGCCCGAAGGATTATTATGCACAACAGCACTTTCAAATTTACAGTATTGGCACGAAACTGCGCTACTTTTATGCGCGAAACATAAAAGGTAACACTGTTATTAAAGGGACATTTGAAAGTGACTTTGTATGCCGAGGCGGAAATTTTAATAATATTAATAGTAATAATTCGTTCACAGGAAAGGAAAGGCTCAGTATTTGTCACACTTGTTCTGTGGACACAACCGCTCCGTAAGGGAAGGCAGGTAGGAGTGAAAGCGGAAAGAGTGAAAGTGGTGCCTCTTTTTCGACCACCTGCCAAGACTGAAAATATTGTTTTGTGCAGAAATGTGGCTCTAGGGAAATCAGCATAGGGTGGCAGTCCCCTTCTGTCAAGCTTAGTGAGCCGACATGGGGCCTGACAGGGTTACTCTGCTGCCTCGTCTGCATACGTGTGGTCATCATGGCATGATAGATGGTCTACCGCTGTGTACCTTTTTCTTCTCATACAACCTGCTATGGAAATCAGACAAGTTATAAATTTCTAAGTCAACAAGGCCAAAATCATTATGCACGGCGGCATGTTGCGGAATCTCTAAATAACAGCTTGGGGGGCGAGTTGGCGCAGTATAGTACACAGAAATGTGGCGCGACAAACACATTCACATGAGAAGAAAACATAACACAGGCGCGTGGGTTAATGGAAAAAAGTTAAAGGAGATGTGGCATATAGTGACCAGACAACGTTTGTTTTTTTGTGGCTATGTAAGGGTTAATTAGAGGTGCTTTGAATGGACCTGTCCTACTGCACAGGTGACATGCTTTGGATGGACCTTTCTTACTGCACATGTCTGGAGGTTTTTTGCTAGTGTGTGTCTATATGGTGAACTGTGGCTGTCATGCTTGGACAATGGTTGTGTTGTACTGGGACGATTGGGGTAATAACTGCTTGGCGAAGAAGAGGTGTGTAGAGATGTACTTGGGTGTAGAATTTGTGATTGTCATACTGGCACGATGTCTGTGCTCTACTGGGATGAATGTGCTACTATCTGCTTGGCAAAGAAGAGATTTCTGAAGATGTACTTGAGTGTAGAAGAGGATGTAGTAGCTGAGTGGTAAAGAGAAAATGTCTGTTCACTTCCATATTACAATTGGTAGCATTTTTAGCGCGCATGTTCTGGAGAATAATTAAACAATGAAGTGATTAAACCCTACGCAGCAGTTCACTCCTTATCTAAGAGATTGCGGCAGAAATGGGAAACTGCTCTAGGAAAATTTCATATACGGAAGAATGTTCCAATCTGTGCAGTGAAGACACTTACGTTGTGCCAGACATTTCTTCTAGGATGAAGCCATTCATTGTGCAAGTGCCTGTGTAAGCACCAGCGACCACATCGAACACTGACAGAGAAAGTCTAGATGAAAAATTCGGTGGAGGGATTTGGATCTCTCTTAAAGAGGTAAGGGGAAATCGTTTCCTTTTGTTTTTTCCACTTGTTTGATGCTTTTTTACTGCTTTTCTTTTTTCCGTCTCCTCTTTTTTGTTCTTTTTCTTTTTTACTGTTTCTACTTTTTACTGCTTTGATTACTTTCTCTAATCTTGCTGGTTTTCTTCTCTCGTCATTTCTTCCCCTTTAACTCTTGCCTAACTGTTTTCGGTTTTGTGAAGCAGTGACGAGGCCTGATGTTAAAGCTTTGCAGCATTTTTGTACGCTTTAGCACAATGTTTACTTTTTTTACACAATTTCCACAACCGTGATTGGTTTGATGTCTGGTACTATATCGACGTCCTTAGCTATTAAACGTAGAGTTGACTTTTTGGTTGTAATTAACTAATTACTCCACATGATATAAATTTTTCACACAGATACACTTTTCACCTCACTATCCGATGCAAATGTTCTTTCTGTTTATCAAAGAATTCACTTTTCGAAAATAACGATCTGACACACCCCACAGGCGCCCAAATCCTGTCCACACTCAACAGTCTATAAAGGCCTTTAGGCAAACGAGCTATGTGCTCACTTAAACTGTATACTTACTATATACTATAGTTACTATATACTTACTGCGAGAACTTCATGTTTATCAAATTGTTTTTTAGGGTAGGATGGGCTAGAACTTAGGTGAGTTTTGTAGAAGCAAAAGTTTAATATCACTCGGACGAACCATGCTAAACACAAACGCGTCTAAGCTGGTCAGTGTTTGTTGAATGGATGTGACCAGTTAAACCACTCATTGTGTTCTTTTCAGTAACTCACGAAAGCACTATTCACTCGCAGCTGTAATGAACAAAAATGTTAGTGAACATGTCAAGTTCTATCCTGTGAAGCACGGCCTACATCTGTCTTGACCTGTTGGAGAGGTTTTCCGAAAGACAGATCAATTTAGTAGTCGTGCCAGGAATGCATTTTAGCACCCTGGGAATGAAAGCCATAATGAGACGAGCACTTGTGCTGCCGCTGCGTATTTACTTACCGAGAAAACATATTTTTTCAGTGTACATTGAAAAATGTCATGCACTATAAAGGGAGAGCTTCAAATGATGCTGTACAAAGAAAAGCCTTGATGTCTATCTTGTTTACCAAATGGACGATATGAGCAAGCCCTGACGCAGATGAGGAGAAGCGGTATAGCTCTCCAGGAAGGGCGTACGTGGATTAGTAGGGAGCTGCGTTGCTGGTGGCGTGGTGAATGCGTGGCTTGTGAACTGGTTCAATATTCTTCTAATGAGAATTGTTGCGCTGTTTCATGCTGGATATGATCACATTTTGCGAGAGGGGACGTAATACTTTCACTACGGAATGAAAAATGAAAATGGATCTATCCGCTGAAGCGAGAAGTGCAACTTATGCCTGGTAGATAGAACTATTTTTGAACACCGCTCATGGGAAATTTTCTCATGTGAGCACAGGTATATGGTGTATGTTCCGCGCCTCAGCGCCAGCGTGGGTGAGCTTCGTGAGCACCTCTGGTCGACTCGCCTCTAAATCACAGGTCATAGATACATTGCCGTTTATGTAGCGATAATAAATGGAACAATCCAGATAACGGATGCCAGTCGCATAAAGGGGCTAATTCGGAGGTACTCCCACGAAACACCAGGGACCTGGTGTTTCGTGGGTATTTCATCACCTCATTGAACAGTGGGCCCTCACTTCTGGCGGTTGTTCGCGCCGAGTTTTCATTTATCGTTTTCCCTCACGCAGTCTTCGTTTTCTGTCTGACTCTCTTTTCAAAAAGAAATCAAAATCTTGGCCGTAAAAAGCAAACCTGTCTACTTTATTGTCTATATATGCATTGTTGCGCCTCACGGTGGTGGCTCTTTGTGGTTAGAGGTTACTGTTGAGTAGGGCAGCCTCGGTTAGATTCCAGCCGTGGCTGCAGAGTTTCAATGGATACGTAACGTAAGGCACCAAAGTTCTGTCTCATGTCAGTTCACGTTAACAAACTCCAAGCCGTAAAACTTATACAAAGCCACGGCCTCCCTTGTAGCCGATTCGTAGGTATGCAGAGTTTCTGGGCTCTAGTATTGCTACCCTCAACTTACTAATCGTGCTGAGGATACTGATTTATGTAGAGCAAACAATTTTGAATCCATTCAGGTCAATTACTATGGTAGCAAGGCATTCCCATTACATCTGGGAGCACTTCTGCTTAACTCGTCTGCCCTGAGAAGCACATTGCGGACCATATGTAGCTGCATATACTGTGGCTGAATCATTGCCAAGTTGAAGCCGTTCTTAAAATTCTGCTGTGTGCCAGCCTATATAGTGATGTCTTAAGCAAGCAACCGTAGACATCCTGGTAACTTTCCTTTATATTATAAATATTTGATCCTGCAGTTTAGAATGTGTGCTGTTGTTGAAAGCGGTTAAGGCTAACTTGGCTTCTGTCGTTCAGCATTTTATTGGACTTCAGTTTCCAAATACATTTTTATTTCTATTTTTCTGTCTTTCTCTCTTTCTCTCTTCCGAATAATTCAATGAAGCACTTTTTGGTTACATGAAATTCTATACCGTTGCAATATTTATCATTAAATATAATTGCTTTTTATTTCTTGTACATCAGCGTTCTTTCCTGTGTGTTTTTAGAGTGTAACCACCAACAAACATTTAGATTCTACTCTAGCTTAAAATGCAGGCACGGTAAACACGAAGTGCTGAGGAGGATGAAAGTAAGGCGATAGAAACGAGGAGGGGAGGAGGAGGAGGAAATAAAAGTACGAGAGTACCGTGGAAGGATAGAAGTACCGTGGAAGTAAGTGGAGGAAAGCGTAAGATCAGGGTATGATGAGAGTATCTGAAGATGGGATAAAATGAACAAAGATAGGACGAGAGATGTGGAATTTGCAATGCTTCATCTGCGACGGCAGCTCCTGCAAAACGCTTCTGCCGAACAGAGGCTTGAATCCGCTCTTTCAGGCTCTGCGTCCCGTATGCATACACCTATCGTTCCAATACCACAGCATATGCGCTAACAACAGAGACAATTTTTTTTTTCCAAAAACACTTTCTGGCTTGCATTCGGATACTGTCTTCGCTACTCATCTATTGCTCTTAATACAGTGGAGAACATTATGGATAGGAATTTCAATGGACAAATATCCGTTCCGCATTAAAGCTCGACCTCTATTACACGGAATAAAAGCGGTTTGAACTACGCTGGTAGGTTTAAGATGAAAATCACATTACTGTGGACCATGTATCTCGAGGTCGAAAGATAACACTTCTTCTAAGGAGGTGCGGACGCTACACATAGCTTCCCGCAGTAATCCAGCAGAAAGGTCTCTGTCCTGAAAATTTTCATCTCGCAGCGCTTGTTTTATTCGCGACCAGAACGGCCAGCGGTCGCCTGCCCCTCGAGTCCGTCCTGCCCTGGCAGTGAGCGGTGGTAGAGGCGCATGGCGTGCTTGACGCTCTGCACCAGCGGGAAGTGCTTCTCGGAGCACACGCCCCGGATGTCGTCCTTCTCCACCTGAACCAGCATCACGCACAGGTCCGGGTACTTGAGCAGCGCCAGCCGCACCTACGTCATCATGCAGCAGACAAATGCCGAGATTGTCATGGGGCAAACCAAAAGTAGGGTATTATTTTGGCATAAACGCAACTGCACTCACAAAGAACATGTCAATTTGCCGGACGTCGGGCTCGAAAACAATGTCTATACGCATCTTGAGCCCATGGCCAAAGTTTACAAGGCGTAGAAAATTTGCTTTAGGTCTCAAGAATGCGGAACAGTAATTTGCGCATAAACTCACCCTAAACTACTCGCACACCTTTGTGTGATTGCTTCATATGCGAAATATCATGTGCAGCCGAACATTGCCAAGACAGTTTGAAAACGCGTACACAATCTTAAAGATATGTAAAGCATTAAAACAATTCAATAGCCGCTAGATGCCGCTCTTACGAAGCTCTTATTGCTCTATTAAATAAACAAATTAGACGACCTGTAAAATTTCTGCTGGCGTCTCTCATAGCCTGAGTCGCTTTGGGCCGTTAAACACTAAGAACCAAACCGAAATTCTTGTTTCTCCTTATATATGCATTGGGTCTCACCTCAGAGTAAAAGTTTGAGGCGCATCATGACGAAACGAATGCATGGCTTAACTTGGGCCAGATATAGTAACTAAAATAGTAATAACATTACGGATACCGGGAATCTAAGTTACACCAAAAAACGCTTCAGGCATGTCGTCGCGTAGGTGTGTCGACGCGGGGCTGGTGGCACACTACCGAACTGGTGAACAGGTTTATGCGGTCTGACACTGCTGCACATATCCATGACAGGAAATGCTCCGACAGCAGGTAAGGATTTCTAGAATACCAATTGGACGTTTGCCTAGAGTAGGCGCAGGCATCTTGAGTGACATGATGGTGCTTGTAACATAATTCAACGTTAGCAAGCACTTTAGCCACGATGCTGACGTCAATGGCGATCATTTCGAAGCGTGATGCCGATGATGTGACAGGACAGAGCCTAAACAAGGAAAGTGATAACGATATAGAAATATATTATGCTGCTAAATAAAGCATGTCTTGGTTGCCCATACCACTGAAAGCAGGATGTCGTTCTTCACCAGGGATAACGGCTCCCTTCATTTCTTGGGAAGTGAATCGTTGTTTTAAAGGGGACATGCCATGGTCATCCAATATATTACACTTTTGTAGTCTGGCAGATAATAATGAACCTTTTTATTCTATTTATGATATTTGAGCGCCCTATACGTAATACTTATTTCGAAATACGTGGCTGAAGCGTATACTGCGAAGCTCCTCCCACCGATAGCGGTCGCCATGTTGAAATGCTTGGTGACGTCAAAGAGCGACACCGGCCAACGCATCGTCTGCTGCTATGCCGGCGCCGATACTGTGCTATGTTCGTGCTTGCTAACATGAATAAATGCACTCAGCATATTTTTGAAAACGGAAGACAGACTGTAGCGAAGCGTTATTTTGTTCTTGCCAAGCCATCCACCTTCGGCGCGGCCGCCGCCATCGTCCGATAGCAGCACTGACCTCACTGCCGTAAACAACGCCGCGAGGGCCATGCCTTCCGCGAGAGCCGTCCGGCGGATCCCTTGCGGCAGTGTAAGAAAACAATGTTTCATTTTTTTTTGTAACAATAATAGTAGACCCTATTATTGTTACAAAAAAAAAGAAAAAAAAATCGAAAATATGCTTCTTGTGAAGTGCCGAACCATACAGTAGAAGTTTTGGCTCACAGCCGGTGCGTTGCCAGTGTTCTTGTACGCTAGCTCTGCTGAAAGCGTCGCGGAAAATAATCATTTCAATTACTACTAAACAGTGGAGATTAGAGTAAAGAACTTTCATGACCGATTAGTCCATTTACTAAAACTTCTCGCTGGTCTCACGGAGTGCCGTCTGCTGTGGCTTCGCTGCGAAATAATTTAGGCCTAGCGATGAATAGGGAGAAGCAGACAGCCAGGGCGCTGTCGTCCTTTGCGACCGCGGGAGTCGTTGCTGTAAGCTTGCCACATACGGTGCTGTGAGCCTAATGAGTTTGTGGTGGTGGTAAAATATTTATTTTGAGAACCAGCGTACATTACAAGGATTGAGGTGGTTCCTAATCCCGACTGGTGTATGTTAGGCCGTCCCTGGCAGTGACCGTTTCAGCCCAGACAACCAGCACCTTTTGCGCTGCTGGGTCCGATCTGAAGACCGCGATGTTCCAACCCTCTTGGTCCGGAAGCCCCAATGGGGCAATGGCTTGAAATTTTCGCATAAAAACATTATGTGATTGAAGGTCCTCTAGGGGTGCCACATATAGAGAATGTGGGGTCATTCAGGCCTAGGTATAGGGCAACCAAGCTGGAGAGGGAAAGATTTAGGCTTGTAGCTGTCGCCAGATTACTTGATAGGGTTTTCAGAGAGAGGTGTGAAGTGGGGGATATAAGTCGGTGTTCTCGGCAGTGAAGTGTTATGTCATGATAGGTGAGCAATCTGTAGCGCATGCTTCCCCCCAGTCTTCGGTATGCCCCGCTCGGTTGACGTGCGATGAAGCCGTTGACTGGGCTGCCTCTTTACAGGGGTTGCCTACATGACCTAGTACCCAGACGATGTGAATGGGCCGGGGAGCTGTGGAGCCAGAAGTTAAGGTTTGATGGGCGACTGGGTGTGTTTTCCCTCTTGAAAAATTTGGAATGGCTGGTTTGGAATCGCTGAAAATGAGTGTGGTAGTGGAAGAAGACATGGCCAGCGTTATGGCTGCCTCTTCGGCTTCTGTCGACGTTTTTGATTTGACAGAGGCAAAAACTGTGTGATTGAAGTTATAAGAAATCACAATGATGACAAATGCCGTGGGGTATTTGTATTCTACCGCATCTACTTAGGCCGCTTCGGTGTCAGTCGCGTGTGCATTGTGTAACGCCTTGGCTCGAGCTTCTCGTCGTGCCTTGTGGTGAGCAGGGTGCATAATTTTAGGTTAGGGTTGGGCGGTAAGGTTGCCACGGATGTGTTGAGAGACTAGGTGGCTGTTTCCAGTGGGGAACCATATTGGTTGGAGTTTCAGCGCGGCGAGGATAAACCTGCCCGTCTCTGTGGGGGAAAGTCTGTTGATCTGGGCAGTACGATGAGCTTCCACTATTTCTTGGATTGTGTTGTGTACTCCCATGTTTAGGAGGCGTATGGTAAGAGCGTGTCTTAAGAGGTAAAGAGCGATTTTGTATGCCTGACGGATGAGTGCGCCCACTTTCTCTGTTTCTGCCTTTGTAAGATAGAGATACGGGAGTGAATAGACCATTTGGCTGATGACGAATGCCTGTACAAGGTGCCGGAGATTGTGCGCTCGCATGCCTCAGTGCCTATTCGCTATTCGTTTGATGAGTGATAATTTGATGGGTGGTGATAGTCAGTTTCAAGAAACTTTCTGTGTTGAGCTAATTGTTTTGCAGGAACATTCCCATAACTCGAAGTTTGCTAACCTCGTGTACTTGGACCCCATCTATGGTGATGTGTATGAAACCATGTTTTTGCTTGGTAAGGTGGTGGTTTGGGTGGAGCAACAGCAGTTCGGATTTGGTGTGGGAGCACGCTAGGCCGATGGATGCTGCGTGCGTTGCCACTACGTCCGCTCATGCTTGGAGTGTCCTCTGTTTCTTACATTTCCCGTGGTTGCCCACAGGATAATATCATCCGCATAGAGGGTGTGAGAGAAGTTTGGGATTTGTGTTAGTTTTTGAGCAATCGGGATCAAGGTCATGTTAAATAGTAGGGATGAGAGGACTGAACCCTGCGGTGTTCCGCGTTTGCCTAGGCAGAAGGCGGGGGATTCTATAGGACCGAGTTTGAGTTCCGCGTTGGGGTCGCAGAGAAATGATACAATATATGAGTGGGTGCGTTCTCCTACCCCTCGGTTGGAGAGGGCATCAAGGATTGAGTCATGTTGTATATTGTTAAATTCTTTGGTGAGGTCCAGAGCCAGTAAGGCTCTCGTGCTGTTTCTATGCTGATGTGGAATTTCTTCTGAAATTTGAAGCATTATGTCGTGTGTGGATAAGTGGCTTCTGAATCCCAGCATCGTGTGTGGAAAGAGATTGCGAGTATGCATGTGGTTGCGTAATCTGTTAAGGATTACATGCTCGAAAAGGTTGACCATGCATAATGTGAGAGTGATTGGTCGGAGGTGGGTTATGTATCTCTCCGGCGACTGGTTTGTAGTTTGCTGTCACAGAATAGGCGGCATCCATTAATTTGCCCATGCTGCATTTATACACACGCAGAATTGTTGTTATGTACACCCCATATGTTCACGGAACCTGTATATGTGACCATCGGTCGGGCGCGCAAGAACGCGTACGTGCACGTTGCCTCGGAACAGTATAGCTTTCCCTGTGTTAGCTACAACTCTCTCCATGCTCCATCAAATGAGTACATGCTGCCTGTGTCGCACGTTCTCCACTCAGTCACCCCTACTACATCCAAAGTATAGAACTTCCTTTTTATATGCGTATATTCTTTTTTTCCCTGACAATGTGACCCCTCGAAGAACCGAAGTTGGGGGCGTACGCGACTGTTGGTTTTGTTGTGAGTTATGTTTTTCAAACCTAAGATGTCGGCCATGGAGTGCTAAAGTGTGGTGTGTATACGTGCGCCTTCCTCTGTGAGTGAACTACTTTGTGCGCTCTCAGTTTGTGTTTTGTTTCGGACTGTGACCCTGCGCACAAGGCATCGTTGACAAGGGTTTAAATAGGAGCCGCCGAGGCCCCAAAGTCAGTCCGCCCAGTTCGCTCCCGAAGAAGGAAACCCGAGCTGCCGCGTGCTCCCGGGGGATACCCGAGCGCCGCTGCCGGCACCGCATCCTCAGACCGCAAGCTGCACCGGAAGGATATTCTCCTTCGAGTGCCGCCCGTCAGCGCCGACCCAGTGATGGACTGCCGCCGCGTTCCCCGGTCAATTGTATGTTCGAAACTGTTCTGAACTTTCTTTCTCTTGCTGCTACTTGAATTGTTACTTCCTTCCCGGAAAAGCATGACCCTGTATACTTAATTCGAAGTATTTAATTAGATTGTTCCTTCACTCATGTCATTGCCTTTTAGGATGGTAATTGCTGCTCTCTAAAATGTTTTGTGTATTCCCCGTTCTGAGCCTATAAACATCTTCTTATTGTTGTTTCAAGTCAATGCGTGTTCCTCTCATTCTCCACGTTTGCTTACCGGCTACGCCGGGCATTGAATGACCACCTCCCTCTTTTGTCATGTCTCGGTGATGACCTCTGGTGATTACCGAGCGCGTGACACTTGAACTTAAACAAAACTAGTAATTAACAGGAGAAGGTATTTACTTTTGCATAACAAGTCTTTCACGGGGCAAATTTAGTGTCGTTTTCAAAAATTAATATATTACTAATTTGCAGTTCATGACCAACACACACAAAAAAAAATTCTCATATGCTTTACTCTGTTTTAAGGAGAGTTGACATTCTTCATACTCGCGTATAGGGTTTATTGACATTGGCTCCAAACGCACGCACTTCATCATCAGTTCGGCACTAAACTTTCCAAGCTTACACACGAACAGTCGGATTTGCTTTGCAGTGAGAATTACTTTACAGTAATGGCACAGCGGGAAAGGTTCGGAGCTTTGCAGGCGTTGTCTATTCAGGGCCAGGGTACTCTAATTTGTCATTGCGACACTGACACGCGCAAGCTGGTGAAGACGTGGACAAAAAATATAGGGCAGATTTCACTTACGTGCAAGACTGATGACACAGCAATCTTGTTTGTGTTTGTCCGACTCAGTTATCTATGGTTATACTTCTATATACGTGATTGTTGTCAATAGCTCCTCCTCCTCCCAAAATCAATGAACACTCAGTCATCAGCGAGTAAAAGTGTTTATTTTAGTACCATCGTGTGGAAGTTGGCCATGGACATTTACAACATTTACTTAGTGGTCCGAAAGTAGTGACTCTTGGTCTGAACACTGGCAATTACGTAGTCGTTCGAATGTCTATACATCACCAAGTCAAGACTGCTACCCCATTTTGTAGTACTCTCGCTCTGCACTACTCATAGACAATTCTTCGGCATTCAGAGAGTCCATGAAACTACTCTCGCTCACTGAATTTGTAGAACGCCGCCGGGCTCGCCATTCTACGGCATAGGCGCGTTGCTTAGCCAACCGCTCTTGCCTTTATTCTGTCTCCTCAGCACGGTGCCGGCGTTTGCGCGCAGCACGTCGCTCTAGCGATGCCTTGTACAATTCCTCAAACATAAGCGGAGTGCGCCTGCGACGCCCCGTTTATCCTCTCCTAGCGGGCGCCCTCACGCGGCGGGCCGAGGAGGCCGTCACGTGGTAGCCGCCGCGCCGTGCGAATGAACGACTACGGCCGAAGAGACGAGTTGGGGGCCCCTGCTCTCCTCTGGTCGTGTCGTAACGCTGTCACGTGGTAGCCGCCGGGCCGAGCGAACGAACGACTACGGCCGAAGAGACGAGTTGGGGCCTCTGCTCTCCACTGGTCGTGACGCCACGCTGTCACGTGGTGCGCCGGAGCGAAGGAACGGCCTCCACTGACGGCAGAAAAGTGCTAGCAGTACTGCTTTCGCAATAAAAAAAACACACAAAATGCCCCGCCGCGGTGGTGCAGTAGTTAAGATGCCGGCTACTGTTCCCGAGTACCCGAGTTCGAGCCAAACCGCCGGGGGCTGTGTTTGGAGGGGACGAAACCGAGGAGCGTCTGGGTGCTGTGCGATGTAGGTGCTCGTTAAAGATCGCCACGTGGACGAAATTACTGCGTAGCCCTCCACTACGGCTCCCATTTCTCCCCACTTTCACTCCCACCTTCCTCTCTTCCCTTTACGGCCCGATCCAGGGGTCCACAGAACAAATGTGACATATACTGCGCCTTTCCTTTCCTGTGAACCAATTATTATTATTATTATTATTATTATTATTATTATTATTATTATTATTATTATTATTATTATTATTATTATTATTATTATTATTATTATTATTTAAGCTTAGCAGTGGTCAAACTTGATTGAACCAAAAATTGAAGGTCGAATGATAGCTCTTCATTATGCTGTGAGTTTGGCATTCGTTTGCTGCATCAGATGACTGGGCGCCGGTTTGAGCGAAGGCTTCTGCACTCGCTTCTTGCACTTTCGTTCACGGGTCCGTTCCTGGTTCTTTGACAGTTGTAATTACCGTTGTTCTGGAGTTTCCGTATTTATGTTGGCTCGCCATCGCGGTCGGCCTCGAATTCGGTTTCTCTACGAAGTACATCCGCTGTGTAAGTTGATTCTGCCTTTAGTTGTCGAAGATATTTACAGCATTGCGAGCTTCACTATCCAATGTGCTGAACCCCTAATCAATGAGAATTATACTAAGTAATCGCGCAATCTTTTCGAATATAGTCCTCACAGAGCACGGTATCCAGCTGCTAGCCACAAGCGACCCTTCGAAGTAGGTATAAATGCTCACCTTTTGCAAGCTGTAAGAATACGACAGCATGGACTAGCAGGAGGATGCTCGATTCGGCATCCAAGAAGCCTGGAATCTCATTTCGTATCCCCTTCAAGCAAGTTGGTACCTCCTTTCAGCTTTGTTGCTGCATGTGTATCAGTAACTCACACCACCCATCGACTTATCAGTGCTACTCCATATCATCGGCCGACCACCATTTGGCACATGGCTCAAGGTCAAATGTTGATGCGATTTATGCGGCTCACGTGTCAATACTTATGTCACTGTAGTTTGACTGCGAATACTCGACCTTGACTTTGGCTAAGATCCACTACCGACGCAGGAAACTCGTCTATTGCTTTGAGTAGAGCTCTCTCTGCGCAATTCAGTTCTGTGCGTTTTCTCACCCGCGCCCTCGAGCTCGATACATGACGGGTGCCAATGCCCAAGGGAGAGCTCCAAAACAAATAAATCACGCAATTGTGCGGGGAATGCCGAGTGCGAGGACTTTCCCTTCTCGTCTCCCATTGCTAGTCGTGATACCACGGCGTCCTCGTGTCGAAGCAGCCTATCCGTGCGGCGGGTGCTAGCTGATTGACCTACTGGCCTGTCGAAATAAGAAGACGAGAGTGAGAAGTGTGGGCCTAAATTGAACATTAAAAAGACAAAGATCGCGGCGTCTTGCCCTATCAAGTCCTGGAGCATCAAGGACAAGAAGTGGAAGCTGTGACAGATTTTCTCTTCTTGGGCTCCAAGATTACCTCGAAAGGAGACTGCAGCCATGAAATTAGGAGACGCCTGCTTCTGGGAAAGAGAGCAATGGTTAGCCTTGACCACCTAGTAAAGAGCAGAGACATTAGTCTGCCAGCCAAGATCCGTATAACTCGTGCTATAGTCTTTCCAGTTGTGATGTATGGATGCGAGAGTTGGACTGTGAAAAAGGTTGACCGCCGAAGAATTGACGCATTTGAATTGTGGTGCTGGCGAAGACTCTTGAGAGTTCCTTGGACTGCCAGAAGATCAAATCAGTCGATATTGTCGACCATAAACCCTGACTGCTGTTAGGTTTCGGGTCGCGAGTGCCTGGGTAGCGTACCGCTGCCAGCAGTTATTACGAGCGGCGCGCGGCCCCTCGGTAGCGCTGGCCTGGCGGCTCCGTGGAGGGCGGACGGCATCAACGGTCCCAGCAGAGACGAGGCGTCTTTTAACGAAACAACCTTTACTAAAACATCATGAGGGAGCGGGCAGAGAAGCTGACTCGGAGAGAATACAGACACGTTCACACAGCTGGTGTCTAGCGTCGTCTCTACGGCGCGTCAAAGTAGTCTCTATCTCAACGGAGTTGGCCGCTGCTTTTTATAGGTTTTCCAGTTCACAGGGAAAGGCTAAACCCTCACAGGAAATGGAGCGCCCAACAAGTCTGGGCAAGATGGGATGACTCAATCGCGGGTGGTCCGAACGCATCTCCTCCACCTCCTGCAGACAGGCGAGGGCGGCGCACTCTCTCACGAGCTCCAGGCTTGGCCGGCGTTTGCACACACACGCACGCACACACATTTGGCGCGTGGCAGGATCACGTTGAGACTTGTCCGCGGGAGGAAGCGTTGCGCGGCCGATGAACGGCGCCGAAATGGGCGATCCGCTCGCGGTTCTGCCTGTTGCTATGCGGTGGCCGCATCAGCTGTCCCACTTGTCGGTGGAGAAACGTAACAGACTGCCCCGCCGGGGAAGGGAGATCCCGAAGGGCACGGGACTGCATCCGCTGTCCGGAGGGATCGGGATGTTGCTGCTAGCCGGGGTCGTCAGATTCTGCTTCTCTTGAGCCCAAACAGCCTGAAGAAGTCCTTGAGAAGTCCGGGTTTCCAGGGAACTCTGCAACTTGTCTTCAGGAGAGTTTGCTGACACCCCACAACGTCAAAACCACGCTAAAAACACAACTGGTCAGCCAGCAAGCACGGCACAATCTTCACAAATTATACCAGACTATTTCCCTCTTATGCCCCCATCTATATTAAAGGGCAGCTCAGCAGCACTTGGAACGCGTCCACAAGTTTGAAAATCGCGCTTTCAAAAACACCACTTTCAAACAAATATAATACAATACAATATGTTCAAAATCCTATGTCAGGAAGAAAAACACCAACAAGTGAATACAGGCTTCTTCTCACGTTAGGGGCTCCGACTTAAGCAATCGGCGTTACCATTAATATCACCCTTTTCACTAAAGCTTCTGCTGTCCATTTCACGAAACAACCTTGCCTTCCTGTTTCAGGGCAAAGACCCCCATGAGGATGAATCACTCACTTTTCGGAACAACCTATCCCTGTCCTTACGGGTTGCGCACCAGTCACGCATTTTCTTGGCACGAGCGCATTTGTGCCATTGGGATAGACGCTTTCTTTTTCGCAATAGCTTCCACTTGCTCCATTCTTTCTCGCGCCTACCTTTCCGCGTTTTCCTGCGGCAGCACTGGAACACAAACTTTCTGCTTTCTTTTCGCAATCGTTCGAGTTGGCTCTCCTTACGATGGCAGCATTCTTTCTCGCGCCTGCCCTTCCGCGTTTTTCGGTGGCAGCACTTGAATACTAGCCTTCTGCTTTCGTTTGGCGCCATCTATGACAAGCTAGCGGTAAACTTTCTAGCGGTAACCGGAGCTATTAGGACACCGGGGTCGTCAAAGCGGTCAAATTGCGGCGCCGCGTCTGATTCGCGGCCAGCAGCGCAGGACTCACTTTCAGTCAAGTCTGAACAACAACAACGGCTGGCGTCAGTCCCACTTCTAGGCATTTGCTCTGGTGGCGCGCCACTCAGTGCGTCGCCTCGCTCAGAGCTAACCGGCGAACGATCAAGCTCCTTCGACAGCTGGGGCGCTTCGGATTGTGTGAGGGCCATAGGTGCTACGTCCGCGTTCGCACTGGGGTTGCTTTCGCGAATACAACCTAGCGTGGTATCGGGGCACGAACGATTTTGACTCTGCTCTGGTCGCTCGCTGTCGCCTTCGCAAGTCTCGCTCTCCACAGCATACGCGCACTCCTCGTCGGTCTGCCCTGGCTGATCACAACTCGCGGGCTGTGCAGTTTCCCTGATCGGCACTTCGTTTTTCTGCGTGCCCTGCTCTACAACACAGTCGATTTCGGAAACCGAAATTCCGTCATTTCCTAGCTGGTTTCCTTCTCCGCCACGCCCTACACAAGCTTCTGCATTGAGAGGCGGTTCAGTTATTACCAGTTCCCCACACTCATTTGATGGAACTGTATCTCCTACAGCTACTTGGGTCGGCATGCAGTTCACCTCGCTTAACGGCGTCTCTTCGGACTTCTCGCCGATTAAGCCTGTGCTAACCGTCTCAGCTAGTGGCTCGACCAAGGTAACACAATACTCCTCTGTTCGAGGCTCGGTCGGCTCGCTACTGCGGTCACCTTGCTCGGCCGCTTCCCCAAGCTGTTTCTCACACTCCGGTGCAAGTTCGATTTGCTCCGGAACTTCCGCACTGTCTAGCCATTCGCTTACAGCGGCTTTCAACTGATAGGCCAAATCAAAGTATGCCCCGTTACGATGTTTCTCGCTCTCATATCTCTTCCGAAGATCCTGAGGCGTTATCTGATATCGTATCAGCAATGACTCTTTTAGTTCATCGTAATTTTTCAAGCGGTCGCCAACCAATCGCATGATTTCTTCCGACGCTTCAGCGGATAGAAGAGCTACCAACTTCTGCGCCCAACTATCTCGCTCGAAGCGTTTACTTCTACAGACATTCTCAAAGTCTGCCAAATACTCGTCCACATCCTCGGCAATGAGGAACGGTGGCGGACCATCTCGCGGTATTGAACCGTTACACTGAATGGCATTGAAAGCTTTAATCCTTTCCACGCTCCTTCCATGTGCTGAAATCTCCAGCTGCATCAATTCCTTACGCGGGCGTCCTCTTTCTCGAAACGTTCCCTATGTTCACGCATCTCTTTCTCGTGACGTTCGTCATTGATCTCAAGGCATTCCAAAAGCTCGTAATCTTCAGCTTCCAACGCAAGAACAGCCTTTAACACTTCTGGTTTTCTGAGTTTGTCTGACAAATTCAGACCCAACTCCTTCGCAAGCTCCAGCAATTTCGATTTGCGCAACGACTTCAAATCCAAATTCATGGCTGTTCCGAGTGCTGCCTTCTCTACTGCCCACTATTGCCTTGCTGCAATTAACCCAGCTACAACGACAGCACAATTACCAGCTCTGTTCTCTGCTTAACAAAAGCCTGGCAAAACTGAGCAGAAGAAAGTCCCGCACTCACCAAACCTCGCAGCCAAGAATCCAACGCAGTCGTTCCGCTGCATGCAACCAGTCATCACAAAGGGCTCGTTACACTGCTCCCGACTTTCCGCTAAGCTGCTTGATTCACGAGTCACGCCTGGGACATCTCCCCTCTTCCCACCAGATGTTGCACCTCGGTCAGGCCTGTCTCGTTTCACCGACCACGGTCACTCCTTGGGCGTCCTCGTCCCTCCGCTGTTCACCAGTTGTTGGACGACGGTATCGCCTGGCTCGTCCCTCCGACCACGGTTACGGCTTGGTCGTCGTCGTCCCACCGCTGCCTACCAATTGTTACGTTTGGGGTCGCGAGTGCCTGAGTAGCGTACCGCTGCCAGTAGTTATGACGTTCGTGGCTCGCGTGCTCAGCTCACCGCTGACGCCAGTTGTTACGTGCGGCGCGCGTCCCCTGGCCTGGCGGTTCCGTGGACGGCGGACGGCATCAACGGTCCCAGCAAAGACGAGGGGTCTTTTAACGAAACAACCTTTACTAAAACACCATGAGGGAGCGGGCAGAGAAGCTGGCTCGGAGAGAATACAGACACGTTCACACAGCTGGTGTCTAGCGTCGTCTCCACGGCGCGTCAAAGTAGTCTCTATCTCAGCGGAGTCGGCCGTTGCTTTTTATAGGTTTTCGAGTTCACAGGGAAAGGGTAAACCCTCACAGGAAACGGAGCGCCCAACAAGTCTGGGCAAGATGGAATGACTTAATCGCAGGTGGTCCGAACTAAAATCCCTTGATAATTTGCAAAGTATCAAGGGGCTTTAGTCCGAACGCATCTCCTCCACCTCCTGCAGACGGGCGAGGGCGGCGCACTCTCTCACGAGCTCCAGACTTGGCCGGCGTTTGCACACACACGCACGCACACACATTTGGCGCGTGGCAGGATTACGTTGAGACTTGTCCGCGGGAGGAAGCGTGGCGCTGCCGATGAACGGCGCCGAAATGGGCGATCCGCTCGCGGTTCTGCCTGTTGCTATGCGGTGGCCGCGTCAGCTGTCCCACTTGTCGGTGGAGAAACGTAACACTGCTCATTGGAGGGTCAAATTCTAAAGTTAAAGCTCAGCTACTTTGATCATCTGATGAGAAGAGAGGAGTCGCTGGAGAAAGATTTGATGTTGGGAAAGGTTGAGGGTCGCCGGAGAAGGGGTAGGCAGCAAACGTGATGGTTAGATGGCATCCTCGAGGCACTGCAGATGAAGTTATGTGATGTTAGGAAGATAGTGAGAGACCGGAAAGCGTGGCGTGACATGGTCCATAGGGTCACGAAGAGTCGGACACTACTGAACGACTGAACTGAACTGAACTGATGTCCTTCCTCACTAAAGTGTGTTGCTGGGCGAGTTGGTGACTGATCATGGTAAAGGAAATAGCGTAAGAGGCGGGACAAAAAAGTAGACACAACACGAGCGCTGACTAACAACTGAATGTATTCAAAGCATGAGCGTATAAATACAATGAGCGACAGATGCATAGGAGTGAAAAAGAATAGCCACAACGTCAACAGAAAAATATCATGCTCATTATTAAGAGTTACGATAGGCGAGCTCGTGGCGCGACAACGAAGCAGAAGGTACGCTTGCGCATGAAGCCCTTTTGCGGGCGATGATAAGAGCTTCAAAGATTTCCCTTGTATGTTTTTGAGCGTAACATTTCAGAATGGTGAACTGTTAAAAAACATTAATTGTGGTTCAGCTCTGGTTAACCCTAGTATAATTGCGAAAGCAATGACTTCCGCCAATGCTTTCTTTTGTCTGCTACATTATTCCCCTATCAAGCCCTATCAGTGTAAAGTACTACGTTATTGGGGACTCTTAGGCTCATCCTTTAAGAGTATGACGCTAGAGCGCAAGCCACCAGCTCACATATAAAACCCGTATGGACTTGCCTGCGTGTCGTAGGGGTAAAGCGAAAGCAAACGGTTCTGGCAGGCTGATTCTGATACAACCCTCCCATATGAAAGGAGCGACATGAGTTGGTAGCTCCTACCCGTGGCATAGAGTTAACGTGAATTCAAATTTCACGGCAGGCAGATTTCACCGAGGCGAAGCGGGCTTTCGATATTTAACCATTATAATGATGATGAATTTCCATTTGATGTAAGGGTGCTTCTTGGCCTCCACTGCATGTGGCGCTCTATAATGGCTTCGAATTATTTTTCGAGAGGAAGTTTGCACTAGTTTATTGCCACACAAAAAGCGGCTGCAGAAACTCACGACTGGCTGGCAAGGGTATAAGCCTTTATTGTTGCGGGTGTTTTTATGTCACGAAGCCAGACTAACACTGGCTGATCATGATGGCTATATATTAACATAGCCACATGCTCTTTATGTTGTGATTGGGGATTCGTTTTGCGAAACGTTGTGTGTCATAACCAGGCAACAAAAAAAAAAGTCCGGAGTGGAGTAGTGGTTTGCGCGCTCGGCTGGAGATCGGAGGAATAGTGTTTCGATTCCAGGTGGAGAGATGTTTCTTTTGTAATTTAATGCGGCGGGCACAACCAGCGAACGGACACGAACATCACCACGAACTAGAACGGCGTTCACCTTAAAATTGCCTAGTGACAAGGAACCTTACCGCCCGTGAAATCCCATTAAAAATTGGCTGTGGTTTAGCTCTGGTTAAACCTAGTCGAGTAGCGATAGCTACAGACCCCTGTCTACGCTTAGGTTTCGTTTGTAGTTAGACATGTTGTTAGGAAACTTAGTGGTTTCTCACTAAACTAACAGAAGAGCGACGTTGTTATCAGCCAACGGGTGAAACATTATTTTTCACCTGCCTTCAAAGATACAGAAATCGAGCAGCATTCATTATCAGTAGTCGGCGCGGTAGATTCATCGTTAAAGGCTGAGCGAGTCCGTCTTGCGGCATCGGTTTCACTGCGTTTGGCCAACCGTTTGGCATGCTTCTCTTGGGTCTCCTCAGCGCGCTGTCTCCTCATTGCTACGGCGATCCCTGGTCTCCTTCAGCCTGGCCGACTTCTCACCATCCATACTGTGGCATCAACTATGACAGCGGCGATGCGGTGACGTCATAAAGAGGGCGCAGCGAGCGCCCAATGGCAGGAGCAGTGACCGCAACGAGCCGAGTTTCCGGAGAATCGAGGCCTGTGGTTTGAGTCACATAGAGGGTGCGGGGAGCTCGCCAGCTGTGGCGATCGCCGGGCAACGGCATACGCGCTCCTGTAGGAGCGGTGGCCTCGCGGAGACCGCGACAAGCCGTTGTGTGACGTCGCACAGAGCGCCCAACGTCCACGGCGAAACATGTAAGTACGTCCCGTACTAACGGGTTTTACATCAGAGCGCATAGCAGCGAGAGGAGAAGCCACGCCGTTTGGCGTGCAGCCGGGAAGGTAGGACGTGAGACAGCAGCTGGCGCGCGTAGTGGCGCTCTATAAAAAGCAGTGGGTTCGTCGGAAAGGCTTAAACAAGAAAGGCTTATGCACTGAAATAAAAACAGGCGAAGGCGATGAGCCGAAGAGACCTAGCCAGACAACCACTCTAACCTGGACGTGCAATCAAGATTAACAAAGGCTAACCAAGCTCTGCCTTAGCTCTGGCTACCTATATCCTGGCATAGCCGATCTAAGCCACAGCCAATTTTAAAGCGAAAGCCTTTAATCGCTCATACTGTCGTGGACAAAATGCACCCCGCTTTTGCGGCGGCTCTGATTGGTCGAGACGGGATGACGTCATGGAGGTCTCGACCAATGACAGAGTACCACCCCAGTATGCGCGAATGCGTGCCTTATATGGCCATGCCAATAAGAGATCAATTATTAAATATTGTATAATTTAATTAGGGACTAATAATACCTAATTACCAGTTATGAATGACTAATGAATAAATAAGTAATTACTGATAACTATATACATGACTAAAATGATCTAATTATTATTTAATAACTTATAATGCTCAATTACTAATTAATGACGAATGATTTTATTTACAGACCTAGCGACTAAATAATTAGGCAATAATTACGCCTAATCATGGCTAATTATCAATTACCAACGACTAATTATCAATAACTAATCAGTGATTATTTATTTTATTGATACCTAATTAATGACTAATCCCTAAATGCCCTAAACTTGGGCATTTCTAGATATGAAGACAATGCTTGGAACATTCTCGAAACTCGTCACCACTTCCTTCATTATTACAGCGCAAAGACGGACGGGACAAGAGGAGGTCACAACACCGCTGACAGTCAAATAAATTTTGATAGCTCAATGCACTAGCAGAATGTGAAACAGTAGTCGCTCACTTTACTCGTAGCAGCATTCATCGCTACATGCGTAACATTTGCGTAGTAGAATGCGGCACTCAGGCTTTCGCCTTTCACTACTTTAGTCGCTGAAGTCCCTCATAGTTTTTTTCTGTGGACATCTAAAACGCATAGTGAAAGGTTGTTCACTTGCTCCTGGAAGGTGAAATGAAGGCCGAAATGACGCCTGTGCTAAGACCGGCTTCACCTAGCGTAGTGAAGCTTTCGCTTCAAAAACAAAAGCCCAGGATTCATTACTTTGGTGCGCGTCAAGGTGCATGAGGCTAACAGCTCCTGCATTAAAAAGTGTCAAAAAAGAGCTCAGCACCTTGCACATGTGCAGTAAAGTTCATTGTGAAATCCATTTTAACATGCAATGCTGCCACTAAGCGGGGGCAACATGATGGGCCGGTTGCTAGAGAGCAGTTCATGAAAATGACAGGTCTCGCTGTGTTGATATGTGGTACTTCGCGAGCACTTAGTCTGCATCGGTCGATGGGTTTTAAATTTGGCTGAAGCCCTGCTGGAAGTGAAATGCCCTGTTATGATGGACTGTGTAGAACGTGTGATAAAAGGCAAGTCTGATGTGAAGTATGCTAAAGAGAACTACGTCTTGTGGGAAAACAGCCCAAAGGATTATTATACACAAAAGCTCTTTCAAATTTACAGTATTGGCACGAAACTGCGCTACTTTTATGTGCGAAACATAAAAGGTGACACTGTTATGAAAGGGACATTTGAAAGTGACTTTGTATGCCAAGGCGGAAATTTTAATAATATGAATAATAATAATTCGTTCACAGGAAAGTAAAGGCTCTGTATTTGTCACACTTGTTCTCTGGGTACAACCGCACAGTAAGGGAAGGAAGGTGGGAGTGAAAGCGGAAAGAGGAAAAGTGGTGCCATAGTGGAGGGCTCCGAGTAATTTCGACCTCCTGCCAAGACTGAAAATATTGTTTTGTGCAGAAATGTGGCTCTAGGGTAATCAGCATAGGGTGGCAGTGCTCTTCTGTCAAGCTTAGTGAGTCGACATGGGGCCTGACAGGGTTACTCTGCTGCGTCGTCGGCATACGTGAGGTCATCATGGCATGGTAGATAGTCTACCGCTGTGTACCTTTCTCTTGCTATACAACTTATACAACCTGTTATGGAAATCAGACAAGTTATAAATTTCTAAGTCAACAAGGCCAAAATCATTATGCACGGCGGCATGTTGCGGAATCTCTAAATAACAGCTTGAGGGGCGAGTTGGCGCAGTATAGTACACAGAAATGTGGCGCGACAAACACATTCACATGAAAAGAAAACATAACACAGGCGCGTGGATTAATGGAAAAAAAGTTAAAGGAGATGTGGCATATAGTGACCAGACAACGTTTTTTTTTTGTGGCTATGTAAGGGGTAATTAGAGGTGCTTTGGATGGACCTGTCCTACTGCACAGGTGACATGCTTTGGATGGACCGTTCTTACTGCACATGTCTGGAGGTTTTTTGCTAGTGTGTGTCTACATGGTGAACTGTGGCTGTCATGCTTGGACGATGGTTGTGTTGTACTGGAACGATTGAGCTACTAACTGCTTGGCGAAGAAGAGGTGTGTAGAGATGTACTTGGGTGTAGAATTTGTGATTGTCATGCTGGCGCGATGTCTGTGCTCTACTGGGATGAATGTGCTACTATCTGCTTGGCAAAGAGATTTGTGAAGATGTACTTGAGTGTAGAAGAGGATGTAGTTGCTTAGTGGTAAAAAGAAAGTGTCTTTTCAGTTCCATAGTACAGTTGGTAGCATTTTTTGTGCGCATGCTGTGGAGAATAATTAAACAATGAAGTCATTAAACCCTACGCAGTACTTCACTCCTTATCTAAGAGATTGCCGCAAAAATGGGAAACTGCTATAGGCAAATTGCATTTACGGAAGAATGTTCCAATCTGTGCAGTGAAGACTCGTACGTTGTGCCAGGCATTTCTTCTAGGATAAAGCCATTCATTGTGCAAACGCCTGTGTAAGCACCAGCGAACACATCGAACACTGATAGAGAAACCTAGACTAAAAATTCAGTGGAGGCAATTGGATCTCTCTTAAAGAGGCAAGGGGAAATCGTTTCCTTTTATTTTTGTTTCCACTTGTTTGCTGCTTTTTTCACTACTTTTCTTCTTTCCGTCCCCTCTTTTTTGTTCTTTTTCTTTTTCGCTCTTCCTACTTTTTACTGCTTTGATTACTTTCTCTAATCTTGCCTGTTTACTTCTTTCTCTCATCATTTATTCCCCTTTTATTCTTGCCTAACAGTTTTCTGTTTTGTGAAGCAGTGACGAGGGCTGATATTAAAGCTTTGCAGCATTTTTGCACGCTTGAGCACAATGTTTACTTTTTTTACACAATTTCCACAACCGTGGTTGTTCTGACGTCTTGTACTATATCGACGTCCTTAGCTATTCAACGTAGAGTTGACTTTTTGCCTGTAATTAAGTATTTACTACACATGAATTACATTTTTCACTCACTACCTGATGCAACTGTTCTTTCTGTTCATCAATGAATTCATTTTTCAAAAATAACCATCTGACACACCCCACAGACGAACAAATCCTGTCCACACTCAACAGCCTATAAAGGCCTTTAGGCAAACGAGCTATGTGCGCACTTATACTGTATACTTACTATATACTATAGTTACTATATACTTACTGCGAGAACTTCATGTTTATCAAATTGTTCTTTAGGGTAGGATGGGCTAGAACTTAGCTGGGTTTTGCACAAGCGAAAGTTTAATATCAGTCCGACGAACCATGCTAAACACAAACGCGTCTAAGCTGGTCAGTGTTTTTTGAATGGATGTGACCAGTTAAACCACTCATTATGTTACTTTCGGTAACTCACGAAAGCACTATTCACTCACAGCTGTAGTGAACAAAAATGTTAGTGAACTTGCCAAGTAAAGTTCTATCCTGTGAAGCAGAACCTACATCTGTCTTGACCTGTTCGATAGGTTTCCCGAAAGACAGATCAATTTAGTAGTCGTTCCAGAAAGGAATTTTAGCACTCAGGGAATGAAAGCCGGAATGCGACGGGCACTCCTACTGCCGCTGCGTATTTACTTACCGAGATAACATATTTCTTCAGTGTACTACATTGAAAGATGTCATGCACTATAAAGGGAGAGCTTCGAATGGTACTGTACAAAAAAAACTTTGACGTCTACATTGTTTACCAAATCGACAATATGAGCAAGGACTGACGCCGAGGAGGAGAATCGGTATAGCTTTCCAGGAATGGCGTACGGGCATTAGTAGGTAGCTGCGTTGCATGTGGCGTGGTGACTGCGTGGCTTGTGGACTGGTTCAATATTCTTCTAATGAGAACTGTTGCGCTGTTTCATGCCTGATATGATCACATTTTGCGAGAGGCGACGTAATACTGCCACCACGAAATGAAAAATAAAAATGGATCTATCCGCTGAAGCGAGAAGCGCAGCTTATGCCCGGGAGACAGAAGTATTTTTGAACACCGCTGAATGGAAAAGTTTCTCAGAGAGCACAGGTATATGGTTTATGTTCCGCGCCTCAGCGCCAGCGTGGGTGAGCTTCGTGAGCACCTCTGGTCGACTCGCCTCTATATCACAGGTCATAGATACATTGCCGTCTATGTAGCGCAATAAATGGAACAATCCAGATAACGGATGTGAATCGCATAAAGAGGCTAATTCGGAGGCACTTGAGTGGTGTACGGAACTACGTGGAGGTCCCTGGTGTTTCGTGGGTATTTCGTCAGCTCATTGAACAGTGGGTCCTCATTTCTGGCGGCTGTTCGCGCCGTTTTCATTTATCGCTTTCCCTCGCGCAGTCTTTTCGTTTTCTGTCTGACTCTCTTTTCAAAAAGAAATCAAAATCTTGGCCGTAAACAGCAAACCTGTCTACTTTATTGTCTATATATGCATTGTAGCGCCTCGCGGCGGTGGCTCTTTGGGGTTAGAGTGAATAACTGTTGAGTAGGGCAGCCTCGGTTAGATTCCAGCCGTGGCTGGAGAGTTTCGATGGATGCGTAACGTAAGGCGCCAAAGTTTTGTTTCATGGCAGTTCACGTGAACAAACTCCAAGCCGTAAAACTTATACAAAGCCACGGCCTCCCTTGTAGCCGATTCGTAGGTGTGCCGAGTTTCTGGGCTCTAGTATTGCTACCCTCGACTCACTAATCGTGCTGAAGATACTGAATTATGCAGAACAAACAATTTTACTCCATTCAGGTCAATTACTACGGTAGTAAGGCATTCCCACTACATCTGGGAACACTTCTGCTTAACTCGTCTGCCCTGAGAAGCACATTGCAGACCATATACTGTGGCTGAATCATTGCCAAGTTGGAGCCGTTCTTAAAATCCTGCTTTGTGCCAGCCTATATAGTGATGTCTTACGTAAGAAACCGTAGAAATCCTGGTAAGTTTCCTTTATAATATAAATATTTGATCCTGCAGTTTAGAATGTGTGCCGTTGTTGAAAGCGGGTAAAGCTAACTTGGGTTCTGTGGTTCAGCATTTTATTGGACTTCAGTTTCCAAACACATTTTTATTTCTATTTTTCTCTCTTTCTCTCTTCCGAATAATTCAATGAAGCACTTTTTGGTTACAGGAAATTCCATACCGTTACAATATTTATCATTAAATATAATTGCTTTTTATTTCTTGTACATCAGCGTTCTTTCCTGTGTGTTTTTAGAGTGTAGCCACCAACAAACATTTAGATTGAGCGGCGTTGGCTACTCTAGCTTAAAATGCAGGCACGGTAAACACGAAGTGCTGAGGAGGATGAAAGTAAGGCGATAGAAACGAGGAGGGGAGGAGGAGGAAATAAAAGTACGAGAGTACCATGGAAGGATAGAAGTATCGTGGAAGTAAGTGGAGGAAGGCGGAAGAGTCAGGGTATGATGAGAGTATCTGAATATGTGACAAAATGAACAAAGATAGGACGAGAGATGTGGAATTTGCAATGCTTCATCTGCGACGGCAGCTCCTGCAAAACGCTTCTGCCGAACAGAGGCTTGAATCCGCTCTTTCAGGCTGTGCGTCCCGTATGCATACACCTATCGTTCCAATACCACAGCATATGCGCTAACAACCGAGACAATTTTTTTTCCAAAAACACTTTCTGGCTTGCATTCGGGTACTGTCTTCGCTGCTCATCTATTGGTCTTAATACAGTGGAGAACATTATGGATAGGAATTTCAATGGACAAATATCCGTTCCGCATTAAAGCTTGACCTCTATTCCACGGAATAAAAGCGGTTTGAACTAGGCTGGTAGGTTTAAGATGAAAATTACATTACTGTGACCATGTACCTCGAGGTCGAAAGATAACACTTCTTCTAAGGAGGTGCGGAGGCTACATATAGCGTCCCGCAGTAATCCAGCAGAAAGGTCTCTGTCGTGAAAATTTTCATCTCGCAGCGCTTGTTTTATTCGCGACCAGAACGGCCAGCGGTCGCCTGTCCCTCCAGTCCGTCCTGCCCTGGCAGTGAGCGGTGGTAGAGGCGCATGGCGTGCTTGACGCTCTGCACCAGCGGGAAGTGCCTCTCAGAGCACACGCCCCGGATGTCGTCCTTCTCCACCTGAACCAGCATCACGCACAGGTCCGGGTACTTGCGCAGCGCCAGCCGCACCTACGTCACCATGCAGCAGACAAATGCCAAGATGGTCATGGGGCAAACCAGAAGTAGGGTATTATTTTGGCATAAACGCAACTGCGCTCACAAAGAACATGTGAATTAGCCGAAATTCGGGCTCGAGAACAACGTCTACATGCATCTTGAGCCAATGGCCAAATTTTACAAGGCGTAGAAAATTTGCTTTAGGTCTCAAAAATGCGGAAGAGTAATTTGCGCATAAACTCACACTAAATGACTCGCACACCTTTGTGTGATTGCTTCATATGCGAAATATCATGTGCAGCCGAATATTGCCAAGACATTTTAAAACCGCGTACGCAATCTTAAAGATAAGTAAAGATTAAAACAATTCAATAGCTGCCAGATGCCACTCTTACGAAGTTCTTATTGTTCTATTAAGTAAACAAATTAGACGACCTGTAAAATTTCTGCTGGCGTCTCTCATAGCCTGAGCCGCTTTGGGCCGTTAATCACCAAGAACCAAACCGAAATTCTTGTTTCTCCTTATATATGCGTTGGGTCTGATCTCAGAGTAAACATTTGAGGCGCATCATGACGAAACGAATGCATGGCTTAACTTGGGCCAGATATAGTAACTAAAATAGTAATAACATTACGGATACCGGGAATCTAAGTTACACCGAAAAACGCTTCAGGCATGTCGTCGCGTAGGTGTGTCGACGCGGGGCTGGTGGCACACTACTGAACTGATGAACAGGTTTATGCGGTCTGACACTGCTGCACATATCCATGATAGGAAATGCTCCGACAGTTGGTAAGGATTTCTAGAATACCAATTGGACGTTTGCCTAGAGTAGGCGCAGGCATCTTGAGTGACATGATGGTGCTTGTAACATAGTTCAACGTTAGCAAGCACTTTAGCCACGATGCTGACGTCAATGGCGATCATGCCGATGATGCGACAGGACAGAGCCTAAACAAGGAAACTGATAACGATATAGAATTCTATTACGCTGCTAAATAAAACATGTCTTGGTTGCCCATACCACTGAAAGCAGGATGACATTCTTCACCAGGGATAACGGCTCCCTTCATTTCTTGGGAAGTGAATCGTTGTTTTAAAGGGGACATGCCATGGTCATCCAATAAATTACACTTTTGTAGTCTGGCAGATAATAATGAACCTTTTTATTCTATTTCTGATATTTGAGTGCCGTAGGCGCAATACTTATTTCGAAATAAGTGGCTGAAGTTGATACTGCGAAGCTCTTCCCACCGATATCGGTAGCCATGTTGAATGCTTGGTGACGTCAAAGAGCGACACCGGCCAACGCATCGTCTGCTGATATGCCGGCGCCGATACTGTGCTATGTTCGTGCTTGCTAACATGAATAAATGCGCTCAGCATAGTTTTGAAAATGGAAGACAGACTGTAGCGAAGCGTTATTTTGTTCTTGCCAAGCCATGCACCTTCGGCGCGGCCGCCGCCATCGTCCTATGGCAGCACTGACCTCACTACCGTAAACAACGCCGCGAGGGCCATGCCTTCCGCGCGGGCCGTCCGGCGGATCCCTTGCGGCAGTGTAAGTAAACAATGTTACATTTTTTTTGTAACAATAATAGGGTTTAGAAAAACGAATTTCGAAAAATATGCTTCTTGTGAAGTGCCGAACCATACAGTAGAAGTTTTGGCTCACAGCCGGTGCGTTGCCCGTGTTCTTGTACGCTAGCTCTGCTGAAATCGTCGCGGAAAATAATCATTTCAATTATTACTAAACAGTGTAGATTAGAGTAAAGAACTTTCATGACCGATTAGTCCATTTACTAAAACTTCTCGCTGGTCTATTACGGAGTGCCGTCTGCTGTGGCTTCGCTGCGAAATAATTTAGGTTTAGCGATGAATAGGGAGAAGCAGACAGCCAAGGCGCTGTCGTCCTTCGCGATCACGGGAGTCGTTTCTGTAAGCTTGCGACATACGATGCTGTGAGACTAATGAGCTTGTGGTGGTGCTAAAATATTTATTGTGAGAACCAGGGTACATTACAAGGATTGAGGTGGTTCCTAATCCCGACTGGTGTATGTTAGGCCGTCCCTGGCAGTGACCGTTTCAGCCCAGACAACCAGCATCTTTTGCGCTGCTGGGTCCGATCTGAAGACCGCGATCTCCCAACCCTCTTAGTCCGGAGGCCCCAGTGGGGCAGTGGCTTGAAATGTTTGCATAAAAACATTATGTGATTGAAGGTGGCTCTAGGTGCGCCACATATACAGAATGTGGGGTCATTCCGGCCTAGGTATAGGACAACCGAGCTGGAGAGGGAAATATTTTGGCTTGTAGCTGTCACCAGATTATTTGATGAGGTTTTCAGACAGAGGTGTGAAGTAGGGGATATAAGAGTCGCTGTTCTCGGTAGTGAAGTGTTATGTCATGATAGGTGAGCAGTCTGTCGTGCGTGCTTCCCCAGTCTTCGGTATGACCCGCTCGGTTGACGTGCACTCGAGCAGTTGAGTGGGCTGCCGCTTTACCGGGGTTGCCTGCATGACCAAGTACCCAGACGATGTGAATGGACCGGGGAGCTGTGGAACCAGAGGTTAAGGTTTGATGGGCGACTGGGTGTATTTTCCCTCTTGCGAAATTTTGAATGGCCGTTTTAGTATCGCTGAAAATGAGTGTGGCAGTGGAAGAGGAGATGGCTAGCGCTATGGCTGCCTTTTCGGCTTCTGTCGACGTTTTTGATTTGACAGAGGCACGAACTGTGTGATTGAAGTTATAAGAAATCACAATGATGACATATGCCGCGGGGTAATTGTATTCTATCCCATCTATGTAGGCCGCTTCGGTGTCAGTCGCGTGTGCTTTGTGTAACGCCTTGGCTCGAGCTTCTCGTCGTGCCTTGTGGTGAGCAGGGTGGATATTTTTAGGTTGGGGTTGTGCGGTAAGGTGGTCCCGGATGTGTTGAGGGACTAGGTGGCTGTTTTCAGTGGGTGAACCAATTGGTTGGCGTTTCAGCGCGGCGAGGATAAACCTGCCCGTCTCTGTGGGGGAAAGTCTGTTGATCTGGGAAGTACGATGAGCTTCCACTACTTCTTGGATTTTGTTGTGTACTCCCATGTTTAGGAGGCGTATGGTAAGAGTATGTTTTAAGAGGTAAAGTGCGGTTTTGTATGCCTGACGAATGAGTGCGCCCACTTTCTCTGTTTCTGCCTTTGTAAGATTGAGATACGGGAGTGAATAGACCATTTGGCTGATGACGAATGCCTGTACAAGGTGCCGGAGATCGTGCTCTCGCATGCCTCTGTGCCTATTCGCTATTCGTTTGATGAGTCTGATAATTTGATGGGTGGTGATAGTCAGTTTCAAGAAACTTTCTGTGTTGAGTTAATTGTTTTGCAGGAACATTCCCATAACTCGAAGTTTGCTAACCTCGGGTACTTGGAGCCCATCTATGGTGATGTGTATGAAAGCATGTTTTTGCTTGGTAAGGTGGTGGTTTGGGTGGAGCGACAGGAGTTCGGATTTGGTGTGGGAGCATGCTAGGCCGATGGATGCTGCGTGCGTTGCCACTACGTCCGCTCCTGCTTAAGGTGTCCTCTGTTTCCTACATTTCACGTGCTTGCCCACAGGGTAATATCATCTGCATAGAGAGTGTGAGAGGTTTGGGATTTGTGTTAGTTTGTGAGAAATCGGGATGAAGGTCATGTTAAATAGTACGGAGGAGAGGACTGAACCCTGCGGGGTTCCGCGTTTGCCTAGACAGAAGGTGGGGGATTTTATTGGACCGAGTTTGAGTTCCGCGTGGTGGTCTGGATAAAGGCTACAATATATGAGTGCGCGCGTTCTCCTACCCCTAGTTTGGAGAGGGCGTCAAGGATTGAGTCATGTTGTACATTGTCAACTGCTTTGGTGAGGTCCAGAGCCAGTGTAGCTCTCGTGCGGTTTCGATGCTGCGGATGTAGAATTTCTTCGGAAATTTGAAGCATGATGTCTTGTGTGGATAGGTGGCTTCTGAATCCCAGCATCGTGTGTGGGAAGAGATGGCAAGTATACATGTGGTTGTGTAATCTGTTGGATTACATGCTCGAAAAGTTTTTCCATGCATAATGTGAGAGTGATTGGTCGGAGGTGGGTCATGTATCTCTCCGGCGACTGGTTTGTAGTTTGCTGTCACAGAATAGGCGGCATCCATTAATTTGCCCTTGTCGCATTTATACACACGCGGAATTGTTGTTCTGTAAACCCCATATGTTCACGGGACCTTTATATGTGACCATCGGTCGGGCGCGCGAGAACGCGTACGTGCACGTTGCCTCGGAACAGTATAGCTTTCCCTGTGTTAGCTACAACTCTCTCCATGCTCGAGCAGAAGACCACATGCTGCCTGTGTCGTACGTTCCCCACTCAAAGTCAGCCCTACTACGTCCAAAGTATAGAGCTTCCTTTGTCCGTATATTCTTTTTTCCCTGGCAATGTGACCCCCAGAAGAACCGAAGTTGGGGGTGTACGTGACTTGTTTTTGTTGTGCGTGATGTTTTTCAAACCTAAGATGGCGGCCATGGAGTGCTAAAGTGTGGTGTGTATGCGTGCGCCTTCCTCTGTGAGTGAACTACTTTGTGCGCTCTAAGTTTGTGTTTTGTTTTGGACTCCGACCCTGCGCACAAGGCATAGTCGACAAGGGCTTAAAAAGGAGCCGCCGAGGCCCCAAAGTCAATACGCCCAGTTCGCTCCAGAAGAAGGAAACCCGAGCTGCCACGTGCTCCCGGGGGTACCCGAGCGCCGCCGCCGGCACCGCATCCTCAGATCGCAAGCTGCACCGGCAGGATCGTCGCCTTCGAGTGCCGCCCGTCAGCGCCGACTAAGTGATGGACTGCCGCCACGTTCCCCGGTCAATTGTATGCTCGAAACTGCTCTGAACTTTCTTTCTCTTGCTGTTACTTGAATTGTTACTTTCATCCCGGAAAAGCATGACCCTGTATACGTAATTTGAAGTATTTTTTTTAGATTGTTTCTTCACTCATGTCGTTCCCTTTTAGAATGTTAATTGCTGCCTTCTAAAATGTTTTGTGTATTCCTCGTTCTGAGCCTCTAAACCTCTTCTTATTGTTGTTTCAAGTCAACGCGTCTTCGTCTCATTCTCTACGTTTGCTTACCGGCTACGCCGGGCATCGAACGACCACATCCCTCTTTTGTCATGTCTCGGTGATCACCTCCGGTGATTACCGAGCGCGTGACACTTGAACTTAAACAAAATGAGTAATTAATTGGACAAGGTATTTACTTTTGCATAATAAGTCTTTCACGGGGTCAAATTTAGTGTCGCTTTCAAAAATTAATATATTACTAATTTGCAGTTTATGACCAACACACACAAAACAAATTCTCATATGCTTTACTCTGTTTTAAGGAGAGTTGACATTATTCATACTCGCGTAATGGTTTATTGACATTGGCTCCAAAAAGCACGCACTTCATCATCAGCTCGGCACTAAGCTTTCCACGCCTACACACGACCAGTCAGATTTCCTGTGCAGTGAGAATTACTTTACAGTAATGGCACAGCGGGATACGTTCGCAGCTTTGCAGGCGTTGTCTAGTCAGGGCCAGGGTACACTAATTTGTCATTGCGACACAGACACGCGCAAGCTGCTGAAGACGTGGACAAAAAAAGCATAGGGCAGATTTCACTTACGTGTAAGACTGATGACACAGCAATCTTGTTTGTGTTTGTCCGACTCGGTTATCTATGGTTATACTTCTATATACGTGATTTCTACCTGTTGTCGATAGCTCCTCCTCCTCCCAAAATCAATGAACACTCAGTCATCAGTGAGTAAAAGTGTTAATTTTTGTACCATCATTCATTCGGGTTGAAGTTGGCCATGGACATTTACAACCGCTTCAGCCATGTCCCCCCCCCCCCCCCGCGTAAAGCCTACGTGAGTTGCGACACTGCGCGCAAAACTGCAGTTGCGGTTGGCGGAACCTTCAAGCACGCCACCGTCAAGATCTGTCGAAACAAGTCGAACGACGGCGAGCTTGAGATGGAGAGCTCAACGCCTTCATCCTTCAAGAAAGTAAAGTGCGTCATCGTGGACGAAATCAGTATAACATCACGCGGACCAGCTCGACGCCATCGACCGTTTATTATACCACTCAGTTACGTCATGTCCCCAAGGGCGTCTGCGGTTGCATTAGTTGTCTGCTCGGAAGGGAGCGTTAGGCGTCCGTGGGTGACGTCACTACTGCGAGCACATGCGACTGTGCATGATCCCCGGAAAACCCACCGGCTTAAACAGCATCGCTTTAAAAAATGGAAATGGCTTAACTGTTCTAGTTAGCGAAAAGAGCGGAAGCTCTAGTTAAGCAAAGTTACACACTGTGTCTCCTGGTTCTGTGCCGAGCCGTTCTCTCACTAGGCCCGGCCTCCATGGCGACAGGGAGCGACTACTTAAGTAGCTGCGGCGCTTATATAGTGCATGGGCGGAAGGGCGACGACAGCGAAAGAGCAACTGCGGCGGCGCATCACGGGGTTCGACACGTGCTTAGTGACGGGATCAGGGCAGTTGGGGAGCCCGGCGCAGCTGGGGAGGTGCTCATTGTAAAACGTCAGGTCTTCCTTCGGGATTAGAGTTTAAAATATCTTTCCTGTCGTTCAAAGTTGCAGCTCGAAGAATAAGTGCTTCGCTCTTTAAAAAATCACTAGACTGCGCTTAAGTTGGCTTAAGAGTGGAAATGGCGAAAGCTCATTTGTAGGACGTTTTCCTAACTGCATCGCTATTGTCATTTTCACCATCACTATCGCTACAATTATTGTTGTAACTAAATGAATCCTTATTTTTTCACTATTACCATCAGTATCCTTATAACTATGCAGCATCATTATAACTTGTCGCATCGTCATTGAAAGCACTATCATCTCCATGCAAGACAAGGAGAATTGCAGTTGGTGTCTCTCGGCTGATGATACGAAAGATAGTGTCTCGATTTCTGGTGGAGACATTTTTAAAGATTGTCGACTTCAAATAACCCTCATAGTGCCACTGCTAGGCTATGGAGATTTTAGGCACGAGAGCATAGTGCAGCTCCAACCGAGTGCAAACCACATCACCAAAAATAAAAGACAGGTATTCACATGCCTTAATTTCCTGATAAAATGAACGGTGGTGCAACAGCGACACTAACAAGGAAGAAACATAACTGTTAGTGTCTTTGTTGCACCACTGTTCATTTTATCATAAACTAACCCTCCTCTCAGGCCGTTATTCTTGATTTCCTGCAATCCGCGTTTTTTATTCTGACCCACTGGCCAATTTTCTGTATTTGGAAAATTTTGAGCAGTCAATCACTCAATTATTCTAGACGGAAGGTTTTTTCTATAGCATAGAATCTGCCACAATCTTGGAAAATAACCTTAAACTAATCTGAAGAAAAGCTGCTCTGCCGAGAGCCATACTGTCCGACCAGCAAGAGCTGATCCCGAAGGCCCGCAGGATGGCAGAAGTTATCGGAATCCTCGACTGTAAGTGCCGCCCACGCCTTCCGGACCACCAGTAACTTTTACTTATATAAAATGCTTTCACTAGCATGATCTAACTAGGCCGCGTTGAGGCAAAGACCAATAAGTAAAACTTTTACATATGATCGGCTTTACTCCAGTATTAGTATTCCCCGAGGTGGTGCATATTTTTGAATGGGGAGTCCTTACTCATTAGCATTCACCGAGACGTAGCCGTAAGGCTACAAAGAACAGTACACAACCCTGAAATAAATGTCGTAAATGACGGAGAGTTAGTCCCAGCAGGGGATTCGAATTTGGCACGAGTGCCTGCGAGGAGCAGTTGCTGTATCATTTTTTTCCCTGCAAGTGCCAAGCTTCCGTCATTATGGCTATGGTCGAATGCACACTTCACTTCCGGCGCTTTTCAGCCATTTCATTAACTCATTGGCGACTCGAGTAGTTTGCGCTAAATGCTCAATGGGACTGCCATGTGCGAGCCGTCGCAGTTAGACCGCTTTTCAGAGCGATGAACCTTTCAAGCCGCGGAGCCAGGTTCAAGGCATGGAATGGAAAAATTCGTCAATTCCCAAGTTTCTGCTGCATATAGAGATCCTATTTCGCATTCATATAAATTACTTGTGTGGCTCCTTATCAATTGTTAGTCATCTAATTTAAACTCATTAAATTATGGTGGTAGATAGGAAGGGTCTGCTCAGTATGGCTCATACTTACGCTTCTAAGGTAAGTAGATCTTTCGTGAGAAACAGTCATATAATATGCAGCAGCCACATGGTCCGAGCCAACTTCAAACTACAATACTGACCCAAGGACAGGATTGCGAATGACAGGTATTAGCACCTCTTGTGTAATAATAATTGTATTATAAGACTTTTAATCTGGCAACAACTTACAGGCCGAACATGTCAATGTTTTGCGCGACTAGTCGACGCTGTTATTTTCATTCAATGCGAAGGAGGTTTAGGAAAAATATTGGAACCCGGCTGCTGTGCTGCCGGCTAGTGAAATGAGCACGCAGTGGGCTAGGTTCGTATAGGAGGAGGGACAGTTGGGATAGGAGTGGTCGGTACTATATTGATAGAGGAAGGGGCAGGAGGAGGTAATCAGCGCACACATTTGGATGTGCCGAAGCAAGCCTCCGGTACTGTGAGTGACGGATGAGGAGGTAAGTAAGGGCGTTTATCAAGCCGAAGTTGGATGGTGGCCTCCTAAACCGTGCGCTGAAGGAAACTGAGAGGGCTTGAGCCATTAGATAAAAAGTGTGCGGTTAAGAGTCCCGCGGGCGAGTAGATATGGACCAAAATAGTGCCGTCACTCCCTGAATGCCCAAAAACGCCCAAAGAGCCGCGAGCGGTGCTCCGTGGCCGCATGACGACGAGCGACATTGAGTTGTAGGGCACATTGGACCCAAAGGGCGAGAAGATTGTTGTGATCCGGTATGGGTGGAAAGAGGCACGAGCGGAGGCTACAATGAAATGAATACATGCTTGAGCTAGTAACCGCTGACCTTAGCTAGAAAATGAAGGGCGGGTAAGCTTGGAGTCACGAGAAAGTTTCAGTTAACAGAAGAAATCCAGAAAGGAAGAGGCCCATGCAAGTTAGTATAGTGGTAGACGCCGAGAAACGAGTTTTAGAACAGAATTGTAGATGCCCACGATGGCGGTCTGAATGTGTTCAGTTGAGTGTGCGTGAATTACATGTGTGTCACAAGGCAAGGCAACTTGCATCGATTGAGTGGGCAACTGATTAAACATAAGTCTCGTGGAGATACGAGCGCCTTCTGCCCAAATGGCGAAAGAGGGTTACCCAGTTACAGCTGGCAAGAGCAGAGTGGAGGGCTTGTCTTCATGCAAACATCCATATTAACTTAATAGTGTCCTCCTCCATATCCTTCCCTAAATCAACGCTTCGGCACTCGCGGTTGGCTACCAACACCGTATGCCATCTTGATGAAAACCCTCAAAGAACCACGGAGATCAGCAGTCTCTCAAATATGCCTTTTTGTCACAGAGCTCTACTTCTGTCATGATGTCTCCACTTTCAATGGAAGCAACGGCGTTGAGTGCTGCTTCATTGTAATTGATCAATAATAATAAGATAAGGACGCAGATCAGAGTGAGTGAAAGGGTCGCTAACCTTTGCCGCGATGGTCTTCTCGGTGTCGTAGCCTACCCATGTCCTGCCACTACGCGCGTAGTAGCCGATGGCGGGCTCGATGTACTTCACCTCGTTCCAGTGCCTCTTGCAAATCTGAAAGCAAGAGATCGAAGAGGCTATGGAACAGACTCAGCGTGGCAAGTTAATAGACCTGCCTACAATATCCACCAGTTCCTTTTAAAGCAATAGTCAAGCAATCGTTGGCTAAATAAAACCACAAAAATTTGTGGCACCGGGAACAGGGGCGCGTAAGCTCAGCCTTTAAGGGTATGCGACCTGAGAACTTTAATGGCTCCCGTCTGCGGCAGCACTCGTTCGCCCTCTTTCAAGCAGCACATGCACTCTCCTATTTGCTCTATTGGTGACTCTAATGCTTCAAGCATACTTATTACCACAGAGCCATAAGCTACCACACTGAAAAAAAACAAACCCGATACAGAAGTAAAGAGCGTCTCTTCGTTGCCTAAGGGCAGTGTGTCTGGCCGGAGATCCAATGGTACTTGAGAACTCGATCTCACTGTCTCCCTTCCTGCTCAAAGGGGCGTCTCGAGTGGTTGCTGCTTTTAACTCGGTCATCTTACGCGGACTCGTGACGTAACGCTGTTCGCGGATCATTAAGTGCTTGGCTCTGTAGCCTGTCGACTATAACCTACCCAGAGGCATATTCGTGATTTTTCGCTCAGAACTCTGACAACCGCAAAGACAGGTATTCCGAAGAACGTAAAGCTGATAACGGTATGTTCCTGAAATGGGATTCTCATAAGGCTTAAGCAGACACTTTGGGTGAAATATAGCAATAGCCATAAACAGCCCATCGTCAAGAAAATGCAGCGTAGGCGTTGGCAGGCGCTTCCAACATTGTGGTCTCCATATATATGGCAACAGAACCTTCCTGAAACCTTGGATTCCGAGGTAGAAATGCTATACTGCTATATAAGCATGCGCGTTCGTGTAAATGTGGTTCAAGCGGGGCTGCATATTTGTGTTGGTTGGTCTTGCTCCTATTGTGGAAAATTACGACCGCATGTTTACTAGGACGTGTGAGATATATATTTGGGCGATTATCTAAGTGCATGTGCGCGAACGAAGATCCGTAAGGTGAGCAGGAAGAGAAAGCTAAAGCTACTAATTCTCTCGCGTCACACCCTCAAAAAGAGAGTTAAGTGAACAGGTTATTTACCTATGGTTGGTGGCTTCTGTCGCTCATAGCTAAAACAATGATTGCTGCTACTTCCAATAATAGCTTGTGCAGGGGCACTTTGGCTCCTGGATGCACTTCTGATACAAAGAAGGCCATGTGTACACTTGCCTCCCCGTACGAGGTGTCCTTGATGTGCTTCGCGGCCGCCCCGAGTCCATGCTGTGCGACATCCCGCAGTTCGAACTGGTTTCCACCCAGAGTGAGCGTGAAGCACAGGTGGGACTTGGGGGACCGGGCTGCCAGCTGGGCTATCTTGTCGATCTCATGACTCTGCGTGTGTCCAGGAAGAAGCAAGCGATGAAATAATTAAGACGATGACCGACACAAAAATATTAGGTGTCGAAAAGACGCCATCACAAACATCGCCCTGTGCGCAATTTACTCTCGTGGACGGGTCTTTTCTGCTGGTTTTTCTGTTATCATACATCAAGCGTCCGAAATACTGCGTTTCCTCAGTGCTATGGTTGAAAGGAGAAAGCAGGAGCATCACTAAACTTAGTTCTCGGTGTACATGTGTGTTCTGAACATTGTCTTCTCGGTCCTATATCATCTGTTATTACTGTTGAAAAATAATTCACGTGCACCTGGTGGACCAAAATTTTGTAGCGGCTATGAGAGACATCGTAGCAAAAGGCTAGAGGTAAACTGGCATCTAATGGCTGGCTTCCTGCGGCCTGATACGTAGAGATCGCCAAAGCGATCGAACAACTGAGGTGGAATGAATGTTGTATCACAAGTGGCGTCAAGCCTAAGTAGAAAAGGAAGCCCTGCAAATGGCTTCGAGCCCGATGCATTCGACCGATATTATGCCTCTCGTAAGAGTTTATGCGCTAAAATACAAGCTGGAACTACCGAAATGGGGTTGCAATCAGCGAGGAACTTCGGCATGTGTTAAGACACAATGCTTTAAAGAAGTGTAAAGCCGTTCCCGATTGCTCGAGAGCCTACGAAAATGGTGTACATGCAGCAAGTTAGCCCGCATATATCCCAGCCCATTTGCGCTTGCGCTGTTTGCATCTATGGCGACGGTATAGTAGCGTAAGGCTAGGAAATGCAATGTTGAGACATCCTTGTGCGAATTAATCCGGTCAAGTTACCAAATAACGTCCACAAGATATTCCTCGTATGTCATGTGGAGCAACTGTTACCATGATAACTGCTCACGAAGGCAGGCGTCTGAAGGTAGCGCCATGCTCCTACGCTCCGGTGTCAAGTGCCGGTGAGAGCTGACTGGTGTTCGGCGAACACTGTTAAAACCGAGCGCCTCATTGGCTGACATCGATCTTGCAACTTTTGAATCCCTTTGAAAGAGACGGTCACGTAGAAGAGGATAACGGAGCCATATCCTGGTCTTTAAACATAAGATGCAAGCAGTCGCGGACAATGATGAATTTCGTAGGGTATAGAAGCATGAATTAGTCCTTGCGAATAAATATAAGTTACATTCACGCTTTGCAGTGAAAACAAGGCCGCACACATCGGCTCGTATAGGATTGACTAAAAACTTGCTGTTAAGTTAGCTTTGTAGACTTGCAAACAATTTTAAAAGCGAAAGCTTTTAGTTATCGCTATGTAAATGATTTGCCGTGCGCGTGTTTGACCTTCAACCGAGGGGTAACCACATGGCATCTATGACTAGACCCTACCACCGTCGCCGAAACAAAGACACGGTGCTCGTTTCTGCCTAGTCATACAACAACCATGACGTCACTCAAACGTAGCAGCACTGGAGTCATGGAGCTCGCTCTGTCTATATAGCCTCCGCTTCTGCTGAAAAAGAATTTGGAGGACGCTTAAGCTTCGCCTTCAAGAGTGGAACGCGATAGCGTTATTGCACCTCTTTTGCACCGCCCACTCATTCGCTCGGTATGCTCTTGAGTCACACAAAAACATAGTTTGCCCCGCGCCGGACTTTGCACTCACGAATCACGCGGTGAGCGCCGAGCAACGCAGCGTTCGGCGCGGCAACGAAACGTGCGCCTGAGCAAGCGGAACGAACCAAAGAACTCGGTGTCTCGGAGGGAGAAAGCCGGGCAGCGACGCGCCATGAAGGCGGACGCGATCATGGGGCTGACGCCTTGATGGGATCGTCCTCTATCTCACTTGGGAGCACCACGCAGAAGCATGATTCCTCGGAAGCAGCTCGGCACACATCGCAGGGGACGCTTTCCCAGCAGAAGCGCTACGGCGCAGCGATCACGTCAGAGGCGTCCGGCATCAGACGCTGCACCTAGCAATCGCGCTGTGAGCGGAAAGAGGAGCCGCGTCGCCTAAACACCACTGTTCGAGTGACGCACGCTGAATGTTGGAAGGGGAGAGAGCGAGAAAACTTATTAAACGCAAGGGTATTGGGGCATCCTCGCACCGTTACCCGCGCGGCCCGAAGGGGAGAAGCGAGTGAGCAAAGATAGTGATCTAAAGAAATGAAAGACGCTTGATTCTACAACCCGTGAGGGTGCACGGCGAAACGTCAGGGGCGAGTTGCGCGCCACGTGTCGGGGCAGCGCCGCACATTGCGAGGAGGGGTTCTTCTGTGTTTGCCGCAAGATGGCTCTGCATGTGCGCAGAGCGCAGAAGAAATGTAGCGGAAACGTACTTCGGTACTCGTGTAACTGCGACTTCTGTAAGTAACATGCTCATAATTACCGATATACACCGCAGTATAAGGTTCTACGGCACGTTTCTAAGGCAACACCGCATTCACTAGAAGCGCTTTTGTACCGCTTTCAAGCATCGAACTCGTGGCTGAGTGATTCTGCTTCCGGCCACGACAGTGAACGGACGCAGGATGAAGGGCTCCTCAGGAGCGGCTTCAGCGGCCATGTCAGGCCGCGGTAACAGGACTGCTGAAAAGGACAACACTTACCAGGTCGTTTTGCCTGCACTTCCAACAGGTCGGTTTGTTTTGAATACCGTTTTTTTGCACGCCGATATCAGGGCCCGCCCGTACCGGGTGGAAGATTTCCGGGATGCTTTAGCACAACACTCGCTAATCCCCGATGTTATCGCTATGGGGGCGTATCGGATGAGCCACGTCTGGGCCGTCACTCTTAAGGATACTGAAGCCGTCAACAAGATTGTCAGTGTAGGTGAGCTGTCTGTGAAAAACGGTCGCTGCTTGGTGATTGACCCGGCGAACCAGGACGTGCGACTCAAACTTCACTGGCTACTTCACAACGTGCCAGATGAAGATGTTCGTGCTGCATTTGCGCCGTACGGAAAGGTGTCAGACGTTTCCCGGGAGCGCTGGCGTGTTAAAGGTATGCTGGAAAAGGGCTCTACAACTAGACTCGTCACGCTGAAGCTGAAAGCTGGCATGAAGCTCGACGACCTGCCGCATCAGCTGAATGTTAGCGGTGAGCTCGCGCTCGTCATTGTGCCAGGCAGACCCCCGTTGTGCCTACGCTGCCGGATTACGGGTCACATCCGCAAAGAGTGCCGGGTTCCTCGCTGCGGAACCTGCCGACGGTTCGGGCATGAAGACAACCAGTGTGCACGAACCTACGCTAGCATTGCCGGACCTGGGACCAGCGAAGACTCGTCCGAGTTAATTATGGACGAGGCGGATGCGGAGGAGGCTGCTGACACTAGAGGTCAGTCAACGAAACAGGACGCGCCTTCCATGACGGATTTAACAAAGGATAAGGTGACGGTCTCAAATGAAAAGAATGAACCTCGGCATGTCTTGAACGCTCCATCCCAGGACCATGAAAGCGAGTCAAAGGAAGGGTCAGAAGACTTAACCAAATTTTCTGACGCTGAGGATCATCTCAGTACTGAGCCTTCCTGTACTGATGCCATGGAGGTTGGGCCGGAAACAGCAGCCTTAATTGCCGCGAAACGTCCGCATGAGGAAAGCGTCGAGGAGACTCAGCTGCCAGGCGGTGTTTGTGGTGAGCCGCCCCCGAAAACTTCTGGCATCCGAAGAGCCACGTTAAGACCGAAGCCGAACTTCTCGGCCGGCACGCGGCAGGCGGGTAAACCGCCTCCGTAGTTTTTGTGGTGACCGGAACGATTTGTGGGTCGGCTGCCTACCGACCAGCGTCACGAACCTTCTACAACCAAGTGGTGCGTGTGTTAGCAAAAATGAAACAATGGGCTTGGAATTCGTTTGAATGCATCCCGACATTCTGCTGGCAGGACATTACACGCATGCATACGCCGCTGTTTGTCAGAAGCGGAGGCCACGCAACCATGAAGGTAGGCACCATGCCGGTACTGGCGTCTCTCTCTAGTACATGACTCTCAAGCTTAATTCGCCGTTACACGTAGCTACTTTAATGTTAGAGGACTGGGAGCGAGAAGGCGACAATGCCAGCTCAGTCGCCTCCTTGTGGATAATGATATAGATATAGCAGCCGTGCAAGAGTCAAAGATTGAGAGCCAAGAAAGCACTGACCGTATGGTGGCTTCTTTTCAAACAAACTTTTATGTGTGTGTATGCCATTCTGTTGGTGTATCGGGTGGATGCCTTTTATTTATACGTAACACGCTGGGAGTAAGCGTAGAGTCCGTTTTTGCCTGTCCAAGTGGTCGGCTTTTGGTTACCGATTTTACCTACTCTAATTTATGCTGGCGTGTTGTGTGTGTATGCTCCCAATTCAGGGCGTGAGCGTGAATTGTTTTTTCAGTCTATTGAGTTGTGGTTGAAGGTCGACAAAATCTTGCTTGTACTTGGTGACTACAACTGTGTGTGCGCAGCTGTGGACCGAGCGGCCAAGTGTAAACCTCGAAGAGACAGAAGCTCCGTGCTGTTGAATGCACTTGTGCATGAGTATAGCCTTGAGGATGTTGGTAGTGTGTTCTCCACTGGAAACCAGCCAGAGTTCACGCACTTTCAGCGAGACAGCCATGCTAGATTGGACAGGGTGTATGCCTCGGTAGATCTTGTTTCCCTATGTACTGCATATGAGGTCAAACCTGTGTCTTTCAGCGATCATTGTCTCGTGAGTGCAGTGTTTGGTCGCAAAGGAAAGAAATCGCGCTTTAACTGGTACCTATGGAAAATGAATGCCAAACTTCTCGCCGATGAAGAGTTCCTTACGGAAGTTAAGACCGAGTTTGAAAATCGTCTTGCTATGCGACCAGTAAGTTTTGCAGAGGAATGGGACAGCTTCAAAGAGTGGGTCAAATTGAAATCCATAGAAAAGAGCAGTAAGGTGCGGCATAAAGAGAAAGAAAAAGAAAAAGAACTGAATGAACAACTCCAGTTTTTTTTTAGCATGGGAAGTTCTGTGCCAGGGCATTTCGCCAGTAAAATACGAGAGATAAAAACCGATTTGGAAACAATCGACAGCGAAAGATACACAGCGGCTATCATACGTGCAAGGGCTGAAAAACTTTGGGCTGGAGAAGTGCCGACAAAACGAGCGCTCGCAGACGAAAAAAGATACGCCTGCCAGAAAGTAATAAGGAGTATAAGGTATGCCGGCCATATCACAGAAGATGCTAAAGATATTCAGCGTGCGGTAGCAGAGCACTTCGAAGAACTGCTTAGCGCTAAGCCTCAGACTGTAGGCGGCTTTCAAACAGATTTTCTAAGACTGATGCCTGCACTGGATGACGAAAGTAAAGCGCGCCTAGAAACACCGATAACGTTGCAGGAGATAGTATCTGCAATAGATGACCTGACAACTGGGAAGGCCCCTGGGCCGGATGGCCTAAGCGCTGCCTTCTTTAAAACGTTTCAGCAGTATGCGGCTCAGTTTTTGCTCTGTGTAATCACTGAAGCTTATGAACGTAATACTGTCCCATTGTCTTTCTCTACATCGCACATTGTTCTAATACCCAAGACAGATGATCCGGAGAAACGTCTGTTGGTGGGGTCATATCGACCGATTAGCCTCACCAATGTTGACTACAAGGTGTACATGAAGGTTTTAGCAAAACGACTGGAAAGCGTAATAAAGAAATTGGTTGGGTCTCATCAAACGTGCGGCATCAAGGGTCGATCCATTGCCACGAATATACATGTCGCAAGAACCGTACTAGAATGTGTTGATGCACTCGGTGGTCAGATAGCCATGATGAGTTAGATTTGGCGAAAGCCTTTTACCGTGTTTCTCACGAAATTCTGTTTTCCATTTTGGAGCATTCTAACCTTGGTGACGTCATAGTGGAGGGTGTTAAAATGGCATATGCGAACTGCACGACCCGTATTATAGTGAATGGTGAACTGACTGACAGCATCGCAGTACATTCATCGGTAAGGCAGGGCTGCCCACTCTCACCCCTGCTGTTTGCACTGTATTTAGAGCCACTTTGCTTGGCTATCATTGATAGCGATCGCATTTTAGGGTTCAAGCTGCAATCAGCACACGTGAAAATGCTAGCATATGCCGATGACATAGCAGTGTTTTGTGCAACTAGAAAGAGTATTTGTGAAGCCACGGGTGTCGTCCAAACATTTTGTGATCAAACGGGATGTAAGATCAATTGGGAGAAAAGCTCTGGGTTTTGGCACGGTGATTGGGACGTGACACCTGATTTCTTCTGTAAGCTGCGATGGTCTGCTCTCCCAACAGGATATCTAGGCGTGCCTTTAGAATGTTATCAAGATCCCAACGTGCACTGGATGGAAGAAACATCCAGAGCGAAAGAAAAAGCGGATGCCTGGCAAGGAAGGCAACTCTCAATATTTTCGCGCGCTTCTATTTGCAATGTTTTTCTTATTTCGAGGCTGTGGTACCTCAGGAATGTGTTGTGTGTCTCACGAACCTCAATTCAGAAAATGCACCGCGTTTTTGGTGTTTTTATATGGGCATCCACATGGGAAAAAACCGCCCGGACGAATTTGTTTATTTCTGTTAAAAGGGGCGGGCTTGGCCTTGCACATCTGTTCTTGCGTCAGGTGGTTTCGCGATTTATATTCCTCCGTGATCAAAAAGATACCTTTTTAAGAACCGTGATGCAAGTGCGATTACAGAGGCTGCTCCCTGAATGGATTGTGTCATGTGAAAACATGCCTGGTACTGTGACTGGCTACCTGCGCGAGGTTGTTTTTTCGTGCAAGTTGCTTGAAGTGCGGTTTTCTTTTGATTACCTTTACAATGTTCCTAGAAAAAAACTGTATAAAGATCTCATTGACGTGATGCTGCCGGTGCCTTTTTACCGGGCATTAAACTGTGGAGTCCCAGGGCAGGACGTTTTGAAAAGAGTTAAGAAGATGCCCGTGAGGCCATCAGCTAAAACATTCCTTTTCAAACTTCACTCTAATACGCTCCCTGTTAAAACCTGGCTGAATGAAAAAGGTATCTTCGTCCCATGGACAACAAATTGCCTGTTGTGCAAAAGACCGGAAACAATTGAACACGTTTTCTTACAGTGTTGGGATGCTGTCTTTCTATGGGACGTCCTCCAAAGGACAATTAAAAAGGAGCTTCCATTAACTCCTTACGGTATAAGATTTCTACCAGTGCAGAACGATGATGCACCTTATGAATTAATTATGCTTCTTGGCCTCCATAGTTTGTGGAAAACACGAATGCAGGTGCGTCATGCAGATATAGATACACGATCTTCGCGTGAAAACTTTATTGAAAGTGCTGTTTATATACGTGAAACTTTCATGAGGCAGCAGGATCCGCCACAATGGCATTGTCTCTTTGATGAGTTAGTGCACTTGAAAAGATTTTAGCCACGTACGCGTTAGCTCAAGTGTAGTTGACGTTTTTTATCATGTGTATTTTTGTTTTGTGTTTCACGGTAATAAAGAAAAAAAAAACTCGTGGCTGAGTGGCAGCGTCTCCGTCTCACACTCCGGAGACCCTGGTTCGATTCCCATCCAGCCCATCTTGGAAGTTGCTTTTTATTTATGAAGTGCATGCCGGGATTTATCGCTCACGACCAACGCCGCCGACGCCGACGACACCGGTCTTTCTGGGACACGAGCTCCTTAACGCTACCGCGTTGAAAGGGAACCCAAGGGTCGCAGCATGGCGCTGCAGGCGCCAGTGACAGCAACATCTCCGACCGGCTCCGCGTAACCTATCGGGCAGGCCGACGTGCACTGCTACTGACTTGCGTGCGTCTGCCCAGTCTACACGTGACAGAAACTGGTTCCGCGTGCGCGTGCGCTTTCTAGCTTGCTTGTGCTGTACGTGAGGCCGCTGTGAAACATTTCATTGGTGTGCGCTCATGTGGGTTAGAGAATTGGTATTTTGCGCCTATCTCGTCAGTCATTTTATTTTTTCGTGAGGGAATAATCACGTCGTATACGATGTGAAAATTAAATGGATACCCTAAACGAGTCTGCGGCACGAATGTTTTTCGCTTTTTCGTGTCATCATACTGTGGATGCTTAGGTCGCCGTCGCTTGCCTCCTCCGTCTTCGTGTACTGGTTGAATTTATTTATTACATTTTGCTTTTTTCTTTCCGTAGTGATGTACTCGCTTTGGCTCCAGGCCCTGACCTAACGTCCCTGATTAGCTCTTCCCATTTTCTGATGTGAAATAAATGCGAAAACGTATTTTGCTGATGTCGTTGCACGTGAATGAACACGGGTAGCTGAAATTTGAAACTGACGTTTCTAGCGTTTGTCCAATTCGAGAAAGTGGTGGTGGGTTGCTCGTCCGCTGCTTTCAGAAAACTCGACGTACGCGATCGCCCGAGTTCGTGCTGTATGAACTACTAAGGACACGGCGTCATTATTCAATAGCGTCCGCAATAAAACGCCCCAGTTGTTGTGGTGGGAAGGCTTGAACCAGATTGCCTGCCTTAGACTGCCTGAGAGTTGTGACGCCTGAACCATCCAAGACACGGCGGCATGGTGCCGCGTGTCGATGAGTGTCAGTATAACAATGTGCGCATTTTTGTTTTCGTGGAGTTGGCTGCGGTAGCTAACTAACCGACAACTGGGACAGCCGTGTCTCTCGAACCATATGCAAAGGCGCCCGCTTGTTCGCTCCTTTAAAAGGGCGCCTCGTCTCCTCATCGGCATTCCTGCGCAACGATTAAATAACGTGAGCGATGCGATGTGACCAATCTTGAACAATAACCGCACTTATTTACGAGCCCGTCTTCACAGTTCCCGGGATAGCATCTTGCCGGAAGATGAGTAATGGGCCGAGCACGCCTCTGTTGGGCTATTTCGTTAAGGCTGCGCACAGGACTAAACAGAAGAGATTACAGTGATTAGGTATTATATATTAAGAGTAAATTCTTCACCCAGGGACAGGTGCACAGGGAACAACTTTAAAAACGCTGAAAGGTCTCCGTGTCTGTGCTCATCATAAACCTGTTAACTTCTTTCTGAATTACGGTCCTTCGCTGCTTGCGCGACCGCCGCCCTATGACCGAGTGCCTGAAGCCGACGCCTTACTCAACATCTGGCTGCCCTGTAATCTTAGCCTGTGCATGATGCCTTAATTTATAGTTGTGGTTAGCATATTTACCATATGGGCTACTCTAACAAATCCGAAGGCCTCCAAAACAGTTTTTCCCGCCAACTACAGTCGTTTTTGGATAGTTAATCTCAAGAACTACTACCAGGACATCGCTTCCGTACGCTTAATGCGGCACCACCTTTGCGCGGTCATATCGAAGGGTTGTAAACTCCAGAGCGGCGCTCCTTGCTACCCTATGTGTACGGCAGAACTTTGCATCAAATGCCCCTGCCAGTTTCGCCTTTGAAATTGCACGCGCTGCCGGTTTACAGGTGCGCAGTATGTGCAAACCTATAGTGATTAAAGGGCCGCCGCCACGCTCTCCCTTATTGCTGCGAGCAATGTATCATTCCAGTTGCTTCCCAGTTACAGCCCTACTGCATTTATATTTTACTTGCATATACAATCGTGGTACCTGCCTCGAGTTTAACTGCACAACCAGTAGACGAATGCGTTATCTGAGGCAAGCAACATGCAAGGGAGGCAAGCGCGAAGCATCCCCGCTTTTAGGCAGCCGCGACACCATTTCAAGCATAACAGAACTGCCCAGCGAAGAATATAACCGACACGCGGTGCTGTCGCCGGGTGTCTGCTTCACGCGCCGTGGTCGAGAGCAGAGGAGAGCAGCCTCTGTTGCACGGTCACGAGCGCTGCTGAATTTCGCCGCCAAGGGTGGTTGGTTGGTTGGTTGGTTTGTGGGGTTTAACGTCCCAAAGTGACTTAGGCTATGAGAGCCGCCGTAGTGGAGGACTCCGGAAATTTCGACCCCCTGGGGTTCTTTAACGTGCACTGAAATCGCACAGCACACGGGCGTCTTGCTGTTCATCTCCATCGAAAAGCTGCCGCCGAGGCCGGGATTCGATCCCGCGTCCTTGGGAACAGTACTCGAGCGCCAGGGGTGGTTGGTTGGTTGGTTCTTGGTGATTAACGTCCCAAAGCGACTCAGGCTATGAGAGACGCCGTAGTGGAGTACTCCGGAAATTTCGACCCCCTGGGGTTCTTTAACGTGCATTGACATCGCACAGCATACGGGTGTCTAGCTTTTCGCAGGGGCGGAGCGCATGGTGTAGTCGCGCAGGAGCGCAGTCCTGGCCAACACCACTTAGATTACAAGACCTGTGCAAGCTTATGTGACGTCATCGTAGTGAGATCATACTGAAGGTCAGCTTCACCCTACGCGGTTGCGTCTTTTTTCAACGCTGCTCTGGAGCTACCTCTTGAAGTTTTTAGTGCTAGCGCTGAAAAGGGTTATATTTGTGTGACCTTTGTTATCTAATATTGCCAGTCTTTTAAAGTATATGAGAAGTTCGACACAATCCACCTGGCATTTATTTCAATGGCAGAAATGAAGTTGGGAGGAAATTTTCACCTTCATTCAGAGTTACTTGAATAAACATTAAAACAGGCACAAAATTCATCTGAGAGCACATTTACTGTTAGATGGATAGATAAAGATAAGAATGGCAGGCAGAGATATTACTCAGAAGGGGGACCTTGACGACACCCAGTGTAGCTTGTCGTGAATAGGAGGTCACTTTCTCGGAAGTGCTGGTCACAAAGCTTTAACGTAAATATGAGAAAAGCTTCTTAAGCTGGGATCAGCGATTTCCATGAGTATATTAACGCAGCGAGCTGCTAACTCGGCTCTAAAACAATCATTTAATACGGCAACTATGATCATGTGGCCACTAGCGCAATAAAATTGTTTCCATAAAAGAATAATTTAGGTTGCAGAACAATTTGGTTCCGCACTCAAAACAGGGCGAATGCTACTCGATTATTAGTAGCTGTGCAGTCCAAATTGCGTGCTCGATATAGGCATGTCTACGATTTAATACAGCATGCTAAATCAAATAGTGGTGAATGCTAATAGCAGCACAAGTATTAGGAAGCAAACAAGGACGATTTCTTACCACAGTGCACTTCATCGGTAATAAGTTTTTCCACGGCAAAACCTTTGTCCACGCTGCATTTTGAGGCGCGTACGACGGAAACTGTACACTTGCGCTTTGGATGCATTGGCATAGTTAGAGCGCCAGTTTAGCGCACAACAACACCCAGAAATTGTAGATACCTTGCTCGCAAGAGTCTTTGCAGCAAATATTGGCTGAAAAACACGCGCTCGCAGGCCGAATCGTTCCAGATCGCCTTGCTTATTTATTTATTTATTTTTTATTTATTTATTCAAATACCCACGGGCTCCGATTGGAGTATTATGTGAGGGGGGTTGCATAAACGGGGTGCGAAACAGAAGCATGTAGAAGATGGTTATTTTAACATCGTTATTTTCAAACGTTAACAATATACAATGGCAAACACAAGAAAAGAGAACAAAATTTGAAAAGCACACTATAGAACACACTTCAGTAACAGCACACTTCAGAACAAAATGTTGCCTATTTTTTCTTTGAAAATAACATAATCTGAAGTGTGAACAATGTTATCAGGAAGACTATTCCAATAAATGATGGCACGGGGCAGGGCTGATGAGTTGAATGCAGTGGTTCTTCCCGAAAGGCGTTTAAAACTGAGGTGATTATGCAATCGGTGAGATGTGCGGGCCGGTTTTGTGAGAGGTATAAACAATTTTATGGAAGAGACAGATAAGTGCTATTGTTCTGCGAGATTCTAAGGATGGAAGGGATAACGACGCCTTAATGTTAGTTATACTGGAATGTCGGCAATAGTTGCGAGAAATGAAACGAGCGGCACGATTTTGTACGCGCTCTAGGGAATTAAGCAATGTTGGTGGGGTGACCAAATGGAAGATGCGTATTCAAGTTCAGGGCGAACAAATGTTTGATATGCCAACTGCCGCGTGGAAGAAGGTGCACCTCCGAGGTTACGTTTTAAAAAACCTAATGTACGGTTAGCTTTGGCAGTAATTTTTTCTATGTGGGTCTTCCATGAGAGATTTGGCAAAAAGTGCACGCCAAGGTACTTGTATGATGACGCAAGGGTGACTGGACTGTGATTAAGCCAGTAAGTGAAACGGTGAATAGTCTGTTTACGGCTAAATGTCATTAAATGGCATTTAACAGTGTTAAGGGACATTTGCCATGATGCGCACCAGTTATTAAAGCGGTGTAAATCTTCTTGAAGGACGATGTGGTCATTAGCAGAGCGGATTTTGCGATAAATGACGCAATCGTCAGCAAACAATCTGAGTGTTGAGGTGATGCTTAACGTATAGGTCATTGTTGAAAATTAGAAACAGTAAAGGGCCTATTACACTACCTTGCGGTACGCCTGATGTTACATCAATTAGAGGGGACGAATTGTTATCAACAGAAGTGAATTGTTTACGAAATGATAAAAAGTTTCTTATCCAAGAAATTGTTAATGAATCAAGGTGCAAGGATGAGAGTTTCGCGATTAAACGACAGTGTGGAACGCGGTCGAAGGCTTTAGCATAGTCGAGGAATATACAGTCGATTTGAAGATTTTCGTCCATACCGTGAAGCAGCTCATTAGTAAACTTGAGTAGTTGTGTCTCTTGCTTGTGTTATGCTTGCATTCGGCGCCGCCGATCTGTCCCCAGATCTCACTGTTGTGACGTAGGACAAGTGGAAAGGGGGACTTGCGCTGGCTTTCTCTTAGTCTAGGCGGTGTTGCTCTGGGCCAAAGCTAGCGCGTGCTCGCGCATGGGTTCGGCCAGACGCTTTCATCAGTAACATATAGGCCTGATTGCTGATTGCGTCCTTCTTTGATTCCGCCATATCTTTTCGTAAGGAAACCCGGGAACCAGTGCTGGGCAAGATACTTCAAAAAAGTATCTTCGATACCGATACTCAATACCCTGAAAAATTGTATTTTCGATGCCGATAGAGGATACAGAACTGAAATCGGGTTTCGATACGGATACTCGGTACTGTATCGTAGATACTTCGATATCTCACTGAAATTCCAGCATAATAAAGGTGATAATACGATTAGCGACATCAGAAAACTGTACCGTGTTTTCTAGAACCTTTACAGCACTCCTATAGCGTAGTTTTTATGAAAGGGCTTAAACGAATACGCCAGCACGTAGTTATTGAAGCTCCTCTGTTTACTAGCTGTCCTTGCCAGAAGTTCATACTGAATTGAAGCCATGGTTGCAATGAAGCGATTGCTTCCACAACAAACCTAGCGAAATATTTCTTTAAAAGAATGCTGTTCATGCGAACCGACCTATGAGCACTCGGCTATGCATTAAATACATTTGAATTTTTTTTGTTTATTTTTTCGCTTTTCATATCATACGACACGTTACTTACCCGGTGGCTTCTGCGTAAATTTCCGTGCTAAAACGTTCAGCCCGACTGCGTTTGGAGAACTGAGTTATATTGCCATTAGTGCGATAAAAACCTTTGAAGCTCTGCATATTGTTAAAGGTAGAGGGAAAACAAGAGGAGAAGAGCCAGGGAAGAGCACAATGTGGGCGTGCTAAAAGTGACAAAAATGAGAAAAGCCTCTCTACATACGCATCATGAGCTCACTGCAATGTTGTATTAGATGAAGATGCTTTTTTATTAGCGTGTAAGAGTGAACCATAGCCGCGTTGACACAAGCATCCTGGAGGTCATTAGGAAACTCGATGTTCACTACCGTCCTGGAGAACTACGGCTGGTTGTGGATAAAAAATGGAAGTGCTTTTTAACAGAAAGTGGCTAATATGGTGTCAATCAATTCGCATATTTGAAAACGTACAATTTTTTTAAAGATAGAAATACCTTTACAAGATTTATTCAAGCTTTGCTTAAACATTTTTTTCAAAACAAAATGTTTGACAACGTATAGTTTCTTTTTTGAACTGTGCTGGAAATTTTCATTCATAGCTTTTATGTCATCTATATCAAAAACCCTTAGACGTAATATCTTTTCCAGAAAAACAGTCCAGCGGAAGCCTCATCCCTGTTCAGTTACAAAGAATGGATTTGTTTGCAGTCAAACGCAGTGAACAAGAAGAAAGGCGGTTAGCCGACAGCATCGTGGCGGACTGAGGCCTTAGAAGATTATGTTCTTGCCGCCATGTAGAGCTGGCACGCTGAGCCCAGGGGCTTGGGGAAGGGTCGCGCAAAAGTTACTGCGTCCGGCAGCACACTCAGGACGCTGCTTGACGAGAACCAGTGCCGCAAAGACGAACGGACGAACCGACGGAAGGGGGGTGGGGGATTATGGCAGAGGGTGGAAAAAGCGGGTACAGCAGTGTGCGTGACCCCTACTGCATGTTCGCCTTGTGTTTCCGCTTTGTCCGTATCTTTCTGCGTGTCTGTTAACGGCTTAGCATATTCGTGTGACGCACTCGGTGCTCAAATGTAAAGCACCTCGCGAGCACCTACTCACCATTGCCACCTTCAGGTTTAAAGAAAGGGAATCTGCAAATATTGTTAACATTGAGCGCCGGACCATAAGTAGGGAACTCACGCGGTACAACAAGCCGAGCTGCCTCAGGGCCTGTACTGCCGTCCGAGAGAGTGCCGTCAACCAAAACTCTCACAGCGGTTTCAATATTTGAAGTTTTTTTTAGCATCGAGTATCTTCAAAATACACGATACTTTAAAAATATATTTTCGATACCGATACTCCGATACTTTCATTTTCAACATACGATACTAGTACCGGTACACAAAATGTATCTAAAGATAGATTTAGTGGCAGCAGTTTAAACTGCCGAGCTTAAGGGCACTGATTTATATACTGCAGAAAAGTAGTGGTGCACCTACCAGAAACTGTGCGGAGGTGCTATTGTCGTACTCTTTGTACGGGTTGGTGAGCGTGGTGCGCTCATCCGTGTGTCTCACGTAGCTGGTCTTGAAGCTCGCAAAGTCCACCAACCTGCACGCAAGCAATACACGATATTGCTAGCAACGTCCTATTTATGCGTTCTTTGCATGAACCCGCTTGACATCGAAACTTTGCTTTTATATTGAAAACAGTAGTTGCCACAATCGATCCAGCAAAAATGAGCAGAAAATGGCAATCGAACAACAATAACGGCAGAAAATAAAGACAAATCAGCGGGAAATGCTAAAAGGAAAGGTTAACAGCGCCACAAAAAGACACTCACAAATAGGCACAAATAGACGCACAGCACAGGCGCTGACACTCCAACTTCTTTCTCGAAACACCACCACATACAAACTTCTTGAACAACCAAATGCTCTAACAGAGTCAGCAACATATGCATAGCAATTTAGGCCCACCCTACCTTACCAAAATTCAAATGTCGACTAACTGAGTATTTGGTTATTCAAGAAGAATTTTTTATGTGCTGATGTTTCGAGAAAGAAGTTGGAGTGTCAGTGCCTGTCCTGTGCGTCTATTTGTGCCTATTTGTGAGTGTCTTTTTGTTAAGCTGTTACTCTGTCCTTTTATGCACAATTCACCAACTAACCCAGCAGTCAATTTTAATTGGAAAATCCTAATTTTTCTGCACTGATCTTCCGCACAATAGACGGCTTCTGATTACGTGTCAGAAAATAGGTTCCCTCTCACTCCTTGCCTATTCTGTACTTCCAGCCACAGTGTGTCCCAAGCTGTATTGGATGCAGTATAAAAGCGATAAAGTTCAATTCTTAGTTTTTCGCCACAAGACGTGATAAGCTGAGCAATAGCGCATCAAAAAAAAAAAAAAAAAAACGTTAAGTAATGCTTTCTTTTCGCATTAGCGTATATGTATTGCGTACTGCATTTGAGATACCAAGAAATACAGCATTCATTGTAGTGACGTAAACATTGCCCGCAAGGTGTTCGGGAGGGAGCGTCCGCAGCCTCGTCGCCCTTTCACAGCTTGTTTATATGTTCATAGAATTTCTCAGCCTTCTTCGAAAAATTGATCTTAGGAGTCGTTTGCTTCTGTAGCAGTTCAGTGCAGCTTAGATTCATATGTTTCTTTACACTGAATAAGCAGAGCAGCTTCATCCGCTGAAACTAAGTAAAAAAAATCAAGAACCTAAATATAGTTTTTACTTGTATCCGTCTTTTCTCTGACAGTTGTTCCTGCTTTGACAAATGCTGCAACGGCGGTATCAGTAGAGAATAACTAGAGAGGCTTTACCCATGCGAAAGGCATTCGTGTTATTTCGTACTTAAGAATCTTCAGCAGATCGCTCTCCACGGCCTTCTGCGTGCGGTCGATGCCGATGGTGAGCAGATACCGCCGTTTGAACGAGTCACGGAGGGCCTGCAGAACAAAATGCAAAACTAAACCAATAGAAACTAAGCTTCAAACTCTTAACCCTTCTCGCCCAATGATAGAACGTGCTTTTATTTATGACACTAGTACAGTATATAAATGAAACCGCATGAAAACAATGCCTCAAATGAGGCATACTAAAGTAATTTACTTTTTGAGATGGTGTTAAAGCGAGAAATCAGTTCCGTAATGATTTTACATAACAGATAACATTACACAGACGAAAGTGGGAATTTCAGATCGGACCGGCGACGTGTTTGTAGCGAATAAATCAAGCAAATCATCTCACATTATTCAACTCAGTTATATTTCATTATTTGTACTACCATTGATCTAACACCATTCGATCCAACTTGCATTGAGAAACTCATGCTTTTTTTGTGCAAAATTAAATTATAATGCACCGCATACACTCATGACGTGTTTGAACTAAAGATTTATTAGCCAGTGGTAGGTACTGCTCCCAAAGATTATCCAAACCAACATTTTAACCGCGGTCTGCTGGCCTTTAGAAGATTCGAGTCAATCTACTCCTGGCCCCGCTCTCTCGTCAAACCCTTGAGATGCCCTTCCATCGTGTGCCCACTGGCATTTACTGCTGACGACGTGAAAATGGCGACATCGCTGATGGCTTTTTCGATCAATAATGCTAGTGAAGATTTCACTTTGACAGCTTGGCCTAACGTTATAGTACTCAGTAGGGCAATGTTCGAGAGCAGCAGTTGAGGTATTCGAATCATATTGCTACGCGTTACGTCATTACTCGCGCGATCCCGACTAGCTGCGCTACAGACGTCGCTGCTTACCTCCTCCACGAAGTGATACTACAACACGGTGCCCCTCGTTGACTACTCACGGATCGTGGTCACTGCTTCCTCTCCAGAGTGGTTGACGAGCTACTTCGTGTGCACCGTCCGCCACAAATTTACCACCGCCTATCATCCTCAGACCAACGGCCTCACAGAACGCCTCAATCGTACGCTCACAGATATGTTATCAATGTATGTCTCCGGCGACCATCGGGTTTGGGACATTATACTACTTTTTGTAACATTCGCCCACAACTCTTCTCGGCATGATGCCACTGCCTACTCTCCCTTTTATCTGCTTTTTGGACGACACCCATTCCTCCCCTTTGATACATAGCTACCCGCTACTAACGCAGCCACTAGTACTTACGCTCGTGATGCCATCTCCCGCGCTAATGATGCTCGCCGCATTGCTCGAGACAGACGATTGGCCTCCCAAGCCTCCCAGCAATCCTGTTATAACAGTCGCCACCGCGATTTGCACTACGCTCCAGGCTCTCTCGTTCTGCTCTGGCTCCCATCCCGCAAGGTGGGCTTATGCGAAAAACTTCTACCACGCTACACAGGTCCCTACCGAATCTTGCACCGAGTCACCGATGTCACATATGAAATCGAACCTCTGAACACGAAGTCGTCTGCACCACGAGCTTCGGACATTGTGCATGTGACACGACTCAAGCCATATTATTCATGCCCGGCTTCGTTTACTTAGAACACACTGGGACTGTGCTTCCGCTGTCCCATGCTGGCATTCAGAAAGTGAAGAACGAAGTGTCTGGTTGGGTGAACGAAGACGACGTTGAGGGTTGAGTTGAGCCGTTAAGCAGTGCCCATCGATTCCGGAGTTGTGTTGCCCATTGGTGCGTGATTTCCACTCGTAACGATATGCGACAGCGTAGAGAACACGCAGTGCGGAATCGCGGATGTGTAGGGCCTCAGCCTCGCCGGAGTGTTTTCTGCACTAGTGGCGTGTTATTCGATAGATGCCTTTCTTCCCATTTGGCTGCAATGGGCTCCCAGTTATCTACTACTAACCTCACCGTCAGAGCGCGGATGGTGTACACTGTGCTAGTATATAAGCATGCAGTGCTTTTTTTTTATTTACGCAGGCAAGCTTGGTCAGACTGTTATCGAAGCAAACACTTCTGCTGGAGAGTTTTGTATGCTAATGGCCGCAGTTAAGACTTAAAGGGACAGAACACTGGAATTTAGGTTTCCAATTTGTTTTGGCGCAATGGAAGGGTTGATGTCTAAAACGTTCGATTTCGTAGCAGTTTTGGTAGAAACGCTCTAGAAAAGTTTTACCGAGAATTTTTAGATCAGTGCATGCGCCCGTTTTTATGTAATTCGATGCTGAAAACCATGAGCAGCGACCGCAATGACGACTGGTGGTCGACCAAAAAGACATACCGAAAACAAATATAAATTTCACTCCCTTGACAGTAATTCGACACTTTTTTGCTTAGAGTACCGTCCTTTTCACATTGAAAGCTCTTACGGCACAATAACGCACGCCTCGTCGAAGAAAGTTTTTGTGGGCACTATCATCGTTTCATTCACAGAATTTCAAACACTGTGGTGCCATCTAGTGACAAATCCTGAAAACATTCCTCTCGCGGTGCGAAAGTAGGGCTGGTTTTTATTTAAGGACGCAGTGTAGAGAGCGCAAAAAATAATAAATAATGACAAGCACTTCTAGAAAAAAAGACAGCGGTGTGGACTTACTGCAATCAGCGATATTTTGCTGATATGTCGTCACGGGGGGTACTACACCGAAAGTAATAGGGTTTCTCTGCTAGATAGCGCCTCAGTTGTTTTATGCTATTTTCAATGGCAAATTAAAATGGTAAAGCCTCTTTTCTTTGATATTTTAGTACTCGATCTGTACTAAATGAGGCAAGGTCTTTTCGTCTCCACCATTTCCTCATGACACATTTTGGCCAATGTTCTGTCCCTAATGCTAATGGCCGCTCTTCAGATTTAAGCATAGTGACGCGTAAAAAGAATTAGCATAGATGACTGATGAATGGAGCGGCCATAAAGAGAAATACTAATTTTTTGTTCACCGCTGGCTGTAATCTGCTGAACCATAATCTAGGTCCCGGTTGAGGATTATGACTGGCCTGATCCTGTTGTTCACGACGCCTTCATGGCCCGCAACGCAATAAATTCCAATCCCTTGCTCCGGTGGATGGTGACATCTGCTTTTTTTTTTTTTTTTTTGCTCACCACTGTATCGTCCATTGCCAGAACCAAACTATACAAGAAGAGACAGATACTGTACTTCTGCTGTTTTCCGTTTGGAGGCGCCCGCAATGTTTCAATTAGATCATCTTATTCGAAACTTGTCAGTTAAACATTAAGCAGGTGTTTAGGAAGTGAGAGGAAATCTCGGTGGTAGAACTCTACCGTCTAACATTGTTTTCCTTGCTTTTGTCTCGTATTAGGGAAGAAACGTCGAGAACACTAAACCTTTGTAAAATACAGGAATGGCAGACGCTTCACTTGCTAATTTGGTAAGCGATTGGTCAAACATTTGTTTAAATAACCAATTTTTTCTACCATGAACCGATAAATATGAGCCAATAATACTTAGAGAGCAAGTTGCATCGTTTTATTCGGATGCAGCCTTCCATAACCGAACATTGCTAAACGGAGCTGACAATTTCCGCTCTAAAATAAAGTGTCTTGAGGTGTGAGGTACCGTGATGATGTGGGTAATGTTCTGGACGTTTCTGGGCAGCAGATCGAGCCCGGCCAAGTGCAGCCCGTCGACGCCACTGCGTTCGAGCCATACGCGGGCGTCGGAGGCGAGCTTCTGCGCAGGCCAGCCGGTGTGGAGCATCGCCTTCAGCTCCACCGAAAGCAGGAGGCGCACGTCGCCCGCCGTCTCACGCACATGCAGGAACTTCTTGAACGCGCCTGCGCAGGGAGTGCAGCGTAGCCATGGTTACAAATCTCGTCTCTCGACTTTTTGGCAATGAATTTAAAGCCACACACGGAATAACTGAGACAGGAGCCCCGACTGGGGCGCACTGCAATCCACTCCAAAGGCCCATAATGCCGCATTGGCATTTCTCGCTACTCTATCCCTCTATTCCCTTCTCTCGGCGACACGCTATCGCACGGGATATTCCTATTTTACTTCAAAACGAAATGCGCTGGCAATATTTAAAATAGATTTGTAGCCTGCGACACAGGAAGATATATTAATTGATTTGTGCACATACCAGCCTGAGAAGTCTTTGTTAGGCTGTGTGAGGCCGCTTGAGACCACTAGTAGGGAAAGCGGAAAGGAAGGAATGAAGTCATTAAGCCACTCTAAATTGGGATCGTTCCAGGCAAATGCGTGTTTTCTTAGCCTGACCCAGGGAATGGGCGCAAAAAAAAAATGTACGGAAAATTCTTCGGTCACCGTAACAGTGGTGCGGGCAGGAAGTTAATTGCTTCCTCCTCGCCAGTTATGCGCCGCCAAAGGTGTTCTGTCGCACGCTGTCCCCTTTCACTACCCTCCCGCCTGCGTGGGTTGCTTGCGTTAGCATGGCCCGGAACAAAGCTGGGGTGGAGTTATTTCTATATGAGCAAAAAATGCTTGGCTTGGCTGAAGTATACTACTAATTCATAAAGCTGTTTGAAAGTTAAAATTAAAAAAAAATAGAGCCACATTTGGTGCCTGGAGAATTTAAAGACAGTTTTGCTTGCCCATATCCGACATTTTTTAAAAATATTTTCTGTCTTAACTTCGACATCTTGATAAGCTGGAAGATGTGCAAGCTGTTTGTATGTCACCGCCATAAACTTGGTAGTTAATGGACATTTTATAATGAAACTCGTGCTTAAAATACATCTTTGAAGTGCACCCTTCTCCTGAATGAAGTTTCATGAGAGGATTGAACGCAAGCTAAGTTGAAATGAAAGTCTTCCATGAAGTTAAATATCTTTCCACGAACATCTAGTTGTGCCCAATCTTGCATACGAATGCAGAGTTTCCACATATGAAAGATAACTGAACAAGCGTTAGGGGAAAACCTCAATTCCAAGCAAAGCCAATGTCTCGACAAGGCGACTTTGTTTCTTCCGCGCAGAGAGATTTTTACTGACAGGGTTGTCATACAGTATACAGCTTCAGTTGCATATAAATTTAAATGAAACTAATTATTTAATCTCCAGTCAGGATATAAATCTCTAAAGGTTGGAAAATACAAGAAGGGATTTCTAATACTTAAATTTAGAACATTGCTAAAAGGCATAAAAACGTCGACTGAAAATTACAGTACCTTAAATATATTTCCTCTGCACCAAAAAGTCTGGAATGAGATGACGTATTGCAAGGGTAGTACAATTCATTGCAATTGTGCGCCCCTTTCCTAAAACATAAGCCTCGTGGTGTTTTAAAACCCTTCTTACGCTTCTCAGTTTAGTTCCCCTGTAGTGAGGAAAACGATGCAGTGATAGCTTTGTGTGGGTAGTGAGGGACGAAGAGGTATAGGCGGATAGTGAGCGCTCGGTTGGACACACTGCGCTTAGCGCTCAGACCATCGGCCACAGTAAGCAACCCTTTTACAAACCCTTCAATTCATTTCTTCTCATATAATGTCCTGCTTAGAAGGTATTGCTTACTCTTATCCGTTATTACCTTTTTTTTTTAATGCGAAAGCCTTTTTAGGCTCATTGTAAATATCTCGCGTCTGCGAGATTTGTCCGCACGATTCCCCGAGATTTGCTCGCAAGAGGCTACAGCGAAATTCTGCGAGATACCGCGAGATGTGTCAGTGAGACGTCATAATAGGTCTTGATGGCGACATAATTTCCCCTTTCTTGAAGCTAGGCCTTCATTCACGTATGTCGATGAGAAGAGTTTCGAGACACCGATATCGCTGACGACGAATCCAAAGAAAAAATTAAAGCAAAAGTTCAATCCTGCTATTTATTATTCGTCCATCCTTCATTTTGTCTAACATTCTTAGCCTTAATTTGCTCGTACTTCCCCACTTCCGGGAAGCTGTTTTTAAGTATTCAAACCAATTCCGGAAAGCTCTTGGCAAGTATTTTGCTGCAGCTCTGTTCGTATTAGGTCTCTTTGGAATGCCTTTTCCCTTCCAAGAGACAAGTGTAAGCATCAAACCTGGATCAGATACCGATTCATCATTGACCACGGATTGTACTTTCCCTTCTCCTGCCTCCTCTTTGATTTTTTAGGTGACAGAAGCATACCGGTTCCAGTTTCATAGAATTTCATAGCGAATGAGACGTTCTTTCATTACTTAACCTGCTCATCTATCTCCAAATCCCTCCCTTCCTCGCTTTCTTTATACGAAAAAAGAGCACATAAATCCAGCCAGAGATGACCGCTCTTTCCTGACAAAAACAAGCACCTCTTAAATAAACAGTGGCTTGGCTTGCGAACTGAGGCTGTCTAGTTATATATTCGAGCCATCGTTTTCCTCTCATATTTTCAGTCTTCAGATATAAGGTAGAAAGCTTTTTTGCATTTCAGAAAAGACGAGCTGGGAAACTGTCGACCACGTATTGTTTTTTTTTTTTTTTTTAGCTAGACTGGTGAACTTCAAAACTCTCGCGGGATTCCTGTGTAAATATCAGTCGAATATTCCGGAGCCTTTCGAAGGATTTGGCGAGGCAGACTGTGCGCGTTGTTTGTGTATTACTACAGCTAGTTGCCAGCTTTCCATGTTTGAGAACAGGTACAATTATAGATTTTTACAAGCCTCCAATATTTTTTCTGTCATCTGTATTTTAATAAAGACTTTAAGAAGAGCTGTTCAGCATGTTTGCAATGATGCGCTGCCAGCCAGTAATAGATCTCATGAGGTCCACGCGTACTCTGTTTACCGCGGACAGTACTCTATTGAGAAAAACTTCTAGCTGGCCGACTTTGTAAATAAAGCAATCGGCCGTTAGGTGCAGCTTCCAATGACGCTGTCCTTTTCAGAATAACTTTTGTTCGATGCGTTGAAGTGATTAGTTCGAGTAAATGGTCGCTATCAAAGGGATTATATAAAATATCTCATATCAAACTGCTGTCGCTTGAGGGTGAATTTAAATCGGTCATTTTCCATGAGCTCGGTGAGATGTACGTAGGTTACCAGTGTTAAGCAAACCAAGATTTTTTACTTAATATAAAATTCTCGATTCCTTTGCCTCGACTGTCCCTTTTCTAACTTGCGCAGAATTAGAATTGGCATTAAACTCTCCCACTATAAAGAACTGCTCCAGCAGCAGGATTAGAAGATCTAAATAATGTGCTGTAACTATAATGCGCAGTCGAGATGTATTGAACAACTTTATTGATCTGAATATACAATATATGGCGGCTGCCACCTCTCCTAATTTAGATTTGAATTGATGTTCCAAGTTTCGGATACAGTTTTAAACTATGATCATACCCCCCTGGAGAGCGTGCTCGCTGCTCTCGGTCACGGCGAAAGATTTGCTGTTCTTACGATGTTCGTTAGGTTGTGACGGTGTTCATCTTCTACAAACATAAAGCAACAAGTGAGTGCATTGCTAATATGTCTTTCTTTAACATTACTTAGCTTACTGGGGTGTCCCCAAAATTCCATTGTATTTCTGTTTTCCAAACAGGGCAGGTGCCAGAATATACAGAGCGGCTGCCCTCAGAGTTTATACAAAGGTGAGGTTAGACATCAGTTATCTCGGGAGAAGTACATTTGGATCAAGTTATTCGGCTTCGAAAGCACCGTGCGCCATAGCCATACTTCTGACAGTTGAAACAGTGTAGTGGGTCCGCGGGTAAGGGGTATGCGGTCGGAAGCTCATTCTTGTGTACCCTAATTCCACAGGGCTATAGGGAGCATGCTCGATACGAAGGTAAGGACCAGGCGCTAAGTTTTTATTTCTTTGCTGTCCCTGCATATCTTGATTAGGTAAACATTGGTCAAATTATGCTATTTTAGCCCGTTAAAAAGATCTTCGATTAGTACTTTAGGCCATTATCAGAAATGACATCACGAACAGTGTTTAGTAATCTGAGGGGTCTAATGATAACGACAATGACGAAATGCCCCGATTCCAGATAGTTATTTTTTTGCATTCGCTGCGGTAAAGCAATATACAAAGAGGTCTCTATTACTAGCTGGCTTCTTCATAATTTACCATTGCCCTATAGTGTCAGCTACCACCTAAGATCTTTGAGCCAATGAACGGCGAGATTTGTCCCGAGTTTTTCAGCAAGTTGACCAGTGATCACGTGGATGCTTGGAAACGTGTTTTTATCTTTGAAAAGGTACAGCGCAGGGAATCAGGAGTGCACCCATATCAAATCAGCACGATTTGTTGAAAGTTCAGAGCAAGCCAGCAGAAAGATATGTTCTTGAGTGGTAGACAACCACCACTAGGCCCAACATGGGGAGAAACATGAACTTGCAAGAAAGTCCTGCTGGCTTCAGCCATATCCTGACTGTAACCGAAATGGTGTAAAGCAAGGTGGTCATCCATAGGTCACCCCTCGCCGCAAGGAAAAACGGGAACAATTAAGAAAGGAATAGGAGAGGAAAGTGAAAGGCCAAGGGGAGGGCAGGAAAATGTGACTGTATTGAGACGCGCGGTATTGAGGCAATAACGCAGTTACCAAACTTCAAACGTCAAAGACTCTCTATTCGCTCCGTGTATTGAGACATAATTTTAAGGTTATTTACCTTGGAATCCTAGTTACCTTTAGCTTTACTGTCTGAGCCCGTAAATATAGTATATGAGTGGACCAAATCTTCAGTCCAAACAACTGTTGAAGCAGAGTGATGCGTAGTGAACAACCACTCCACATAACTGAGTGACGGGAAGGCACCTGACTGAGGGCTGCACTAAATTTCACGTTGCTTTACACACGTATACGATTTCCTCTGCTAATGACAAAGGCACAGTTGGATCTCTCATCACGAAGATTGTCGTCGCAGCGTGGGCAGTGAGAAAAGTATGTCATTCAAGGTCAAAAGTTCTGGAGTCAAACATTTTTCTCGTCAGCAGTAAAATGGAGCCTTCAAGCCATTATTAAAGGTCAAATGGCACTTAAAATGCTAGGCAATGATTTGTTATCACAGCAAGAAACAGTCGCATAGCATTTCATGGCCCCATAGTCTTTACTGACGCCAAGAAGGCTTCGCTTTGCGGCTGAAATAGAAAACCCGTTGGCTTCTGTACTTTGGACCAAGAATTAACGTACTCTACTCAGTGCCCTGTGTGCCACATCGTAGCATGGATTTCCTTTTCGTCTGAATAGTGTACGAGTGTTGTGACCTCACACTGATGTTGCCAAATGCGGCCGTCAATTGTTCAGTAAGATGGAGAATCTTTTCTGCGCTTTCGCCCTAGAAAACCTAACTCGTACACTCATTTGCAGCACTTCAATTGTTTCATCGAAACTTCAGCTGTATAATTTTGCTGCTGAAGTTCGTTCTGCACCTCAAGACAAGCTCCGAGCCTTGATGTAAAAAAAGGCCACAATGTCCTCGTAGACTCTGTTGACAAATATAATGCCGCAGAAATTAATGGTTGTCATAGTAGACAGCTACCTGATGATGTTATAGCTGCAACCTTAACTGACATAGGAACACACATGGTCCAGGTACTGTTTAGGAGTAGGTGTTCTTATTGGAACCAAGAATTAGATGATGCTTCATATATAACTACAACATTTTTGCCCCTATACAGGAGGACGTTGCAGAGTTTCAGAACAAATGCAGGCCGTAGGTAATGTTGCATGAAATGATCGCGGGCACCTGGGTCGTAGTTGTAGAGCACGTCATTGCCGCGTGGCGAGTGCGGCTCCGGCCGGCTGGGCACGCTGGCGTAGATGAAGTGAGAGCACACGCCATACGGGTAGATACCCGCCCGGTACCGCGGAGAGAACCGGCACAGCAGGTTGGCGTTGGACGACGCTGCTGGAACGTTATCGCGCGGATATTGAAAGGATACGTGATGAATTTTAAAACAACTCTGAGGCAACATTTGCAGGGTGTACACTCAATAAATATGCATTGTACTCCCTAGTCAAACGAGTAATAATTGGTATCAAACCTATTTTTAAATTATACCCACTTGTGAGGCACCATTAGGTGTACACTTGCCTGAGTACTTGCTCGGCGCGTTCTCTGTACACGAGAAAAAGAAGAAAGCGATAGTTTTATTCGCACTTTAATGAAACATGCGCTTACAGGTAGTAACAGACTATATCTGTGAGCATTCCCGAAATGCGGCAACATAACCGACAGTTCAGCGAGCTCTAGGGAGGGTACCAATGTAACTCTGTAGAAGCCGACGTGCAATAATGAGCAATCACGTGACTGTAACGCCCTCGCTCAAGCCAATTTGGTGTCCATTCGTGCGACTAAAGGACGCAGTGTTAGTTATCTCGCTCTGAAAACGGAACGAAAAATCTTAAAATCTTGACTACTCGTCTGACTTGATGCTCGACCTGTGTATTCTGTATAGAGTGACCTTATATCAAAGCTCTCTGTTCCCCGTGCAGCCAGCGCTCTCTTCAGACGTCTGTTTTGACGTTTACTTACGTTTGTCGCTGGCACTGTCCTCGAAGGCCTTCCTTATCGCCGCCATGCTTTCTTCCTGGGCGTCTGCGAGTTAATGAATGTTAATGAATTTGATGAATGTTAAAGTGTGTAATGAATTTCAGGCAAGGTGGCCACATTAGCGAACTCACTTTTAAATCAAGAATGAACCGGGAGGCTCAGACCGTTAGGTAAGAATGAACACAGTTATTTTTTTTTATTTACCCTTAAGGCCTTTTCGCGTTAGTTGTCTTGTTCATGAGATGTACAAACCGAATAAACAACAAAGCAGTTGTGGAACGCAAAGAAAAATTCCTGAAATGAAATGCTTTTCAAAAATGAGGGAAAAAAACTGCTTACTTGCATGCTTGATCACACTGCCAGCGACACACAAGCAGCGAAAAATGTCCTTTCAGGCTGTCGACTTAAAGGGGCGAAGGTTAACCCTACACAGCTAAGTCGCTCTAAAACAGGACGAGGAACTCCCTTAACCAATACCGTAGAAGTAAAATAATGAACGTGTGCCAATAAGAACCCTCCTTAATTGTGGAAGCCAGCTCAAGCTAGTAGTAGCCATTCATGAAATCGAAGTCAAGTTATGTTAAAACTGTACGCAATACAGGAAGCACTACATTCCTCGGCTCTGTACTGGCCAAGCATCTTGCAGGTGATTACCACATCCTTTGAAAACCATCTAGATGGCCATTTAGTTTGGCTTCTTCAATTCGCACGATTCATTTATAAAAACTTAAAGCGGGAGGGGAGGGGGGGTGCAGCGCGTTTTCAAGATCATAATTTACTGCACTTCTACTGGCGCTCCGCCCAAAGCGGCCCCTTGTCACGTATCAGTCATGGTTGCCGCTGGTATGATTACTATAGCCCGCTAATCTGAAGTCAGCATTACATGAAAATTTCTTTCCGCTGGCTTGATTTTATTCAAAGTATGAAATTTACAGTGCCACCTCTAGGGCTTCCCCTCCACTGACAAGACGTTGCCGGCGACATCATTTCTCCATCTGCCTTTCAAAGTCATAAAACAAATATGGCCTCGAATAGGTTCACGTCCACAACACTACAGAGCTATATTCTCGCCGCAATCGATCATATCCCGTATTCAGTTGCCACTTTGTGATGATATAAGCTGCATGTCATCGTCTTCATTGAATTCAATCCGTGCGCAGTGGATCCAGAAGACATCACTATCGCATTAACTTCTTTCCTTAAGTTTACGAAGCTGACCCAAAATAAGTTTGTGCGCAAAATTCCCAAGCGCCCATTTCTCTGTTATTTTCCGAAGCCTTACTAATATGTCATGGCCTCGAAGCGCAAAGCAAAATAACTAAATCAGATGCAGTTCTTTAGTAACCCTGTGATATTTGACGCCTATGTACGACTTCTATCCGTCGACAGCATTTTATCTGGCTTCTGAACCAAACCTGTCCGACGCTTATCTGAGCTTTTACCGGTGCAGCAGTGTTAATGAAAGCCTAAACGTGTGCAGTTATATTAATACATGATACACGACGTGATAGTACTAAAATATTTATGAAAGCCCAATATATAAACTTCTCCGTGATATATATTTCATAAGCTACGTAGAACACTTACAATCCTCTGGGATTGAGATGCTGGCCTCAGCAGAAATGAAAACCAAACTAACGCTCTCTGCTTACCTTCAATGTGCCCGCCTTCCTCGCTGTTGAAGTTCTTGAGTCGAACTGAAAAGACGAAATAGACAAAACTCGGCTCACGTGCTCTGATTGGTTCTTAGCTAATGAAACTCACACCGGTACGCTTGGTAAGTAGGGCAAGGTTCAGTTGCTAAAAAAAAATAAACCTATAACTGAAGTGGCTCACATGTACCAGTGCTGTACGAGTTTATACGTTTTAAACTTTATCTGCTATTGAATATTCTGCTCTAAGCTTTTCTCCAATCGTGTTCTGGCAGTAAATGCCCTTGCATTGGGAATTGGGGCACATTGAAACCACACCCGGTTGAGAAGAATTCGAGACACAACATACAGTGTTAGGCTGAAAACTAGCAGTGAAAGTGGTGGAATCGTTCAAGTCATAGCTAACTCAGCGATTGCATCAAGTTTATTTGGGATGTGGATGTTTTCCCTCCGCCAGTTGTGCAACAGGTAAAAACGAAACATATGCATTAAGAAGGTCACACACAGTGACTAAATGCGTCCGAACTACTTCTGACGCGACTAATGAGTCCAACAAAGATTTCCTGGGAGCGAGGCTGGTATCGTGGCAGTTTACGGACTCTGCTTGTAAAGCTGGTTGCATACGCATAAGGTGGCCTTACCATGGCCGTCTAGTTTAGATAATGACAACCGTTTCTCTTTTGGGAGATGCCATTTTTTATAGATGTCTGGCACGGTCATTACCTTGAATTAAGCTTCTTCATCTAGCCATAGAATATATACGACAATCTCCCGCTCCAGATCGCTGCAGATGTATTGCAAGACATCGAGTGAAGCTGTTGATTAGTGCACTCACCTTCCTGCTGAGTCATGCCGGCGAAAGAGAACAGCGTGGCCGCCGCAAGCGCCGTGACGCAGACTACGGTGAGAAACATCCCGTACTTCCGCTTGGCCATCGTAAACCACCAGGACACCTGGTAGCCCAACTTCCCACTGCACACGCGAAACACACTACTTGTCTGAGCTCTCTTTTAGCTTAGCCTGTACCACCTTCATATATTCCCGTGATTTGGCCGCAACTTCGGCATAAACTGCATTCGGTCATCAAGCATGGTAATGTGTCTTTTACTGTTGCTTCCCTTGGCCCTTACCTCTTATGTAGAGATTTAGAGAACAATCTATTATTAGAGACATACTATGCAATACGGCGTTAATGTTATTGCTTGTTTCCTTTGTCAGGTGGCACTCTGTAAACAACACTTTAGTAATCATTATAGCTGCTTGTGCTATGACACTAGTCACGCCTGCACGCGAGTGAGATCCATCGCGGCAATGGAAAGAATTGATGTGCGAAAACTAGTTTCATTGTAAACGGACATTGAATTGGAGGCGGTGACTAGAGTAATAGTCAAACCTCTTCTCTGCCAATGCTTCCAATCCCGGGTTTCTGAATTTTCCTAGGCAGGGATGATAAATGTCTATCTACCAGTGAACCTGCGACGTTGCAACATATTTGTGAGAGATATCGAATGCATGGCTAGCCGAGAAAACCGAACCTTGCAGGCGGTACCACTACCTCAATGACCACCCGAGGTGTGATGCTTTTACACTTATGGATCACAAACTCGACCAAGAATCTGCTTAGCATGTACAGGTTCAACACCAGAACCAGTTCGTTTCAGATTTCACCAGTTGCACTGTCGAACGACCATGCACCAGGATAAGTAATGAAGCGGGCTGCTACGGCGGTGGCCAAATGTCAATTTTCGGAAGAGTGGCCGTGATACATGTCCATCAACTAATTGCGAAAATCAATAATGAAAATGTCACGCCAGCTGTTGCCAGTTTCGCACATGGTGATTTCACTTTTTGGACCGCTTGGAAACATTGCTGGCCAACCTCCTATGTACACTCCTCCGCGCTCTATCACCATCATTTAAGCTGCAACAACTGTCGGCTGTGGAGAGCACTGAGCCGTCGTGCCACATATAGGTCCCCTAACAAAGTATTACCTTTGCTCTTTTCTGCCCCTCGTAAAACTTCTTCTGTTTCTCTCGCCGAGCAATAGAGTAGTTGAGTGTCAGATGCACATACGTATTTTCTGCACAATGTAGCGAGGACCACACATGAGAAAGTCAATCTAATTGTCATGTATGCATTACGTTTCCTGACGTTTCTTATATCGCACATCACCGATAATGCATACTTTGGGTTCGCTGTGAATGCATCCAAAGTAGATGACGTCAATCTTTTATTCACTTGAGCCGGCTAATAGACGTTGCCTTTGTAATACTTACTCTCTAAGCGCTTCAGTTGCATCAGCACGGGTATTCTTGTCGCCTGAAAAGAAAGTGGGAAAGATATCTCATAAAAACGATTACCTGCAAGTTATGCCCTAACTCTTTCTAACCGTGTGCGTAAAAAGAACAAATGCCTTTCTGATAAAGTGATGTTGAGGTGGTCTGAAAGGAGCTTTATTATATTACCCCGCAAGGGACTTCCGTTTTCTGATTGAGAAAGGAGTGAGGCAAGGCTGCATACTGTCACCCTGCCTATTTAACCTATATGCAGAGTTCATCATGAGGAAGGCCGGTCTAGACGAGTCTTCAGCTGGAGTGAAGATTGCTGGAAAACGTATCAACAACCTTAGATATGCGGATGATACCACTTTAATGGCAGAAAGTGAAGTGGAACTCAAGAGACTTCTGATGCGCGTACAAGAAGAGAGTGAGAAGTTTGGGCTTAAACTGAACATTAAAAAGACAAAGGTCATGGCGTCTTGCCCTATCAAGTCCTAGAGCGTCAAGGGACAAGAAGTGGAGGCGGTGACAGATTTTCTCTTCTTGGGCTCCAAGATTACCTCGGAAGGAGACTGCAGCCATGAAATTAGGAGACGCCTGCTTCTGGGAAAGAGAGCAATGGTTAGCCTTGACCGCCTAGTAAAGAGCAGATACATTAGTCTGCCAAATAAGATCCGTATAACTCGTGCTATGGTCTTCCCAGTTTTGATGTATGGATTCGAGAGTTGGACTGTGAAAAAGGCTGACCGCCGAAGAATTGACGCGTTTGAATTGTGGTGCTGGTGAAGACTCTTGAGAGTTCCTTGGACAGCCAGAAGATCAAATCAGTCGATACTGTCGACCATAAACCCTGACTGCTCATTGGAGGGTCAAATTCTAAAGTTAAAGCTCAGCTACTTTGGTCATCTGATGAGAAGACAGGAGTCGCTGGAGAACGATTTGATGTTGGGAAAGGTTGAGGGTCGCCGGAGAAGGGGTAGGCAGCGAACGCGATGGTTATATAGCATCCTCGAGGCACTGCAGATGAAGTTATGTGATGTTAGGAAGATAGTTAGAGACCGGAAAGCGTGACGTGACATGGTCCATAGGGTCACGAAGTGTCGGACACGACTGAACTGAACTGAACTGAGGCGTCGCTTAGACGTGTTTCCCCAATAGCCGAAGAAGAATAAGAACCATCTGGCGATAGCCTTGCAAGCATAAATGCGTACCAATAGAATTTATGTCCTGAACAGGCTGAATCTAAGTTCTACCCTTGTAGCAACACTTCTAGAACTGTTGATTAGAAAGCGGGAAAAGTCCAAGGGAGCATGGGTAAAGCTTTGGGGGCTACCAGCAATAGAAAGCGTGGAGCATTCGTCATTGTAGTTTGGAAAATAAAAAGAATAATGGAAGAGTATACAATGCACGCACATATGTGCCCGAGTTTACATACGAGGTGCTGGTGTTTGAGGAAAGAGATCGAAGATAGCAGGACTAAATAAAGTTGGCCTCCAGCGTGGAACAGCGGAATGTCCTAGCTGAAGTGAGGGCTTAGAAACAGCGGGCTAACATTTTTTCTGGTGGCGCTTGTGCATGAAAGACCCTCCTGGTCTTAGAAATGCATCTCTAGTATTGTAATACGTCCGCGCTCACGATCAAGCTGTCTGCTTTACTGCTGCATGAAGCTGGCACGAAATACTTCGCGGATGCAAATACATTCGTAGGAACATGCGCGGCTCCACGAAAAAAAAATCAGCAGAAGTCCACAATAGGTGCGGCGTCCATTGTGAATCAACCACGTCGACGAAGCCGGCCATATCAGCATAAATCGACAAGCGGTGGCGCCATGACTCGCGAGTCCCAGAGGGAGCGCTACCTATGTCCCGTTAATGCTCGGGATGAGCAGTATGCACCATTTAGGGCTAGAATATAAATGAGGGGGTGGGGACAACACTGTGCCGTCCCTTCACCGTCGGAAATAACCATGTCGGTTCCGTCATCGGCGCTCCTTAATAGGTTCTGCTTTGGCGCTGCTCATGCCTTAGACGAAGTGCCTCTCTCTATCAACAAGCGGGGCTCTTATATTCGTCTTTCTTGGTGCTCTTAAAGGAGTATAGGCACCAAAAGTTGGCGCCATTTTTCTTTTTATTAATGATGCATAAGACATTCCTGTGTGTAGATACGCACGCAGTTTTTGCCTACTACCACTAAATATTCTATAATAAAATTTTATTTTCTCGCCAATTTCAGTTTCGGCAGCCGAGGAACCTTTAGGTCACAATAAAGTCCTGACGTGCAGCAATGAAAACAGTGATATAATCGCTGATTCTTCACTTGTAGGGGTTTTTGTTGAAGGAGCACGCTGGCATTATCATTGTTGCGAATTCAAATGACACAGGAATTAATATATCGCTGTATTTGCATCTTTTAAGTGACCCAGAATTGACTATGACGTCGCAGCCATCGCTTGGCTGTTGAAACCGTAGCCAAAACAGGTGAGGAAACAATTTGATTAATAATTATTCAGCAGTCGTAGGCGAATGTGACGTGGTGATTCGTGTACAGTAATGTCTTAAGCATCATCACAAAGGAGAGAACACGAAACCAAAACTTAAGTGTCTGTAGTCCTTTAAGTACTCCGCCACTCCCTGACGGCTGCGTCTTCTTTTGGGATACACGCGCCGGGAAAATTCTCCAGGGCAGAAGACGCCCTGCGCTTACGTGCATGGTCTAGCATATTAGGCGCTGGTGTCGCTGCAGCAGGCAGTGGCAGATGCGTCTCATTGGTCTCGACCTGGATAACTTGGGGACTTGAAACTACCCGGCTCGAGAACCGGTTATTGCAGGCAGGTCCGGAAGCTTCAACACCGTCAACGACAGCCAGGCTGAACACGACATAATAGACATCTCGTCATTGAAAGAGGCTTCTAAAGACTTCACATCGGACTTGATCGCTGAGCTCACCACGAAGTAGAATCATCACCTCACCCTCGATAGACACCAAGTTCTTCAAAATGCTCAACCGTGTCGTCATGAGCCACAGAAAAATCTGGACCCGAGCAATTCCGTGACGGGGAGGCAGGAAAAGCAGCGCCTGGCATGTAGGACCGAAGTAACACGCAGTCCTCCGTCGTATGCTCACAGCCACAGCACCAGCCAGTTGTCCTAATGCTCACATTATCATGTCTAAAGGCTCCGCAACGGTTTCAGCTTAGCGCCGCACAAGGCGAGCAGTAGTGACCCTCCGCTCCGAAGCGGGAGTATACGTGCTTTATGTCCCAGTACACTATAGAGTGGCACGGTAACCATCAGGAAGCGAGGTGAGCAAGTTATTTCCAAGTTCGCTATGAGTACCCCATTTATAATGTGCCCCTTGGATATGAAAGTGACGTCAACATGGGGTCCGACTTTTCATATGGAGCAATCGCACCAGCCAGCGCATTGTCACTGGCGCACGTTGATAGAGCTTTCTCGTTACCAGGAAGTGCCGTATATTCGGATATCTAATTTAGGATGACGGATTATGGGGTTTCCGAAAACCTAAGAGGTGGCGTGTGGTCAGAATCATGAGATTAGCGAAATTAAGGACAGCAGTCCCAGATGATACTGGCGGTGATCGTGGAGGTTATTGATAGCGCAATGGTGGCCTCCTTCTCCTCACCTGTAGAGTCAATAAAATTGAGTCTGCATTGAGACGTTTCACGTGGTTCTCTGTGAGGGCTAGCGCTTTGCAATGGCTGCTGTATAGATGGATCCATCAAGATAGGCTACAGTGGCGTCTTCTCCATAATGTCTCATTCATCATCTTGCAAGAGTGCGTAATCGACGAGACGGCGTCCCGGAATCGTGGACCAGCAATGGGCTAAAGGTTGTTCCCGCAACCTAAACTACAATATCAATTAGGCAGTCAGTCACAACAGCTTGTGATCACTAAAATAAACATTGCGCCTTGGAATGGCGCTGGATTGGCGCTCCTAACATCAATTCTGCAGATCGTTGTCCAGGCAAACAAAGACGGATTGCCGCGTCGGACAGCAGCTCGTAGACAGGACTCCAGGGGACGCGATGGCCAGGATTTATGAGTCAGCCTTGCAGCGCTAAATGATAACTTCTAAAGCAGCTGCCCAGTATGTTTCGCTTGGCCATCGTCAACCATACAAAGTTTGCGGAGCTCGGACACTCTCAAAATCTCAAGTAAACGCGTACATGAAGCATGAAAATGAATAATTCCAGAACAGTGTGGGGAACAGTCGCGGATGACTTTGGTCATTCTAGAAAAATCACAGGAAACAGTGAAAGATTATTCTCAAAATTGACGCATGAAGAGGTAGCCTCTATGATTATACACTCTCATTGCCTTTCTACCCCGTCGCGTCAAATTGGGAAAGCCGGAAAGTATCCAAGTCACCTGCGGCGGAGTTTCGCCATGTTTCGGTGCATACCAGTATGCCGCTTTTCGCTTTTCCTACAGGAAAGTTGATTGCATCTAAGTTTGGTACAAGGCTTCGGACGATAATATAAAGGATGGAGAATGGGCTGAGCTTTGTCTTCTCCCAGGGGCTTTATAGCAGCTTTGGAGATCGGGGAGGGAACTTTTTTGTAGGGCGAATATCACGCGTGTTAGTGGTACTATCGATGACGATTTCATTGAGGCATACCCTGCCACAATTCCAATTTCGAATTCTTTTCAAATTTTACGAATGCAAGTAACTGATTCCTGGTGAAATCAATAGATTTTGTGAAATCTTCAGATACAATCAAACCCCGCTTCTTAATTTGTTAGCGCAAGAGCTTTTCTTTAATTATATGATGCACGCAGTCAATATATATCGGCTTGTTGTGTTATCATAAAACTTTTTTACTCTGTTTACTCTCTTATTCTCTGTGATTCTCATTCTCACAGATAACTTATGTTTGCTTAATTATGGAAGCAAACATACTCGGCCAACATATTCGGTCAGTTTCCTTAAGGCGAAAAACAATAAATTTCAACGGTGGCCCATAACCTCATGAGTTGACGAGCTTCGACACAGTGTTCGATGCTTCCAACGCATGCTCCCAAGTATCGTTGGTATTTTCATTAAATTGTGGCACTTTTGGACAATAAGGATCTGATATCACCCAGCGCTCTAACTGTGCTAACGTACTACGGATTGTTTTTAGTCCATCCAGCAGCTATACTTGGCAGCACCGAATTTCATGTAAGGCTGTCATAATGTCGACAGGTTCCTGCGTAATAAGACCGCTGTCGTTCTCAAAGTCACCCGCTAAGATCAGCAGCTGACACTTGATAGCGAAGCAATCTGATGCAGCAACACTAAAGGCTCACCAGCACACGCAACACTGCCATACATGTCTGCACTTTCTAAACAGCCACAATATTAAATTTTACAATAATTCATAACATTCATCTAGCCGAAATGACTTCATGTACATCTTGTTCAGGCTATGGAGATGTGTGTTCTGAACAGTAATATTGTTGTTGTGGCTGTAGGAAGAAGGAAAAGAAAATGCACGGGCCTGCTACTGGCTCTGTAGCTGAGCCACCTCCGCTGCCTCGTGCAGATATAAGAGAATATAGAGAACAAAGTTAGGAAGAGGGAAAGAAAGACGCGCGCCGCAACAACAGCCGTCGTCCACCACCAGCGGTGGCGCGTGCAATGACGGCCTAGAACAGATAAACATTCGGTGTCAGGCTAGCCTCCTGCCGCAAGCGGCGGTGACCTGGGAGTTGCAGGCTGTCCAAAGCAACCACATAAGAGGCAACAGTTAGCAATCAGTTTGTATTAGTATTTGTAGCACAATTTGCAAGAGCGCGAGAACTAAAGCCGTGTAAATTTCTAATCGACTAAACATGGCAACAACTGTTATACAAATAATCTTAAATAGTGATTTAGGGCAACATCTAATGCAAATAAAGGTTGCAAACAATGATTACTGCAATTGCACGCACGCCTTCTAGCCCCATTGCGGCCGATGTGGGACCTACAGCGGTTTTGTGTTGGCAGCCCCAATTGGGCTGGGTGTTGGTTTTGAACCTAAAGTCCACTTTCTGTTGCACGTGCCTTCAAGTTCTCCACAAGGGACCAATTTTGGTATCATGCGGGCCCTCCCGCCTTCCAGCCCCATTACGGCACATATGGGATATAAAGCAGTTTTATGTGGGCAGCCCCAATTGGGCTCGACGTTGTTTTTGAAATTAGAGCCCACCTGGTGTTGCACAGGCCTTCAAAGTCCCCACAAAGGACCGATTTTGGTACCATGCGGGCGCGCCCGCCTTCCAGCCCCATTACAGCCTATATGGGACCTAAAGCGGTTTAGCTAATGTTGCCTCATTTGGGCTTCACGAGGGCTTGCCCAAATTGAGCCCTTGTTCATATTTCACCTGCCCTCAAGTAACCTACAAGGGGCCGATTAGGCAGCATGTGGATATGTCCGTTTTCTTGCCCCACTACGGCCGATGTTGGTCCCACAAAGATTTAATGGGGCGGCCTCATTTCGGATCTATGAGGGCTTTCCCATAAAAAGCCCACATTTAGGTTGGATAGCCCTCAAATATCCGGCAAGGGACCCTTGTGGTCTGGATGCAGGAATGTGCTCTGCATTAGCCCAAGAAACGCCGCTATGGGACCCATGCGGGAGGAGCAGGGGCAAGCCCAAATGGAGCTTGCCCACTTTTGCCCCATAGGGGACTGATGCAGGTTTTATGATGGTTGCCCCAGCCCCACTTGCCTACATCGGACTTACTGGGGCCCCACATTCTGTGCTACCTGGGGAGGACAATACAGAGAGCTATGGAATGGAAATTAGTAGGTGTAATACTAAGAAACAAAAGCGTACAGAATGGGTCAGAGAAATAACTCGAGTTAATCACATTCGAGTGGAAATCAAGAAGAAATGGGCATGGGCAGGGCATGTAATGCAAAGAGAGAATCACCAATGGTCGCGCAGGGTAACAAACTGGATCCAGTTGGAAAGAAGCCGCAGCAAGGAAAGGCACAATGTTAGGTGGGTGGATGAGATTATAAGTTCGCAGGGATGAAGTGGATGCAGCTCGCACAGGACACGGTTAATTGGAGAAATATGAGAGGTCTTCGCTCTGCAGTGGGTATAGTAAGGCTGATGATGACGATGATTAAATCTACATTCGCTTTCTCTCTTTGCGCTTTCGCGCAGCAGTTACATTCGCAAACCCCTCAGAGACTACGGCGCGGCACTGCTGTCCAAGCAGATACAGCGCCCGTTCAAATTGTGGCTTGGATATCGTCTTGTATCGAAGGGTACGTGATCAAATGTAAGTTCATGAGCGGGACATACAGTGCGGAAAGTTGTGGCTGTTCAACACGTGAATTTTCAGCGTGCGATGATGGCATGGTTTCCATATATACGGAACACCGTCATCATGTGATAACTATGGCATCGCCGCCGGCTGAAAAATGGCGTGTTAAATGTTAATGTGTTATTCAAACTAACCAGTAAAGCGAATTAAAGCCTTTCAATACCTTTCAAAGTCTACAGCTTCAACCAGTTCACATATTTTATCAGTAGATGTCACATGGTAATATGTTGCTAGGCGCATAGCGTGTGGAATGACGAATGTTTGTTCGCTCTACTCATCTTCATATCAGGCTTATCCGAATCTATTCTGGGGATCTATCCACCAAATAATTGATGTTTTTGAAATCAAGCCTTGTGCACCTGGGTCTGTCAATCTATTGGAAAAAGTGGTCGGTTTGAGGTTTTTATAATTAGATATATTCATGGAAACCGACTCACAGTACATGTAAACCGACTCGCATGGGGAGGGTGGCTGCTTCTGGCCCTACAGGGCTGAGAATTGTAGGTCCCTGCATTTGCGGCGGGAGATCACCTGCCATCGGCGGTTGTACCTGTTGTAGGCCGTCATTGCACCCGCCACCGCTTCGGTGGTGGACGACGGCTTTAGCGACGCGCGTCTTTCTCTCTCAATCCTTTTAAAAATCCCAACACCCTCTTTTCCCTTGTGCTGTGCAGCCTTAGTGGCAATTAAAACATAGGAATGAAAATGTTGCAGATGGTCATTCAAAATAGAAACAAAGGTTGACACTGGCAAACAGTTGGCATGATTGGAATAAATGTCATCATGGACCAATTTAACTTGAGGTAGATGAGAACTGGCTTGTCGAAGAGAGCAAACTTCTACTGACAACGGAGTTAATAGCGACTGCACATATACAACCAATCTGTATGAAAAAATCAATTAGGAGGGGTAATGAAAATTGTGAACACGATTGGAAATAATCATATATTTTAGAATGGAATGTGCCGTCAGTTGCCGAAAACGGGAATCCAAAGGAAGTACTCGAGCTTCAGAATTCAAGACATTTAATGCCGCAAAACTAGGAAGGCCCAGGCAAAGCCGCAATGCTTGCCGTTCAATAAAGAGAAGTCGTCGAAGTGTGTAAGCCGCGCAGCCTGTAAACAAGACACAGCCGAATTCCAGAATATAGCGCACATAATGTTTATAGATCATAACAAGTGTATATCTTCTTATTCCATATCTCATGAGGCTGATGGGACGCAGTAAACCAAGGCAAACTCCCCTTTTCGCTTAATATGTTCAATATGAGGTCTCCAGCTCATTGAACAATCATAGATAACCCCTAAGTACTTAAGACTTCTCACCCTCTCTCTAGATGGCATGAAAGAGAAATAGAAACAAGTTGATTGACCGGAAGGACTAGAATGAAGATTGTATTGACATTTGGAGTAAAGTACAGATTGAATAGCCAAGATTCAAAAGCATTTAGGTAATTCTTAAGCCATGATATAAGATAAGTACATCTGTGGATGAAGAAAAGAAGGCAATATCGCCTGCGTAGACGTACAGGTGAACATCGTCTCGGAAAAGTAGTAACGAAAGGAAAGTATTGAAGAGGGGACCGTACTGAACCTTGAGGAATGCATTTCGGGTGAGAAAACGTGCGAGATGAAAGACCCCCTGATAACTGTAAAAAATCTATCTGATAAAAATTCTTGAATCCAGGAGAGTATGTATGTAGTTCGGAACTTGACAATTTATCAATTGAGAAATTGGTAGTCTGTAATCAACACTGTCGTAAGCTTTTGAAATATCTAAAGTTACTAGAGCAGAAATTATACCAGACCGACTAGCCAAACGAATTCTGCTCTCTAGGTCAATGCTAGTAGACAATATTGACCATATGGACGGAAGCCAATCTGTCTGAGAGTGCAGTAAGCCAGCGCTAACTGTGCAGCAACACGAACGCTGGTCGGCAGTGAACAACAACGTTTATCGACCAGAATCGAGATTATAAAACCTTTCGTGCTGAGAGGGTTACAGAAGCGAGAGGAAAGCAGTCACGCGGCTGCCTTCGGCACAAGAACGAAGGCACGCGGCTGCTTTCGGCAAAGGAACGCAGGCACGCAGCAGCTTTCGGTACAGGAGAGCAGGCACGCGGCTGCCTTCGCTACAGGAACGCAGGCACGCGGGTGCCTTCGCCACAGGAATGCAGGCACGCGGCTGCGTTCGGCACAGGAGCGCAGGCACGCGGCTGCCTTTGGCACAGGAACACAGGCACGCGGAAGCTTTTGGTACAGGAATGCAGGCACGCGGCTGCCTTCGCCAGAGGAACGCAGGCACGCGGCTGCATTCGGCACAGAAATGCAGGCACGCGGCTGCCTTCGGCACAGGAACGCAGGCACGCGGCCTTCTACACAAGCCAACAAACAAAAATACAGCATTTCTCCTCCCTTAAAATTGAAACCGCTGTACAGGTTTTCTTATCCTGTTGGATGGTCTGAGCGTGGGCCGCAGGGGGCAGTCAATTCCGACTGAACCAGTGGGCACTACGTTGTTGCTGGAGATGGTACTTCACTCTGGTCAGTTGCTAACGGCTGAGGGCTTTGTTCTTGCTCCGATTCAGTGGTTCTGGGCGTATGCACAGGTGGCAGATCCGCACTGGTCGCCTTGTCAGGGCCGCCTTCTAACTGCGCGCTTGCAGTGGCCTCTACAGAAGCAGTACCTGGCGTAAACTCTTGACGACGGCGGACTTGGTCGACGTGGCGCTGCACTAATCCGGTTGGCGTGTTCACTGTTATCATTCTCGCCCCCTACGTGGTCTGTACACTCCCAGGCACCCATCTTTGGCCGGCGCCATAGTTCCGCACTTATACGCTGCTGCAATGTTCCAGTCGCGACCGTCCGCCTACGAGTGCGCATCTCTGGATGGCAGACGTGTGTCTAGCCGGGAACGTAGCGGAAGGTGACCTTCCTTCTCTTTGGGGGGTTCCGCCTGTAGTTGAATAACAAACGCAGGAGGTTGTCTTCCAGCTGTTTGTCTCACATTTTCCGCAACCCGTCCTTCACGGTCCGAACCGCTCTTTCTGCTGCTTCGTTAGACTGGGGGTGTAAAGGCGCATCGCGCAGGTGCACGATATTGTTTCTCGATACGAAAGTGGCGAATTCTTGACTTGTGAATTGTGTGCCATTATTAGACGATTGTGCGTGGCACACCAAACCGGCAGAACATGCTCCTTAAGCATTGGATTGTAGTAGCTGTATTCGCGTGCTTCAGGGGTACTGCTTCAATCCACTTCGCGTGGGCATCAACCACCATTAGTATCATCTTGCCACTTAACGGCCCTGCAAAATCGATCAGAATACGAGACCACCGGTCCGCTGTCTTATGCCAACTCACTGGTGGGGACGCCGTAGGCAGTGGCAGGTTTTGCACGCACTTGCGGCACTGTGCAGACAAGTTTTGCATGTTCCTGTCCAGGCCTGGCCACAAAAACGATGAACGGGAGACTGATTTCATTGACGAGGAGCCCTGATGGGTTTCATGTAGCAGGTGCACCATCCATTCCTGCGCTTTCCGCAGTATCGCCATTCTGTTGCCCCAGTAGATATGACGGTGAGCCCAGGATAGCTTCAGCTTACGATCAAAAAACAGCAACAGGTCTCTCGCCATTCCTTTAGTCGTTTTAGGCCATGTATGCAAAATGAGTGCGTGACACTGGCTAACCTCAGGTCTTTGGCCGTCAGCTCCTGCAATTCGTGCGTCTTCACTGTACCTTCTTCCAGGGATTCCAATGAAAGGACATACTCCGGTGGTTCACCCTCGGTCCCCGGTTCCGTAGTCGGCGCTGGCAGCCTGCTGAGGGCATCAGCTGTCAACAGCTGTTTCCCTGGTACGTACTTTAACATGTACTGGTAGCCACCCAAGAATAGTGCCCACCGTGAATTCGCGCGGCAGCCATCCGCGGCGTCTGATGGTCACGCCTGAGCAGTCCCAGCAGCGGTTGATGGTCGGTCACCAGGGTCACCGACTTAGAAGATGGTCACGAAAGCGAGAAACGCCAATGAGGGCTATAGCCCTCATCTTTGGCGCACTACAGTGCTTCTCCCTCTAGCTGCGGGTAGTTTTGCTCTGCTTTTGTTAGTGTTCTAGCACGCTACCCAGTTGACATGTGCTCATTTCCTATAAAAGGAAACAACACTGCGCCCACAAAGTACGGAGATAAGTTACACTCTAATTTCAACTCCTTGTTAGGATCAAAATGCACGAGAATTTGTGCATTCTTCAGGCTTTGTTTAGCTCGCTCGAATTCATATCGTAAATAAATGTTTTCTCCTCCTCCTTCTCGAAAGCCGACTGTTGCGGCTGTAACCACATCCAACGGGTTCTTTTTTCCATGAGTCGATATAACGGGCTGAGTCAAGTCGACATACTCGGCAGAAACAGTGCGTAGTACGTGAGCATACCAAGGAACGAACGCAGCTCGCTCACGTTATTTGGGCGCGAGGCTTGCATAATGGAGTCTACGTTTTTTTCGATAGGGTTTAGGCCTTGCCGATCGATACGATGCCCAAGTTAAGTCACTGATGTCTGCCGGAACTTGCATTTTTCGGCCCTAAGCTTGCCACCACGCTCCCGGAATCGTTCCAGCACTTTCTTGAGCCGCATTTCGTTGTCCCTTTTGACTTCTGACACTAACGTCGTCAAGGTAGGCTTGGATACCTAACAGCCTGCTGAGTACAGCGTCCATCTTTCTTTGAAATATAGCTGGTGCAGAAGCTATACGAAACGGAAGTCTGATGAAACGAAAAAGTCTGCAATGCGTTTTAATGGCACAAAGTCCGCGTGACACTTAGTCAAAGGGCACTTGATTGTACGCGTCCTTCAAATTCAAAGTGCTGAAGTATTAAACTCCATTTAGGTTCGCGAATATGTCCTCGATCACTGGAGGTGGGTAATGCTCTATATCAGAAGAGGTGATAAGACCCCAAGGGAGAGTAAACGATCCATTGCGCGAGACCTTATCACGGAGGGCGTAAGGGAGGGATCTGGCCTTACAGAATTTCGGCGTCGCCATCTCCGTGAGCTTTAGGCTGGCTGGATGTTCCTTAATGAGGCCCTGGTCTGTCGAAAAGACATACTCATCAAGCAGTCTGTTTACCATGTGGTCGCTTGGCGTGTTCCTTGCTAAACCCGGCACAGTGAGTTCTGTCATCGGAACGCCCGTCTTGCCAAGTGCCGCAATAATATCGCGGCCGCGCAGGCTCGACCCTGAACAGTCAAGCAAAATAAGTGGACAGGTTACGGACACATTTTAACGCGGTTGCGTTAAGGAGCTCGTGTCGCAGAAAAGCCGGTGTCGTCGGCGTCCAGTGAGCGATAAATACCGGCATGCACTTCATAAATAAACATGCACTTCATAAATAAAAAGCAAGTCCCAAGATGGGCTGGGTGGGAATCGAACCAGCGTCTCCGGAGTGGGAGACGGAGACGCTACCACTCAGCCACGAGTTTTTCTTTTTTTCTTTATTTCCTGGCTTTGGTTCATACCATTTCACAAGAACACAACACGAATAACACAAAACAAAGCACATATTGGAAGGTCATCATCAGCCAATGTCAGGCTGGCTTCGTCTCAGTACATTAAAACTCCCGCAACGACAGCAAAGGCTCTACCCTTGAGAGCCATTCGGGAGGTTCAGCAGCCACTTTCTGTATGGCAATAAACCAATTCACACTTTCTCGAAAGTATATTCTAGCGGGTCGAGCATCCCTGTCGCAGTGATAGCCCGCCATTCTGGAGCGCCATATAGAGTGGAGGCCCATGAGCATGATTAAATCATACGGAACGCCATCTTCATTATCAATGCTTAAATACCGGATGCCGTGGGAGTCTAGTGGAAATTCTTTCTTTATCGTACGTTGCAAAACATCCCAGAAATAAACCCCTTCCCAACAATGCAAAAAAACATGGTCTATTGTTTCCGGCTGCTTGCAGATTAAACAGTGCGGCCCCCACGGTAAAAAAAAAAATCCCTTTCCTCCAAAAACTTCTTTACTGATAATGTTCCGGTGTGTAATTTAAAGAAAAATGTCTTAGCTCCTGGCGACACCTGCATTTTCTTTACTCTCTTCAAGACATCTCTGCCCGGACCTCCACTGTATAAGGTTCTGTACAAGGGTTGTGGCAAAACAATGTCACATAAATCGCGATACAGCTTTTTTCGTTTTACAGTGGGCAAATATTCATTAGAAAAACGCACTGAAAGAAATCTTACACTAGCGACGACCTCCCTGTAATAACCAAAAATCCCACCCGTAGCTTCTTCGGTGGAGACAACAAACTCCGGCAGTAGGCGCCGTAGCCTAACTTGGCAGACGGTGCGTAAGAAAGGGTCCGAAGCATCCCGAAAAAACAAAAACCGGTTGACCACCTGCCGTAAAAACAGATGGCCGAGTCCCAAACCGCCGTCTTTTACCCGACGGAACAAATTCGTCCTGCTGCAGCGTTCCCATTTACCTGCCCAAACAAAAACGGCGAAAATCCTGTGTAACTTCTGTACGTTTACGCGCGAACAACTCAAAACTTGCATTGCGAACCAAAGTTTGCTGATAAAAAAAAGATTGCATACAGTAGCTCTGGCAAAAATCGACATGTTGGCGCCTTTCCACTTCTCGGCTCTCTCCCGTAGTTCGGTCATTTGCCCTTTCCAATAATGCTCGCTTTCGCGGTAGGCATCCAGCTCGACGCCCAAGTACTTGGTCGGTGTGTCTGTCCACGTAACATTGGCAAAGCGATCTGGTTTCGACGGCCACTGTCCATGCCAGAGCCCAAGGCACTTGGCCCAGTTCACCCCGCTACCGGTAACTTGAGAGAACTCACGGATACATTTGACAGCCTCGGTGATACTCTCCTGGTCAACCGTAAAAATAACGATGTCGTCTGCATACGCGAGCAGCTTCACTTCGGCTGCTTGTAACCTAAACGCACTAATGTTGACATTATTCATAAGTTTCATGCACAATGTTTCAATATAAATGCAAAACAAAAGAGGGCTGAGGGGACAGCCCTGTCGCACCGAACGCTGCAGTCGAATGGGGGCTCCCAGACTCTTATTAATAATCACTCTCGTCGTGCAGTTACGGTACGCCAGGGCCACACCCTTACATATAACTGAACCAACATTCACATGTTCTAAAAGGGAAAACAAAATTTCGTGATCGACGCAGTCGAATGCTTTTTCGAGGTCGATCTGAAGCATGGCGACCCCACCATCCCAGTGATCACAACACTCAAGGACACTTCGCGCCTTTTGAATGTTGGTCACTATTGACCTCCCTTTTATCCCACACGTTTGGTGTGGTCCTACTATATCCTTAATAACCGTTTGCAACCTTCGGGCCAAAACCTTCATAAAAATTTTATATTCAACGTTTGTAAGTGCTATGGGTCTGTAAGATGTTACCAGGCGTAATTTGTCTATTTCATCAGTTTTAGGAATGAGTACGGTGTGGGATGACCCATATGACGGAGGCAGGGCATTTACTGTGTAGGCATCGTTATAAATGGCGTTCAAAATAGGTGTGATTTCGTACTTAAATTCTTTGTAAAAACCCGCGCTGAAACCATCCGGTCCCGGCGATTTACCGGCATTTAAACTGTCAATAGCGTGCTCTACTTCTGTTTCAGTTATCTTTAGTTCTAATCTCTCTTTCACTTCATCGTCCAGACGCGGTATCGTCGCCACAAACTTATTCTTAAAAGTGGTAGCGTCTACCGTGTGGGATGCGAAGAGGGTTTGGTAATGGGCGTTGAACGCTGCTTTGATGTGGTCGTTGTCCGCAACCAAGGTACCTCCCCAATCTATTTGGTCGATGTGGTTCCGTTGAGCGTTTGCTTTTTCGAACCCCAGCGCTCGTTTTGATGGCGCCTCCCCTGCAGCTGTGTCTTCTGCCCTTGCCCTCACTAACGCACCTCGATAACGATCTTCGTCTATCAATTCTAGTTTTTGCTTTGTTTTCCGTATATCTTCAATCCATTTCCCCGGCGCTCGAGCTTCCTGTTTAAGCAACGTACGGAGCAGTGTCCTTAACTCCGTCTCTTTCTGTTTTTCCTCAAACCGTATACAGGTTGCCCTCTCTATTGCTTTAATTTTTATAGTTTCTTTACACAGCTCCCACTGTTGCCAAAGGTGCATATTTTTACTTGGGTTTATTTTTTCAATTTCTTCTTTTACTATGCGGGTAAAATGTTCATCCCGCAAGAGTTTATTATTGAATTTCCACATTTCCCACGAAAAAGAATTCCCTCTCTTTACCCATCCAAAAGAACATTTAACTAAACAATGGTCTGAAAACGATACCGGCTCTACTTCATAACTATTGCATTCAGGTAAGATGTCGAGGGATGCATAAATGCGGTCCAGCCTTGCATGGCTCGAACCCTGGAAGTGCGTGAGCTTTACGGTGCGGGCTCCCTCGAGACACTCTGCCACATCCTCGAGGTTACACTCCTCAACAATTCGCGATAGCACTTCAGTGCTTGCGTCTCGGTATGGCCGTCGGCTTGTCTTGTCTCGCGCACTAAGGACGCAATTAAAATTACCTAGGACGATCAGTTGTCTATCGGTGCAGAGCCGCTGCTGGATGCCTTGGAAAAATTGCGCCCTTTCATCTGCTACATTAGGCGCGTAGAGACAGACAATCCGCCAATCCGTGCTATTCAGCGAAAAATCTAGAAGTGCATACCGGCCCGACTCACAAGAAAAATGACCAAGCACTTCAAGCCCCGGCAACTTCTTCACAAAAAGAACACAGCCAGCCGATGTGCCTACAGCGTGGCTAACCACAGCAAAAAACCTAGGCGTGAAACGTTGCACCATGCTCTCGGTCTCTTCCTCACCGTCAACTTTCGTCTCCTGCACAGCTAATGCATCAATATCATGCTCCGTTAAAAGTCGGTACACCTGGCCTTGTTTTCTCTTTCCTGCCAGACCTCTAACATTTAGCGTGGCGACCTTCAACGGTGATGCAGGAGCCATTTTTTAAATAAGAAGAAGAGACCGAAAGCACGGTGCTCACCTCCCGCGCCTAGCACAAGGCTAGGCGCCTCCGTCGCTGCTGGCGCCGTCCTCCTCGAGCTTCTGGCCGTGCTCGAGAGGCGCCGTGTCGCCGGCCCGCCTCTCGCTCGCAAGGTTTGAGCGAAGCTTCAACGTGGGCCTCCTTGTTTGAGGCGCCTTTGCTGGTGGTTCCTCGGAAGTGGGCGTTGCCTCCTTGTCGTCGCCGGTGCTGGTGTCGGCATGTGGGCGTTTCCCGGGGGTAGCGGCCGTGGTCGTCCGACCACCGCAGTTGTGCCGGTGAACCTCGCTCACTTCATTTGCTTCTGCGTCCTTGGGAGCCGGCAGGCTCTCCGCGTCCGCTGAGGTCTCCTCGCTTGGCTGTGGCAAATTCACCGTAGCTGGCGCGAGCTCTGGCTTATCGGCAAGGGGGGCGTCGCCACTCGGAGTCACCGAGGTGCCCTGCGACACGGGAACCTTGTCCAGCACGTCGGCACCCTTTCCTGCTTCCTCAGCCTCGGCGACGTCCATCAGCTCCCTGTTGTCGTCCTTCGCACCGAGCCCGGTCGCTGACGCGTAGGTGCGGACGCAGTCCTCGTCCGCGTGTCCATAGCGCCTGCACTTGGAGCACCTGGGCACCTTGCAGTCACGGCGAACGTGGCCTGTGCCATGACACCGCAGGCACTGCATCGGCCGCCCGGGAACCACCACGAGAGCCAACTCGCCGGCGACGCGAAGCTGGTGGGGCAGGTCGTCCACCTTCATACCTGGCTTCAACTTGAGCAGCACTGTTCTCGTGGTGGATCCCTTTTCCTTCATTCCAACGACGCGCCAACGCTCCCGCGTCACCTCGGTCACGTTTCCGAACGCCGCGAAAGCAGTCCGGATGTCCTCGTCTTGGACACCGTGCAGCATCCAGTGCAGGCGTAGCTTCACCTGCTGATCTTCAGGGTCGAATATGAGGCAGCGGCGTCCCTTGACTTCCAGCTCCTTTAAGGCGGCCAGCTTCTTCGCGGCTTCCGTGGTGTTCATGGTTACCGCCCACACATGGTTGATTTGGTACGCCCCCAACGCCACGACGTCGGGGAGCGCACCGACGTTAGTGAGGGCGTCCCTGAAGTCCTCGACCCTGTAGGGCCTCATACGCACGTCGCCGTGCAAAAACATCGTGTTTAACACAACACGTCCGGTGGGCAGGGTAGGCAAAACGATCTCGTAGTCCTTATCTTCTTCGGCACTAAACCTGTTTCCGTGGCCAGCAACGGCCGCTATCGCCGCTCCGACGGAGCTCATGATTCTGCGACCGTTCGCTATCGCGGCAGGAAGTAGAATACTCAGCCACGAGTTCGATGCTTGAAAGCGGTACAAAAGCGCTTCTAGTGAATGCGGTGTTGCCTTAGAAACATGCCGTAGAACGTTATACTGCAGTGTATATCGGTAATTATGAGCATGTTACTTACAGAAGTCGCAGTTACACGAGTAGCGAAGTACGTTTCCGCTACATTTCTTCTGCGCTCTGCGCACATGCAGAGCCATCTTGCGGCAAACACAGAAGAACCCCTCCTCGCAATGTGCGGCGCTGCCCCGACACGTGGCGCGCCACTCGCCCCTGACGTTTCGCCGTGCACCCTCACAGGTTGTAGAATCAAGCGTCTTTCCTTTCTTTAGATCACTATCTTCGCTCACCCGCTTCTCCCCTTCGGGCCGCGCGGGTACCGGTGCGAGGATGCCCCAATACCCTTGCGTTTAGTAAGTTTTCTCGACGAGGTGCAATAACGCTATCGTGTTCCACTCTTGAAGGCGAAGCTTAAGCGTCCTCCAAATTTTTTGTATCGCATCGGAAGTTCGAGTTCGCCAAGCAGTTGCCCCGCGTAGCGTCTTCACTTGGGGCGTTTTCAAGCGTGGCGTTCGCTGTTATTTGTAAACGTTCCGTGATATGACGCACACCGGGGATCATGTGTCCACTTTCATTTCCAGATCTATTTCCCCCCACACTGAAATGTGCGCCGAGACGGTAGCTCCAACCCGCTTTTCCTTTCAGAAATTAACGTTCTGACGTGTGCCTCATCCGTGCTCTCATTGCTAGACCTGTTTCAACTGTCAGTGCCTTGGCACTCGCAGTTCGCCTAGCAGGATTTTCATCTGTTCTGGCATTGTAGCATTTCTTCGCCACATAACCACTCCAGTGGAAACATCGTTCGTTAGCCCAGCGGCTGGCGTTATCGTGTTTCGCGTTTCCACATCGTCCGCATTCTTGCACTGCGCCGCTGGTATGATTATCTCACGACGAAGAGCGATGACTGGCTTGCATTTTTAGCATCGTTGTTTGTTCTGCACTTAATTGTTTTCATCCTTCTCGGCTGTTTCTGCTGCTATTGTCAGTGTTTCGGCCTACTCCAGCATCGTCTTCCTTCGCCAGTAACTGCTTGCGTAGGTTAGTTGAGCGTACACACACAAGAACTTCAATCCCTCAGAATTCGGTCTAGCGCACTACCAAAATTGCAGCCATCTGCGATGCGCCGTATTTTGACCAGAAATGCCTGCATTGCCTCACCTTCTTGTTGAAAACGGGTGAAAACTTCAGAACTCTCCGCTACCTCGTAACTCTTTGGGTCGTAGTAGCTCTTTAAAGCTGCGACTGCTTCGTCATAAGTGAAGGAATTCGGCGTGCGAGGTGCAATCCGTGCCGCTAACACTTGAGCCGTCTGCGTGCTGAATGCTGCCACAAACAAGGCTCGCTGTCGTCCTGGGTCGGTAATAGCATTGGCTTCACAATATGCTTCTGCCCTTGTAAGGTACGCTTTCCAATTATCTGATGTGTGTCGAAGGTCGGGAGCTGCAGGCTGCTCATAACTCTCGCCGGTGCTTCACGTTGCAGCCGGCTGTCCGCTTCAACTTTTGCCGCATGGCTGATTTTCGAACTCGTCGCCACTGTAGTAAAACCAGCTCGAACTGCGCAGCAACACGAACGCTGGTTGACAGTGAACAACAACCTATATTGCCCAGAATCGCGATTATACGAAGTGGCGTCCGTGTGCTGTGCGATATCAGCGCACGTTAAAGATCCCCAGGTGGTCGAAATTACTCCGTAGCCCTCCACTACGGCTCCTCTTTCTCTCTTTCCACTTTCATTCCCACCTTCCTTCCCTTACGGCGCGGTTCGGGTGTCCACAGAGCAAGTGTGACAGTTACTGCGCCTTTCCCTTCCTGTGAACCAATTATTAATATTATTATTAACCCCTGGTTTAAAAACTGATTTATTTATTTATAGGAAGGGAAAGGCACGGTAACTGTCTCACTTGTTTTCTGTGGACACCTCAACCGCACCGTAAGGGAAGGGAGGAAGGTGGGAGTGAAAGTGGAAAGAGAGAAAGAGGAGCCATAGTGGAGGGCTACGGAGTAATTTCGATCACCTGGGGATCTTTAACGTGCGCTGACATCGCACAGCACACGGACGCCTCTTCGTTTCGCCTCCATCGAAACTCAGTCGCCGAGGTCGGGTTCGAACTCTGGTACTCCGGCACAGTAGTCGGGGGTCTTACTACCGCACCACCCCGGCGGGGTTTCTCGTGCTGTGAGGGTTACAGAAGAGGGAGAGAAGCGTGAGCGACAGGACAGCAGGCACGCGGCTGCCGTCGGCACACCCCAATACAACAGGGAGAAAGAATTTTGTTTTGAACTGAGACAAACGCGGATGGAATATGCGCTCTATTGTTTTCACCAGAATAGAAATTAAAGAAATCGGTCTGATATTATCAAGAACATAGCCAAGGTTTTGATTCTCAAGTATCAGAACCACTTTGGCAAGCTTCCAGGAGCTAGGAAGCCAGGATTGCTTTAGCGAACAGTTAACAATATTTGATAATTCCTGTGAAGAAATCTGGAACAGCATCTTCAACCTACCAGCAGTAATACAATCAGGGCCTGGAGCTGGAGCTGTTGTTTTTGAAATTACAGTTGCCAATTCCGGCATTGTCACTCCGGAAAAATCTGTCGCAGCGGCAGGGAATGCGAGTGGCCTTAGGCATAGCGACGCAAAGCGAATTTCTAGACCGCGACTAACACTACCCAATATATGAGCCGCCTCACTGAGTCTAAGCACCACAGATGAAGACCAGACTTCTCACTGTGGAGATCTAGCACGGCGCAGGAAACCAAACAGTGCACTCCGGTCCTGTTTATCAGATCAACAATAATGGAAATAAGTCATGTTTTTACTTGGATGATGACACAGCGTGTTTAAGAACGGCAGCATGAAACTTGTATTGTAATAGATTAGCGGGCTGTTGTAGCTGATTATGTATTGTAACTGATTATGATGCAGGCTGTTCCGTGTAGCTTTTCGACACCGATAAGTACGAGTTCAGTCAGGAGTCCACCAAGATAATTTTGAGGGCTGACTAGATGAGGCAACAGAAAATTCAGATGCTTCAATCGCATGGTGCAACCATGACACCACAGACGCCGCCCGTGGATGAGCGTCCAAAGGGGAAATAGACGAGAGAGAAGTTCGAAGAGCAGTTTCATATTTACCATACTTTACTAAGCGCCTATGGTGAGCCTTGTACACAAAATGTTGAAAGAATTATATTGTAGGTAATAGGAAGATGATCACTGCTGGTTCCGCAATCTATGGTCGCCCACGATGATATAAAAAACCCGCAGTTGAAAAAGTAAGATCCAGAGCTGAGGAGCACTGTCTCCCCATGGAGGTGATGTCACCAGAATTTTGTCCATGGAGGCCATTGTCCTCAATCCAGTCCCACAACTTATGCCCACAAGAATCAGTTTTCAGACCTCAAGAAATGTGATGCGAATTGAAATCATCAGCTAATGCCAGATTTTGAGAACAACGACCCCAGCGGCAAGCTTAAGGTCGGCCCTTGCTCGGCTCTTGCCAATATGGCCGACTAAAACTCATCGGGCCGGCCTAGGCCACCCACCTCGGCCACAGTTCGGGAATTGACAATGGCCTGACAACAGCCGATCATCGGCAATCGACCTCGGGCCGACGAGTATGGCCGACTTGGCCAGCCTACTGCCGCTCTAGAGCCATGCATGGGCCATGGCTTAACAACACATGGCCCAACCACTTCGGCGGTACTCACTGCCCGGTGGTATATCCACGTATAATTAGTGGTCTACTGTTCACCAAGTACAGCGTCTTCAGTTGAATTGTGCATTGAAATTAGCACTGCGGCAGTATATATGTTCATCTTCTCCTCCAAGCGTGCTCTAACTTTGTGGCATCAGCAATGGTGTTTTCCGGGCAGGCGAAAAGCAACCCATACGTATGTACCGTCTTTGCCAAAAGTAACCAGGCTGTTCCGAAGGCTGCCGGAGCAAGCAAGCGGCCGTGTGGCGGCGTTGCGCTCGCTGTGGCTTATCGGAGCTCGTCAACTCCGAGGGTACAACAGCTGACGTAACTTCGTACCCTCCCTCTCGCCCGTTGGATGATAAAAACTAGGCGCCTATGATGTACGGGCTGCGGTTTCAGGCATGCGAAGCCTGGTTGTGCCCAGCGAGGGCGCTCAGTATAGAGACGGGCCTATTCGCTCTTCTCGGCAACTGCAGAAAACCGAAAGCAGGTCATAGTAGACACGGTGAGCTCTGGTCGTTCGTTTTTAGGACAAATATATGCCAGGTTTGCCTGACAGTGTTGCCCTGGAATAAGGGTTCCGCGAACGAGAAAGTAATCATATGCATCTAATGGCTAAGCGTGAGGACGGTTTCATTATAGTTCGTTACTTAAACCAAAAACTACAAGCAAAAGCAAGAATTTGCTAGAATCAATCATTGCATTTATTTATACACAGCCTCCCCAAGGGGTTAACACAATTTTACAAGCCTAAAAGAGAGATAAGGTGGCTTGAAAGGGTTCACAAGCTTACCCATATCTTTGTACCGGAGTCACGGCCCTTAAACTGGCAGTACGCAAGGCACCTCGGAGAAGGCATATTGAAATTTCCAGGTGTGATCATTTTCTAATGTACAGGTGCATCAAACACGCAGGAAAGCGCAATTGTGGTGGTACGTTTCAGCAGCGGATTACAGAACACAAGCATGTATAAATATATAGCAAGAAACGCGACCTATAATATAGGCTTCAGGGCAGTTGCCGAGAAGAGCGAATAGCCCCGTCACTATAACGAGCGCCCTCGCTGGGCACAACCAGCTTCGCACGCGAGAAACCGCAGCCCACACATCGTACGCGCCTAGTTTTTATCATCCAACGGGTGAGAGTGAGGGTGCGAAGTTACGTCAGCTGTTGTACCCTCGGAGCTGACGAGCACCGATAAGCCATAGCGAGCGCAACGCCGTCACACGGCCGCACGCTTGCTCCGGCAGCCTTCGGAGCAGCCTGGTTACTTTTGGCAAAAACGATACCTTAAAAGAACCTGCGCGTTGACAAATGTAGGCCTAAAGAGCACTTTTTATTGGGGTTTCCTACATAATCGAAACAGGCTCAAAACCCTCCTAATAAAAAAGTGGCACTTACACCTTAGTAGGTTTGTGAGGCTTCAAAGCAATTTATTCCGGTTTTCAGCTTCTAGGCTGAGTTGAAGTTGTCACGTTTCCCTGCTCGTTGTGCCCGCCGTACCATTACTTCACTGTTACGAGCCATCGCTTGATTGCTGCCGCGGCCTTCCTAGACACGACGTCCCTCAGGTACACGCTGTATCTCCTCAGGCATCCTAGAAAATATACGAAAGAAAATATCCTCCTTCGTTCCGTATTCATATGAATGATTTTCTAGCCTGTTAAAGTGATAAACGTTTGTCAATCAAGCAATTTTAAGGACTTTCAGTGGGATCAGTGGTAAGTTTCGGTGATCCAGTCATCGGATGATATCTGAGGTCAATTGAATATGAGGTGCACCATTTTTACACATATCTGCTTGTCCAAGCAAATTTAATCGAAGGCTAAAAAAGACATTTCAGAGGCAGGCGAAGGAAACCAGATACATATTTGCTGGAAGCTACCTTGAGCGCCACTGAAAAAGGTTTGTTTGCAATTTTTAGTTGACATTATTAACCTAAATTGCTGATTAATGACTTACACAATAAATGGCCACTTAAAGGAAAGGTTAATAGCGCAACAAAAAGATACTCACAAATAAGCACAAATAGTCATCAGGGACAGCGCCCGTCCTGTGTGTCTATTTGTGCCTAATAGTGTGTTGTTTTGTTGCGCTATTAACCTTTTTTTATGTGCCTATGCACCAGCTAGACCAGCAAACAGTTTTAATTGACAATAAATAGTGTTTGCTACTTTGAAGAGTACCGGTACAAACCACGTGTCATTATGTGCGATAAAGAACCCTCACGTCTGCATTTTTCCTCGGATACAGTAGGAAACCCCGAAAATACAAAAATGAGATGGCTGGAGAATGCAATTGCGGCCTTGGCTTGGCTCGACAGCCATCTGCAGCGGTAGGCCTATAAGTTGCCCATAATTTCACCACCCGCGCCAGCACAACCGTTTTACAAGACTGTATTTGTTTCTTACAGCTGAAAATATTGTTCCATTCATTTATATCCTCACCGGTTTGTAGCCATTATCCTCATTGCAAAATGCGGCGCGCTCACTGTACCTCGCGCCTTCATGGGCGCCAAAGGGCCGACGCAAAGCAACCATCGCCAGCATATCACCCTTACTCACTGATTGGGCCACCCATCATAGCGGAAAGTTGTTTCTTCCGCTCAAAATCACGTTGAGAGCAGCACAATTAAGGTGTGCGAATGGGCTGATAGCGGTCTCGGTATCTACATAACCCGGAATTTCTCTGCAGATGAAAAAAAAGCACGCGTGAGGTTTCGAGCCGCAAATATTGAAACAGGAATTTCCGAAGGTGTTCACCGACTCTGTAAGTCCTATCTATTGTCTAAAGTGAATATTTAGTACTTGGAGCGGATAACTTCGTTGACCTACTTACAGAATAAAAATTTACTGAGCTGTCCTAAGTGGCTGCCAGCAATGCACCGCCGGTTTCCATCGCCTGTTTCTAATGTTTATTTCTAACCATTGGCTTAAACTATCGGGCGCAGCATTTGTAATGTAGCTTGAATAAAACCTGCAGATCTCATATATGGCTTAAAATATATGAAATTTTAAAATGAATATAAAAGGTACAACGACCATCTTTTTTCGATCTTAAGTTCAAACACTCTACTATTTCGTTATTCTTTTTCCACCGCGCAGCGCGGTTGGAATGATCGAAATCTAAACTAATTGGCAAAACAAACTAATTTGTTGTTTATTGCCCCTATATTTGTTCTGGGCTTGTCATGCTCGCAGTCTGCGCGAACAACTGCCGTTTTTTTCTTTTTTTACCACCGTATGAATGCCAAAACTAAACTGGTAACCTCGATACTCTTCCTGCGTTTCATTTTCTGGGGCTAATGTCTTGAAAGAACACACAGTGTATTGGTCGTTTCCCCATGTAAACAGACGATGCAGAGCGAAGTGCTTTAGGAATAATGCGAAAGCGCTAGAGCAAAAAAGTGACTGGGAACATGGTCATTTGTTCGATGATCTTCCCTTGAGGCAACGTCTTCCGTCTCGGCAATGAAAAAGGTACCTTCTAATCCCTAATTTATTGTCACATGATCGTGCTAGGACCACAAGGTTTCGTTTTGTATGCGCGTTCTAACTCACAATTGCATTTGTACTGGAGGTTACGTAGATCCAGCTGCGTTTGCAATGTTGTTGTTATGGCTGTAATCGGCATCCAGTACAGGCATGTTGGGCCCTGAGTGCTAGCCGGCTTCCTGGCCAACATGGCACGGGGCAGACCGTGGGCCGCCAAATTCCCGAGTAACCGTTGCCGAACAGGTCGGCTTCAGTCGGGATTACAAGCTCGCGCCATGGATGATGGCCGACTCCTTCCCAACGTAGTACGTGGCCGACCACCGGTCGTCCAATGGCCATGCTACCATGACCAAATAGGTCGGCGTTCAGTCAGGTGCCCGAGCTTGGGCCTTGGTTGATGACCTACTTCCGCCCAACCTTGTACGTGGCCAACCAAGGGCCGTCATTCTGCCGAGCACCGAAAGCCGGCCAGGTCAGCTGCCGACCATCTGACGTTGATCGGCCATACGTCGGTAGTCGGCCAATGCTGTCTGAGGACTTAACAAAGCATCCAGCTGCGATGTACATCGAACGCCATTTGGGAAGTACGCATATGTCAAAGTGAAAGGGGTACAACTTGGCAGCATAAACTCCAAACCAAGCATTACGCAACCTTGAGAAACGAATTCATATGCAACTGAAACCTTATGACACAATTTTGACGAAACAAGCCAATAATCCACCGCCCCTGCCTGGGCGATCTAATCTAAACGCCTGAAAGTTGTTAAGAGAGAATGTTTTTAGAGGAAAGCCAGGACTCTTGAAGTAAAATAATATCAGTGGGAATTTTCAGTAGCAGAGGAGGTAATCAAAACCAGAAATAAATGAGCGACAGTCCCATTGCAAAGCTTTTACAAAAACGTATGTTGAATCAGATACACTCTACTGTAGACATCAGCCCATCATGTGTCTGCTGGGGCTTACTCTCAGGATTTATCTTGGGTTGAGATTTAAAGGGCTGATTCAGGATATTTTGAACTGGGAGAGCTACTGCGCTTACTACATGCTCCAGCGATTCTTGAACTAGAAGCACCGGAAGCCTAAGATTCGATTACATGTGTTGTAGCAGAGCTTTCTTTCTTGGGAGCGCAATCATGTTGGAGACAACGGGCACAACAGGGACTACAGAGGCACCGGTTGTCAGAGTTTGGAAAGATGTCTCCATCCTTGTCACAAGCATCTGAGAAAAGGTCTCCGCAAAATATATAAAGAAGCGCTCCGTCACAACCGGTATAGACTTTTCAATGGAAGAGGTCACATGAGAGAGAGAGAGAACCTTTATTGCACGTAGGAATTCAGGGCGCGCAGGCCACTGGGTCCTCGCATGACCCCACTGAAATTCAAATGTTTATGCCCCTCAAGATCATAACACTGGCAGCCCGGCATGTGGCGATGGTCTGCAAGGCCGGCTCCTCCGAACGCAGCAGGACCTCCCAGTCCTCCCAGGTCTTCAAGTGCTCTAGGCCCCGCGGGGGAGGATCCGCCGGGCAGAGGGAGAGGATGTGGAGGGAAGAGGCAAAGGATTCTGGGCAAAGGGTACAAGCGGGTGTGTGGTGGGAGAGATGGTAGTGTGAAAGGGTAAGGGGTGAAGGAAGAGTGCATGTTTGCAGCCTGCGTCATAGTGTTGCGTGTTTATTGTCTAGGTAGGGGTGGGGTGGGGGTAGAGGGGTCGCGAGGATCTGTAGGCCTGTATCAACTCGCTGAACGAGTGCATGCGCTCCTTTGTAAATTCCGGATTAGAGGCCACTTCGAGCTAAAAGGTTGATAGCGGGATTCCTGGAGTGCGCAGGCACGCATATCAGCTCCACATTGCGGGGCTAGGCTGCGTCGGGCGAGTCCAGTATGCTAAAAGCAGGGACACGGACTCGGCCTCGTTCAAAATTTAGAATTGCTGTCTTTGAATCTGTAACTTCCGTGCGGGTTACGGCTAATGCAATAGCAGCTTACTCTACAGCTTCTAGGCAGCTGTTTGAGGGGAGAGGTAATGTGATGAGAGGGGATGAGGAGGCATCCACCACGGCTACGGTCGCTGCATCACCCGTGCGTGCAGCATCTACCCATACGGCGTCCGACTCACAGCCATAATATCGGTGGAGCGCCTTTGCATGTGCTCTGCTGCGTTGATCATGGTAGGTGGATGCATATTTTTCGGGAGTGGCTTGATAAGTAGTCCTTGGTGGATGTGTCGAGGGATGGAGAGAAGGGTTGGGTCATTAGGTGGTATCCTGATTCCAAGGAAGTCTAGGATATTGTTGCTTTGTTTGTTAAGGGGGAGTAATGCCGCAAAACCTTCAAAACTGTATTTGTTGTTTTTTAAAAGCCGCCGGCATACGGCCTTATCACTCTGATTCTGGATCGCATATCAGTTCCGTATTCTTTGTTTGTTAATGCTCGATGTCGCGAGTCACACCTTTATCTGTTTCGTTGTAGCACCGAGATCTGTCTCGAAGATTCCGGCCACTCGTGTGTCTTTCTACAATGTTCCAGCTTGTGCTGGTAGCGCTTGCGACGTTATCTAGATTGTTCTGAGCAGCCTTTAAATCGAGCGTTGACGAGTGCGACGGACATTCTTTTTTCGACGATCGAGGAGCACGTTTGTTGCTATCGTCGCCGCCTAGTTGCTTAGTTCTTTTGCGGGCGTAAGTCAGCCCGATCAAAAGTTTCTTCAGTGCAATCATCGACTCTTCATTTGTGTCATCGACCTTGTCAACACCACGTGACAATATACCGTACAGCGGATGTTTGCGTGAGTCTGATGTATTGGGCCGGTCGGTGGGCGCCCGCGAGCTCCCCAATGGTGTTGTGTAGACCCAAGCCTAGAAATCAGTTGGTGGGTGTGTTGAGGGGAAGGTGAAGTGCGACCTTGTATGCCTTGTGGATCAAGGCATCCAAAGCGTTTATGTCCTGTTTGGACAGTTGTAGGTAAGGATTCTCATAAATGCTGCGCTGCTTAGTTGAACTCGGCAAACTAACTGTACGAACGCTGAGGTTAAGCGCAATGCTTAGTTGCACACGGACAACGGAACTGGACAGACACTGAGGTTAAGCGCAAAGGTTGCGCTTAACCTTAGCATCTGTCCAGTGCCTTTGTCCGTGTACAACTAAGCATTGCGCTTAACCTCAGCGTTTGTCCAGTTCCTTTGTCCATGTACAACTAAGCGGCGCATTATTTATGAGAAGATGTTCCAACTAGCCCAGTCCCAAGCACTTCTTAAGTAGGTAAGCAGTAGTGTAAAGCACATGGCTGAAGACGAAGGCTTAGATCAGGCGATAAAGGTCGCGCTTCTTCATGCCCCTATGGTGGCCCGAAACTCCGAGGATAAGGTGCGATATTGCGCCTGCAACTGCCTGAGTTTCTTTAGGGTGGTGGTGTTTATATTGCGAAAGCAATACTACAATAGCGTTTGAGCCTTCAGCGTAGCGCGGCGGTAGCCACGTCTTACCCACGTGATGCTGTGACGTCACACCTCATGCGACACTAAGGTGAGAGCTGGGCTACCAACTCAAGCGGTCGGCGTAGCGCGGCGGTAGCCACGTCTTACGCACGTGACACTGACTTCACACCCCACGTGACACGAAAGCGAGAGATGGGCTCCCAACTCAAGCGGTCGGCGTGGCGCAGTCGGAGCAGCGGCGCAGTTGGCTGGAGCTGCCGACTTGGGTCTCTCGTTTCACATGGGACGGTTGTGTCAGAATCAGCCTGCTAGGACCTTGGCATTTACGTTACCCCTATAGGCCACTAAGGGTCGTTCATACGGCTTGGTTGAGGAAGAAGAAAAAGGGAAGAAGAACACTCGGTCACCCGCAGCTAATGCTTTCGCTCAATATTTGGTTCAGCAGCGTTGAACTTTTATATTTTTATTATTGCTCAGGATGTGTAGGCCCAATACGCGGGGGGTTTCAACCTCCGGTACTGGGCTCTTATTCAGTTCAAAAGTAATAGGGGAGCGGGGGGAATGACCGTTGTTGTGGCGTATGAGCAGCCGTTCAGAGTTATCTAGGGAGCAGGACATTCCGATGCTCCTTGCGCAATTTTCGGTCTCGGTGGCTGCTTCCTGTAAGGCGTCTTCTATACCGCCATCACTGCCGTGCGTGGTCCACAGCATGATGTCGTCGACATAGAGGGTATGCTTTAGAGCGGGATGTCTGACAGTTTTCGGTCGATGGTTATTAAGGCGACGTCAAAAAAAAATGGGGAGAGGACAGACCCTGGTGGGATGCCTACACTTTAAAGCATGTAGGAAGAGGCAGAAGGAGGGCCGAAGTGTACGTCAGCCATGCGATAGTGAGGAATACTAGAATATAAGTGCACGTTCGCGCACCTACATTCAATATGGATAGGGCAGTCATAATCGCCTGACGTTCGATGCGATCAAAAGCTTCGGAAAATGCAAAGCTAAGTCTGCCTTGGTGTGACAAAGAAGTGGATCAAAAATGTCGTGGGTGAGTTGCGGCATGTCGTCCTGTGCGGACAGATGGGATCGGAATCCCACCGCGCTATGCGGATATAGATTGTTGTCTTCTTTATGTGTTGTAAGTCTCGCTAACACAATATGTTCGAAGAGCTTCCCGAGGCAAGAGGTTAGCGAAATCGGGCGAAGGTTTTTGAGTGCAAGTGGTTTGTTAGGTTTGGGTATAAATACAACCTTCGCATGACGCCAGGACTGCGGGAGGACACCTTCCACCCAGCACTGGTTAAAGTATGCCGTAATTTTGGTGATCGACTGATCTTCCAGATTACGGAGCATGGCGTTTGTGATTTGGTCCCGACCAGGTGCGGAGTTTGTTCGGAGACTAAGGAGGGCTGGTGTGACTTCCGTCGCTGTGAACTCTGTGTCCAGTGTCGAATTGGGCGGTCCTGTATGTGGAGGTAGAGGCGTGGGGGCTCGCGGAGATGTTTGTGTTTCGAAGTGTTCTAGGCGGGTGTCGGGATATTCAGTAGTTCGTGTATGAGGCGTGTCACGTGGTGTTGTGTTGTTGACGTGGTGCGTGTAGCGTCAATGAGATGTCGGAGAAGTTACCTTGCGTGTTTGGTGTGCAGTGTTCCGGCGATGCTGTCACATACTTGCCCCAATTGAATCTGCACAGCTCCTCAGAATAATGTTATAGTTGTGTCTGAAGCGCGGCCTACTGCTTTTTAAGTCGTCTGTTGTGTTTATTGTTTTTCCAGCGTCCCAGGATGCTATGATACGCCCGCCAGAGGTTTCCTGGCGTGAGTCAAGAGTAGGGGTTTCGGTTGCAGTTTGTATGCATCGCGTGTTGTAGCGAACATCATCCATAAGTGATTGCACCCAAACATCAATGTCTTTGATGGGAGCGTCTGAATAGGCAGTTCGAGAAGCGCGAAAGGCATCTCAGTTAATGAGTTTGTGTGCTGTGTACGTGTGACGGGGAGGTTTGTACAAGACAGTGATCTGTATGATGCAGTAATCACTGCCTTGTGTATGTTGTGTTTTGTTCCAAGAAACACTGCATAGATAGGGGCTCAGCATCAGATCTGTACTAGTGTCCATGCTGACACTGTTGCCAATCCTCGTGGAAATATGGAACGTGTTATGCACAGTAAGTTGGAGGTTTTGCAAGAGCAGCCAGAGCCTGCGACCTCGGTGTGCGGCTTTTGTGTATCCCCAGTGAACATGCTGACTGTTGAAATCTTCACTTATCAGGAGCGGGTGTTTCCCTGCTAGCTGACGCAGCTCTCGAAGAAGTGTTCTAACGAGGCCATCATCTTAGATGGTGGATGGTATGTTTGCTATCAACATTGATGGGAGAGTCTGTGTATGATGTATAAGTTCTGCGATCACGCATGGCTACTCTGGTGTGATATGATGAGTTTTGTACGTGATATTGCGATACATAAGTTTGGATGCCCTGGGTGTGTTGGTGCTCTCAGAGTGTGTCGACGTGTAGCCAAGGAGTGTTGCCTGGTATGCAGTCTCTTGTAGAAGGAGTATCTTAGGGGTGGGGAGAAGTTATAGAAGTGCGCATTTGCCCCCGAAGTCGCGGCAATTCCAACTTAATACGGGCAGAAAATTATTGGTCCGCCCCGCCACAGTGGAGTGTAGGAGGATGAAGGAGGAGAAGGGGACAGGCCTCTACTAGTATGTGTTCTTCGGGGGAAAAGGTCGGCTAAGTTTGCAGAGAGAGGGTGTAGGGAGTTTAAGAAGTTAGAAGTTGGGTGAAGCGACTTTCCATTACTTCGACCGTTTTGTTGAGCATCGCGTCTATGCGTTGCTCCAACTTTTCGGTCAGGGCGGCGGAAAGGTGACTGCATTTAGCCTCAAGGCTTGTGTCTAATTCTTTTATTTATTTATTTATATTACCCCTCAGGGCCAGAGGCATTACAGAGGGGGAGTGGTAAATACACAAAAATCAAGAGAATGTACATGAATGTCAAATAGCACCTGAGTATACAATGTTAGCTAGAGCTACGCGGAAGTGCTCATAGTTAGTAATGCCAACAATTTCTGCGGGAAGGTGGTTCCAGTCTCGTGAGGCTCGCGGCAGGAAAGATTGCGAGAAGCATTTCTTGTTACATGATAAAATTCCAACTTTGTGTTGATGGTCAGTGCGATTGGATACATAAATTGGACGGGGAATGAGGTGATCACGAAGAGCGGGATGATGGTACAACTTGTGAAACAGGGTTATGCGCAAAACTTTTCTGCGCGATGTCAGTAGAGGGAGGCACAAATTAGTCTTCATGGCTGTTACACTGGCTGTTCGGTTGTAGTTAGCAAGAATAAAACGTTTTTTGCACAATCTCAAGATCAGTAATTAAGTTCACATGAGTAGGGTCCCATTCTTTTAGTTTGTGGTCGAATTTGCGATCGATTGCGGTAAATCTAGTATCAATTTCTAAGGACGTGAGGGTAGAAATGGCAAGTTATAGCAGAAAAAATAGTAGATGCTAAGAAAGCTGACTGACGCGCAGTCAGAGCAGCAAAACACGAGTTGCGATCCTTTAATATTGCAGCAGCCTTCCCTGCAGGCCTGCAGAATCACCTGCAGGCCTAGTGCACCGGTAAACGGACACCACGACAGCAGGGACAAGCATTTTAAAAAGTGCTTCCGCGGAGAGGTTTGCAGGAACGCCACCAGCAATGCCTTTCATGCAAGCAAGGTGCGGAAGGATAAAACTCCTTGCGGCTGAGTTGCCAAACCTGACGCACGCCAGAAAATCACTCAGGCACTCAACGTTTGATGATCTGCATTGAATACCTGTCTTGCCAAAATCGCTTCACCTCCGAAATGTCTAAGAATTGCAGACTAATAGAGCGAAGCTCCTCCTGGATAACTGCAAACTCGTTTACTCGAATTGTGCCACCATCAACTGGAACAAGAGCAACCGGGACCGTAGTAACCCCATTTCTGAGGAAACAATCCGAAGGTATCAACTCCGCTGGACGATTAGCCGACAAGACCGAAGAACCCTGACTAGGCGAAGGAACCGCTATAGGCGGAATGAGCTAATCTAATTAAATAGTAGTCAATCCCCACTCACTGGTTAAGTCAAACAGGAGGCATGATGCCTTAAGTCGGTTTTACTGCGAAAGCAATAGCACACTCACGAACGGCCTTTCGCGTAGCGGCGGCCGGTACCTCTGACGTCAGGCCAGGAGCGAGAGACGGGCTAAAGTCGAGTCGTCGCGTAGCGGCAGCCGGTAGCTATGCGTGAAGACGTGGCGCATTGCTTTCCTTCTGTTGGAGGCGCTGCGCTCGCTTTGATGTCGCAAGAGAGGTAGGTGGCGGAGCCGGGGTAGACACCCTAGCCGGAGGTATATACTCGCGTTGACCATCTGCCAAGTCAGTCGCCATGCCTCCGCAAGAGGAGACGTGTCGCCTCGCTGCTGCTAGAAAGTAACGGCGAGCTACGGAGACAGACGAAAAGCGTGAAGAGCGTCTCGCTCGGTGGCGTGTTCAAGATGCAGCTAGGTGGGCGCATCGACCTTCTCGTGAATCCTACTCATCTGACGATAATCCAGACTGGAGCATGATGGATTCTCTGAACAGCGAGGCTAACTCTGTATCCACGTGTTCATTTACCAGTGAAGAACCACAAGCCGTACTAAGGCGTAGCCAAGATTCAAATAACGGAACGTAGCCGGCGGCTGGAGGCCAAAGGACTGCCCCTTTATTGATAGGTGTGCTTGGTTTTATAACAGAACCGCCCTGATTACAGATCATGATACGCAAGAATGCGGCACGTGTAAACAGCCAAGCTTATGCTATACATGAGCACGCGTACCTGATAACACTGCATCCCCTGCCCCTAAGCTGGAGTACGTAAGACGATCTGGGGGCTTCCGCAGGCGAGTCGAACGACGTGGTGGTTGTTGGTCTTCGGCTTGAGAGCTGACTTCCGGTGCCTCCGTACCTTGGCGAGTTTCTGCCTCCCCGGAACTACGCTGAGCTCCGTCGTTGGTCCGGTCATGGCTCTGCTTGTTAGGTGATGAACCTGGGACTAGTCGTGGCCGGAGTTGGTCTACGTGGCGTCGTTGCTGTCCCTCAGGTGTTTCCAGTGTCACCATGCGTGCTCCCGTCGTGGACACTACGGTTGCCGGCATCCATCACCGGGCAGACTGAAACTGGCGCGACCATACATGCCTGCCAGGTTGAAACCGGGTCGGTTCTTCTGCTGCTGCTGGAACCACTTCGCTCGAACCGTCATGTCTTATCACCTTGGTATCCGTGATAGAAGCTGTCAGCCGGGTTCGGGGACGGAAGGCCAACAGCCGTTCTGCTGGCGATTTTCCTCCTTCCAAAGTGTCGTTCTATAACGGAATAAAAACTTGATTAGTCGTTCTTGCAGTGTACCTGTTGGATTCTTCCGAAGACCTTCCTTTATTGTTCGCACGGCCCGTTCTCCAACCCATTTGACTGGGGATGGTATGGGGCGGTTCTTATGTGTTTCACTTGGTTTTCCTGCAAGAAACTGGACATGGCGGAGCTTGAAAATTGTGGTCCATTATCCGATACCACACAGAATGGCAAGCCAAAGCGTGCGAAAATACCTCGAAGTACTTGAACGGTGACCTCCGCTGTGGTTGTTTTCAAAGGTATGGCTTCAATCCACTTTGTCTCGCATCAACCAGCACAAAAATTTGGTAGCCCTTGATGGGGCCCGCAAAGTCCATATGAACCCTGTACCAGGGCTTGTTGCTCACCGGCCAGGGACTGGGAACTTCCGCAGCCGGCATGGGCCAGCATTGTATACATTGCGGGCAACTTCGAACCAACACTTCGATGTCCCTATCTAACCCAGGGTACCAAAACAACGCCCGAGCCGTGCGCTTCATGGCACTGATACCGGGGTGACTGTCGTGCAGTTCCTTTAGCATGCTTTGCCGCGCCGCCTCCGGCAACACTACTCGATGACCCCAGTAAATCAGGTCGTGACTGGCCGCGAGCTCGTTGCGGCGACAAAAGTATGGCATCAGGTGTTGCTGTGCTGCTGATAAATACCGTGGCCAGCCATGTGCGATCCACCACCTGATCTGATGAAGCGTATCGTCCGAGCCGCTTAGGTCCACTAGCTGTTGAGCGGAAAGGGCGGTGGAATTGAGGCTCTCTGTATAAAGTACGTATTCCATGGGTTCTTGCCCTCCGCGGTCTTCCATGCACGGCAGTGGAAGGCGACTGAGAGCGTCTGCGTTAGCATTTAGCTGTCCTGGCCGATACTCCAGATCATAATGGTAAGCCGCCAGTAACAACGCCCACCGCTGAATTCTTCCTGCTGCCATTTGCGGAATCGGCTTTTCCGGGTGGAACAGACCTGTCAGTGGCTTGTGATCCGTCACCAGAGTAAAATGTTTCGCCAACAAATAATCTCGAAACTTGGTAACGCCGAAAACCAAAGCCAGCGCTTCTTTCTCCAGTTGCGAATAATTCCGCTCCGCTGGTGTCGGTGCTCTTGAACGGAACAATATGGGATAGTCCTGGTTTCCAATTCGGTGTGACAACACAGCGCCGACCCCCACTGGCGAAGCGTCGCATTCAAGCCGCAACGGCTTTTCGGGGTCGTAGTGTACGAGAAGCTGTGCTTTTGCCATAGCCTGCTTTGCTGCCTGGAATGCTTCCTCATGCTCGCATCCCCATTGCCATCGCGCTCCTTTAGTCAACAGCCTATAGAGGGGAACCAGCGTAGTGGCAAGGTTGGGCAAAAACTTGGCGTAATATGTGATCAATCCCAAGAAGGATTTAAGCTGGCTCACCGTTTCCGGTCTGGGTGCGGCTGTGACGGCTTCCATATTCTCAGGGGGTGTAGTCCAGTTGCATCAATCTTGTGGCCCAAGAACGAAACTTCCTTCTCGCGGAACCTGCATTTGTCACGGTTCAGCTTGAGCCCATTATCGCGCAGCCGCCCGAAGACTTGCCGGAGAGTTGAGTTGTCGTTCTGTTTTTCGGCAATAATGATGTCATCTAAGTACACCTTGACGCGAGGGATGCCTTGTAGAACGGACTCGAGGCGACGCAGGAACAAAGCTGGAGCCGATGCGATGCCGAAAGCGAGGTGGTTGTATGCAAACAACCCTTTGTGGGTGTTTAACACGGCCATTTTTCGTGCCTCGTCGTCCAGTGGAAGTTGATTATATGCGTGCCGTAAATCCAGAGTGGTGAACACCTACCCTCCCTACAGAGATGCGAAGATGTCCTCGATTTTTGGTAATGGGTACTGTTCCAAATGTGTCGCCTGATTCACGGTTAGTTTGAAGTCACCGCACAGTCTAATTTCACCGTTCCGTTTTACTACGGGCACGACAGCCGTAGCCCACTCGGAAATTCTCACTGGTGAAAGCACTCCTTCCTGTACCATGCGGTCAATTTCTGCCGATACCTTTTCCCGAAGCGCGTAGGGCACTGGTCGAGCCTTGAGAAAGCGTGGTACCGCGGCGTCTTTTTTGTGTAGTTTCACGGGCGGCCCCTTACAACGACCCAAACTATCCTCGAAAATTTCCGGAAATTCCGCCAAAAGTTCGACTGTCGCTGCGTCACCCTGAACCAGATGTACTTTCTGCGACGCACATTCTTCCAGTAGTGCCATGCCTGCATTCTGGAAGGCTTGGATGGTGTTCCGGCCGCACAACAAAGGCCCGTCGCAATCCACAACCACGATCGAGCTGTCCACTTGCGTGTTACCGCATTCGACTTTCATGGCCACTCGGCCAAGGACCGGAAGCGGCCCCAGGAAGCACGATAGGCGCAGTGCAGAATTCTCCAGTGTCGGCCAAAATTCGCGGTTGTTCTCGAATACCTTCCTTGGAATGACGCTGACAGTAGACCCTGTATCCACGAGCATGCGCAGGTTCCGACCTTCCCAGATGAAATCCCTTTCGAATGGCCGTACGGCCTCGTTAGTACTGTAGCTGTGAGCCACCAAAGCGTAGAGTATATCTTCTTCACTGCCATCGCTGCCGTCTGCCTCCTTCACCGCGTATGTTCCTGAAGGGTTAGCGCGACCACTGGAGCACATCCGTGCTAGGTGTCCTTTCCTGCCGCACTTGTGACACGTCGCTTTCTTGTGTCTACACACTTCTGAAGCATGGTTCGAGCCACATCTCCCGCATTGCGAGGACTCGGTCGTGGATCCTTGCTTGCATCCGGATTTCTCCGGAAAGAGCAAAAGCTTCTGCCTCTGCCAGGCTCAGCTTCTTTTGCGATAACATATGCCGTCGAGCTTGTTCGCCACGGATTCCGCAGACAATCCGATCCCGCAACATGCGATCCAAAAACTTATCGAAACTGCAATCCTTGGCGAGACGCCTCAGCTCGGTGATATAGTCCCGTACCCTTTCGCCGTCCGCTTGGTTCCGCATAAAGAAAGCGTAGCTAGCTGCTATCTCATTGGCTTGGGGATCAAAGTGATTGTCCAGGAGCTGTACGACGGCCTCGTAGCTCAGACTGTTCACCGATTCCGTCTGGCACTGGCCTTGAAGCACGTGCACCACGTTGTCACTCAGTGCCGACACCAGAAGCGCACGCTGTTTTCCTGGATCTGTGATGCTGTGGCCCTCAAAAAAGGCCTCCAAACGAACACGGTAAGTGCCCCAGCTACTAGTCATGTCGTCGAACTCGGGTGGCCTGGCTGCCATCGTGCAGCAATAATCCCATCCTCGTCGCCACTGAAATAACGGAACGTAGCCGGCGGCTGGAGGCCAAAGGACTGGCCCTTTATTGATAGGTGTGCTTGGTTTTATAACAGAACCGCCCTGATTACAGATCATGATACGCAAGAATGCGGCACGTGTAAACAGTCAAGCTTATGCTATACATCAGCACGCGTACCTGATAACACTGCAAAGATGTTTTGCTTTCGCAACCTACCAGGCTTAAACAAAGCTAAGCCCCAGCAAATTTTTTCTCCTCTTCTTTTGTTAGGAAAGCAGCACTACGCCGGTCAGCTCGGCTCGTCGCGTATGCTCGTATGCCGTAGCTGCAAATGGAAGGCACAATGAAACCGCGGCAGGAGCAGCCAACTTGGGTCTCTCGTCTCACATGGGACTGTTATGTCAGAATCCGCCTGACAGGACTCTGGTATATACGGCTTTGTTAAAGCGGGGCTTTTACGTGGGCTGGTAGCCTACCCTATCGCGTCATACCCTCAAAGGCGGAGCTTGCGTGCCCCCCCCCCCCCAATGTTTAGGTGCGAAAAACGCCTTTGCCAACTCGCACTGTGGAGGGTGGTAAGTTGAGGCCTGTCTTTACATGGGCATTGTGAAGGTCATACTATCCCAGGTAGCACAGAATGTCGGACCCTAGTACTTCCTATGTAGGCAAGTAGGGCTGGGGCAACCATCATAAAATCTGCGTCCCATCCCCGATGAGGCAAAAGTGGGCAAGCCCCACTTGGGCTTGCCCCTGTTCCTCCTGCATGGGTCCCATAGCGGCGTTGCTCGGGCTAATGCAGATCACATTGCTGCATCCAGACCACAAGGGTCCCTTGTCGGATATTTGAGGGCAATCCGACCTAAATGTGGGAAATTTATGGGAAAGCCCTCAAAGATCCGAAATAAGGCCACTTCCATTAAATCTCTGTGGGACCTACATCGGCCGTAGCGTGGCAAGAAAACGGGCATGCCCACATGCTGCCCTAATCGGCCCCTTGTAGGTTACTTAAGGACAGGTGGAATATAAATAAGAGCTCAGTTTGGGCAAGCCCTCATGGAGCCCAAATGAGGCAGCCTTAGCTAAACCGCTTTAGGTCCCATATCGGCCGTAAAGGGGCTGGAAGGCGGGCCTGCCCGCATGGTACGAAAATCGGTTCCTTGTAGGGAATTTGAATGCACGTGCAACAGCCGGTGGGCTCTAGATTCCAAAACAACACACAGCCCAATTGAGGCTGCCCACACAAAACTGCTTTATGCCCACATCGGCCGTAATGAAGGCTGGAAGGGGGGCTGGCCCGCATGATACCAAGATCGGTCCCTTGAGGGCAATTTGAAGGCGCGTGCAACAGCAAAAGGGCTTTAGGTTCAAAAACAACACCCAGCCCAATTGGGGCTGCCTACATAAAACCGCTGTAGGTCCCACATCGGCCGTAGTGAGGCTTGAAGGCGTGCGTGCAATTGTGCAATAATTCTTTCCATCCTTTATTTGCATTAGACGTTGCCCTAAATTACTATTATAGATTATTTGTATAACAGTTGTTGCCATTTTAAGTCGGTTAGAAATATTACATGGCTTTAGTTTATGCGCTCATGCAAATTGCGCTAAAGATACTAAAACATACTGATTGCTAACTGTTGCTTCTTATGGGGTTGCCATAGACAGGCTGCAACTGTCAGCACAAAATTATTATTTTTCCTTTCTTGTCTATTTTGTCTTCTGTCCGCACGAGGCAGCAGAGCTGGCTCAGCTATAGAGCCAGTAGCAGGTCCGTGCATTTTCTTTTCCTTCTTCCTACAGCCACAACAACAACAAAATTACTGTTCAAAAGCATCGCAAGGCGCTCCGAATTTGACTCGGCCTTCCTCAGAACTCTCAATGCGCAGCTACTTTGGCCGAGGCAGGCGCGTTGCCTTTACAACTTCAGGCCACACGGCGGGCGCTCCGACACATCGATCGCTTATAGCGCGCAGAGGACGGCGGCCCGTTATTACAGCGGTTGCGACATCATCGCCACTCGCGCATGGGAGCGGCGCTGCTCGAGTACGAGGAGCTCACCAATGCAACGCTCCCCTACGACCTCTTCTCGCCCTGGCCCGCTGCTACGGTTGTTCAGCGAGAGATTGTCGGCATCGCGGGGCAACGCACCACACCGCTCTGTGTAGTGCATCAGCTGACCAGAGCCGTCATGTACGAGTAACTCCAACACCACCTCCTCGTTTACACCAACAGCTCCGTGGCCAGAGATAGTTGCTCGCTAGCAGCGGCGGCTACCATCCCCGCCCTGCAACTGCACAGACAGCTGCACCTGTCATTCCTGGGTTCTTCCACCACGGCGCAGCTGCTGGGCCCACCCAGGTGTGCCGTGCTAGGCGACTCCCGCGCTGCCCTCATTCGACTTCGAACCACCGGCCGGGGAACTTCGCTGTTGTGCCAGATTCGCGCGCGTCTCGAGCGCTTGGCGGAGCACGGCTGCGCTATACGGGCACAGTGGATCTCCGGGTATTGCGGCATAGAGGGCAACGAACGTGCTGACGAGCTCGCGACCGCAGCAGATGAACTCCCACCTAGAGACGAGCAACTCGCTTTTTAGAAAGCGCGTGCGGTAATCGACGACCACCTCCGGACGCAGCACCCCGACCCACGCATCGCAAGAGGTGAGCGCATTCAAAGTGTCAGCGGCCGCTCCCTGACTCGTCTGCACCGCGCAATGATCCTCCGTGCACGCATTGGATGTGTGTTACCTGGGTAAGGACGGATGCGCCACGGACTTGCCACCAGTGACGTGTGGGACGACTGTGGCGCGGTAGAAACTCTCGAAAATCTTCTACTGCACTGCGCAGCGCTAGCCGAACCACGACGTGAGTTTCTGGGGGCTTACAGAGCGCAGGGGGTAATCCTGGACAGCGTAGCTGTGCTCCTGTGGCCACCGGGCAGCGCGGGCGTCCGCGAGCGAACGCACGTGAGCCTGTATGAATTTATCGAACAGGCGGTCTTGATGACCCACCTATTTCACCTCGCCAGATAGTGCGCGCTGTGACTGAACGCTGCGCGTGTGCTATTTCGGATAATAATGGCCGATCGCCCACGACAGCCGTCAGTGTTTTGTACAGTGTGCAAGTGCGTGCGTAGTGAACAGTTGCCTGTACGCAGAGCTATTGCGGAGGCCCACCCGATGTACCGAGTGTTCAGTGACCTAAGACATTTGCGGTTGGGCTTCAAGCAAAGTACTGTATACTGTATCATAGTGTATATATTTCTTCATTTTTACCTACCCTTTTTTTTTCCTCCCTATCGCTCACCTCTTTGATTTCCTCTACCTCTTCCTCGCTATCCCTTTATTTACGCCGCCCCAGTTGAGGTGCTTCAGATATCACATAGCAGATACAGGGGCTGGCAAACATCTTTTCTTTACTCTTGTATATACAATAAATAAATAACCACCACCGCCACACATCTTCATAACCTGAACAAGATATACATGAAGTCATTTAGGCTAGATTAATGTTATGAATTATTGTAAAACTTAATATTCTGGCTGTTTAGAAAGGGCAAAGATGTATAAAATAATTACCTAATTCTTTGCGTAAGTATTGGTTGGGAGAACTTGGACTGGGGATTTCTATCAATTATGTGCATCGGACCCCTATAAGAATAATCTGGGCAAGCCCAAGTGCGGCTTGGGCTGTAGAACCTGCATCGGTCCTATGTCATTTTTTGAGTGGCTAATCGAAATAAAAAGTAAATGTTCATTCAGAGCGGCTGACCTAATCTGTCCAAAGTAGGACCATCGGGGGGAGGTGGCAGGATGTGCCCTTTTGGCAATGCGGGAAAAATATGGGCAGCCCCGCAAGGGTTGCCTGCATCGGTCCCTAGTGGGGCCCATCGGGGCTTTGTCGACAGCCCCCTTCAGGCCTACGTGAACCACCATTGCAGCACCCACACTGAGACCACCGGGGCTGTCCTGCGTTGTCTACATCGGACCCACCGCGTCCCCGCCTTCATAGCCCACTTTGGGCTACCTGGGATGATCTTCAGTGTGCTGGATAAACGAAACATGCTAACCACCCGCTGAATTGAGTAAGCACAGGTTGGTTCTTTCACATGTTGAGAGGGCCAGTGAGGAAAGGGGCCTTACGCAGAGTCGTCATCACGGATACACCGGAGGGGCATAGATTTGGATCGCCTTTAACACGACCAACTAAAACGCCGGTGATCTTTGATGCATTAAACGGAACGCACTCCAACAGGTGGCGCCACCGACGACACCGCTGCCATCACTGTGTAAATGTGCGAGACGGGGTTCGCAGTAACCGGGTAGTATATATCTACCAAGTCCAGCGTTCAAACTGCATTGGGCGTTCTGGCTACCGGAACGCCTAGCCTAACTGGTGCAGTGGTAAGACGCCCGACTGCTGTGCCGGAGTACCCGGGTTCGAACCCGACCACGGCAGCCGCGTTTCGGTGGAGGCGAAACGAAGAGGCGGCCGCGTGCTGTGCGATGTCAGCGCACGTTAAAGATCCCCAGGTGGTCGAAATTACTCCGTAGCCCTCCACTACGGCTCCTCTTTCTCTTTTCCACTTTCACTTCCCTTACGGCGTGGTTGAGGCGTCCCCAGAAAACAAGTGAAACAGTTACCGCGCCTTTCTCTTCCTATAAATATAATCAATCAGCACCTACGGGCCAGGATCTGCCACCCTTCACCACCTCCTCCTCCATTTAGATGTTGAAGAAGGAAGAAGAAGGCTGTCGCGCTTCAAGCCATGCACTTGCCAACTTCTGCAAATAAAATCAGTTGTCAGTTAGCGCTGCGTTTGTGTCCTTCTGATCTTCGCCCTCGTCCATCGTGCTGTTATTACAAAATTGGCCACTTGCGCACCTTTAACTGACGCTCTATCTTATGGTGTTATTGCTTTTCCTATATACTAAATAGTTTTACTTTCACAGCGCCAACAGTCAGTCATGCCCACGCAAATCCGCCTACATAGACATGCAATGCTTATGCATTATATATTGGTTCACAGGAAGGGAAAGAGGCAGTATCTGTCACACTTCTTTCTGTGGACGCCTAAACCACGTCGTAGAGGACTGCTCTTGCTCCTGGCCTACGGGGCAGGGATTGGTATGTCCCCGCCGTTTGCAGCAGGTGCTAGCTTGCCAGCGGTGGTTGTCCTGTTGTAGGCCGTGATTACACCCGCCACCACATCGGTAGCGGACGACTACCGTTGGGACGAGCGTCTTTCTCCTTACCTTTCTTCTCTATTTTCTCCTGTCAGCAGGAGAGGGGCGGGCAAATCCGATCTGGCAACGTGCATGTCGTCCCCCCTCCCCACCAGTTGGATGGGCCGGTGCGGTTAGGGCTGCTAGGTTTTGTCCAGTTACAATGGCCAGCGGTCAGTATGGGTGCGCGCCGGAGACCATACTGTGGGGTTGCGAATCCCCGCGGAGGTTGTCAGCTTACTCCCCGCGGCATTGTGACGTGCCGCGCCCACGTAGCCCGTTGCCTGACATGGGGGCAGGTCTGGAGGGGTCCGGACCTTGCCTGTGGAATCCGGGTAAAAGCAGAACAAATTCAAAAACCCCTCGATGCTAGAGAGCGCATCTCCCAGCCACAGAAGCGTTGGTTTCCGTTGCCGAAGAGAACGGGTCCACCCGGGCCCGAGGCTGGGGCGAACCAAGTACGGGTTCTGGGAACCATGCCTTTAGGCTCGAAAAAGCGAAAAATCGGTGGCAGAGTAGCCTTTGTGATCTCTTTAAACCTGAAACTTGGGAAAAGAACAGTTGCAGCACTTAGTGCTAAAGCATTTTGTGGCGGTGCTAAAGTACCTGTTGTTGTTGTGGCTATAGGAAGAAGGAAACGAAAATGCAGAGGTCTGCTACTGGCTCTGTAGCTGAGCCACCTCCGCTGCCTCGTACAGACAGAAGAGAAAATATAGGAGAAAGAAAAGGCAGAGGGGGAGAAAGACGCGCGCCGCAACAATAGCCGTCGTCCACCACCGAAACGGTGGCGGGTGCAATGACGGCCTACAACAAATAAAACTTGGTGGCAGGCTAGCCCCCGCTGCAAACGGCAGTGACCGACCTGTCCCAGCACCATCAGGGGAGCCTTCAGATGGAGTACTATTGTGCTGAGAGTTACTAAATCTCTCAGCACAATAGTGCCCTTCACAGTCACTATCTTCAACGAAAACGCGCAATTACTCAGGGGAGCTAGACCCCGCTAAGATATGAGTCAGGTGGCTGGCCGAGCGAAAGCCCAGCCGGCTGTTGAGGGAACGACGGCGCTGCTCGCCTAGTACGGAGGAACCGCGGCTCGCTGGCTTGGACCTTCTCCAGAGGCAAGCAACCCTTTGCAGAACTCAGGCTGGTAGAGCTGGCCAAGGGAACACCCAGCCGGCCACCTAAAGGTGGCTCTGTCCGTGTAGTACGCAAGGAACCGCGGCTTGCTTGCTAAGGCTTCAGGCAAGGGGTTAGAGATCCCATGATCCTGGCCGGTAGTACTGGATGAGGGATAGCCCAGCCCGCCGCCAAGGGCCCGGTGGCGCTGCTCGCGTAGTACAAAAGGAACCGCTGCTCGCTGTCTTAGGGCCAAAAAGGGGAGTGGTGACCCCTTAATACCATACCTCTGTAATTTCGTGCACAAGTATTGGGTGGATATAAGCAGACCGGTCAACCCGGATGGGACCAGGTATCCCAGCCTGGCTATGTAGCCGTCTAACATACTAGATTGAAGACAAAACGGTGAATAGAACCACTGACGGTCTACAACAGGGGTACCTGGACACCGCTTCCAAGTACCTTGGAGTAGGGCTGCAAGAATCGTATTACTGCGAAATGCGCCCCTCCAGTAGCCCTAGTACAGTCGGGGCGTGGGAATCTGGCTTGGTGGACGGGGAACCTCCAAGTGGTTGAGCAACCTGTCTCTGGTAGTGGCGAACGCGTTTCCGGCGAAGGTGATGCGATTTGTGAATACGCTTGAAGGCGGAGACCATGCATTTCGGCTAAACCGAGTGCTCGCCCTCAACTGAGGCACTGAAGGGAGCTCGACTCGGGATGATTGATCATTTGAGAAAATTTCCAAGCTGCCCGATCCCTCCTCAACTCCCATAACCCCTACCTTACATTCCATTTTCCTTTCACAAGTTCCGTCCCCACCTAATTCCTCTGACAAATCACGGGGGATCTCCTCGGGTCTGCTCTCAGTTTTGGGCCGCCATGTAGAATTCCACTCGTTTTTTTAGAGCCTTCGGGCTGCTATGCCTACGGATGCAAACACAAACCAAGCTTTTCCTTCGGAGGTGGAGTAGGAGGACAAAATATCTTTATTTAATTAGCCAGCGGGGGGGGGGGATCCTCAGTTCAAGATCCCGTTGGCCGTGGCTGCAGTAACAGCGCGGCGAGCCAGCCATTGCTGGCACTCCGGGCTGGGGTCCTGCAGGGCGGCTTCCCAATCTTCCATGCAGGGATGAGGGTGTGGACTTAGAGAAGGGGTGACTTGGCACGCCCAAACCATGTGGTAGAGCCTCGCCGTTCACTACAATGTGGGGCAGCCAGGGGAACAAAGGGAGGGGTACCAGAGGTAGGAGAAATGGTGTAACAAAGCCATTAGTTTGCAGGAGGAGGTACATTGTTGCTTCTTGAGAAGACAGGGTGGGTGAAGGGGGGACCAAATCTTTTACATTGAATTGGATTGGATTTTAAAAAGGGTAAAAAGAAAGCAGGTGACGCCAGGAGCAAGAACCTTCTTTTTTTAAATTGCACGCCAGAACCTTGCCGGTAAAAACATTCTTGGAGAAAAAAGGATTATTCATACCCTGGGGATCACACTGTTTAGTATGCAGGAAGTCAAAAAACCACACACCATATAATTTTACACTGTTGGGAAGGAGTATATTTTTGAGATGCATGGCAACGAACGCTAATAAAAGATTTTCCGCTAGACCCAGGTGAGGAGGGGGTACCATTTGATTTAATTATGCTCATGGGCCTCCACTGTATATGGCGGTCATGAATGGCGGGTTACCATTACGATAAAGATGCACGGCCTGCCAGAATTTATTTTCGGGCAAGCGTGGACAGGTTTTTGGCAATCCAGAAAGCTGCAGCAGAACCTCCCGAGTGGCTCTCAAGGCTAGAGCCTTCGTTGTGTATGCGTGAATTTTAGTGTGTCATATGTAATAGCGTATGTAAATAGCATTGAGTGATTTTGGTTGATTTTGTTCTCGTGAAATTCAATGTGTCAAGACCAGGCAATAAAAGAAAATGCGCGCTGACATCGCACAGCAAACGGATGCCTCTTCGTTTCGCCTCCATCGAAATGCAGCCGCCGCCGGTCGCAATCGAACCCGGGTACTTCGGTACAGTAGTCGGTTATCTTAGCCACTGCACCTCCGCTTTTTTTCTTTATTGCTCTATTTATTATCAGATTTTACACATAAGGAGCATTGCTTCACACACACACACACACACACAGAATATTACGCGGCAAATACACAACATGGGTTAAAAGCACGCGATTTGGGCTGCGTGATCCATTACAAATCAGCCATTTGCAGCAACACTTCCGTTCTCGGAAGCCACTCGGGCACTTCGTCTTGTGTCTTGAAAACTTCAATAACACTCGCGACGGCTTCTCGAAAATACTGCCGAAGTTTCCTCACATCAACGTCTGCATGCCTGAAAGCCATTTTGGATCGCCAGATACTGTGCAGGCCCAATAACATGATCATGTCAAGCGGTAGCCCATCACCATCTTCAATTGGTAAAAATCGAATTTCGAGTGCACCCACGGGTAGGTCTTTTTTAATTGTTCGTTGTAGAATGTCCCAGAAGAAAAAGGTCTCCTAACAGTCTAAGAAAACGTGTTCGATAGCTTCCGGTTTACGGCATATGAAACAGTGATTTCCCCAAGGTGCAGCTTTCCGTCCACATTTTATTTCAGCAGCGTTGAAACTCTGTCTTTTTAATATAGCTGAGCGAGCGCTTAGAAACCTTCGGTATTCCTTCTATTTCGCGATAATTAAGGCGCACTTCCGCGCCTTAAACCACAGTCTTAATAAGCATGCGATGGACATCAGGCAGGCCTAGTGATACAGGTTCAGCTGCTGTACAGGTTCACTCTACCAGCGCCCATGCGCAGAACACGAGATCGTGCGCCAGTGAGCATTATGAGAAGCTTCACTGCCCCAGCGCCTTACTAGTTGTTTTAGAGACCCTTCTTAAAACTAAGACAGTCAACTCACGCTGCAGCAAGCTATATGCGACCAAGAGTTGATTGACAGAGATGTTGCACAACACTATTTTGAACACATTCTCAGTGTTCACCATAGCTGAGCACAGTTACGCGCAGGAGCCCCGTCGCAGGCTTGTAGTAGACGCCGCGCTACTTTGTCACAGTGCCCGGGTGCAAACTCGACCTCCGGCGGCAGCGTTTCGATGGAGGCGAACCGGAGGGAAGCGTGGGCTGTGCGATATCAGTGCACGTTAAAGAATCCCAGGTGGTGCAAATTCGCGGTCTTCCACAATGGCGTCTCACATAGCCGGAGTCGCTTTGGGATGTTAAACTGGAAAAAGTTGGGAGGGGGGGGGGTATAAGCTTGATTTGAACTAGTGACAGAGCGAAAGGCGTCGCATCTGTCTTTGACTTTCAAGGTTGTGCAATGTGACATCGCAAAACCCAGGGCTGCCTCTCCGTTAATATTAATAATAATTATTATTATTGATTCACAGGAAGGGAAAAGCTAAGTATCTGCCACACTTGTTTCTGTGGACACCTGCACCGCGCCGTAGCCGAAGGCAGGAAGGTGGAAAATAAAGTGGAAAGAGAGAAAGAGGAGGCCTAATTGGAAGGCTATGGAGTAATTTCGACCACCTTAAGTTAGGATTTGAGAAAATGAAGCCGCAGTATACATTTGGGTGAACATCACCAAATCGTGGGCACTCATGCTGAAGATACTCTGATGGTCTAGTTGCTTCATTTGAAGCGAACGAGTAAACCTACGCGAGAAATGTAACTGAAGGAACACACAGGCACCTTGTTCTGTGCCTTGTTTTTGCCTGTGTGTTCCTTCCGTCCCGTTTTATCAAAGAATTTCTGTCAAACCGAACAGCGACCATCAGAATAGGGGAGGAGAAGTCAGACCCTGTCGAGCTGGGTGATAGGGGCACCCCACAGTGATCGGTCTTGTCGCCCCTGCTCTTCAGTCTGGCCCTCCTGCCCCTGCCCGGTCTACTCAAGCAAATCGAAGGCGTGGACCATGCGTTCTACGCCGACGATATTACGGTGTGGACAGCTCGAGCCGGTTCTGATGCCTGGATGGAGGAAGCCTTGCAGAAGGCGGCAACAACCGTGCACGAGTACGCAAAGTCACGCGGACTGAGCTGCGCTCCCCAGAAATCAGAGTTGCTTATTATCCAACCGGGAAAATCCAAGAAAGAGCTGCCGCCGAACGTGATCGTCACCATCGACGGAACGGCTATCAAGCCAACACAGCAGATTAGGATCCTCGGCCTACTACTTCAGGCCGACGGGAAGGCACACGCCGCCGTCACAAAGATCAAAACTACAGCCGAACAGATACTCAGTATGATCAGAAGGGTATCTAATAGAAACCGAGGCCTCAAAGAGGACGATGTCATGCGCCTGATACGCGCATTCGTCGTGTCACGGGTTACCTACTCCGCCCCCTATCTCCAGCTGACGAAGGCGAATAGGGACACCCTAAACACGATGCTTCGTAAGGCAACGAAGCAAGCACTGGGCATTCCCATATACTCGTCCACACAAAGACTGCTGGACATGGGCGCCCACAAGACGGTGGAGGAGCTCATTGAAGCCCACCTCTCTAATCAGAGAATCCGGCTCAGTCATACGAAACACGGACGAGCCGTCTTACGCAAGATAGGATGGCAGATTGAGCCAGTACCCCTCAAGGAAGCCCTTCCGGAAGACTGGAAGACGGCCATTCAGACCAAACCCCTTCCCCGGAACATGACGCCGGGCAAGGACGACGAGAGGCGCACCGCGCGGACCAAAGCCATAGCCCGGAAGCTGAAAGAGAACCCCAGGGTCCTCTACGCGGACGCCTCGCTCCGAAAACACAGTGACCGTGCAGCAGTGGTGGTTACGTCAAAAGACAGGCTGATCGTCAGCGCGTCCATAAAGACAACAGACGCCGCAGTTGCAGAAGAAGCGGCCATGGCCCTCGCACTCGCACAGCCGAGCGTGGACACCGTGGTCACTGACTCAAAGACAGCCTACAGAAGCTTCCGCAGAGGGGTAATATCCTCCGCGGCCCGAGCCATTCTATCCAAGTGCAAGCCTCCGGGAAGAGCTATAGAGCTCGTGTGGGTCCCGGCTCACTCGCAGGTAGCAGGCAACATCATCGCAGACTACCATGCCCGAGAAATGTCAATCCGGGGCGAGAACGAGCCGGAAGAGCTACCGCATCCGGTTACCAGCTTTCGGGAAATTACAAGTATGTACCGAGAGGAAAGGTGCCGACTGCCAGAACCGCAACGCAGCGCAGCGCGGAGCGATCGGACGCGTGGCGTACTGGCTCCGTCGATTTTCGGCTGGAACCGCAGAAATTTGGATCTGACTCCTGCGAAACTTGCGCATCTGCATCCGTGAAGGCAGCGCAATCCTGGAGACACCGATCATATCCAGGTACGCTCAATTTTCGGCCATTTAGAGCAAATCTGCACATAACCACGTAGCGGATGAGCTAAGCCTAACGGCTGCGGCTCCCCCGCCGCTGGTTGCGGAGACGCCCGCTGGCCACCCAATCAACATGGCTCAGCACGAACAACGCGGCTACGACCCCACGACTCTGTCGTGGTCGTCTGTCCCTATAAGCCAGCCAGAGGACGGCCAATCCACCATTTCGGCGGAACAAGCTGCCCTTTTTCAAGTCGTCGAGAACCGGCGACTTCGCCGGCAAAACGCACGAGGAGCGGCCAAGTCAAAGACTCCTCTGAACAATGCAGACACGGGAGACGCTCGCGCTCCGTCTTCGAAAACTCAACAAAATTCATCCCCACTCTCCAAGTGGATGCCGAAACCAACCGTCAGGATGAATTCTGACGACTACGTGATCGTGATCAAGCCAAGTACTACGGTCGACCTCAAGACAGCGTTTCAACAGGGGGAGCTCGGCGCCGCCATTTCTCAATACATTGGTTGGCAGCACATGAACGCCATCACCATTTCTCCCAATTGGGAACAAAACATCATCGTCTGTGGCACGCAGAACGCAGAGGTAGTTCAGAAGCTGCTCACGGACTTCAAAGTTAACACCAGCAAAGGACCGCTCCCGCTTCACGGACACCTCAAGCTCACCGGTGATGTGTGTCGCGGAGTGATTACTGTGCACAACCTAGTAACCAGTGACTCTTTGAAACATAGTGTGCAGTGGCGTGGTGGAGAACTCGTCCATGTGCGCAAGCTGGGGAACTCCAACGTTGCTGTGCTCACTTTCGCGGCACGTACACTACAACGCAGAACTGACTCCCGTAAGGGGTTACAAGAAGACTGTGCCAGCGTGCTACCGTTGTGGCACCCTGGGTCACCGGGCGGACAATTGTCCCACTCCAGTGAATGAAAGATGCGGACTTTGTGGCCAAAACGTTGGGGCTGGTACTGAGGGGATGGCCCCCCACGAATGCAATCCAGTGTGTATAATCTGCGGGGGGCCGCACCTCACCAGCTCCCGCGAATGCACGGGGAAATTCATCAGGCCTCAACAGCCAAGGCCCAAGACATCGGGCCCCCCCGCCAAACAGAAACGCCAACAGGAGACGCAAAACCGCGGCGGAACGCCACCAAATACCAAGACAGCGGGATCAACTGGATCAACGCCACCACCCGGAGACGCGGAGTTCCCAGCTCTAAAGCCTTCTCCTGGCGGCGCCGCCTGCAAACAATCCAAGGTAGGCAGCTGGGCAAGGGTCGCCTCCTCTTCTTCTTCTTCCCCTCCCCCCCTCACCAGCACCGCCGAGACGCAGGAACTTAAACGCGAGCTCGCCCTTTTACGAGCTCAAAACGAAAAACTAGCCAGTGAGCTTAACTCGCTGAAAAATCAAATCACTACGCAACCCTCTTCTAGCGACGTGGAAGAAAACATAACAGACAGGGAGATTCCTAATAATATGGAGAGTCGCTTCGGAACCCTGGAGACTCGGGTCACCGCGATTGAAACGCAGTTGGCTGATCTTCCCAAAATTATCCATGACACAATCGCGCGTCAGCTGGACAATGTCATCACACAGGTGACACAAGCTGTAACTCACATTATCCAAAAATGGATACAGGAAAATCCTCGCGTTCTTAAACGCATGGGTGCAATGAGGGACGTTAACCGACCTTCAAAATTTAACAGAGTCATTCCCGATGAGTCTGACCTTTCTGAAGACTCCTGCATGTCTGCGCCGGGCACTAGCGGACTGGGAGGTCTTAACAACGTAATCCCGCCCTCCGTATCCGAACATGGCCCCCAGCCCTAAGTCGAGAGCCAGAACAACTCAGCCGCTTACACTAACGCAGTGGAATTGCAGAGGTCTCAAGAACAGCAAGAAGCGGGATGAACTCCGCCTCTACCTTGAGACCTCTGAATTCCTCGTTGCCGCGGTTGCCCTTCAGGAACCCGGCGCAGGCGTCAAGCTCACAAACTACACTACATTTCAACACAACCCGCAGACATGTATACTTGTTCACAAGCAATATACTGCACAGGAAGTCACACTCCCCACAACACCACCGTTCGCGTACACGATGGTGTCAGTACTGCCCCTAAGGCGGTCGGACCCACCTGTACACATTCTAAACATTTATTGTCCCCCGAAACTTAAAAATGTTACGTTAAGCGAAATTTTCACGCAAGCTATGCAGGTAGCGGGAAAGGACCCACTTCTGAGTGTCGGTGATTTTAATGCTCACAGCAGGCTCTGGGGGTATCCCCGGGAGAACACACGTGGGAGGAAGCTTGCGGAACTTCTCTCTACACTCGGACTCACCCTCCACAACGACCCCACCAACCCAACACGTGTAGGAAATTCGATTCAACGCGACACTTGCCCGGACCTCACATTTACACGCAACATACGCCATGCCGACTGGCTGAACACAGAGGAAACTCTTGGTAGTGATCACTGTATAATCTACACAACCATCTACACGCGTCCACTGAAACGCCCACAAACACAAGCTTGTGTCCCGAACTGGACAAAATTCCGCACCTCTCTGTCTATCGTAGACCCCCTCCAGTCGGGATATGACACCTGGTACAAATCACTCACGTCTGCACTGAAACAACACGAAAGGCAGATACAGCTCACGGAAACGCAAACGGACGTAGACAACCACCTCCTACATCTTTGGGAGGCCCGCCGCAGCCTCACCAAAAGATGGAAAAAACAGAAACATAACAAACGCCTCAAAAAACGCATCCTCGAACTCACACATCAAGCCGCGGAATATGCTGCTCAGCTAGCCGACACTAACTGGGTAGTGTTACGTTTCTCCACCGAGAAGTGGAACAGCTGACGCGGCCACCGCATAGCAACAGGCAGAACCGCGAGCGGATCGGCCATTTCGACGCCGTTCTTCGGCCGCGCAACGCTTCCTCCCGCCGACAAGTCTCAGCGTGTTCCAAGCCACGCGCCAAATGTGTGTGCGTGCGTGTGTGTGGGCAAACGCCGGCCAAGCCTGGAGCTCGTGAGAGAGGGCGCCGCCCTCTCCTGTCTGCGGGAGGTGGAGGAGATGAGGTCGGAACACCTGCGATTGAGTCATTCGTCGTGAACCAACATGTTTGGCTCTCCCTTTCCTATGAGGGTTTACCCTTTCCCTGTGAACTGGAAAAACTATAAAAAGCAGCGGCCGACTCCGCTGAGATAGAGACTACTTTGACGCGCCGTTGGCACGACGCTAGATACCAGCTGTGTGAGAGTGTCTGTAATCTCTCCGGGTCAGCTTCACTGCCCGTTTCTTCATGATGTTGCAGTAAAGGTTGTTTCGTTAAAAGACGCCTCGTCTTTGCTGTCACCTTTGATGCCGTCCGCCGTCCACGGAGCCGCCAGGCCAACGCTACCGAGGGGCGCGCGACCCCCAAACGTAACAATTGGTAGGCATCGGTGGGACGACCAAGCCGTAACCGTGGTTGGAGGGACGAGCCAGGCGATAACGTCGTCCAACAACTGGTGAACAGCGGAAAGTGGAGAGACGAGGACGACCAAGCAGTGACCGTGGTCGGTGAAACGAGCCAGGCCTGACCGAGGTGCAACATCTGGTGGGAAGAGCGGAGATGTCCGAGGCGTGACTCGTGAATCAAAGCAGCTCAGCGGAAAGTTGGGAGCAGTGCAACGAGCCCTGTGTGATGACTGGTTGCCTGCAGCGGAACGACTGCGTTGGATTCTTGGCTGCGAGGTTTGGTGAGTGCGGGACTTTCTTCTACTGAGTTTTGCCAGGCTTTTGTTAAGTAGAGAACAGAGCTGGTAATTGTGTTGTCGTTGTTGCTGGGTTAATTGCAGCAAGGCAATAGTGGGCAGTAGAGAAGGCAGCACTCGGAACAGCCATGAATTTGGATTTGAAGTCGTTGCGCAAACCGAAATTGCTGGAGCTTGCGGAGGAGTTGGGTCTGAATTTGTCAGACAAACTCAGAAAACCAGAAGTGTTAAAGGCTATTCTTGAGTTGGAAGCTGAAGATGACGAGCTTTTGGAATGCCTTGAGATCATTGACGAACGTCAAGAGGAACGTGAACGTAGAAAACGTCACGAGAAAGAGGAACGTGAACGTGAACGCCAGGAAAGGCTAGAGAAAGAGGAGCGAGACCGTCAATTCGCTATGGAAATGAAACGTCTCGAAATAAACGCGGGACGCGCTGGCAGTGCAAGTTGGGCTCACGGTGCAGGAGAACGGGAATCGTTCAAAATGAGGGACCTAATGCGGCCGTTTGAGCTTGGAGGGGACATTGGTTTGTTCCTGGTTAACTTCGAGCGAACGTGCGAGAGGCAAGGGTTTTCTCGGAAAACGTGGCCACAGCGCTTGCTCACTTTGTTACCCGGTGAGGCGGCAGACGTAATCGCTCGCTTGACAAAAGAGGAAGCAGAGGATTACGACAAAGTGAAATCGAGTCTGCTAAGAAAGTACAGGCTGTCAGCAGAAGCATTCCGTCGGAATTTTCGGGAGTATGAGAAAAACAAAAGTGAGTCGTATACAGAGTTTGCCTACAAGCTTATGTCAAACATGTATGAGTGGCTCAAAGACGAAAAAGCGTATGGTAACCACGATAAGGTTCTGCAGTGTTTCCGGCTAGAACAGCTTTACAGTCGGTTACCCGAGAACGTGCGGTATTGGGTCATGGACAGGCCAGATGTTAGTACGGTGGATAGAGCCGCCGAGCTAGCTAAAGAGTTTGTGACGCGTCGGGCTCGTGGAGCTAAGGACGGTCAACAGGGGGAATTCGGCTCTAAGCTTGAGAGGCCGAAGTTCAAGCCCTTTAGAGCTAGAGAGAATAAACGTGGTGCGGATGCGAGTCAAAGCAGTCCGGCCGACGATAAAGCGACGGAGGTAACCGAAGCCGAACGGAAAAAGAGGTTCGAGGCAAGGCAATCGCGCGTCTGTTATACGTGCCAGAAGCCTGGTCATTTTTCGGCACAGTGTCCAGAGACAAAACCAAAGATCGTGTTTTTGTCATTATGCCGAAGTGACGAGAACATGAAGCTTCTCGAACCGTACACTCGAGACCTCCTCGTGAACGGGAAACAGTGTCGAGTGCTTCGCGATTCTGCGGCTACCATGGATGTGGTTCACTCCTCTTACGTAGAACCAGAGATGTTCACGGGTGAGTGCGCATGGATCAAACAGGCCGTGGAAGCTCGCAGCGTGCGTTTGCCAATAGCCAAAGTGCTTATTGAGGGACCTTTCGGGGCACTTGAGACAGAAGCGGCGGTGTCATCTGTGCTTCCTCCTCAGTACCCGTACCTATTTTCAAACAAGTCCGATCACCTCTTGCGCGAAAATGGGCTTGTGTTTGGAGAGGGTAGCGTACAGGCCTTGACCAGCTCTAGAGCTCGGGAGCTTGCTGCAAAGGCGGTAGTGCCGGAGAGGGGGTCAAGCAATGAGAAAGGGTCGAAGGCACAGCACGCTGAGATTAAGACCACGTACGCCGTAGACACAAGTGAGCCTGAAAAGTCAAAGGTACCAGAGAGTAAACTACAGCTTGGGGAAGCAGCTGAGCAACGTGACCGCAGTAGCGAGCCGACCGAGCCTCGAACAGAGGAGTATTGTGTTACCTTGGTCGAGCCACTAGCTGAGACGATTAGCACAGGCTTAATCGGTGAGAAGTCCGAAGTGACGCCATTAAGCGCGGCGAACTGCATGGCAACCCAAGTAGCTGTAGGAGATACAGTTCCATCAAATGAGTGTGGGGAACTGGTAGTAACTGAACTGTCTCTCGAGTCGAAAGCAGAAGCTTGTGTAGAGCGCGACGGAGATGGAAATGAGCTAGAAAATGAGAAACTTTCAGTTTCCGAAATCAGCTGTGTCGTAGAGCAGGGCACGCAGAAAAACGAAGTGCCGATCAGGGAAACTGCGCAGCTCGCGAGTTGTGATCAGCCAGGGCAGACCGACGAGGAATGCGCGTCCGCTGTAGAGAGCGAGACTTGGAAGCGACAGTGAGCGACCACAGCAGAGTCAGAATCGTTCGTGCCCTGATACCACGCTAGGTTGTATTCGCGAAAGCAACCCCAGTGCGAACGCGGACGTAGCACACATGACCCTCACGCTATCCGAAGCGCCCCAGCTGTCGAATGAGCTTGATCGTGCGCCGGTTAGCGCTGAGCAATGCGGCTCATCGGAGGACCCGTGTAACGTGAGTGGCGAGCCGCCAGAGGAAATGCCTAGCTTGAGGGCTGGCATGAGCGGTTGTTCGGATTTGAATGAAAGTGAGTCAAGCGATGCAGCCGCGGCGCTGCCAGAGCAAATGCCTAGAAGTGGGACTGACGTCAGCCGTAGTTGTGGTTCGGAATTGACTGAAAATGAGTCATGCGCTGCTGGCCGCGGTGCAGACGCGGCGCCGCACTTTGACCACTTTGACGACACCGGTACCCTACTAGCTCCGGTTACCGCTAGAACGTTGACCGCTAGCTTGCCAGAGCTCGCGCCGAAAGAAAGTAGGACTAGAGTATTCAAGTGCTGCCACCGAAAAACGCGGAAGGGCAGGCACGAGAAAGAATGCTGCCATCGTAAGGAGAGCAAACTCCAAAGATTGCGAAAAGAAAGCAGAAAGCATGTGTTCCAGTGCTGTCGCAGAAAAGAGCGGAAAGGCAGGCGCAAGAAAGAATGGAACAAATTGAAGCTATCGCGAAAAAGAAAGCGACTATCCCAACGGCACAAATGCGCCCGTGCCGAGAAAATGCGTGACTGGTGCGCAACCCGTAAGGAGAGGGATAGGTTGTTCATGAAAGTGAGTGATTCATCCTCATGTAGGTATTTGAACAGAAACAGGAAGGTACGGTTGTTCCGTGAAACGGACAGCCGAAGTTTTAGTGAAAGGGGTGATCTCAACGGTAATGCCGATGGCTTAAGTCGGAACCCATAACGTGAGAAGCAGCCTCAGTTTTCACTTGTTGGTGTTTTTCTTCCTGACATAGGATTTTGAACATTTGTATTGCATTATTTTTGTTTGAAGTGCTGTTTTTGAAAATCCAATTTTCAAATTTGTGGACGTGTTCCAAGTGCTGCTAAGCTGCCCTTTAATGTAGATGGGGGCATAAGAGGGAAATAGTCTGGCAAAACTTAGTGAAGTTTGTGCCGTGCTTGCTGGCTGAACGGTTGAGTTTTTAGCGTGGTTGTAACGTTGTGGGTTGTCAGAAATCTCTGCTGAAGACACGTTGCAGAGTGCCTTGGAAACCCGGACTTGCCAAGGACTTCTTCAGGCTGTTTGAGCTCAAGAGAAGCTGAGTTGGACGATCCCGGTTAGCAGCAACATCCCGATCCCTCCGGACAGCGGATGCAGTCCCCTGCCCTTCGGGATCTCCCGCCCCCGGCGGGGCAGTCTGTTACGTTTCTCCACCGAGAAGTGGAACAGCTGACGCGGCCACCGCATAGCAACAGGCAGAACCGCGAGCGGATCGGCCATTTCGACGCCGTTCTTCGGCCGCGCAACGCTTCCTCCCGCCGACAAGTCTCAGCGTGTTCCTGCCACGCGCCAAATGTGTGTGCGTGCGTGTGTGTGGGCAAACGCCGGCCAAGCCTGGAGCTCGTGAGAGAGGGCGCCGCCCTCTCCTGTCTGCGGGAGGTGGAGGAGATGAGGTCGGAACACCTGCGATTGAGTCATTCGTCGTGAACCAACATGTTTGGCTCTCCCTTTCCTATGAGGGTTTACCCTTTCCCTGTGAACTGGAAAAACTATAAAAAGCAGCGGCCGACTCCGCTGAGATAGAGACTACTTTGACGCGCCGTTGGCACGACGCTAGACACCAGCTGTGTGAGAGTGTCTGTAATCTCTCCGGGTCAGCTTCACTGCCCGTTTCTTCATGATGTTGCAGTAAAGGTTGTTTCGTTAAAAGACGCCTCGTCTTTGCTGGCACATTTGATGCCGTCCGCCGTCCACGGAGCCGCCAGGCCAACGCTACCAAGGGGCCGCGCGCCGAACGTAATAACTGGTGGCAGCGGTACGCTAACCGAGGCGCGCGCGACCCTCAAACCTAACAGTAGACAGGTGCAACACGGCTGCGCGCCAGATGTCTGGTCGTAATACGTGGCGCCTATTCCGCGCGCTCATCGATCCAACACAAACACGCACGGAAACCCAACGCCACTTACAGAAAGTCATGCACAACTTTACAGGAACGACAACACAGCTAGCGCACACACTCAGGGATCGATACCTGTGCACCACCAAGGACCCCCGGGCGGTCGCCTACTCGTATGCAGGCAAAGAGAACACGGAGCTGGACACTCCGTTCCAGCTCCACGACCTCCGGGCGGCCTTAAGCAAGATGAAACGCGGCACTGCACCCGGGCGCGACAAGGTTACGGTCAAGCTTTTGGCCAACCTTTCCGATGCAGCATATGTTGTGCTTCTAAAATACATCAATAGTATTTGGGACGGAGACACTCCTCTCCCTCTCGATTGGAAGTCGGCTCTCGTCACCTTTATCCCGAAAACCGGCAAACCTATTGATGTGGAGAACCTTCGCCCCATCTCTCTCACGTCTTGTGTCGGCAAGCTGATGGAGACAATGGTGCGCGACAGACTCTCCGAATTTCTTGAAACACAGCACATTTTCGCGGACACCATGTTCGGTTTCCGCCCTCAAAAATCAGCACAGGATATACTCCTTCAGCTCCACCACGACATATTAGATCCTGTCGAATGCCCCCATAATGACAAGGTGGTCCTGGCCTTGGACCTTAAAGGCGCATTTGACAATGTGAAGCACGAAGTAATCCTCGATCACCTCAGTCACACCAACTGTGGTAACAAAACTTTCAATTACATAAAACAATTTCTTACAGACCGCCAAGCCTACATACGCATACAAGATGCGGAACACGGGCCATACACCATCGGCTCGAGGGGAACACCTCAAGGCGCTGTCTTGTCTCCCCTCCTCTTCAATTTAGCCATGCTTCATCTTCCCTCCAAATTGGCTTCTCTTCCCGGGATACATCACGCACTTTACGCGGATGATATCACAATCTGGGCCACGCAAGGTAACCTGGGCCACATCGAGTCCTGCCTGCAGGCAGCGGCGACCGTAGTCGACGACTACGCGACCTACTGCGGACTCCAGTGCGCCCCAGCTAAATCTGAATTTGTGCACGTACGTCCATCCCCTCGAGACACAACTCAGCTTCGCATCAGTCTCCCCTCGGGACCGATCCGGGAGGCCAAAGAGATCCGCGTCCTTGGCCTCTTCATACACCATCAACGCAGAGTTGACACCACTCTGGCCAAACTTCGCATGGTGGGAGACCAGGGCCGTATGGTCCGCCGGATCTCCAACAAGCGGGGCGGATTACGAAGCAAGGATGCACTGCGGCTTGCCCATGCTTTTGTAACGAGCAGAATCCTCTACTCGACACCCTATTTGTACCTGCGTAAACACGATGGGATCAATTGGAGGCCATCCACCGGAAAGTCATCAAGCGGGCTCTCGACCTTCCGGTCAGCACGTCCAACCAGAGACTTCTGGCTCTGGGCGTGGTGAACACGTTCCGGGAGCTACGAGAAGCCCACTTACTAAGCCAATACACGCGTCTTACACAGACCACGTCCGGTCGCCGCCTCTTGGACCGGCTACACATCAAACACGATTACCACATTGAGGAAAGGGTGAGAGTGCCAGAACTCTGGAGACGCGCCCTCCAGGTCCGACCCCTTCCCCGCAACATGTCCAAAGAAGACCATAACGGTCGTCGCCAGGGGCGCGCGGAAGCGTTGGAGCGATACTATGGTCACCAGCAACACGTGTATTATGTGGATGTTGCCGGCCCTTACCATGGGGGGTGGTATACGGCTGCAGTTGTACACAACACAAACACGGTTAACGGGCTAACTTTCAAAGCCTACAGCACAACTCACGCGGAGGAGATTGCTATCGCTCTGGCTCTCAGTATTCCCAATTCGAAACACATCATCACCGACTCGCGAGGGGCCTGTCGGAATTATAGGCTGGGATGGGCTCCCCCGCTTGCCCGGCGTATATTGCAATCTAGCTGCCGATACATAGACCCAACTCCGCATAATCTTATTTGGGCACCCAGTCACCAGGGACTCAGGGGAAACGAACAGGCCGATCATGCCGCCCCCGCACTCTCTCCCCGGGCTATCTCCTTGTCCTTGGAAGCCTACTCCCAATCAGACAATCTGGCCCTTACATTCAAAGACATCACCGATTACTACAAGGAGGAGCACAGGCGCTACCCGGCCCCTTGTAAGGGACTGGATCGCGCTGACGAGCGCCTCCTCATCAAAATTTTTACCAATACAGTACTGTGCCCGGCGGTGCTTAAACATTTCAACCCGTCCTTTGATGGTGCGTGCCAGTACTGTGGGAAGGTGGCCGACACCTTTCACATGGTCTGGGCGTGCCAGTCAAACCCATCCATTCCCCCCAACCCCAATCCAACTAGAGAGGACTGGGAGGCGGCCCTGCTCGGCTGTCAAGAACTCAAGGCTCAAAAGGCCTTGGTTCAACGGACGCGGGCGGCGTTGCTTGCCAATGGGGCCCCGGAATAGGGGCTCCACCTAGTATTGTGAGGGGGAGACCGATACGTCTCTAACCCAAACACTCTCTGTAATCATTTAATTGTTATTTATAAATGTTTTAACCACCACCACCCCAAGCTCACCAGGCAACAACAGACGATCCTGCGCCGAGCGCAGGCGGGATCGCTTGCGCATCCCGTATTGATGAGCCGCATGTACCCTGCGGAACACGACATGCTCTTTCCTTTTTGTAAAAAAGAAAAGGGCACCCTGCCGCACGTTTTGGCAGAATGCAAACAACTCAAACCCCCCCCCCCCTCCTCCCCTTCCCGCCAACACCCCCAATCCCCAACCCCTTGAGCGATGGGAGACCTTGTTGTCCAGCCCCGCCCTATCGATCCAGCTCGCACTGACAGACAGGGGCCAGGAGCTGCTGGAAACATATGGGTCCCGCAACTAGGGAACCACCCCGTCTGGTGCAAGCATGCACCACCGAATTATTTCGGGCTTAATAAATGTTGATTCCTCCTCCTCCTCGCGAAGTTTTGCTCGTCTATCACCTAATTAGGTCAAGATCACTTGAAGGGTAAATATAGTGTCACACGAACACCTGCTAAACCTAGCGTAGTGAAGGTTTCGCTTCAAATGTAAATATGTTTATAAGAAATGAAAGGCACAGTATCTGTGAAGGTCCCTTGAAGGTGCAACCCGGCACTACACTGAAGGCTCGAACTAGCTGCCATAATAAATCTTTGCTTCAAAACCAAAATCCAAATCAGATAAGCTCAGGTGTCCACAGAGCAAGTTTGACAGATACTGCGCCTTTCCCTTCCTGCGAGCCAATTATTATTTATAAGCTTTGGAAAGGCTGCAATAGACCTCTGGCAACAAAAGGGCAGAGAATGTACGAGAGGAACAAACACAAAGTTGTTCACCGCGTAATGTGACTGCCCGACTACCGCAAAGTCCTAATGTGGCCGTTTGAATTCCTGCGCTCACTTGTTTATGGCTTCTGCAGAGAGGTGTGTGTTAATACTTGCGAAGAAGTTCAATATACGACACAATCTGGTTACGTAATAACTCAAAGTACCTCCGCTGCAAGAATAACGGGGAGTTTCATATTCACGTGGAGGGCAAACCGGTGCCAAAAGTAGATCAGATCTGGATTCTGGGGATGGTCATCCAATCCCACGGTCATAATAACGGAGAGGTCCTGAAACAATTACTCGATGCAAACCCTCGGGCTCTTGAGGAGGGTCGCCACTAAAGGAAGAGGCCTCAAGGAGGAAAAGTTACTAAATCTAACCCAGGCGTACGTAATAAGCAGAACCAGTTACGCCACGCCCTACCTGGACATCAAGGCCGGCGAAAAAGAGCAGTTAGACTGCTTGATTTGAAGATGCGTTAAGAAGGCGCTAGGACTGCCCATGGGTACCTCGAGCAAACGACTGCTCGAACTCGGGGTGAATAACCTCGGAGGCAGTGCGAGCCTCCCAATTAGACAGACTAAGCATGACCGAGACGGGCAGGGTAATCCTTGCAAAAGTAGGCCTCAACCCAGACAGAGGAGTTCAAAAAAAATCACAATTAATAGGGAAAGCAGGAATGCCTTGGTAGTCCCCCACTTCCTTAGAAATATGCATCCAGAATTTATGTCGAAAGAAGGGCCAAAGGAGCCGAAGCTCTAGAGCGACGGTTCAAGAAAATGGGAGCGAAGGAAGTAGTCTGATGCGGCAAGTGGCAGAACAGGTGCGGCGGTAGCTTCGGTAGTCGATGGCCGAGAGGCACCGGTATCCGCGGCATCCATCAGAGGCCGCAACATAGAGACTGCGGAGGAAGTTGTGATAACGCTAGCTTGCGTAGGAACGGCAGCCAGCCCAGCCGGGGTATTGCAGTGGTAAGACGCCCGACTACTGTGCCGGAGTACCCTGGTTCGAACCCGACCTCGGCGGCTGCGTTTAGATGGAGGCGATGTCAGCGCACGTTAAAGATCCCGAGATGGTCGAAATTACTCCGTAGCCCTTCACTACGGCTCCTCTTTCTCTCTTTTCACTTTCACTCCCACCTTCATCCCTTCCCTTACGGCGCGGTTGCGGTGTCCACAGAAAACAAGTGAGACAGGTACCGCGCCTTTCCCTTATTATAAATCAATTTTTTTTTAGGAACGGAAGCCAAGTTCATAATTAGAGACAGCAAAACTGCCATTCAAAATTTTGGAAAGGACAGCATATCGCCGGAGGCGGCCAAAATCCCCACCCAAAAAATGCTGAATAGGAAAATTCAGTTAATTTTGACACCCGCTCAAACTGCCGTCCCTGGTAACGAGGCGGCTCATGAGCTAGCTCGAGTTCTCTACTTCCGGGGTAGCCGTCGAGCCCCCCGAATGAATGAATGAAAAACTTTATTTACACAAAGGGAATTCTCCCGGCGTTGGTGGGGCCCTCAGTCCAGGGCCCCAGTGGCCTTTGCCGTCTTGCGCGCTCTGTCAATCAGCTTGAGCTGGTCGTCAGGCGTCGAGCAGGACAGCGCAGCCTCCCACTGCTCCGGTGTTGGTGTGGTGTTTATTGGTGCTACCTGTGTTTCTTGACAGGCCCATGTAGCATGGTAGAGTATAGGGGGTTCTCCGCATAGTGGGCATTTATTTTCATATGTAGTGGGGTGGATTTTACTGAGTAGACTCAGATTGGGGTATGTGTTAGTCTGTAGCTGTCTCCAGGCGACCGACTGCTCTCTATTGAGGTCTTCGTGGGGAGGCGGATAGAGCCTCCTTAAGGCTCTTTGATGTTCAAGGATGGCTCCATAGCGTCTAGTGACTGCGTCCGGTTCCCTGTCGTTGTGCGCCCCCCGGTTGGCGTATGCTCGGGCATTGTCGTCGGCACGTTGGTTACCTTTGACAGTCTCATGGCCTGGTGTCCACGTTATGAAGCATCTCGAAAAGCTTTCTTGCCTTGAGTATGCGGATGGCCACAGTGGATATGCGTCCGCTGCTATACCTTCTGCATGCTTCTTGCGAGTCCGTAATTATTTTTGTGGTAGCCTCCTCACCCTGGTGGGTGATAGCGAGAGCGATTGCCGCTTCCTCAGCCTCGAGAATGCTTTTTGATCTTGATCGAGGCGCAGTTGATTTCTTTAAGCTGGTGATCAACCACACTGGCTACCGCTCCGCGTTGTTCTTTGTATGTGGTCGCGTCGACGTACAATATGTTTTTTTTAGAGCGCAGCTCTTTGGCGGCCGTTCCTGGGTTTCGCGGCGGCGTCGGCGTTGGCCTCGTAACAAGTTCCGCCCCCCTTTCAGCCCCCCGTTCGAGCCGGCCACCGGAGCCTCGCAGGAGGAGAGGGGAGGTACACTCAGTGGCGAATGATGGGGGCAGGAGCGCGCGGAGCCTCGCAGGAGGAGGGGGAGGTACACTCAGCCGCGAATGATGGGGGCAGGAGCGCGCGCAGCTACCGGAGCACACGAGGAAAAAAAAGGGGGTCGCCGGAGGCAGCGCTAGCAGCGACTACTAACGTCGCTAGCTAGTCAACACAACGTGCTGCGTAGAACACCGTCGCCGCCATGCAGAAAGAGGAGACCCCCCCCCCTCTTCCTGACTGGAGGCGAGGGTGCTCTTCGGTTGCGGAAACGCCGACCCGCTCCGCAAGTATGCGGGCGCACAGAGACGACCGGTCCGGAGGGGGATAAAAATTTGGAGGACGCTTAAGCTTCGCCTTCAAAAGTGGAACGCGATAGCGTTATTGCACCTCGTCGAGAAAACTTACTAAACGCAAGGGTATTGGGGCATCCTCGCACCGGTACCCGCGCGGCCCGAAGGGGAGAAGCCGGTGAGCGAAGATAGTGATCTAAAGAAAGGAAAGACAGATAGATAGATGGATTTATTGAAAGGAAAAGGCAGAGAGGTTGGCCCGAATAATTCAAATCTGGCCTGCTACTCTGCACTGGGGAAGGGGAAGGAGAGAAGAAAGAAGGTCATGATGGGTGACGATGTGGGAGAAGGCATATGAAATATATATACAGACACAGCAGCTTGCTTTACAAACGTGAATCAAGTCCGCTGGCGCTCAAATAACGGCAAAGAGCGCGCACTGCCTGGACGCCCTTCCCCTTGTCCTGCCAAGCGCCAAGAAGCAGTTCCTCTGACAGAGGCCTCTTGTCTAAACGCTTCAAGGAAGCAGCTAGCACATTTCTTTCGTTCGCATACTCTGGGCACACCAATAATACATGGTCCACAGTCTCTGGGATGCCACAAGTTAAACATTCCGGTGAGTCCATCTGTCCAATTAAATGTAAGTACTTGGGCGGTAAAGCCACGTTTAAACGAAGTCGATGTATCAAGCATGTCTGATGACGCGGAATATCACGCGGAACATAAAATTTAAATGTTCGATCAAGCCTTCTTAGACGGATGTGTCGGACGTCTGGTTGAGCCCAGTAAGCTGCTGTAGCAATATTCATATAACTCTTTAGAAGACACGTCGTATCCGCTCTTGAAAAAGGCACAGCTGTTTGGAAGCCATTGATGAGTGCGCTTTTCGCTTCAACATCGGCCTGCTCATTCCCATGGAGGCCGCAGTAGGCAGGAATCCATTGAAACATTATCATGTGGCCTTGCAGCTGGGCAGATGTGATGAGATCCATAATGTTTAGTGCCAGGGACTGATAGGCAGTGTGGCGTAAGAAGTTTTCCAAAATTTGTAATGCAGTCTTCGAGTCCGTGAATATACACCATTTTTGAGGTGGTTCCCCACATATATAGCGAATAGATTCCCGAATGGCTACAAGTTCGGCAGCGGTTGATGTAGAGGTATGTCCCAAAAGGAAATGCAGAGTCGTTTTCTGAGCTGGTATGACCACAGCTGCAGCGGATGCCTGTGCTGACACAGATCCATCGGTGTATACGTAAATATAACTGGGATATTCTGACCAGATGTGTGCCAGAGTGAGTTGTTTGAGTCCACTAATTGTTACCATTGATTTCTTTAGTATTCCGGGAACACGAAGGTGCACCAAAGGTTTATCCATCGTCCATGGTGGTTGGGTGGGATGATATGGGAGGGCATATTCTGTCGGTACTTGTGACTGATGGCAGCGGAGTGCAGTTGTAAAACTGCAGTCCGGCCTCTCATCCAGAATCTTGCTGAGTGGGTGAAAACAGTGTCTTGTAAGTGCTCGTAAATATACACGAAGTGGTTCGTGTGACAAGTATATGGACATTGGGCGAGCGTGTGCCTCTTCAATTGTGCCTTCGCCGAATGATCAATACGACGTGTCCTTTACAATAGCTGAATTAGACGCCGCTCTTGCTTCTTGTCGGCATTCATCTGCACCTGGTCCTGACGGGATTACTCATTCAACCTTATCGAACCTAGGCAAGGATGGTAGAACTGCACAACTTAATTATTTCAATGATATATGGGCTTATAGTACTGTTCCTGAACACTGGAAAATTAGCCGCCTGGTTGCTCTTTTGAAGCCTGGAAAGCCTCCTCTCGAACTTACCTCATACCGGCCAGTTGCCCTAGCAAGCTGTGTTGGAAAAGTTATGGAGCGCATGGTGCTGGCAAGACTTGAGTGGTATCTAGAGAGTAATGATCTTTATCCGAATATGATGACTGGATTTCGCCGCGGACGCTCTTCCATTGACAGCGTCATCGACCTTGTGGCGACAGTAGAACACGAAAAGCGTCACCGTCGACTAGTAGCTGCTGCATTTTCAGATATAAAGGGAGCTTACGACAACGTCCTCCATGAAGCTATTCTTGATGGACGTGGGAGTTGGTGGCCGGCTGTACTTGTGGATTGTAAGCTATCTCAGCGGCCGCTCTGTTTACATGACTACGCCTGAAGGAGATACTACCCACTTTCAGGTCGGTCGTGGAGTTCCACAGGGAGGAGTTCTCAGCCCAACTTTATTTAACGTTGCGCTAATTGGCCTGGTGAGTGAACTGCCAACTAACATCCACATAAGTGCATATGCTGACGACATCTGCATCTGGGCCTCTGGTTCGACGCGCCCACAACTACGTGCGAGACTGCAACGAGCTGTGCCATCAACATCGATGTACTTACGGCGTCAAGGTTTATTTTTAGCGGCAGAAAAGTGTGCAGTGATCGCGTTTACGGGAAAATGTGTCAGCCGCTACCCGATTACCCTTCATGGAGTCGTAATACCATACGTCTCCAGGCACAGATTCTTGGGAGTAATTATTGACCACCGACTATCTTGGTCGAAACATATTGCTATGGTGAAGAAGAGGCTAATTAATTTTTGCCATGTACTTCGTTACATAGCTGGCATCAAATGGGGTCCAACTGAACGCTCCTTAATACGCCTTTACGAGGCTCTGTTTGTTGGCTACATCCGGTACAGTCTCCCAGTACTCTCTAGTATGAGCATTTCCTGCTTGCGGACTTTAGAGAGCGTGCAAGCGCAGGCACTGAAAATATGCCTTGGACTGCCCAGATGCACCTCTAACAAAGGAAAGACGCTTGATTCTACAACCTGTGAGGGTGCACGGCGAAACGTCAGGGGCGAGTGGCGCGCCACGTGTCGGGGCAGCGCCGCACATTGCGAGGAGGGGTTCTTCTGTGTTTGCCGCAAGATGGCTCTCCATGTGCGCAGAGCGCAGAAGAAATGTAGCGGAAACGTACTTCGCTACTCGTGTAACAGCGACTTCTGTAAGTAACATGCTCATAATTACCGATATACACTGCAGTATAACGTTCTACGGCGTGTTTCTAAGGCAACACCGCATTCCCTAGAAGCGCTTCTGTACCGCTTTCAAGCATCGAACTCGTGGCTGAGTGGTACTCCGTCTCACACTCCGGAGACCCTGGTTCGATTCCCACCCAGCCCATCTTGGAACTTGCTTTTTATTTATGAAGTGCATGTTTATTTATGAAGTGCATGCCGGGATTTATCGCTCACTGGACGCCGACGACACCGGCTTTTCTGCGACACGAGCTCCTTAACGCTACCGCGTTAAAATAGCGCTCGCATCCTTCATCCGCAGAAAGCAACCGTACAGCCGGGGATCACGGTGCGTGCATCCCGTTCTCACTCGCTTCCAGGCTCGCTTCACTCGCTAGCGGCGTCAGCGAGTCGCTGTTATCTGTTCGTTGCGCAACGTTCCTATGGACCCACGCGCTGCCTCCCGCAACCTCCCGATAACTCAATTGCTCTCTTCATTTCTCGGACCACAAAGCTTCTTTCATGACAGCCAAGGACTGTTAGTGGAGTGTTTCTTGAGGGAATGCGTGTGAAAAATAAAAAAAAGAAGTATGTAATTGTGCTTATGTGCCTTGCTCGAAATCCTTGCCTCTTTTTTTTCTCTATTGGTTCACGGGAAAGGAAAGGCGCAGCATTTGTCACATTTGCTCTGTGGACACCTGAACCGCGCCGTAAAGGAAGGGAGGAAGGTGGGAGTGAAAGTGGAAAGACAGAAAGGGGAGCCGTAGTGGAGGGCTACGGAGTAATTTCGACCCCCTGGGGATCTTTAACGTGCCCTGACATCGCACAGCACACAGACGCCTCTTCGTTTTGCCTCAATTTATCGAAAAGATGAAACAGCTGATGAGCTGCGCTCAAATTTCGCATTAGGAAGTAACATAATCGTGGGCATTTTTTTCCCTGTGAGGCTTCTTTCGTGTGCCTCGGATCATGCCTCTCTTCTGGCCTTGTGTATTTTCGGATGCATGTTTTTCGGAATCGGGTTGACCTTAATGATATCTCTTATTTCTTTCGGTATGCTGCCCGTGCTGGTCATTTCTCTGCAAGCATCTCTCATGTCCAGTATATTTAGCGTGTTCCTTCCCGTTTGCGTCTGCATGAGTCTTATTTTCTGCGCGAGAAAGTGGGCCTCGATGTGCTCTTGCACTATGTTGTTTATGCACAGTTTACTGAATTTTTCGGTCGAGGTGTTGACCGGTAGTCCAAGAGCGCATTTGTAGGCTTTCCTCAGGATTGCCTCCAGTTGTTCTTTTTCCTGTTCGAGCGGAATTTGGCAGGGGACGCCATATACAATTCGGCTTAGAACGAGGGCCTGTACTAGCCTACATGTGTCCTCCTCGGACATGCCTCGTCTTCTGTAGGAGATTCTTGCTATCATTCGCGTGATCTGCGTGGTGGTACTTGCTAGCTGCCTGATTGATCTAAACGGCAATTGCTTGGTATCCGCATGCCTCTTCCGGAATCTTCTTTTCCCCTATGTAGATGTCTATGCAGTTGTGCAGATCGTACCCTCTTCTGTGGACTCTGAGCACCTCAGATTTCTCCGGAGAACATTCGAGGCCGCAATGTCGAGCGTATGCGTTGACAGCGTCTGCTGCTCTGTGCAGACAGTCTTGCGTTTCTCCTAAGGATCCCCTGGTCACCTAGATCGTGATGTCATCAGCATAGATAGCATATCTGGCTCCTTCAATTTCTTCGAGTTTTTTTGCTAAGCCGATCATAACAATGTTAAAGAGCATAGGGGATATCACTGAGCCATGCGGTGTTTCCTTTTTGGGGGTCGGGAAGGTGTCTGTCCTGATGCCGCCTATTCCAATGGTGGCGGTTCTGTTACTCAAGAAGGCTTTCACGTAGCTGCGTATTCTCTGCCCGCAATCTAAGTTGCAGAGCCCGTCTAGCACTGCCCTGTGACTGACATTGTCGAATGCCGCTTTGAGGTCGAGCGCGAGCAAGCTGTTTTCTCCGTATTTCGGGACCGTGTTAAGCACCTCCTCCTTGATCTGCAGGAGGATGTCCTGTGTTGATGTTTTCGGAATCCGAACATAGTGTGCGGCATGAGGTCGTTGTCCTCCAGGTGGGTCTGCAACCTCTGAAGCACAATTCTTTCGTGTACCTTTCCCAAACATGACGTCAATGAAATGGGTCGCAGATTTTCCAGGCTGGGAGTTTTTCCGGATTTAGGAATCATTACTATTTCCGCATGAGACCAGTCTTTCGGGATGGTCCCCTGCTCCCAGTGTGTGTTGATGAATTCAGTAAATCTAGCAAGGCGCCCGTGTGCTGTGCGTTGTCAGTGCACGTTAAAGAACCCCAGGTGGTCGAAATTTCCGGAGTCCTCCACTACGGCGTCTCTCATAGCCTGAGTTGCTTTGGGACGTTAAACCCCACAAACCAACCAACTAAATCTGTGGATTGAATTCTCATCCAAGTTCCTAATCATGGCGTTGGTAATGCGATCCTTGCCTGGGGTGGTGTTTTTTGTGGCAGACATAACAGTGTGTCTGACTTCTATAGCAATGGGTTCGTCAAGAGTGGGATTTGCTTCTCCCGTGTATTTCGAGCTGTAGTCGGCACCCGTTTCGTCACCGTTGTATCGCTGCTTAATGTTCTCTAGCAGTTCCCGGTCTGTACCTTGGAATTGGTGCGCGATCCTTTGGATTGTCTTATGGTTTTCACATTTGGTCTTAGTTGGGTCTATGAGAGCCCTTAGCAATGCCCACGTCTTGGCCAAACCTAGAGTCCCCTGTAGATCGTTGCATTTCTGGTCCCAGTCCCGTTTTGAGAGCTCCATCGCATATTCTTCGGCTTGTTTTGTGACCTCGGCGATCTTTAGCTTGAGCTTTCTGTTGTGCTTCTGCCTTTTCCATCTCTTTAGCAACCCCCGTCTAGCATCCCAGAGGTGTAAGAGATGTTTATCCACGTTGGGCGTTTTGTTGGTGAGAGTGACCTTCTTAGTGACTTTTTCCCAGTCGGATTTGATACCCTCTACCCAATCCTCAATGTCCTTGATCTCTGTATCCTCGGACTCCGCCGTGGTCTTTCTATAGGCTTCCCACTGTGTGAGTCTAGCTTGGCCATAATTTTTCCTGATCGGAAGAGTTTCTATCTGGATGTGCAAGATGCAGTGGTCAGTGCCTAGCGTCTCCCCGTCGTTTTCCCAACTTGCCTGCCTTATTCCTTTGACGAACGATAAGTCTGGGCACGAATCGCGGTTGATGCTATTTCCTACTCGCGTTGGCTGGGTGTGATCTGTGATTAGGCTGAGGCTTCTGCGATCAGCTTCTCTGGCTAGATCCTTGCCTTTCGGAGTTTCTCTGACATAGCCCCAGCTTTTATGGCAGGCATTAAAGTTCCCAAGGATGAGAAGACCCCTCTTGCCTGCTGCTTTTTCTGCCTTGCCCAACAGGTCGCTGAAGCTAGCGTTCTTTTGGCTGGGCGGGCTGTATACATTAAGCAGGAAGATGCTTTCTTGGCTTCTCTTTTGTGTAATGACTTCGATAAGAACGTGGTCAATGTCCGTTTCGTCGATGTCGTGTCTGATTGCGGTGATAGTTTTGGCAACTAGCGTGGCGACCTTGCTTTCCCCCTGCCCCTCATATGCTGAGTAACCCGGGAGAGTGGGTGAGCAGCCGGTTTCCTGTAGGGCGATTATGTCTGGCAGTACTGTACAATTTGTGATATGTTGTTTAAGAAGACCCCGCTTTTTGCTGATCCCGCGGCAGTTCCATTGCCATATTTCAAGGGTTTCCAACTTGACCGAGCTCTTACGGTGCCTCGCCATGCTCTGTCAATGGCCTATTATAGGGGTTGCCTCTGGATTTCATGCTCGTGAATTGTACTAGGCGTTCTCTATCTCTTTGCGCCTCTGCTTGGATGTTAGAAATGAGATTGCTAAGATTAGCTAGTGAGTTGTTCACGGCTGCCATGGCAGTTGCGAATTCTTGCCGCCCTATGGTGGCTGGCTGAGTTTCATCTGTTCGCGCGTTCGTGTCGGTCTGCCCTGTTCTCTGGGCTTTGAGCTCTTCTATAAGGTCGTTAAGTTTGTCTCAGTTCAGCATTTTCCGCCCTGAGTGTCTGAATGGTTTGTCTTAGTTCTTGCACTTCGTTAAGTTCTCCACTAGTGTTTTGACTGAATTGTGCCTGCGCGTTCTTGTTCTTTGGAACAGTGGGAGAAGCAGAGAAAAGCTGCGCTGCCCAGTTCAACTTACTCTGTTCCTCCTTTTTTATCTTCTGCTGCTGCCCCTTTTTTGTTTCTGGTGGCTCCCTGGTCCTTGATCTCGAGCTCGACGCCGACCTGGACCTGGATGGCGAAGTAGCATCTGAGCTGAACCAGCGTTTCCGAGCCCGGCCGCGTCCGCCCGTGCCGCCATCGCCCTTTGCTGCGCTGTCGGTTTCCTCTTTCGTTCTGGTCCGTGGACTCCTCGGTTTTCTTAGGCGTTGCTTGCACTCCTTTGCCCCTGTGGGATGCGCTTCCTTGCACAGCGCACACCTGGGCTCACACGAATGACCGTCCTCGATGACTGGTACACCGCAGTTCGAGCACACAACGGCGTCAGGTGTCGGGCATACGTCCGCCCTATGCCCAGGCTTGAAGCATATATAGCAAACTTGGCGCGATGATCGGTAAGGGTAGCAACGCGTCTCACCGCCGTAGTAATAAACGTAGCGGGGAACGATCTTGCCTTCGAATGTTATGACGGCGTTTTGAGATTTTCCAAGCATTCGTGCATAAAGGATTTTCACTCCTTGGGTGCGTACCCTAAGATGGGACAGCAATTCGGTAGGTGTTGCACCGACATCCAGTCCGTGGATCACTCCTTTGCATGAATTGTCCGGCTCGGCAACGTAAGCCGTCACAGCGTAGTCTTTTCAACCGAAGCGTAGTCTCGGAATGTTCTGTACAACGTTGGCAGTCTCCTTGCTTGGCGTGCTGATTATGGCGATGTTAGATCCGTTGTGCAGCCGTATAAGTAGGCTGCCTTCGTTGCAGTTGTCTGGGTTTCCACATGCTTTAGTTATAGCCCGGGCCATCTGATGCGTGCTCAGCTGGCTGATGTCGAGCCCATTCTTTGGTCTAATAATGATTTTGAAGTCTGCTTTCGGCAGTGGAGGTAGTTTGCCTTTGCGAATAAGATTTTCCTTTTGTTTGGGCTGGCTCGGTGGTGGTTTGCCTGCCGCTTCAGTCCCGGTCTCCGGAACGGCAGTCAGCCTCGATTTGTGGTATTTTGCGACGAACCATCCTCCGCTGTCGAGTGTCCTCTGTGAGTCGTTGGTAGCGTTCTCTTCGTGTTTTGTCTCTTGAGTCGGTGTTGTGGCTCCGGTCGATGCCGCTGCGTTGTCAGCAGCCATTCTTGGAGGCTCCCGCGTGAGCTTGAGCAGCGTTTCGTCGGGCCGATGGCCTGGAGCTGCTAGGATTAGCGCGGCGTTCTCCTCTTCGGATCTGCGAACGGCCAGAAGATGGTGAAATCTGGACTTACAGATGAAAATATGGTATCAGCAGATTCAGCTTGATTAGTGGAAGCCGATGGAGTATCTCACTTTCTGTAGCGTTGATGTTTTCCGGGTAAAATACGGCGTCGAAGCAGAAGGTCATGTGGAGCGCGTCCGCTCCATCTGGCCCCCTAGCGGTGTTCTTCGAGCCCCCCGAACACTGCGCATACGACGAGTGTCTGCAAAATTACGGGGAAATCATCTACATTATAAATTGGGACGTAGTCTGGTACCGCCGCCAGATGTTAGCCCAAATAATAGAAAAGCTGTTGCGTGGAGGCGACTACAAAGTAATACGTTCATGAACCCGGTCTGGAATTTCACGCGCTGCCAGACCTTAGGGACCATGATCTGTGCAAACACTGTGGGGCGAGAGGGACCCTCGACCACATAATTTAGGAGTACCCACATTCTCCAGGGATAGGACAAAATATTACGAGTAGCCTGAGATACCCTACTGCGAAGCGCGGACCCTGCGATCTAGCACCGCACCATCCATGTGGCGGAAGAGGCCGAAACAAGCCTAGGGGTACCTGCCAGCCTCTAATCCGCGGGCGCACGACTGCCCGTCTTCAAGCCCATTTTCGATGGAATTAAGAGTTGTGCAACCAAGCAGCCAGACGCTACGTATGCGCTAATACAAGGGTGCTCCTGCCTATGACGTGCAGAATGGAATCATCCCCTCAACCTCCTACCGAGCTCTGTGTCATCATTTCGAAGTCAAATCTTCACTACTCTAGGTGGAGCCAGCCTTCGTATGATTGATTGATTGATTTATAGGAAGAGAAGGGCGCGCTGTCTCACTTTTTCCTGTGGACACCTCAACCGCGCCGTAAGGGAAGGGAGGAAGGTGGGAGTGAAAGTGGAAAGAGAGAAAGAGGAGCCGTAGTGGAGGGCTACGGGGTAATTTTGACCACCTGGGGATCTTTAACGTGCGCTGACATCACACAGCACACGGACGCCTCTTCGTTTCGCCTCCATCGAAACGCAGCCGCCGAGGTCGGGTTCGAAAACGGGTACTCCGGAAGAGTCGGGCGTCTTACTACAGCCTTCGTATGCGATTAAATTCAGCCATCCTTTGACATTCAAGGAGCCTTCTAAGAGTACAAACTTGCTATGCGGGTAGGTGTCCACAGAAAAATGTGAGATACTTGCCTTTCCTTTCCTATAAACCAGCATGCAATATCACCATGGGTTAACCATTGACCTTTAAGGAGCCACAGGACAAAGTGTAGCTATGTTGTTGTTGTGGCAATAGGAAGAAGGAAAAGAAAATGCACGGGCCTGCAACTGGCTCTGTAGCTGAGCCACCTCCGCTGCCTCGTGCGGACAGAAGAAAAAATAGAGAAGTAAGGAAAAAGAAGAGGGAGAGAAAGACGCGCGCCGTAACAAAAGCCGTCGTCCACCACTGAAGCAGTGGCGAGTGCAATGACAGCCTACAAATAAAATTCGGTGGCTGGCTAGCCCCCGCCGCAAGCGGCGTTTACCTACTGTCACGCACTTCCCGCGGTCCTTATTGAAGGAAGATGAGGTTTGGCGGAATAAGGAGAAGAGGACGAGGAAGCTGGGTCTGTCCGCTGTGGTGTGCTAATCTCCAGCGTATCCTACCATCTGTGTAAATAAACGTCGTAACAAGTGTGGTGGAGGTGCGGGGTACAGATCACCACGGAACCTCTCCTACTTCGCCGGAGCAGAAGAATTGCTGGGCTACCCCCCCTTCGAACGGAGATGGCGCAAGCAGATGGTTCAATGCAGCACACGCCAGCAGCTCATCCGACCACCGCACAGCCTTATCGGGAACCCCGGCACTTCTATGGCAAGCCCGGGGAAGACGTGGATGACTGGCTCACCCACTACAATCGGGTGAGCAGATACAACCGCTGGGATGCGACTACCAAGTTGGCGAATGCGGTATTTTTTCTTGAAGAAACTGCGCTAACATGGTTTGACAATCATGAAGCATCTCTTACCACCTGGGATTGCTTCATGGAAGAAATGAGAGCGGGATTTGGTGATGCTCGAAAAAAAAGCGCCGAACAGACTCTGGCTCAACGAGCGCAAGTACCGGGGGAGACCTGCACAACTTACATAGAAGAAGTCCTCAAACTGTGCAGAATAGTTGATGTTCGGATGACTGAGGAAGACAGAGTGGGTCATCTCCTGAAAGGAATAGCGCAAGACGTGTACAACTTTCTTATCTGCCAGGACGATTTGAATACCACCGCCGATGTAAGACGACACTGCCGCACGTTTGAATCTTTGAAGCGACGCCGTATCATTCCGAAGTTTGGTCGGCTGCCTAATGTGACAACTGTCGCTAGTGTGGATGTGTCTGAAACGACAAGCCTGGCAGATACAATTCGCCAGATCGTCCGCGAAGAGCTTCGGAGGCATCAAGGTATTGGGGGCCACGTCACACCCGTCTACAGGAGCACCTCTTCGTCTGACAGCCCATCTTCTACCTGTTATGATCCCTCTGCTACGTCTCCTTCGGACACCCGATGCTCTGCTGCTCATCGCCCGAACACCCAGCCTCTCAACATCAACGCCTACAACAGCGAGCACTCTCGTCCTCCTCGTCGATCACATCCAGAGCATGAAACGTTTAATACAAGCGACGACGAACCTTATTGATCGAATGAACGTGAGCCGCCAGTGTGTTATGCCTGTGGGATGATCGGCCACATTTCCCGCTTTTGCCGCAATCGTCGTCCGTACTAGCAGTATCGTCGACAGTGGGTGAACTCCCGTACAAGGCTTCCTGCTGAAAATAATGATTCATATAGAAGAACACCTGGCCGGAATGAGTACAGATCAACAGCTAGCCGACAAGAACGCAGAATGGTGCTGAACAGAAACGAATCACCGGCCTCTGACCGTAGCCTGACACCACCATCTCGGCGCCTACGACAATCCCCTTCTCCCCGACGACGTTCGCCACCTCCGGGAAACTAGTGACTGTGGCCGATGGAGGTGAGGTCGGAAATGATTCTAGCTTACCCATACCTCTGCCCGTTTCGATGTTAAAGAACCGAATTGAAGTGTTTGTGGACGGTGTACGTGCTATGGCGTTGTTGGACACAGGTGCAACTATAAGTCTCGCTTTTAAAAACTACCTTGGTCGTAAAATTATGTTTGCTTGGGATAGTACGACAACATTATGTGGTGTTGGTGGCGAACCGCTTAACCCACTTGGAGTCTGTTCCGTGAATCTTGTTATCGCCGGCCACACATTCCGAACTGAATTCGCAGTACTTACTCGATCAACGCATGACGTAATTCTTGGACTCGATTTTCTTGAGCAATGTGGGGCCACTCTCGACTTTCGCAATGGAGACATTTCTGTGAGCACTCGAATTGAATCTGCTTTGCGTGAAAATTCGCGGACCCATCCTAGCACGCTTTCGGTTTCGGAAGACATAGTCATTCCTGCAATGTCAGCAGAGTTTATACGAGTTGTTAGTTCCAGCTGTGCCAGTGATGCGTTCGACGCTGTGGTTGAACCACTCACCCTCAACTGCGCGAAGAAAAGTATTCTGATTCCCCGCTGCATCATCTCAGTCATGAATGGCCATTCTTATTTGTGGACGACTAACTGCTCTAACGAACCTGTTGTATTACCACGTGGTCTAAAACTTGCCAACTTTGACGAAGACACTTTTAAATCAGTGGCCGTGCTCAGCACAGACAATTCCCAGCCTACCGCATGCTCAGAAGAAGATGAGAGAAAATTTCTTGCCATGATTAACAAATCCCTGCCAACAAGTGACCGTCACAGTTTAGTGGAAGTTCTGGCGAAATATACTGCGGCTTTCGATTTCTCTCGGGACTCGCCACCACGGATTCCCATGTCCCGTACTCAGCACCGAATCAATACAGGAACTGCTGATCCAATCCGCCAGAAGCCTTATTGTGTATCCCCATCAGAGCGCCAAACAATCGAAGAACAAGTTCGTGACATGCTGCACAAGGGCATCATTCAGGAATCGTCTAGTCCGTGGGCTGCCCCTGTGATTCTAGTCAAAAAGAAAGATGGCACATGGCGATTTTGTGTTGATTATCGACGTTTGAATACTGTTACCAAGAAGGACGTGTATCCCCTGCCACGTATTGATGACGCCATTGATTGCTTACACTCCGCCTCCTATTTTTCCTCAGTTGGCTTGCGATCAGGCTATTGGCAGATCCCCATGCACCCGGAAGATAAAGAAAAGACGGCATTCATCACCCCAGACGGGCAGTATGAATTTAATGTGATGCCGTTTGGATTATGTAACGCTCCGGCCACGTTCAAAAGATTCATGGATACAGTTTTGCGCGGGCTGAAGTGGCACATTTGTATGTGTTATTTGGACGATGTAGTGATATTCGGGACAACTTTTCATGAACACAACAGTCGATTAGAGATTGTCTTGGAGTGTATCGAGAAAGCTGGTCTGGTACTCAATTCCAAGAAATGTTTTGGAGAACGCCAGACTGTGGTACTTGGACATCTTATAGACAAGGATGGAATCAGGCCTGATCCGAAAAATATCGAAGCTGTCACTTGTTTTAAACCGCCGAAATCGTTAAAACAGCTCAGGAGTTTTTTGGGGCTTTGCTCCTATTTTCGGCGTTTTGTTCCGAAGTTTGCTGACCTAGCATATCCCCTTACTTGTCTGCTGCAAAAAGATGTGCCTTTCAAGTGGACTGCCGATTGTGACTCTGCCTTTCGTCAGTTAAAATTTATTTTGACATCAGGACCAGTACTACGCCACTTCTGTCCATCAGCTCCAACAGAACTTCACACTGACGCTAGCGCAGTTGGATTTGGTGCTGTGCTCATACAGCGCCACAATGGCGATGAACATGTTGCGTATGCAAGCCGTTCTTTGAGCAAGGCTGAGCGTAATTACACTGTAACTGAACAGGAATGCTTAGCTCTTGTATTCGGTGTGCAACGGTTTAGGTCATATCTTTATGGATGTGCATTTAAAATTGTGACGGACCATCATTCCTTATGTTGGCTTGTAAACCTTCGTGACCCCTGTGGACGCCTTGCGCGGTGGGCTTTGCGCCTTCAAGAATTCAATTTTACTGTGTCTTTTAAGAGTGGTCGTAAGCACGGTGATGCTGACTGCTTGTCACGGTTGCCACTTGAAACTACTGATTGCGACAATGAGGTCTTGGATGAATATATAGCTGCTATCTCTACAAGTTTCCCTGATGTTGGTGAATTCAAGATTGCGCAGCGGCACGACAACGAGTTGGCGCCGCTTTTTGAGGCAGCAAGTTCCCGGAACCCTACGACCTCATTCTGCATTCGTGACGGTGTACTATACAGGAAGAACTACTCGTCAGTAGGTGCGCGGCTTCTTCTGGTAGTTCCTACAAGTCTTAGGTGTCAGGTTCTTCGGGTAATGCACGACGATGCCACAGCTGGACACTTGGGTTTCGCAAGAACATTGCACAGGACTAAGGAACGTTTTTATTGGCCGAAGATGCGTCAAACTACTCAACGTTATGTGGCCAGCTGCCTCCAGTGCCAGCGTTTCAAGCACCCAACCTGCTCACCGCCGGGTCATCTTCAGCCTATAACGCCACCACGAACCCCATTCGAACAGGCGGGAATTGATCTTCTAGGACCGTTTCCCCGTTCCTCCAACGGAAACCGCTGGGTCATAGTGTGCGTAGACTATCTTACGCGGTACTGTGAAACTGCTGCTATACCGTCAGCCACTGCTTCTGATGTCTCGGCGTTCCTCCTACGGTCCATCATTCTTCGACATGGGCCTCCTCGTGTGTTAATAAGCGATCGTGGCCGACAGTTTACGGCAGAAGTTGTAGAAGAACTTCTTCGGCTCTGCTCATCCCATTTTCGCCATTCAACTCCTTACCACCCACAAACAAACGGTCTTACCGAACGCACCAATCGGACGCTTAGCAACATGCTCGCAATGTATGTCGACTCCCGCCACAAAAACTGGGATGAAGTCCTTCCGTTTATAACATATGCATTTAACACTGCTAAGCACGAAACGACAGGCTACAGTCAGTTTTTTCTTCTCTATGCACGACCTCCACGAAGCACTTTGGACACGTTTCTGCCTTTCTCACCCCCTGCTGAAACTTCACTAGCGCATACTCTCTCTTTGGCTGAAGAAGCTCGTCGACTCGCTAGACTTCGCACTCTAGCCTCCCAGGAACGCTACAAGCAACGCTACGACAAGCGTCATCAAGATGTTAATTATGTCCCTGGTGACTTGGTGTGGCTTTGGACGCCGTTGCGTAGGCGCGGCGTGTGCCAGAAACTGTTGCACCACTATACTGGCCCTTTCGTTGTATTGGAACGCCTCAGCGCAGTAAACTTTGTAGTCTCTCGCGTGACCACCCAAGGACGTCGTTCTCGGAAGACTCAAGTAGTCCACGTGGCCCGCATGAAGCCCTTCTATCAACGTGACGAACCTTGACTCGCCCGGCGGGCATCGTCTGCGAAGGGGGCAGTGTCACGCACTTCCCGCGGTCCTTATTGAAGGAAGGTGAGGTTTGGCGGAATAAGGAGAAGAGGACGAGGAAGCTGGGTCTGTCCGCTGTGGTGTGCTAATCTCCAGCGTATCCTACCATCTGTGTAAATAAACGTCGTAACACCTACCGTCCCAGCCTCGTAGGGCCAGGATCTGCCGCTCTTCACCATCTTCTCCCCTCCGCCCGGGTCAAAGTGTAGCTATAAATATACTGTGAGTTGTTATCCAAAACATCCAACCGCTTGAATTGTAACCTTGTAACAACACCCTTCACCCTTTGGCATTTGAGTGTTGTGGCTGTAGAAGCTGCCATGATGTAAATCGATGAATATAAGAGTGAGGAGCTGCCCTGTCCCTTGAGAGCTTGGACTAGGGCTTTCCATCAATTACCTGCGTCAGACCCCTGTGAGAATAATGTGGGCAAGCCCTAGTGCGGCTGGCGCTATTGAACACGTATCGGTCCTTCGTCATATCTGAGGGGCTAACCAAAATAAAAAATAAATATTCACCCAGAGCGGCTGCCTGAATCTGTCCAAAGCAGGACCATCGGAGGAAGTTGGCGGGATGTGTCCTTCTGGCAATGCAGGAAAAATGCGGGCAGCTCCACAAGGGCTGCCTGCATCGGTCCCTAGTGGGGCCCATCGGGGCTTTGCCGACAGCTCCCCTCAGGCCTACGTCGGCCCCTCTTGCAGCACCCACATTGAGCCCACCAGGGCTGCCCTGCATTGCCTACATCGGACCCATTACCCCCCCCCCCCTTTCATAGCCCACATTGTGCTACCTGGGATGGAAATCTTGCGAACGAGGGGGTTCCACGACCATATACTTTGGAAATGCCGTAAGCTTCCGGGAGCTAGGGACAACATTAAAAGTAGAGAAGCCTGGAGACCTTACTGCGACACGAAGTCCCCGCTGACCAGCAAAGAGCCGTTCGCCTGGCGGCTGAGGCTGCGAATAACCAATGTATATTGGGCCTCCTAACTCGGTGGAAAACAAAGTTTTAATCATCATCATGATCTGCCTTAATTAAGTACTTTAATCTTGGGTACTTTCAAATTGCGCGTCAATGCCCATTTTTTCTCGACTTCCTGTTGCGTGACGTCACATCTTTTACGTCGCCTTCATTGACTCATATAATTAACTATTTTAGTATTTCGTACATTCAAATGTGGTGCCAGGTCATTGGCTAATGAGACCATTTTCGCCTTTACTTTTACATTCTCTTACTCTTATTACTTGCCTAATTAACTTATTGGCCTAGTTATTTTTCGGGCACAACAGTACGTCACCCTCAATCGTTTGACACCACTCATTAATCTCTACCACTTCTCAATTACTCTCGACAGCTGCGTGCACGATTTTACGTATTTTGCCTCTAATTAATTACCCAAATAAATTATTGGCCTAATTATTTTTGCAATAATTTTTAACCTCTAACACTTCCCAAGCAGCACGCCGTTAATGGACCGCCACTGGTCCAATAATGGGATATATTGGTCCCAATATTGGTCCATATTGGCGTCTGTTTGGGGCGCACAAACATCCAAGATATATGCCAACCAATTTGACTGGCTCTCCTATCAAAACCAGTATTGGCATACTACCTTGTTTACTGGCATTCAATGGCACTCAATGGCTACTCAATATCTTCCACCCCAGCTCACTCACTGGTTTTATATCACCGCTATCCCGCCAAGCTCACTGGCAATCCAAAATCTTGTATACATGCTTATTCACTGGATATTCACAACTGGCATCCAGCCAGATTTATCGGCTACCCAATATTTCCAATCCAATCTTGCCCACTGGTTTTGCATTATTGGCATCCAGCCAGAGCAATTGGCAGTCCGGCACATTATAGTGCTGAATGTTTCAATAATCAGTACTACGGCTAGTTGCTATTTCGTGCTATGGCAAATAGGCAACTACAAAGCCATCCCATACGTATGAAGTGCTGATATTTTTCATGCAGCTTTTTATTTAAATAAAGCATGCTGAGAATATCCATGTACAAAAAATAATACAGCTGAGAGGTTCATTGCATGGTGATTTGTTAGGTGTGCATGGGTTACAGGGCTTGGAAAAATTTAGGCAGAACTCTTAGACTTCAGTGCTCCTCCTGTTTTTGCGTCCCTTGGAAAGGTGTTCTCAGGTCCAAGGTTGGAAGAAGGCGCTGAGTTCATCGCAGCTTCTTTCGTGTCCGGTTGTAGGGGCAGCAGCTCCCAGCAGCCTTTAAAGATATATAGACTTGAGCTGCGTGCATAACAATGTGTTTCCTTTCGCAGATGGCACCTGGAAATAAAAGCAACATTCATAAATCCCATTAAGAGAGAAAACGTTTGGAAAGTGGAAGTACAGCTATAGACCGTGGAATAAAAATGCAAAAAAAAGCACCACCTGTTGGCCCTCCGGCAACTTTCTTGTCTGGTTTACTCAGGTTGAAATAAGCTGCATACTCGGTGAGGCCGGCCATATTAACTTGGTTACATTGGTTTCGACATCTGGCAGAGCACGGCTTCCCATGTGGATGTGTTTTTGACGCTGGAAACATAAAACAAAATGATATTTGCCGTTATCTATGCGTTAAACGGTAGTCAGTGCTTGCCCTCTTCTACTTGCAGCGCCTTTGTGATCGAACACCTGTAGAAGAAAGACGTCGTCATAACTGCATGCTTCAAATCAATAGCTTTCCTTTGAATAGTTTTCGTTAGGTTAGATTGCCGCAAGGACTAAAAGAAACTACAAAAAAAAAGAGACGCAAAAAATGGCAGTCGCACTTCGACCGCAGCTGCTAAAATTAAGTACACCGCATCATTACTGCAAACAGAACATTTTAATATTTGTCAAAGCTGCAGCCAAAACAACGTACGACACAGATGCTTTGGGGTTTGTACGATACAGTCAAATTGAAAAAATAAAGAAATCCGTAGCTTAGCATCACGTTTATTGTGGGAACAAGTCTGTACGTGTGGTAAAGTATAAGAACTATGGTAGCAACTGTAAATAAGAATCCCCTTTTCAGAATTTTTTTTCACAGGGTTCTTCGCGGGGACAGTAACAGCTCTTGCACGTAGAAGATAGTGTCATGTTTCAGCCAAGCCCCTTTTTTCTGCGCGATATAACATTCTATAATTGTGGATAAGACCGAATTTTTATCTATTGTACGCCGTCAATGCACCCACTACCGCTTAGGTAGTGGACGACGGCTGTTGCGGCGCGTGTCTTTCTCTCCCTCTTCTTTTTCTTTTTTTTTTCTGCTTTCTCTCCTGTCTGCACGAGGCAGCGGAGGTGACTCAGCTACAGAGCCAGTAGCAGGCTCGTGCATTTTCTTTTGCTTCTTCCTACTGCCACAACAACAACGCTGGAGGGGGGGGGGGGTCGTTTCGGAGAGCAATGGACCCTGGGAAGAGTTGAAAAAATTGTGTCGTTGGTTTTCACCAAGGACCAATTTTTACATCTTCTCGACTCGACACTGGGAACAGGAACGACGCCTCGTTCCTGTCAACTCGTTCGTGTCAGAGAGTCCGAAGTAAGCTTTATTTTTACGCAATTATTTCACAGCATACTTTTGTTGTTCTTATAATAACTATAAAATGCTGCTTGCTTCTTACATGTTGCCGAGATTTCTGACTGAAAACAGTATGCCGTAATATCCTCGTTTCTTTTTCCCGGACTCATTTTTCAGCGACCTGTGGCAAGCGGTGCCGCTTATTCGTGTTTTATTATTTCTCTTCAAAGATGACGGAACAGAGTGGCAGCCTTCAATCCACTCAAGAATATGCAGCAAACATTTTGTTGGAAACGTGAATGCAAATAATGCTTAATAACATAATACTTAATAATAATAATAATAATAATAATAATAATAATAATAATAATAATAATAATAATAATAATAATAATAATAATAATAATAATAATAATAATAATAATAATAATAACAATAATAATAATAACAATAATAATACTTTATTCACTTCAAAGAAACAATACAGGACGCGGACGCGCCAAAGCCGCAATTGGGCTTGTAGGGCACCGTCCGGCAGCAGCAACAACCTCTGTTACCAAATCACAGAATTAATATTTTTTTTTTGTGGACGAAAACAGCATGAACTAGAGCTGCTCAAGCTCGGCAATAGCACCCCGTAACTGCCTGCGAGTGTTCATGTTGAAAACGTCATCAGGCAGCTCATTGAATATACATGGGATATAAAATGACCTCACAGACATACCAAAATGAGTTCGTACTGTAGGCACGAAATATCTAGGAATGTTCCGTAGTGGAATAGGTTTAACATTAGGCAACCTAAATTCGGTGTTCAAGAAATATCTAAGTACAGTGATTTGTTTAAAAACAGTGTCAAAGGATGGCAGACCAGAAGAAAGGAATACACTTTGCAGTTTATGGGGTGTTGAATAAATTACACTCTTAGCCATATTCTTGAGAATACGGTTTATCCTATTTTTCCATGTTTCAGAACAGTTAAAGAAACAGCACATGCCATATCTCAGCAAAGAATATCCCAAGGACTGTGCAATTAAACGTCTTATGGCAAACGGCAGGTAGGCCCTTAGAGCATAGAGCAAGCATGCGACGCCTCTAAGCTTCCTACTGAGGTGCGCCATATGTGTGTTCCGTCACGCAGCTATATATTCTGCCAGTCTTGGTATCTCACTGCCTTATATTTTTCGCTTTTTATCACAGAAATCGTTGACCCGAATTCTGCATTTCTTTCCTATTCACGTATATCAAAGAATGCTTGTAAAGCTCTTTGGCTATTGGCTAATAGAACAATGTCGTCCGCATATATTATTCATGGAAGCGTTTGTTGCGCGTCCGTTCCACCTAGCTAACAGCTCAGTTCAGTTCTGTCGTTCAGTCGTGTCCGACTCTTCGTGACCCTATGGACCATATCACGCCACGCTTTTCGGACTCTCACTATCTTCCTAACATCACAAAACTTCATCTGCAGCGCCTCGAGGATGCCATCTAACCATCGCGTTCGCTGCCTACCCCTTCTCCGGTGACCTTTCCCAACATCAAATCGTTCTCCAGCGACTCCTCTCTTCTCATCAGATGACCAAAGTAGCTGAGCTTTAACTTTAGAATTTGACCCTGCAATGAGCAGTCAGGGTTTATGGTCGACAATATTGACTGATTTGATCTTCTGGCAGTCAAAGGAACTCTCAAGAGTCTTCGCCAGCACCACAATTCAAACGCGTCAATTCTTCGGCGGTCAGCCTTTTTCACAGTCCAACTCTCGCATCCATACATCACAACTGGAAAGACCATAGCACGAGTTATACGGATCTTGGTTGGCAGACTAATGTCTCTGCTCTTTACTAGGTCGTCAAGGCTAACCATTGCTCTCTTTCCCAGAAGCAGGCGTCTCCTAATTTCATGGCTGCAGTCTCCTTCCGAGGTAATCTTGGAGCCCAAGAAGGGAAAATCTGTCACAGCTTCCACTTCTTGTCCCTTGATGCTCCAGGACTTGATAGGGCAAGACGCCATGATCTTTGTCTTTTTAATGTTCAGTTTAAGCCCAAACTTCTCACTCTCTTCTTGTACGCGCATCAGAAGTCTCTTGAGTTCAACTTCACTTTCTGCCATAAAAGTGGTGTCATCTGCATATCTAAGGTTGTTGATACGTTTTCCGGCAATCTTCACTCCAGCTGAAGACTCGTCCAGACCGGCCTTCCTCATGATGCACTCTGCATAAAGGCTAAATAGGCAGGGCGACAGGTATGCAGCCTTGCCTCACTCCTTTCTCAATCGGAAACCAATCAGTAAGACCATGTCCAGTTCTGACTGTGGCCTCTTGCCCTTCATACAGGTTCCTGAGGAGACAGATGAGAGGTGAATTGGAACTCCCATCTCTTGTAGAGCTTGCCACAATCTGCTGTGATCTACGCAGTTAAACGCTTTCGCATAATCAATAAAGCAGAAGTAGATGGGTTTCTGGAACTCTTTGCCCATGATCCAGCGAAGGTTGGCAATGTGGTCTCTAGTTCCTCTGCCCTTGTGAAGCCCAGCTTGCACGTCCGGAAGCTCCCGATCCACATACTGCTGCAGCCTACCTTGGAGGATTTTCAACATCACCTTGCTAGCATGCGAAATAAGCGCGATCGTGTGGAAGTTGGAACAATCTTTGGCACTGCCTTTCTTTGAAATGGGGATGTAAAATGACCTCCTCCAATCCTGTGGCCGCTGCAGGGTTGTCCAAATTTGCTGACATAATGTACACAGAACGTTAACAGCGTCATGATTGAGGTTTTGAAGCAACTCAGCTGGAATGCCATCAATTCCGCTAGCTTTGTTCTTAGCAAGGCTGGCTAAGGCCCATTCAGCTTCACCCTTCAGGATGCCCGGCTCACAATTGTCTTATGTTGGGTTTGCACATCCGGGTCTTTCTTGTAGAGTTCTGTGTATTCCTGCCACCTCTTCTTTATCTCTGAGGCTTCAGTGAGGTCCCTGCCTCGTTTGTCCTTTATCACGCTCTTATCACCTATCACCTAGCTTACACGAGAGATCAAACCAAGGTTGCTTTCTTGCAGACTCTTTTCACATTCTTCTTATAAAGCATGAATGACAGCGATGATAGCGGACATTCTTGCCTTAGTCGTTTGCACACCTCGACAGTAGACTTAGTTATTAACCCCTCCCATGCAATTTGGACTTTTTTATATCTGTATATTTCCTTGCGTAATTCAGTTACTTCTTTATCGATGCCTTCAGATCAGAGTATGTTCCACAAAAGTTCCCTGCTTACACTGTCGTATGCACCGCTTATTTCCAGAAAGGCTAAATACAGCGGTCTGTTTTCTGCCCTGGCTGTTTCTATGCATTGGGTTATTACGAAAATTCTATCAACTAGGCACTCACCACTCCTGAACCATGGCCTCCGAGATCACCCTCGCGCGCGTGTTTCTCTCCGGCCGTTCCAATCGGCGCGCGCCCAGCCAAATGTTGTAAGTTTGTCAGTTCTTCCATGCGCCACCAGGCGGCAGTGCGCGCCTATGCGCCTATGCGTCGCTATGATAGCTACTGCTACCACCCCGTTTCAAAGGGGACGCTCCTATATTCCATCCATCCATCCATCCGTCCGTCCATCCATCCATCCATCCATCCATCCATCCATCCATCCATCCATCCATCCATCCATCCATCCATCCATCCATCCATCCGTCCGTCCGTCCGTCCGTCCGTCCGTCCGTCCGTCCGTCCGTCCGTCCGTCCGTCCGTCCGTCCGTCCATCCATCCGTCCGTCCGTCCGTCCGTCCATCCATCCATCCATCCATCCATCCATCCATCCATCCATCCATCCATCCATCCATCCATCCATCCATCCATCCATCCATCCATCCATCCATCCATCCATCCATCCATCCATCCATCCATCCATCCATCCATCCATCCATCCATCGATGCATCGTCCAGCCCGCTCGCGGCGTATCTCCGCTGGCGGTTCTCTCGTTTTTTTGCGCGTGTACATTGACGAAAAATTTGTTACGAGCGTGTCACGTAGCCTTTCATTTTTAGCTGGTTTTCCAGCAAAGACTGACCGCAAGGTGTATCCGAAATGTTTCACAATTTAAGTGTTGTGTTTAGTACCGAAGCGGAGTGTTGATGTTCTTGCTGCGTTCACATAATGCGTTCCGTTCTACTTAGAATTTACGCATTGTGCTCGTGTAGATAGTTTTCTTTGCTTGTGAAACAACTACTCGTCAAGACTACCTCGTGTAGGTGGTAGTCTTTGCGTGCCTAACGGTCACTCGTGAAGCCGGCATCAATCAACATTATGAGCGTATGCTCGAGTGGTCAAAGGCATGCATGTTTCTCAGCTGCAGGTGTTGTTGCAGTTTGGTGAACTGATGAGACATTCGTTTTCCTCCCCATTTTTAATCCTAAGGCTTCTGCGCTTGCTTGCAAATATAACAAATTCCAGTGGAGCGTACATCGCTACATTCCATGTGTAGCGTACATGTCGCTAGCTTATGTTGCTTACTTCGAGAGGTGCTCTAGCTTTGTGCACTAAGAAAGAACCACGCCACTGAAACAACGAAGATAATCATAGAAAAGTTGCTTAGGCCACAGCTAATCAACGCAGGAAAAATAGTAACTGATCAAGGAGCTTACCGAAAAAAAACAAAAAACCTGCTGAGCAAGATAGGAGCTGCGTGTTTAGTCTGGCGAGTTTTATCTTTGCGAATAGAAAACTACGCAAGTAGTCATCATATGTGGTGATTGAACTTTGTAAATAATGAAATGTTTACGTGTACTTCTTGATTGTGCTTGTCGATATTGTTTTTCTCTTTGTCCACCTCATGAGTGTTATAAAGAAATATGTACGTATTTTTTAAATTGCTCACAGTGTTTGCCTCGTAATTTTGTTCAGAAAGTGGCTAGTATCATTACAACCAGCGGATGTTTAGTGCCAAAAATGTTTTGATAAGTTTCGCATATCATTGAAAGTTAATGAAAAATTGCTAACTAGTGTGGAAGGCGTGTATGATAGTGCCATTCTTTAGTCTAATCATAATTCGTTTGAATTAACTCATTTGCTCGGCTTGGCCCTCTGCGTGTATAGGCATATGAGTAAAAATGAAAAATAAAAGCACTGCACCCAGTCTGTAGCATATGCATACAAGTGAAAACAAGAAATAAGCTGAAACTCGCGTGATAATTGCGCACATTTATGCTATGGCGGGCCGCGTAGTTACAAACGAGATAATAGCTTGTCCTCACTTTCGATCGTATAAGCTGATCCGTTTTTATCGGGATCACTTCCGAAAACCTCGCATATAGTCATATGACGGCAGAGGTGCCTGAACGTGCCCCGATACCCTTCACCTTTATCGAACTTTTTTTTTTTTTATTACGCAAGTTTGCCATAAGGCATATTGTAAAAACACATGCAAATTGTTTTTCGTAAGGACTATATCGAACTTGCGTGCTTACGATCTTCCAAGGTTGCTTTAAAAACGTGCGAGAAAAAAAAAAGCTATCGTGACATGCCTCTAAGTAAGCAATAATCATGTGGCTGTGGCGGAACCATTTAGAGAATTGCATTCGTGCGATGGATGTTTATGTAAGTCGCCGCACTCGTAAATACTGTATTTAGCGAGTTAATGAACTCGCAAATGTACGGCGTGTATATAAACACTGACAAAAAAAAAAGAACACGCGGAACTGCAGCAGAGTGCGCCAGAGCACGCATGCAGCTTCGGGCAGGCATGCAGCTTCGGGTAGTCGCTGCCTAACTTTGCGCATGTGGGCCTTATATTATTAGTACTTTAACGATAGCGAAATTGTTGGCTACCGTCTTGCCTGTGGCATTTTAAAGCTGGCAGCTCGACTGTGGTACGAGCGCAAGCTGAGAAAACGCGTGTCTTATAGTTTGCGCCAAGCTGCGGCGGAACACTTGATGCATAGGTGGCGAGCGCCGCGGTGCGGCGAAAGACGCTGCCACGCCCCTTTTCCAACTTACGCTCTCTCCGGCCGATTGGAACGGCCGGAGAGAAACGTGCGCGCGGAGGTGATCTCGGAGGCCATGCCTGAACCCGTTGTGCAGTTCATCCAGAACGTTACTTATTTCTATTCATGCCTGCATATTTAGTTTCACTGCTTGCATTGCCAGCCTGTGCACTGACATTAGCTTGACCGGTCTAAATGATTAATGTTCACCTTATCTCCTTTTTCGTTATAGATTAAATTCACCCTACTCATTCGCCAGCTGCCCTGAATTTATTTATTTGTTATGACTGTTTCCAATGCTTTTAGCAACATGTCCTTGCTTTTTGGACCAAGCTCATTCATTAGTTTGATTGGAATTTTGTACATCTCCATGGCTGTACACACAGTAATATTTGTCTCCGCCTTCTTTCAGGTAGGATTTGTCAATTGTAAACTTCTTTCCTTTATGCTGCCTGATACTGTTTCTTCATTGGGGGAGATTACCACATCATCGTGGCTAAATAATTCGGCAATAACTGACATAATATATCCCATGGCGTTATCACCCTATAGGCATTTTCTCTCGGCTTCCTGAATCTGTTCCCGCCCCCCATGATTTCTCTTGCCCAGGCAGCTTATACGTCTCCATAATTTCTTTGCCGCCTCTTAAGCTGAGTCGTGCACTTCGGTCATCCAGCGATCAGCGTGCTGTTTTATTTTACTCTGCACCAGTATCTGCACTTCCAGTTTCTTCTGCCGACAGAATTATCATTTTCTGCCTATTTCAGCTTGCGATATCTACACTTTCTTAGCTTCTTTAAGTTCCCTGGAGTAATCCGTCTTCGTTCAACTGCCTCTTTAATTTAACTAGTCCACCAGCTTCGAGGAGTCCTCCTATAATCCCACTCCTCCATGTGGTGTTTATCGTTTTCTCAATGCCCGATGCTATTAGCTCTAGTTCTTTGTCGGTTAAAGTTGCATTTGTTCTTTGTGCTTCCTGGTTTTTACTTTCGACCAGGTGTCCCATCTGCAGGATAATACGTTTTTGGTCACTTGCCAGGCTGTATGCGCTTTCCTAATCGGTTTCCATGCTCGCGAGCATATTGTAGATTCCTGGTGCCATCAAGCAGTAATCAATGCATGGTCGTTTGCCTATTCCGGAATTCCCACGTGATCCGGCCTTAACATTTTTTTCTCTATTCACAATAACTAGATTAAACTGCTCACAAATGTCTAACAATAATTTCACGTTGCCGTCGATGTATTCATCCAGATCTTCAATGTATCCATTTATATCACCTAAAACAATTATCTCTGCCCCGTCTCCAAACTGTTTGATATCTTCACTGAGACATTTAACTAGATCCCTCAATCGATGGCAGCACCGCCTTGCGGCCTCTTTTGGCTGAGTACCAAGCTCTCTTATAGAGTAACAGAGATGTTTCATGACCATAAATGGCATTGAATGACTCTGCCTGTACTCACCGCAGTAAATGTTTTTTTGGGCTTTGTTGAAAAAACTGAACTTATGTCTGATGAGTGAACGGCGCGCTTCTGGATTCACGGGTCGGTTTCCTAGTACAAGTACTACAACCCATGTTGCAGATGATTATTTCACCCGGCTTGAAACAGCGAGATGGTTCCCATCTGATGAATAATCGACCAGCCCACGTGCCACTACACTACCCGCTGCGTAGCTCCCTACCAACCCATGTACATTGTTCCTGGGAGAGCTTACGCCGTTCCTCCCGCTCTGCGCCGTTCATTACTCTCGCCACAGCTCATCACTCCATATATCGCGCATGTGTCAGGCGATATAGGCCCTTAGTCAATGGCTTGAAGCGAAGACAGGACCAAGGTTTATGAAAATGTTCAATTTCTTTCTTAAAAATGGCTAAGATATTGAACAAGCGTTTCCTCTGAAGAAAGGCATCCTAAGCACTCATTTACAATTTAGAATGCATGAAACTTTTCTGAGTTCACCGAAGAGGAACATTATTCAAATATGGTTCTGTTTGCTGCCTAAGCGTTGTCAGTTTTTCTTGGTCGCTACTTCTTTTAGTGCGCGCCTCTTTTAGAAATGAAGAAGTTGAAGATAAACTGGTTGCCTTTCTCATCCAAGCACAAACCAGGTTGTGATTTGAACGGCGTCCCGTCGAATCTTTCAGGCCTAAGCTTGGTAAGTAACACCGCCATGAAATATATTCTTCAGTAGTTATTGGTTAAAGAAAGAGTCTGTGCCTAGGTGACTAAGGACATAAGGCTCGTGAATGCCGCGAACACGGCCTCAAAAAGCGCGTACTTCTACAGTTTACCAGCGACATATATCTACTGTTAGGTCTATTGATTCTTCTATTTATACGGTGTTCTGTGGTATGCCTCTGTCTTCGGCATACGCAGTAAATAAAGCGTGTGGTTGGGGACCACGGCTCACTCAAGCATGGCCTTACGCGGCGCAATGACTGAAAAACTTTAGAACGAAAAGCTGACGCATGGGGAACTTGACGGTGTTTGAACTTCTGGGGTCTGGATTTTGTGGTCTGGATTTTGTAATGCTGTAAACATTGGGTGAAGCGCATATGTTAAGCTAGTAATGCATGCCTAGCGCGAAATAATCGCTGTCTACATAGGTTGGTTACGTCGGCGTGTGATATAAACGTTTTGAGTGTCCAAACAACCTTTGTACCTCCTTTTTTGTCGCTCATTTTTGCGCTCCATTTTGTTGCAGGTTCCGTAATCACTCTCAAGCAGGGCAAACTTCACATTGGTAAAATATACGTCCTAATTAGTTAATGTAAGCAGTGGACCATTGTAGCATGTCACTGGCTTGGGGGGATTATTTTTAACTATAGCTGTAGGTGGCACCAATAGTTATTTGTAAAACGTTTATGAAGATAAAAAGGGCACAGAATCAAGAACGCAGACAGAGGGGTATAGGTAGCCCATATGCAAACAGTAATCTCTGGAGGCAAGCATGCTCAGCCGGATTCTAGCAGACGTGTGTGCTTGTTTCTAGGCTAGGAAGCTACTAGAGCAAGCCGAAGGTTTACCAAGTCATCTAACAGCAGCCACTGTACTCGCCGCACAGCGACCATGGATGCTGTGCGCGAACACGTGGTGACTCCGACATCCTCGCGCCGAGGTGGACAAGATGGCGGTCTACCCGCTAAGAAAGGAGAACCTGGAAGCACGAAGCCAGAGTGTCCAGCGCCAGCAGCACCTGCTGTGCAGGAAGTACCCACCTGGAAGGATGAAACATCCCCCAAAATAATTGATACGTTGCCGAATAAGGCAATGAAGGTTGCAAAAACGAACAAAATGTATGAGATTACGAGCGCAAGGGCTCGCGAGGAACCACGGAGTGATGAATGTAAGCCACTGAGCCGTTCGACAACACCCCGCCGGCAACATGGCGCCTCAGGAAGGACCTCTTCTGCAAAAACGTCCCATCCTAAATCACCACTAGGAACCTGTGAGCCCGGACTGCCTGCGCTGGAGTCAAAGGAGAGGCAGGGTGTTGAAGCCGGTCGAGTGAAGCAAACGAAGGAGGCTAAGTTGAAACGACCCAAAGTCATGTCTTCGTCGAACATGGACAGTGACACTCCTGGTCGCGGAGCGCACATTGTTAGAGGACAACGCACTGCTGTGGCCTTGTCACCGCACCGCGCACTCAGAGAAAGATCAGGAAAAGGCAGACAAGAAGAACGGCAGCATGAAGATCAAGAGGAGTTCGCTCCCGAAAAAGCTGTCGCACGGATGGAAGGCGCCGAGGTCGTTCTAGTGGGCTCTCAACAACACGCAGCGTCCACTGCCACGCACGTTGTTTCCGAGGCCGAATGTGACGGAGGTAGTGCAAGCTTTAGACATGCAGCCACAATGGGCAGTAATATAGATAAGAATGCCAGCGCAAATGAAGATGTCAGTAAGGCTATTGCTGTTGAGAATACGGTTGGTAAGGTCAGTGGAAAAACGATCGAGCAAGCAGTACCAGATTCACGAAATGGAATGGGCTTGAAAAGAAGCACGAATAAAGGTGGCAAAACGAGCGTCGCGATGCCAGCGCGTCCTCGAAGACCAGGCACAGAAGCCACGGGAAGCACGGCAGAGCCACATCTACCGCACCAACGCCAGGCTCCCAAGAATACTCGTATGCGGCACTCAAAGATCTGGCAAGTACATATTTTTAGAGCTGCCTATATCAGATTGTTGTGTGCTTCACTATTGCCGCTTGATTATACGGCGCCCTTTAAGCTGCCGCGGGCCATGTGCGGGTGTGCACACCCGTACATGGTTCGTGTCAGCTTAACGGGCACAGAGTAACACAGATGCAGTAGTACAGCACACAAAGCTCTTCATTCCAACTCGTTAGGATGAAGAGCTTTACATTTTATTTAAAACTGGACTAGCCGATGATAGTGCCACAAAATAAACAGCGCAAGATGACCAGGATAAGGAAGAAAAAGACACACGAAGCGCCGACTACATATAAAGTTTTATTCTTTAAAAATAGTCTTTATGTACTTCCTAAAATACGAAAGCGCAGACGCAGAAACTGAGAAAACAAAATATTCGAGACAAAACCTGAAGAAAGTAAACAAAACATGTGCGATGCATGGTTAGTGTTTGTATGAGTTTTTTCCGCTGACCTTCTGCATGTCCAGAATATAAGACCAGTTTTCTTTATTACAAACGTCATGAAATCGCCTTTGGTGTAGTTTTTAGCATTTTTATTGCTTGCTTGTTAAGAGAATTAGGTAGACGCGATAGCACTTTTTACACCGCCTTTCCACCTCATGAGACCGCAAGAGGTCACGAAGAATTATGTTGCACTCCTATGAGATGCAACGCCAGCAATTTGTGGCTTAGCGACACATGAGCTGCGTGATGCAGCGATGGTGAGACTCGGTTCCGTTATTTTCCGAGAAAGCTAATTAGTGCGCTTCTGTAGAGCGATAACGATATACTGATACCGAGTGTTTGCTGGAGTTAGGGCGCATTGACGGGGTCAAAAAGCGACGAAATCAGTGTTCCAGGGAAATAATTCGGAGGAGAATTCAGTAGTTTCTGATTGCCTCTGTCCGAAAAATAGCTCACGAATGGTGCATTAGTGTTGAACATCTCAAGAGCGAAAATGAGAAGGGTCCCATTGCATTTTTGTGCAGCATTACTACCAGAGATGGTTAGCGTTTGTATGAGTTCTTTCCGCTGACCTTCTGCATGTCCGGAGTATAAGACCAGTTTTCTTTACTACGAATGTCATGAAATCGCCTTTAGTGTAGTTTTTAGCATTTTTATTATTTGCTTGTTAAAAGAAAGTAGACGCGATAGCGCTTTTAACACCACCTTTCCATTTTGTAACGTCCATTTTTATTCTTCGAAGATAAAAAAATTGTTAAAATTATTAGCACTTTAACATTACTACACAAACCAAACATAAATTGGCAAGTCGATACGCACTCCTGACCAGAGCCCCAGCACCTGATCTTCGGGGCAAGATTCTGGATTGGACTCAGAGGGTTGTGGAGGCCTACCCAGTGTTATAAGTCCCTCCCTTCTCAGCTGTCCCTTCCTGTTTTGAATAAAGATAGATAGATTTAGCTTGCCGGAGAAGTACTGACGTAGACGTATACCGTAATCAATGATTTGACGAAAGTTCGTTTGGTCAGGCATTTCAATGTAGTGGATCACGGTCACTGACCAAGTCAGACAAAATTCTAGACGTTTCGGAACCGCATACGGGTTCCTTGTTCACTGAACTGGACAAGCAATCCTCACCACTTATGTACGCAGCACATGACATAACGAGCGTATGTAGATAGCTGGCATAGTCCCTTGCGTCCGGTTCATGATATCTGAACCGGTTCATGGTATACCATGAACCGGACGCAAGGGACTAAGCCAGCTATCTACACACGCTCGTTATGTCATGTGCTGCGTACATAAGTGGTGAGGATTGCTTGTCCAGTTCAGTGAACAAGGAACCCGTATGCGGTTCATAGTCCCTTGCGTCCGGTTCATGATATCTGAACCGGTTCATGGTATACCATGAACCGGACGCAAGGGACTAAGCCAGCCATCTACGCACGCTCGTTACGTCATGTGCTGCGTACATAAGTGGTGAGGATTGCTTGTCCAGTTCAGTGAACAAGGAACCCGTATGCGGTTCCGAAACGTCTAGAATTTTGTCTGACTTGGTCAGTGACCGTGATCCACTTCAGACGTATACCGGTTCGCCAGATGCCTCCTGCGCATGCGCATTGACAGGGGGTGAGTGCAATCGCGACCACTGCACCTGCGTGGGAGGGGTATGGTGAGCCAAATCTAACAGAGAGATTTAGCTTGCCGAAGGCATACTGACGTAGATGTATACCGGTTTACCGTACGCAGGCGCAGTGGCCGCGATTGCACTGACCCCCTGTTAATGCGCATGCGCAGGAGGCATCCGGCGAACCGGTATACGCCTATGTCATTACGTCTCCGGCAAGCTAAATCTCTCTAATGTCACATGACATCACTCACTCACTCACTCACTCACTCACTCACTCACTAACCAACAATGCAATCACTAGGTGCCCTAACACGCTTGGTACCAACAACTTCTCATGGCATGCGATCGAACTCTTACAGCGCAGATATATTGACTTTCCTGCGTATTTTAGACACGTTTTCTTCAAATCCGAGTTATTGCGAGAGCGTCATTTTTTCGACTGAACGAGCTGTATATTCTACCAAGTAATACGATGCTGTGAACGTTTTCTAAAATTTGAAATATATTTGAAATAGAAAGGCCATCTGTTATTTCTTCAGTATAGGCTGAAGCACTGAGGCCACCTTACATCTACAGTCAGGACTTGCAGAAGCGTAACTGTATTTATTTCGTTTTTTAGTTTTACATCATATCGCTGTCGTTATGAAGTGGCACATTCTGCAGTGACATGTATTCCTGTTCATATTTTGAGTAGTGAGCGGAGTGCGAGGCCCGATTTGCACGTACCATCACCAATGCTGATCATATGGCAGTAATCAATCATCAATCAGGGGACTCTAAGGACCGTAAAAATTACAGACCAATCAGCTTACTGTCTGTTACGTATAAGGTATTTACTAAAGTAATCGCTAATAGAATCAGGACAACCTTAGACTGCAATCAAGCAAAGGATCAAGCAGGGTTTCGGAAACGGTAATCTACTATCGATCATATCCATACCATCAATCCGGTGATAGAAAAATGCTCGGAATATAACAGTCCTTATACATAGCATTCATTGATTACGAAAAAGCATTTTCTCAGTTGAAACCTCGGCGGTGATGCAGGCATTGCAAAATCAAGGGGCAGACGAGCCGCACGTGAAAGTGCTGGAAGATATATATAGTGGCTGCACAGCAACTATAGTTCTGCATAAAGAAAGTAACAAAATTCCCATAGAGAAAGGTGTTAGGCAAGGAGACACAATCTCCCCAGTACTATTCACAGCTGTACTATTCACAGTACTATTCACAGATAAGGGTAGATGGAGAATACCTCAGTAATCTGCGATTTGCTGATGACATTGCCTTGCTAAGCAACTCGGGGGATGAACTGCAAATAATGATTGATGACCTAGACAGAAAAAGTAGAAAGGTAGGCTTGAAAATCAATATGCAGAAGACTAAGGTAACGTTCAACAGCCTCGGGAAGGAACAGCAGTTTACATTAGGTAGCGAAATACTGGAAGTAGTAGGAGAATACTTCTACTTAGGACAGGTAGTAACCGCAGATCCGGGCCATGAAAAGGAAATAACAAGAAGAATAAGATTGAGATGGAGCGCATTTGGCAAGCACTCGCAGATTATGACTAGCAGCTTACCGGTATCGCTCAAGAGGAAAGTATGCAACAGTTGCATCTTGACTGTACTCACCTATGGGGCTGAAACGTGGAGGCTAACCAAGAGAGTTCTACTTAAGTTGAGGACAACCCAGAGGGCCATGGAACGAAAAATGGTAGGGGTTACATTAAGAGATAGAAAGCGTGCAGAGTGGGTCAGAGAAATAACTCAAGTTACCGACATTCTAGTGGAAATTAAGAAGAAATGGACATGGGCAGGACATGTAGTGCGAAGAGAGGATAACGGATGGTCGCTGAGGGTAACAAACGGGATTCCAAGGGAAGGAAAGCGTAGCAGGGGGCGGCAGAAAGTTAGGTGGGCGGATGAGATTAAGAAGTTCGCAGGGGTCAAGTGGATGCAGCTAGCACAGAACCGGGTTAAGTGGAGAAATATGGGAGAGGCCTTCGCCCTGCAGTGGGTATAATCGGGCTGATGATGATGATGATGATGATGAATCAAAGCTTAAAATTCATTTATTATCTACTTCATTAACAATTTTCTATGTTATACAACCGGAGTGGGAACATGTCGCCACGATGCTGACTCGCGGAGTTAGTCTTTCTTGGCTAATTAAATGTCATAATCAAAGAAGTTTTTCAGGAAATTCTTGACAAGGTTACCTTTTTTTCTTAGAGAGTAATTCAGTGCCGCTTTTTTAGGCACATACGCACGACGTGACAGGACGGGCAACATGTCAGAAGAGTGCACGTCCTGTCCTGAAATTTTGTGTATATGTCTTAAAAATAGCTTTGTATTACTTCCAGGAAAAACATGCAAGGACGATTACGATACTCCCTGATACGAAATTTTAGCTCAGCTATTTAAGTGTTTTGTGGCATATTGAGACAAAGAATTTGAGAGGTACTTGTACGTACATATGTATGTATGTATGTATGTATGTATGTATGTATGTATGTATGTATGTATGTATGTATGTATGTATGTATGTATGTATGTATGTATGTATGTATGTATGTATGTATGTATGTATGTATGTATGTATGTATGTATGTATGTATGTATGTATGTATGTATGTATGTATGTATGTATGTATGTATGTATGTATGTATGTATGTATGTATGTATGTATGTATGTATGTATGTATGTATGTATGTATGTATGTATGTATGTATGTATGTATGTATGTATGTATGTAAGTGCGAGCGGTGCAGTGCTCGTAGCTCCTGACTAGAAAATCATTTCCGCTTGATTCTCGTTTGGTTACACCGGCACCAACAGCGACGCGGCTAATCCGCCGAGTATGCGCCTATGAACTGCACGTGAAGAACAACACAACCTTTATACATTCTAACTTAAATTACAAGAGCACTACAAGTATCAAGTTAACCGTCATTACCGTTCTCTGAGTGGCAAAAATATCTGCAAGTTTATTTTTACAGTTGTCTGCTTGATGACAACGCTGTCATAATAAATCCGTGACTTTTAAGCAGCAACAACATTTATACTAGCAATGTATCCATTGCGCGGATAAATCTAAATACCAAGTTATACTACAAGTTCACGCCAAGAACTCAAGGAATAAAACATGTCAGCCAATCTTTCAATTAAAAGATTTTCTTTCAAAAGTAGGTGTTTAGTTTTTCAGAGTGAAGACAGCTATGGGGGAGGGGGGGGGGAGGCGACGGGTGAAGGCCGGAATTCGCGAGAAAGAAGTCCTCGTTGCAGGCAGCCACGATCAAATCTGGGGCACTGACGCCAAACACGGGGAGCATTGCGCTGTCACCGCTGGTAGCAAAAACGTGCTCCCGAACCTGGTTCCTCGTGGCCTTCCTTGTCGTCTTCACTGCAACGGCTGCCCTCTTTGGATTGCTCCTTCGCCGCTCAAAATCAACGGTGCGGCAGGTGTGTGCTTCGCCCGCCTGCGCCGAATTGTCAGCGGCGTTCCACGCAGCGCTCAACTACAGCGCCGACCCATGCGTCGACATGGACATGTTCGTGTGCTCCAGGTGGATCCATCGAGGTTTCGGTGGGGGGCGACTGCCAGTCAGCGTCGTCGAGCGGAGCATCCGGAAATATAGGCTGCAAGTGGTGGACATCTTCCTGAAAGGCAAGACTACGTTTGCAGCGTCCCGGTAAGTTTTTAGCACGTACGCGTTCTCGGCTTCGTGTCACTTGTGCGCAACTTCGCGAGATCTCACGATGCAGAACTTTTATAGGAATAATCTACGTTACACGACGTTAGAAGCTAGTTGGTTTTGTTGGTTTGTGGGATTGAACGTCCCAAAGCGACTCAGCCTATGAGAGACGCCGTAGTGACAACGCACAGCACATGGGCGCCTTGCTTTTCGCCTCTATCGCAAAGCTGCCGCCGAGGCAGGGATTCGATCCCGCATCCTTGGGAACAGTAGTCGAGCGCCGTAACCTCTGCGCCACCCAGGCTGGTTGACATTAGAAGCATCGTCCCACTTAATTGTGCGCAGCTTCGCGAGATCTCACGATGCAGAACTTTTATTGGAAAAAAAAACATTGGTTGTGGTTGAACTCTGGTTCACCTTAGTTGAATTGCGAAAGCAATGGCGGAAGCTTCTTTTTCCTGCTACATTATTCCCCTATCCCGCCCTATCAGTGTAAGGTGTCATTATTGGGGACACTTAAGCTCAATTTTTAAGGGTATGACGCGAAAGCATAGGCTATCAGCCCACATATAAAGTCACGCTTCAACTAAGCCGTATGGACGTGCCTGCATGTCGTAGGAGTAACGAGAATGCAAACGGTTCTGGCAGGCTGATTCTGATATCACCCTCCCATATGAAAGGAGCGACCCGAGTTGGCAACTCCTGCCCGTGTCATAGGGATAACGTGAATTAAAATGTCATTAAAATGTCATGGCAGGCTGATATTTTATGAGGAGACCGTAGCTACGCCCCTTCACGGCGTAGCTGCGGCCACCCGAGGTCTAGCTTTGGCTGTCGTAGTATTGCTTTCGCAATAATAACGAATGTCACATGACATAGTTGAGAAAGGTTCAATTTATTATTGCGAAAGCAATACTACTCTACGTTTCGAGCTTTCAGCTTAGCGCGGCCGGTAGCCACGTTTTACCCACGTGACGCTGTGACGTCACACCCCACGTGACACTAGGGTGAGAGCTGGGCTATAAATTCAAGCGGTCGGCAGGAGCTGCCGACTTGGGTCACATGGGACGGTTATGTCAGACTCAGTCGACTAGGATCCTGGCATTCACGTTACCCCTATAGACCACTAAGGCCCATTCATATGGGTTGGTTAAAGCGGGGCTTTATATGGGTGCTGAGGAAGAAGAAAAAGAGAAGAAGAACGCTCGGTCACCCGCAGCTAATGCTCTCGCTCAATATTTGGTTCAGCAGCGTTGAACCCTTGTAATTTTTTTTGATGACTAGGCACTGAGTTACGAATACAAAATTAATAGGGGCAACTTTAAGAATATTTCGCGCTCGGGCTAGTCGGTTGTATTACACTCTGGTGACATGAGGGTGGTACACATGTTTAAGAGAAAAGAATCAAGGAAAGACGTTCGACACGGTTACGTGCTTAATGCTGTCGAACATATTCGCTGACTTTTTTTTTATTTTGTAGCCAAACTATGCAGAATTTGCAGTTTAATTGAGGGTTAACGAGAGCGAAGGGTACTGGGAAAATAAACGTCACTTTATAATATTATACTTGAACTCAATAACAAAATCTGCACGATTAATGTGTGCGAGCAAAGGCTCCGACGTTTAAGGGCAGCTGACTGGATTCCAAGAGAAGGGTACGGCGAGAAGTTTGATGTGTAGAATAAATTGGGAATATGCTGGACCTACGTGGCCGCAGCAAGCACATATAGGACCGGATTAATTGGCAAGAGATGGGAGTGGTCTTTGCTTGGCAGTGGGCATAGCCATGCTCCTGATGATCATATGACAACGAAAAAAGGAGGCATTGGCAACGCTTGCCTAACGGTTATTTTCGTATGCCAGTATCTGTATTTATTATACAATAAAGTTAAAAAAAAACGTACTTAGGAATGCTACAGCCAGTTAGTTGTCCAGCCAGTCAGTGTCTCATTCAACTTTCCGCCTTACTTGATAACGTTCGTTTCGCATCGCACTACCCTTTTGTGACATCTTTCTATGCGTTGTTTTTTCCCTATATCAGTGCACTTGTTAAGGTTTAACTAGGCGCTAAATTACTATTCGATTATTCGTCTGCAGTTTGATATTAAGCTATAAAGACGCGTCGTCAAAGGTAGGTAGGGACAGCTTGCTCAAATTTCATGTGAGTTATGCCGTAACGGGCTATTTTTCCACCGCAACAGGACGCATTCACTTTTCTGGCAGGATTCTCGCCGAGCTGTTTGGATTATGCACGGGTGGCTACGAGAATACCCCGACCTTGGAAAGCTTCCGCGAATTCTTCCACCTTGTGGGTGTGCCTTGGCCTTTCGACTCAACCGACAGAACGGAGCTGCATCCTCTGGAGGCTGTCTTGACTCTCAGCGTGAGGTGGGGCGTCGACACTTGGTTCCGCGCCTACTTGCAGAAGCCGAGGCAGCGACCACTCGAGTCCGACTTCAGCTCCAAGCCCGCATTGTTCCTTGAGGTAGTGAACAGACTAGCTCTAACATATTTAGCGCGTAAATGTTAGATATCAATACGATTTATTGCTTGACATGTTGCCTATATGAGCGCAATCGTATTTTGTGATGAAATTATAGACATTTATTGTACCCTTCTCGTAATAGACGGCCTACGGAATGTTTTCGGGGTATAGGCCGTCAGTCGATGCTGCTTTTTTTTTCTTTTTGTGGCGAGCACTTAGATGCAAATATGCAGGTTCCGACAGTGTTATCCACGCTAGTATTCTCTTTACAGACAACATACTAAGTATCTTCTTTAGGTGTTTAGGTTACATGTTCAGAAAGCCTGCCTGGGCAACCAAGCCTCTTAGCGTACATCTCATATCTGTTTTTCCGATACTTGCGTTCATTCAAGAATCGTTTCGGCAGCTGGCTCAAGGAAATATAATATATATACTTCGACAGGACTTTCATTGCACAGCGAAGACATGAGCTGGCTACTTTCAACGCGCTTTTCAGATAGCACGGACCCTGCGATGACCCTGCGATATCCTTTTTTTTTTGTCTAGCACCAATCAGAATTGTCTACTCAGCATTTGTTAACAAAGTAACCAATTACCTCTGCGTATGGAAGAAGAAGTCCATAAAGAATGAGCACATCTAGTGCAAAAAAAAGGAGGTCTGGTACAGACCCTTAACACCACCTACGCGTGAGAATGAAAAATCATCTGCAAATATATTTTAAATGTATAATTTTATTACCCGGTATTTTTTGCCCTCAACTCGATTTTGACGCATTGCCTCCGCTTCTCTTTGCCGCTGTTCCCCGCACTGCGGTCGCCTTTTGCCGCATTTCTTCGGGTACCTGTTGTCGAGTACAGCGTTGGGTCGGAGAGACGGCTTTGTTTGGAGCGAATGCTATGCTCTTCGCATGTGTGTCTTCATTCATGCGGTCTTCTATGCCCTCGATGTGCCTTTTCGTAGTTGAATGATTGGCGAGGCATTTGACCCATGGAGCGTTGCTTGTAAACAGTTCACATTACATCGCGCACACATATACAGCTGTCTAGAGAAAACTTCCTCTTCCCACAGTTTCAGCACCATGCGGTGTTTCACCAGCGTGAAGACACATTAGCCCGCGCCCTTTCTCCCACCTATTCGGTGCACCAAGACTTGTCATCACCAATCACTCTGCAGAGCCCCTCCTCCCTTTTGCTTTACTAGCCGCCTGAGTGGAGACGCTGCTCCGTTTTAGCGTCCCGCAACCTGTGACCATCAATCATTTCTCCGCCGCGCTCCCTTCCCACGTGCTGTGCTAGGCAGCCTGTGTGAAGGCGCTATCTTTTTCGGATACCGTCGAGTGTCCACAACGAAAGAGATTTTAGCGTGGTGACGCTGGAAGGCTTTCTCTTTGGAATGTTTTAATAATAAATCGCTCTCATTTTTTTAAAAATTGGGAAAAGACTTGATTCGCGTGTGATTAAGACACTGGCCCTGCTTGCATTGACGTGCGTCAATCACACTCGTACTGTTTAAATTCTCGAGTTTCATTCCATTCACATGAATTTTCAGATGTCATGAAGCACAGAGCTTTTTATTCTAATTCTCGGGAGTCGATATGGACGAGGGGAAAGCAGCGGCGTAGCCAGAAATTTTCTTCGGGGGGGGGGGGGGGGGGGGGGGAGGGCTTACGTCGCAGCGCAGCTTCCTCCATATAGAATTTGTCAAGGGATCTAATATCTCAATAATACCAGTAGTTTCATTGCCAATAGCCATTGTGCATTAGTTGCTGCAAAGGAATCCTTGAACGCTATGCACTGTCAAGACAAGTAAAATATTCATTTTATTATAAAAGAACATATATGTATGTGCCAAAAATTGTGGCAGAAAAAACTGATATCAATGCTTCTGTGAAAATATTAAACGAACTTTCAACTATATCAGTTCGAAACCAGCAAAGTCGTGCATGTCTCTGATATCAAAACGTAAAGGCTATGAAATGAACACTTTTATGGCAAATAGTTTATCGAATATTTAGCATCCAAGGCCCTTGTTTATTTTTTGTATATATGTGCAACGCCCAATGACGATGCCCTTTGAAACTTATTGCACAGGAACAGCTGTCACCGGCCTTGTATTGTGAGTAATTGCACCGAAATTATAGTCGCAACAGAGAGCGCACGTAAAAACCAGGAGTTCCGAAACACACACACACACACACACACACACACACACACACAAACACACACACACACACACACACACACACACACACACACACACACACACACACACACACACACACACACACACACACACACACACACACACACACACACACACACACACACACACACACACACACACACACACACACACACACACACACACACACACACACACACACACACACACACACACACACACACACACACACACACACACACACACATATAAGGGAAATGGGCTCGTTATTACAGAGGTAAAGCAGCCGACAGTCTACGAGTCTAAAGCAAACGTTGGGGACATTTTTTTAATGTTTGGTTGTTTGTATTTGACAAGAATTATTCTTATGGTGATTATCGGGATAAAGAATATTAAATGAAAAGCGGAAGGAAAAACAACACGCCGATGATAGGAGTCGAATCCACGACCTCCGAATATCGCGTCCAGTGCTTTTCCAACTGAGCTGGTGAGCGCACACAGGTTTCGGTCAGTAAAGCCTAAACTCACACGTTTCGGTCAATAAAACATAAACACCCAAGCAAGCGGAAGGTTGCACGGCCGCCGACGTAGCTCAAATGGCTGAGTTGGGCAGATCAGCTGCTGAGGAGCGGCAGGCTGGCGAGGTGGGTGTTTTTGGCGCTGACTCTGTGGGCAGGACTGGACAAACCGGTGAACATAACTGTACATCCCACGCCAGTAGTACTGCTGTCGCAGGTGAGTGAAGGTTTTCAATAAGCCGGCATGGGCACACTGGGGATCGTCGTGGTAGTGGAAGCAAATCACAGAGCGCACATGGCTCGGAACGACAAGCAGCCACTTTCGACCATCTGCAAGGTAATTCCTACGGTAAAGGAGCTCGTCTCTGACGGCGAAGTGATGAGACTGGCGATGGAGAGTGCGGCAAGGAGGTCGTGACCTGCGGCCAGATAAAAAATGCGTCTTTGCGTTGCTCGGATGTCATATCGGTGGGCATGTCGGTGAGCATGGGATGTAGGACGGATATAGCAGGAGTGGCTTCAGACGGCAAGGGAGAACGTGAGAGGGCATCAGCATCGGCATGTTTACGATATCGATAGACGACGTTAATGTCGTATTCCTGGAGCCTCAGAGCCCACCGGGCCAGTCTACCGGAAGGATCTTTCAAAGAAGACAGCCAGCAGAGGGAGTGATGATCGGTAACGACATCAAAAGAACGGCCATACAAACAAGGGCGAAATTTGGCTATTGCCCAGAGGATAGCCAGACACTCTTTCTCGTTGACGGAATAGTTTGCTTCAGCTTTTGTCAGGGTCCGGCTGGCGTAAGCGACAACGTACTTATCAAAGCCAGATCGACTTCCGCTGAGCGAGTACTGCGCCGAGGCCGACGCCGCTGGCATCATTGAGGATTTCCGTGGGAGAAGAAGGGTCGATATGACGCAAGATTGGCGGAGTCGTCAAAGGGTGGCGGAGGGTCGCAAAGGCTTCAGCACAGTGTGGAGACCAGGCTGAAAGATCGTGGCTGGACAGAAGCTTAGTCAGAGGGCCGATGATTGTGGCAAAATTGCGAACGAAGCGGTGGAAGTAAGAGCACAGGCCGACGAAGCTGCGGAGTTTGACAGTAGTGGGCTTGGGAAATTCTGCTACAGCGCGTAATTTTGCCGGATCGGGAAGAACGCCATTCTTGGAGACATGTCCGAGAATAGTTAGCTGCCGTGCTCCGAAACGGCACTCCTTTAAATTTAATTGGAGTCCAGCGTCGGTCAGGCATCGCAGAACTGTCTCAAGGCGCCGGAGGTGAGATTAAATATCCGGGGAAAAGATGACAACGTCGTCTAGGTAAAAAAGCAAGTGTGCCATTTGAGTCCTCTGAGTAGGTTGTCCATCATGCGTTCGAATGTGGCGGGGGCATTGCACAGTCCGAATGGCATGACATTAAACTCATAGAGCCCATCGGGTGTGACGAAAGGGGTTTTTGGGCGATCGGCCTCTGCCATCGGCACCTGCCAGTAACCGGAACGCAGGTATAATGAAGAAAAGAATTCAGCTCCCTGCAGGCAGTCAAGGGCGTCGTCAATACGAGGGAGAGTGTAAACGTCCTTGCGAGTGATCTTATTCAGTCGGCGGGAGTCTATACAGAATCGAATGGAACCGTCTCTTTTATTGACCAGGACGACCGGAGATGCCCAAGGGCTGTGTGACGGTTGGATCACGTTGCGCTGGAGCATGTCGGTCACCTCTTCGTCAATGATGCGGCGCTCAGCGGCTGAGATACGGTACGGACGCTGGTGCAAAGGGGCATGGGTGCCGGTATCAATAAGGTGGGTAACGGAAGTTGTGCGTCCCAATGAAGGTTGCTAGGAGTCAAACGAAGCCGCGAAACGTTGTAGGATGGCGACAAGCTGGGCTAGTTGTCAGGCCAGCGTCGATGGACCGGAATTAAAGAGGACTGCGGGAAAGCCTCAGGGAACATGGGTGAGGGAGACGGGGAAAGATTGTGCGTCAGCTCACGCGTGTAGTCGTAGGGACGAGGGCCACGATTGCGGCACAAACGAGCCACATGGCCGGCGACTCCACAGGCATAGCAAATAGGTCTGTTTTGCGTGCGCCAGGGGTTGGAAAGCTGTGGCTGTGATCGACAGCGGAGAATCGAACAATAAGCAGGGATAGCAGGCTGCTGAATTTGATGTGGTCCTTGAGGTTGGTATAGGAGGGGAGGCCGGCTGTACACAGGGGTGACAGGTGAGGGCTGTGGCCGCACCAAACCATCAGTGTACGTGAGAGGAGCCGCAACCAGGGGCTGCTGAGGAGGTGATGGCAGACCCTCAGTGACCTATCCTTGAATGACACACTGAAGAGTGGGGGTGAGCGGCGCCGCAGGCGCACAGGCAGACAAGGGAAGCTGGCGTGCGACTTACTCACGAACTGTTGAATGTGCTCAATGAGCGACTGCAGGTCCCGGGCACCGTCCCCAAAGAGAGCCAAGCTGGAAAGGATGGCCTGCTGAAGACCAGCACGTCGTGTAGAAAAGCGCTTTTTTCGCAGCTCATCGAAGCTCTATGCTGCCAGCATTGGGCGGTCCCAATTCGGCGGTGGGGGCAGCCCGGCAATTGTCGAGGCGGTGTCCCGTGCGTGAACAAATAAAACATTTCTTTTCATTGCTGCTCTTCGCATCGGATGATTGAAGCAAATTTTCCTTTCTCTCGGTAGTCTTGGAGACGGCGTTTTCTGCCTTATTCTTCCGAAGTTCGACCAGCCATGGGTCTCCAGATACTTTTCTGCCCTTGCTACTGTTTCTGAGAAGGATGTGTCCTTCTTTTCTTTCAAAAACATTTGTAGCGGAGTGGCGCAGTTAGAAAGAAACTGTTCCTTTAGAATCAGTTCAAATAAATCTGCCTACTCTTTCTTTGTGTCCGACAGCCCTATCCATCTGCCTAGGAAGTTCTGTAGACGCGTCACGAACTGTGAACACATTTCCTCGTTCCGGGGACTAGCAGACCTGAAGTTTTCTCTGAATCCTTCCTCTGTCATACGGAAGCGAATCATGAGTGCCTGCCCGAGCTTGTTGTAGTCCAAGCACTCGGACGCAAACATGCAACTAAAGACGTTGAGCGCTTCGCCGCTTAAACATAGAATAAGGGCTGTAGCCCACTGGTCGCGAGGTCAATTCTGACTCTCAGCGATACGCTCGAAACGCATGAGGTAAGCGTCAAGGTCGTCCCTGCCCTCATTAAAACCCGGCATCAGCTTGTGCGGGCTTATGCGTTCGGGCCGAGACACTTGACCCTCCCCCGTTTCTGACCTTGTCTGTCCGGTGCTATTAGCGTTAGTTGCCGGTTTATTCGGTAGGTCTCGTCGGAGCCTCAGTAACTCCTTTTCTTTTTCCATCTCCGCTATCCGGAGTTGGGCTTTCTGCGACTCTACTAATTCCTTTTCTTTCTTCATCTTCGCCATTCGGAGTTTAGATTCTAGTTCTGCCCCCTCTTTCCGCCGCGCACGTTTCTCATTGGGTTCCTCTCTGCGACGAGCTCGCTCTTGGTCTACCCATTTGAGCAGCTTTTGACCATCAGAGCCAAAAGTTCGGCCATACTCAACAAGTCGTTCTAACTCTGAATCAGACATCTTAGGGGTGAAGCGTTATGCAGTGCTATGACACAATACTAAAAAACAATTGCGCTACTCCTCTCTCTCTCTCACCGACACTTTGTTGACCAGTCCTGTTCGCGGACGCCGGTTATGTCACAAACCCTCGCCTTTACGGTCCAGAGAGGCGCGGGGTCCCCTTTACGGTTACCCCTCGTCCCTTTATGAGGTTCGAGAACACATTTAAAAGTTAGGCCGGTCAACACGTGACCGGCCACACAGACACACGTACAACACGTGAAGTACGTGTGTCTGTGTGTGATTGAGGAATAAGTTCAAATAAAGGTCACTTTCTTTTAGAAACAATTGAACGTTTATAAATAGTAGTCCGAATTACACTACATAATAATAGAGTGCAATTAAAGAAAATAAAACGCCACGACAAGATATTGATGGAAAGACGACTAATTAAATGACAAGAGGCAAAAAAAACCCGGCAATGAATAAAGCAGTGCGATAAAAAGAAGACTATAAAGATAACAGAGCAAGTATTCTAGATATAATAAGTATGGGCAAAAGTCACATAGAAAACACTGCGTAAACTATTACTAAGTCAGGTAAAGGTTAACAAAAGCGAAAATAATGGTCGATTGAACAACAGTCTGTGGCGAAATAGAATTCTCACGGCTTTCTTGTTTGTTGAGGCGTCGTAGGCTGGGTTGTTCGGTAGCGCCGGCCGTACAGGTCCGGAGAACGATGCGTCGATCGCGGGCCCGATGAAACACAATGCGCTTTCCCGGCGCGGCCGCGAGAGTGTCTCGGAAGTCTGAATCTTCCCAGAGCGGACTGGCGCGGTCGTGCTGCTGTATGCGCTTTTATGCTCTCGGCTGTCTACGCCCGCGTCAAGGGCGTGCGGTCGCTGCCCTATAGGCGTGTTGAATCTTGCTGAGAGGAGCGGCGGGGTCCCGTGAGTTTCGCTCCATGATTTCGCTCTATATCTGAGGTAAAAGGTTCCGCAACTTCCGCAACACACGCACGTACACACACGCACGTACACACACACACACACACACACACACACACACACACACACACACACACACACACACACACACACACACACACACACACACACACACACACACACACACACACACACACACACACACACACACACACACACACACACACACACACACACACACACACACACACACACACACACACACACACACACACACACATGTATATATATCGTTATTAATATTATCGTTATTTATCGTTATCGTTATTATTGGTATCAATAACGATACTATTTCTTTTGCAGTGAGTTAGGTATGGCTTCCCAGGCATGCTTATAACCTCACATACTGTACTCAGCACGAGTTGCTTTAGCCACAAGTTTGTTTCCTCGACATTTGTTTAATTTTCTGTATCTCCATCGCCATGAGGGACATTATCGTAGAGGGGTTATTACATCAAAGGCACAGATAAAATGCAACAAAATGAAATGGAACTGTAATAAAGTCAATAATTGCTCTAGTAGCACGTACAAAGTAATGTATAGGCTGGATGCTCGGTCTGCGCAACCAACCACAATGACGTTAAATGTCAAAGCACACGACAACCCCTAAGACAGCTTAGAAGTTGAGACTTGCGGATACTTCTTTCGACAACATATTCCAGTCGTTTATTGTAGTGGGGACAATAAGTAGTTCAGAATAATAATCAGCCAGTTATAACTTTCACGATATTGCCCCTTCTCTTTGAAGCATAATGATGATCTTTTAAATAGACGGGTATGTCAATTCTGGTTTTATTGTTTAAGATATGCGAGAACTTGAAATGCAGCATTTTTCTTCGCTGCAAGAAGTTTCCGCCCATGCGATCCTCGAATTCGGACTCCCTAACATGTAAGGGCTACTTTCCAGTTACAAGGCCTGAGGCAGGCTTATGTGCTCACTCTAATTTGTCCCTTTGAGATATTCGTAAACGCATCGCAAGGGACGCATCCATATTTAATAACGTTTCTTTTCGGGATTAGGTGGTATGCTTGAAGTTTCCTTGAAAGAGGCTGAGATGGCGGGATAGTTGGTAGATCTTTCTTTTGTCTGTAAACTGCACGTGGAAAAGAGTTTGGTTAGCTGAGAGTCATTTTCCATATATCACACCACGCGCACACTTTATACAGTGATACCTTAATTTGCATAGCAAGCGTTAAGGAATCGAAATAAGACACGAAACTACTGCTGAACTGATCGTCATTCGTGTCTCTTACGAAAGCGCCTGAAGCTGGGGTAGCTGATTTTGCGTTAATATAAATTAGCTCATGAACGGGATCGCTATAGGAGTGCGAAGTAGTGCGAGTCGATACAGCTCTAGTGTTGTTTCTCTTTGTTGTAGTCGCGATTTAGCGCTGATTTAGGTTGACGTCTTAACCACGATCTTAACCGCCCTAAAAAAATACTTTGTTTTCACAGTACTCTCGCTTGATATGTTTCGCCCAAATACACTCGCTCGCATTCACTGTCAAGCAAAGGCATCGAATGCATTACACCTTTAATCTACAGAACCGATTGATTTAGAAATTCTTTTTTAGTTCAGTCAATAGACGAGTGGAATAAGCTACAAGACGACATTGCCATTCTTACCGAACTTACAACTTTTAAAAATGCTTTGACAAAGCACTTGTTAACGGTACGATGATTTCCTGGTGTGCTGTGTAATTTATTCGGGTAACCAAGAGTAGTTATCGCATGTACTTTTTGAATTATGATTTGCTGCTTGTTTTATGATAATTAAGGCGGTACGGGTTTCTTGTAAAGTGGTGTGTTTTGTGCACGCAAGTACCAATGAACTGCATAGTTTTATCGTTTCTTTTTTCTTCACGTATGTAATATTGTTATTGTACATATCCTGCAACTTCTGTCTTGGCTCATGCTGACAGTATGAATAAATAAAAAAAAATCCACCCCTTCCGAAGCACACTGTAGCTTCTTGCTCGGCCAGTGTGACGTGATATTTCATGGATGCACGTTAAAATCGCCCGTATCATAACACGTACTGGTATGACGAATGGCTGTATTATAGCCGAAAACTTGGCAGTTCTCAACCGTACCGCTTGGGACACACTACCTAAAGTTATAGAACCAGCATTACGTATCATAGTGGCCTGGGAACGAAGAAAAATTGCCAGAGTTGCTCTTTAGCTTCAAGTCAAGATTTCAGCATTTGGTACCCAAGCGCGCTCCGCGAATAAATCGTGACACTAAGTTTGAACATTTTTTTTGTCTTCATGGTAGCGGAGAGGCGTCCTTGTGGCTGGAATTAGTGGACACTCTGCGAAAGCCGGTTGAGCGCCGAAAGCATTATTTCACAGAGCTCCACAAACTCTACCACGCGCCCCTGCCGGACCCGAATGCCATTGAAAGGCTGCTGGCCGTCGAAAGGGCCGTCCTCACGGTTCTCGATTCTGTGAGGGCTCCGGGAACGATGGGGCGGCCTGTTGCTGCTCACCTGAATGAGATCTCCGCCGTCGTGGGGAACGCCACTCTCGGCGATTGGATCAGTGCGTTGAGAAGAACGCCTGGCGGAAGCGCCGTAGACGAAATGACGCTGGTGTTCGTGGACGATGTGCGCATTTTGGGTGCACTAAAGAAGATTCTCTCCAGCCACAGTGCAGCTAATCTAATGAAGCATCTTTCCTTGTGGACGGTGCAAATACTCACCGTGCTTGGTTGGCCGCAAGGTTTCTACTTCGTCGCAGGGAGTCAAGAGGTGAGCTCTTAAATGATCTCGGATAACCACGCACAACAATGTGGGGTTACAAATAATTCAGGGGTCGTTCACTACCACCACCACCACCACCACCACCACCACCACCACCATCATCATCATCATCATCATCATCATCATTAGTCAGACTATATCCAAGACAGGGCGAAGGCCTCTCTCTATTTTACTCCAAGTAACCCGGCCTTGTGCAAGCTGCATCCACTTCCATCCTGCGAACTTCTTAACCACATCCAATCCTTAACTTTCTGCCACCCTTCTTTTATGCTTTTCTTCCCTTGGAACCCTATGTGTTACCTTAAGCGACTATCGGTTATCCTCCCTTGAGAGACCACGTGGTGCCTAAGAATTCCAGCAGCCTTTTCGAAATCTCTGACTTCCAGGACAAGTCTCGCTGTGCGGCTAGGATTGCGACAGCTGCCCAATAAGCTCTTTTTTTCTCCATATTCTTTGCAAAGTATGTGTGTTGTAGTGGAGTATGTGCCTTAAAGCCCAACTCCAACGACATATCCGGAGCGTCGGCGCTGTTGGCGTACGCAGGAACCGGTTTGCGCATGCCAATGGTACGAGACGCCAGCAAACTCGAGCGAAGCGCAGATATCTGTCCATGCTAGATGTCGGTGTCAGCGTTTCCACAGGCGTCGGAAGCTGCTCACCCATGTAGGTCTCTAATTGGCCTATGACGCCGCGTATGGCTCATTGGCGTAGGTCTCTCGGTGTTGTCACGTCGCTCTACGTCACCACATGGAGGAGCGAATTCTTTCTGACTGGGCGCCAGCTCTTCCGTGGCAGCGTTGGAGAAGCGCGGGTGCCTGCTCCTCGATATGCGCCAACATAACATGAGGTGACGTAGAGTCACGTGGCAGCAGAGTGGGATTGCCCCGCTTCAGGGCATTCGACGCCTGCACAGAGTTCCATGTAGATGCGGACTGCCTTTAACGCCGACCGTGGCATGGCGCTGACAGTGCCGACGCTGAGGAAGTGTCGTTGAAGTTGAGCCTATAGGTGGATGGTGAACCGAGGGCAAGAACACATTAATGAAAGAGCACAGAACCGTTCATGTCGATGCTCCTAGGTTACAACAGCAGGCAGAGTATTACACGATGACGATACGCGATGCAGGTGATGCCTATCAAGTGTTGACATGATTTCGCAGGCAGCCATGAGAGAGGTAAAGATGGAGTGCCACTCCATGATGGCCAGGAGGTTTGGACTTCTACTAGCCTCCGAGAGCGCCGTCAACCTGTTTACGCGGGACTCTAGACGCGAGGTGGGGGCGTTCTTCGGTAATCTGCGAGAGTTCTTAAGAGGAATAATTGCAAATTCGTCATGGCTCAAGGACAAGGCCGCCGCAGCTGCGAGACTTCAAGATCTCGAGGTATGCATTGCAGATGACGCGCATTCAAGGTGAGCGGCAATTGTTTGGCTTGGTCGGAAATAACCCTTGATTATGCAGAGTTTCCAGAAATGTGGCGCAACGAACACAATCACCTGAATAGAATACACAACACAGGCGCACACTACCAACTGTAATATGAAACTGAACACGCACTTCCTCTTCACCACTCAGCTACATCCTCTTCTACACCCAAGTAAATCTTTGCACACCTCTTCTTTGCCAAACAGATAGTAGCACAATCATCCCAGTACAACACTAACACCGTCCAATCATGACAGTCACAAATTCCACCACAAAGACAAACACTAGAAAAAACCACCACACATCTGCGACTACCACATATAACGTTCACGTTCACTCCTCATCATGTAGGTGAACCTTCCGAAACATCCTCATAAAGACAAGTACATCCAAAGCACCTCTAATTAACCCTTACGTAGCCACAAAACTTTGTTGTCTGGGCCACAAGACGCCATATCTCTTAACTGTTTTCCCGAACCCACGCAGGGTGCAATGCATAACTTCTAGCACGAATCCAGAATCTGGGTTCTATGCAGCACCAACTCACCCCTCAAGCTGATAAATTCAGAGTTTGTTGTACGAGGAGAATCTTTTTTTTGCTCTGGAGAATGTTACGATATGTAGCTAGCTGGTAGACGCAGGGACAAATAGATAAGCAGAAACGGACAGTTAGGTGCAGCGTTCAGGTGTAGACTTCCAGCAGAACCCCTGCAGTATCCCAGTTCCTGAATAACATAACAAATAACCAACTCCGTCATACCTTATGTCTCTTCTGCGGCATCTGTCTTTGGTTCCGCTTGTAGACTGTTGTTCGCGTATGCCGCTTTTACTACTCCATTATTCACTAATCACTTAATTTTTGTCGATTAGCTTGAGCATCTAGCCGTACGAATATGTCTCCGTTGCCTGGAGGTAGCACCTCTCACTACTCGCCCAAGAGTCAGGGAGGATTTGATTCCCTACCTCACCTAGCCATCTCAAATGTGAAGCCTGAGTTGGCAATTCCTGCCATGTGATATGGCCTCCTGACGTCACATACCTCGCCGACCAATAATTTTAAAGCCCTGTCACCTGCCAACTATGTCCTGGCAGAGTTGCGCCCGTGATTGTTCACTCACAATGATTACAACGCCCAAGATATCGGATTCTGTGCATAACGGGTACTTTGACACTAACGCGTTAATAGTAATGCTTCTCCCGCACCCCAAGTTGGCGCAGTGCGGGCAAGATTTCAAGTTACTTATCACAAGTCAGCGCGCAAAATATTTGCTCTATCGTCACCAGAACATCATCATTACAAAAGCCAAAATTGAACTTTCCCGGTGTTTTATTGCTATGACTGAACCAGCAACTGTGTAGAAACGCTAGCAGAAGTCAGCTTTACAATTGCATGCAAAACACTACTTCTTGAAATATAGCGGACTTGATAAGCGTTTAATGCCATTCTCAGGTGTACCTCTAATGCACCATTTTCAATTTCACAGGTTGTAGTGTGGCCACACGACGTTGAGGATTCCAACAAGACACTGTGGAGGTCGTACGCGAATTTCTCCTCTGTGTTCAGCGGTGAGACATTGGACACGACAGAGTCTCAGTCCACGACGACCCAACGTCGTAATCCCCTCATTCTTCGATGGATGCACACCAGTTCCAAGATGTGGGAGCTGAGCGACGAGGAGCGGCAGCGCATGCAGCGGTTGTGGCACGCGGATGCCCTGGAGGTCCTCCGATACGAGCCGTGGACCAACCGGCTGCGAGTGTCGCATGCCGCACTGCGTAGCCCGCTCTACTTCCCTGCTGTCGCCGAGCTGCGGCAGGCGAACTTCGGAGGACTAGGAACGTTGTTTTTCCGCTACTTGCTGCGGACGTTCGAGCCACTGGTGAGTACAGGACATTGAACAGAACAAGTGCGGTGTGGTCATTGGATGAATTGATGGCTTGGTCAAATTGTAATCCTTTATATATCGGTGGCTGGTAAAATGAAGTTGCAGTGCTCTGTTTTGACATCAGCAGTTCGCGTTTTTACACAGGTGGAAGCGTTCGTATGATCCGAATCTTTCTTCTTCTATCTTCCGTGCACCATGTAGCCCTTCACGTCCTCTTAGTCCTTTCCCTGTTGGGTATTACAGTAAGCGCCCCGTTACAAATTTGTTTGCCCAGTTCCTTACTCTGGAGTAGCCCATAGAGGCAAATCTCTCGATTTGCCTGCGAGAGGTCCTTAGTTAGAGTTATGGCGTCAGCGCGAACAATCCCTTGGAAAATAAAACGAGTGTGGATAGATTCGGACACTCAGTTAAGGCAGATTATCAGAAGGCGGCGAAGAGACGGGATCCAGTGAAATTATGCTGGTTAAGATTTACTTACACTAGAAAGGCTCAGTAAAGTACCAAGTGAGCGATTCTCTTACGGGAACAGGGGACGTGCCACGGGAGTTATTACTTGGCCGCCAACTGCTATGGTGGATGATATTTAGTACTGCTCGTAGATTTCCATTTTAAATCTATGCGACTTTCACTGTGGTCTGTATAGATCTTCTGCAGAGGAATGTGGGCATATAGCCTACTTGTTAGACATACAGAATTAAAATACCTGGTCCGTGTTTCTGTTTTAGTTTTAAATGGGTAACATATATATCCAGACTGAAGGCCGTCAACATTAAAAGTGAGACTTCATTGTTATTTCCTTAATGGGCTACGAGGGTCGAAATATTGACGCTCAAAATTACGAATTTCAGAGCTCGTTGATTTGGTCATCACGCACGGCACGTTTATTAAGTGACGTCGCTTGTATTTTTTATGAATCAAATACAGATGCCAGTTGTGTATTATAGCGACAGCCTTAAATTGAGGTTCTTTTCTTGAGAAAATTTTGTTGATGACCTTGGAAGCGTTTACACGATTTTGACGACAATACTGCGTGCAGCAGCACCACTTTGTAAACGCGCGGTGCGTCAGAGCCAACTCAAGAACCTCTGAGAATTCCAGATGCTTATTTTTGACGTTGCATATTTTGAGCTACTTAGAAGACTGAAAAAAATAAATAAATAAAAAGGGACACACCTTTGTTGTTGATGGCTTTATTTTTCGAATATACCGTGATTCCTTTCGATATGCAAAATCGAAGGGAAATGGTAAGTGGCACATACCAGACATTACGCCGTACCCAGTCTCTTCTACACGATGGAACATGTTAAGCTAAATCAATACAAAACGGGGGCGTACTTAAACTCCGCCTTAAGGTACGTATGACGCGACGTTAATGGCTCCGACTTGTTGCCACGCTAACTAGTCCGCTGTCGCGTACATGCACTTTGATGCTCGTGTAACCACTAATCTCTTGATCTGTGCCTGTTATCTCATCTATGCTCATCAGAATAATCAGTATGCTACTTAGTTTTGTGAAGGATCCGCAGGCACAGAGACAAATACAAAGACAAACTTTAACCCGAGCCGTGTACTTGCTTTGGCTAAGATCCGAGGATTTCGGTTAGTCCGAGAGGTCAGGGTTCGATTTTCGTCTACGTTTGTGTCCTGGGCTTCTGCAAACTCGGCCATATTCACCTGGTCTCGTGACGTCATCCAAACTACTGAAAAATCAGCGCCCGGCTATCTATCATCATAGCATCATTATAATCAGCAGGACCAAATCCACTGCAAGGCGAAGACCTCTCCCATATTCCTCCAATTTACTCGCTCCTGTGTTTGCTGCATCCATGCACTTGACCCCCGCGAACTTCTTAACCTCATCCGCCCACCTAACTTCCTAACTTATTCCACTCCATCTACGCTTTCCTTCCCTTGGAATCCAGTTTGTTACCCTGAGTGACCATCAATTATTCTCTCTTCGCTCTACATGTCCTGCCCATGCCCATTTCTTCTTGATTTCCACTAGAATGTGAGTAACTTGAGTTACTTCTCTGACCCAACCTGCAAGTTTCCTATCTGGTAATGTTACCCCTACCATTTTTCGTTCCATAGCCCTCTGTGTTGGTCTCAACTTATGTAGGACCCTTTTCGGTAGCCTCCACTTTCATCCCCATAGCTGAGTACAGGCAAGATGCAACTGTTGTACACGTTTCTCGAGTGATACCGGTAAGCTGCTAAATCTGCGAGTGCTTGCCAAATGCGCTCCATCCCAGTTTTATTCTTTTTCTTATTTTCCTTTCAAGGTCCGGATCTGCGGTTACTATCTGTCTAAAATAGACATATTCGCCTACTACTTCCAGTGCTTCGCTACCTAAAGTAAACTGCTGTTCCTTCCCGTGGCTGTTGAACATTACCTTAGTCTTCTGCATATTGATCTCCAAGCCTATCTTTCTGCTTTTTCGTTCTAGGTCATTAACCATTCTTGCTATGTATGTGACCTGTCGACTGTCAACAGCTAATAGCATGCTCGTGAATTTTCGCTCAAACTCCAGCGCCAATTTTCTGCAGACGGAAGGCCTTGACCTATGTCTCGTTAATACATTTCAACTTAACATCCTTATAGCACATGTTCTCCAGCTGTCCTGCACTAAAAATCATGTACATGCCTCCGACAGGTGCTAGTTGGTAGGTCACGTGGGGTATATATATATATATGTATATATATATATATATATATATATATATATATATATATATATATATATATATATATATATATATATATATAGGGAGGGGGCTGAAGCTCGAATGGGTCCGGTAGGGCATAAACGTAGAGGAGATGACGCACGGTAGAAAAAACAGTTAACTTTATTCCGACGTTTCGGCCGGGGTCCGGCCTTTGTCAAGGAATGTAGAGAATGTCTACATTCCTTGTCAAAGGCCGGACCCCGCCTGAAACGTCGGATTAAAGCTAACTGTTGCTTCTACCGTGCGTCATATCCTTTGCGTAAATATATATATATATATATATATATATATATATATATATATATATATATATATATATATATATATATATATATATATATATATACGTTCGGTCAAGAGCAGATAATGCTTTCGCTCAATATTTGGTTCAGCAGCGTTGAACTCTTGTAACTTTTTTCTGCAGGCCTCCAGTGTCTTGTACTCTTTGTGGGACACAAATAAAGGCATCATGAAATAATCATATATATATAAGGGTGGCGCTGGTGAACACTCTCAAGGTTCGTATACAGACAACATAAATACCCAAGCAAGTAGCAGGGGGGACAGCGGCTGATGTAGCTCAGTTGGAAGGGCACCGGACGCGATATTCGGAGGTCGGGGGTTCGGTTCCCACCATCGGCACGTTGTTTTTTCTTCTACTTTGTGTTTAATTATCTTTCCCCTAAACACATTACATCACTAATTTCTGGGATTATCCAAGTAAACATTAAAAAAAAAGACAAAGTACCATCCCCAACGCTCTCCTTGGCCTTGCTGACTGTTGGCTTCTTTCCTTCACATATATATATATATATATATATATATATATAACAGTGTCCTGTACTCTTTGTGGGACACAAAAAAGGCATCATGGAATAATCATATGTATATAAATATATATATATATATATATATATATATATATATATATATATATATATATATATATATATATATATACATATATATATATATATATATATATATATAGAAAAAACTTACAAGAGTTCAACGCTGCTGAACCAAATATTGGCGAAAGCATTAGCTGCTCGTGACAGAGCGTTCTTCTTCCTCTACCCACATATAAAGCCCGCTTTAACCAAGCCCTATGAACGTGCCTTAGTGGCCTATAGTGGTAACGTGAATGCCAGGGTCCTAGCAGGCTGATTCTGACATAACCGTCCCATGTGAAACGAGAGAACTGAGCCGCGGCTCCGACCACGCCACGCCGACCGCTTTGTTGGGAGCCCATCTCTCGCTTTTGTGTCACGTGGGATGTGACGTCATAGCGTCACTTGGGTAAGACGTACGTGACTACCGCCGCGCTACGCTGAAGCCTCGAAACCTAGTAGTATTGCTTTCGCAATAAAAGCTGTCATAAAAGACAGCTTGACGAGCCACAGGCCCCCATATATTGAACAGCATCATAGCGGCATTGTTTAAGGGAAAAAAGTACGATATATGTTTACAATCGCAAATGCACTCAGAAAGTAGAGCCATTATGTTCTGAAAGGAAGCAATAACTGTCTGAAGTAGCGTACAAAACACTTCATTCAACAAGACAAAATAAAAAAAAGCATAAGGTTGTACCGACGTTTCGACCTGAGGACCAGTCTTCATCAGAGACTGGCCCCAATATATATTGGTAATGTTTATTTAAAGAGAGCTTCTTCACCTTAGCCTGATGATGAGCTTTTATCTCCTCAACCTCCTTTCTGGAGAGCCTCTTTTTCACATTTCCTTGTTCTCTTATGTGCGCATGCCTGGCACTATATATATATATATATATATATATATATATATATATATATATATATATATGTATATATATAGTCTTGAAGCCATAGGTAGCGTAAAAGGGTTCTAGCACAGCTTTTGCCCTCGCTCTTAATCACGTTCTACGTGACGCTGGCGGTAACAAAGGACGTTCCACGTCCGCCGCTATGGCTGAGGGTGGCGCTGGTGAACACTCTCAAGGTTCGTATACGGACAACATAAATTCCCATCAAGTAGCAGGGGGGACAGCGGTCGATGTAGCTCAGTTGGAAGAGCACCGGACGCGATATTCGGAGGTCGTGGGTTCGGTTCCCACCATCGGCACGTTGTTTTTTCTTCTACTTTGTGTTTAATTATCTTTCCCCTAAACAGATTACATTACTAATTTCTGCGATTAACCAAGTAAACATTAAAAAAAGACAAAAGTACCATCCCCAACGCTTTCCTTGGCCTCGCCGACTGTCGGCTTCTTTCCTTCATTTACATATATATATATGTATGTATGTATAAATGAAGGGGAAATGAGGGTGCTCTTTATAATACATGAAGGAAAGAAGGTAACAGTCGGCGAGGCCAAGGAAAGCATTGGGGATTATGTTTTGTCTTTTTTTTTAATTTTACTTGGATAATCACAGAAATGTGTAATGTAATCTGCTTAGGGGAAAGATAATTAAACACAAAGTAGAAGAAAACACAACGTGCCGATGGTGGGGACCGAACCTACGACCTCCGAATATCGCTTCCGGTGCTCTTCCAACTGAGCTACATCGGCCGCTGTCCCCCTGCTACTTTCTCGGGTATTAATGTTGTCTGTATACGAACCTTGAGAGTGTACACCAGCGCCACCCTCAATCATAGCGGCGCACGTGGAACGTCCTGTGTTAGCGCCAGCGTCACGTAGAACGTGATCAAGAGCGAGGGCGCTGGTGAACACTCTCAAGGTTCGTATACAGACAACATTAATACACGAGAAAGTAGCAGGGGGGACAGCGGCCGATGTAGCTCAGTTGGAAGAGCACCGGCCGCGATATTCGGAGGTCGTAGGTTCGGTCCCTCCCATCGGCACGTTGTTTTTTCTTCTACCTTGTGTTTAATTATCTTTCCACTAAGCAGATTACATTACTCATTTCTGTTATTATCCAAGTAAAATTAAAAAAATACATAAAACATAATCTCCAATGCTTTCCTTGGCCTTGCCTACTGTTAGCTTCTTTCCTTCACACGCACGCACACACACACACACACACACACACACACACACACACACACACACACACACACACACACACACACACACACACACACACACACACACACACACACACACACACACACACACACATATATATATATATATATATATAAACGCAGAGGAGATGACACATGGCAGAAAAATGGTAACCTTTATTGCGACGTTTCGGCTGGGGTCCGGCCTTTGTCAAGGAATAGGTGGGCCCCTGGCCGAAACATAGGCTTAAAGTTTACCGTTTTTTACCGTGTGTCATCTCCTGTACGGTTATGCCCTACTGGACATAGTCCAGCTTCGACCCCCTGCGTATATATATATATATATATATATATATATATATTGTTACGACGGGGGTTTGACGTCGGAGCACTGCACAGGTCGAGGAGGCAGAGAACTCAGCTGACCAACGGCTGCGAGTCCGGCACGGGCACGAGAGTCTCAACGTCGTTTTCCCTCTCTTCTTGTATGTGTTTCCTCTTCTTCGGGATTGCTACAATATATATATATATATATATATATATATATATATATATATATATATATATATATATATATATATATATATATATATATATATATATATATATATATATATATATATATATAAACATGGTTCGCTTGTTACTAATGGGTCATAGTTCAATGCAAACAGGATGTCACACAACTTTCCCGATTATCAATTTTATTCCACCAATTTCGGACGGTGGACCGTCCTTCTTCAGGGCATAATTATTCTACCCTGGAAAAGGATGGTCCACCGTTCGAAACTGTTGGAATAAAATAGATAATCGGGAGAGTTGTGTGACAACATGTTTAATATATATTATTGATAACAGGAGTTGTCTGCCAGGTGCTAAGCCCAGCATGCTACTCCTGATGAGGGGCATGATGGTAGGTGACATGGCGATGCACTCGATCGATGGGGGTAGTGTGACGTCACGAAAATGCATGAAAATGCGAAAAGCGGGCAGGCGCTGGCAACTCGGGTTTCTCCAACGAGACGAGAATCGAAAGTTCCGCCATTCTTAGATTACAAGTCACACACTCTGTTCCTTGGAGGCCATGTAGGCACGTTGATACGGCATGGTTAAAGTGAGACTGAATTTATATCAGATGGTCCTTCACATAAAGTGGTAGATTAGGAATGTATGCTAAATAGTGGGGTGTGATAATCAGTTCAGTTCAGTCGTTCAGTCGTGTCCGACTCTTCATGACCCTATGGACCATGTCACGCCACGCTTTCCGGTCTCTCACTATCTTCTTAACATCACATAACTTCATCTGCAGTGCCTCGAGGATGCCATCTAACCATCGCGTTCGCTGCCTACCCCTTCTCCGGCGACCCTCAACCTTTCCCAACATCAAATCTTTCTCCAGCGACTCCTCTCTTCTCATCAGATGACCAAAGTAGCTGAGCTTTAACTTTAGAATTTGACCCTCCAATGAGCAGTCAGGGTTTATGGTTGACAATATCGACTGATTTGATCTTCTGGCAGTCCAAGGAACTCTCAAGAGTCTTCGCCAGCACCACAATTCAAACGCGTCAATTCTTCGGCGGTCAGCCTTTTTCACAGTCCAACTCTCGCATCCATACATCAGAACTGGAAATACCATAGCACGAGTTATACGGATCTTGGTTGGCAGACTATCTCTGCTCTTTACTAGGCGGTCAAGGCTAACCATTGCTCTCTTTCCCAGAAGCAGACGTCTCCTAATTTCATGGCTGCAGTCTCCTTCCGGGCTAATCTTGGAGCCCAAGAAGAGAAAATCTGTCACAGCTTCCAGTTCTTGTCCATTGATGCTCCAGGACTTCATAGGGCAAGACGCCATGATCGTTGTCTTTTTAATGTTCAGTTTAAGCCCAAACTTCTCACTTTCTTCTTGTACGCGCATCAGAAGTCTCTTGAGTTCCACTTCACTTTCTGCCATTAAAGTGGTATCATCCGCATATCTAAGGTTGTTGATACGTTTTCCAGCAATCTTCACTCCAGCTGAAGACTCGTCCAGACCGGTCTTCCTCATGATGCACTGTGCATATAGGTTAAATAGGCAGGGCGAACGTATGCAGCCTTGCCTCACTCCTTTCTCAATCGGAAACCTATCAGTAAGATTATGCCCAGTTCTGACTGTGGCCTCTTGTCCTTCATATAGGTTCCTGAGGAGACAGATGAGGTGAATTGGAACTCCCATCTCTTGGAGAGCTTGCCACAATCTGCTGTGATCTACGCAGTCAAACGCTTTCGCATAATCAATAAAGGAGAAGTAGATGGGTTTCTGGAACTCTCTTGCTTTTTCTATGATCCTGCGAAGGTTGGCAATTTGGTCTCTAGTTCCTCTGCCCTTGGGAAACCCAGCTTGCACGTCCGGGAGCTCCCGATCCACATACTGCTGCAGCCTTCCTTGGAGGATTTTCAGCATCACCTTGCTACCATGCGAAATAAGCGCAATCGTGTGGTAGTTGGAACAATCTTTGGCACTGCCTTTCTTTGAAATGGGGATGAAAACTGACCTCCTGCAATCCTGTGGCCACTGCAGGGTTGTCCAAATCTTCTGACATAATGTATGCAGAATGTTAACAGCGTCATGGTTGAGGTTTAGAAGCAACTCAGCTGGAATGGCATCAATTCCGCTAGCTTTGATCTTAGCAAGGCTGGCTAAGGCCCATTCAACTTCACTCTTCAGGATGCCCGGCTCGAGATCAGTAATCACAACCGTCCTATGTTGGGTTTGCACATTCGGGTCCTTCTTGTACAGTTCTTCTGTGTATTCCTGCCACCTCTTCTTTATCTCTGAGGCTTCAGTGAGGTCCTTGCCTCGTTTGTCCTTGATCACGCCCAGCTTAGCACTAAAGCTTCCTTTGATATATTTGATTGTCTTATACAGAGCTCTTGTGTTCCTTAATTGGCTGTTGTCCTCAACTGCTTCGCAGTGTATGTTCAGGAAGGCATTCTTATCTCTCCTTGCTATTTTCTGAAAATCTGCATTGAGAACCTTGTATCTTTCTCTTTCCCCCATAACTTTTGCCATCCTCCTTTCCTCAGCTATTTGCAAAGCCTCTTCAGATAACCAGTTTGATTTCTTGCATTTCTTTTGCTTTGGAACTACCTTAGTAGCAACTTCTTGTATTATATCACGAACATCAGTCCACATGTCTTCGGGCTCTTTGTCTTCTAGATCGAATTCTTGAAATCGATTCCTCACTTCCAGAGCATATTCTAATGGAATTTGATCCAGATCATACCTGAAAGGCCTTCTAGTTTTCTACGTTTTCCTCAATCGAAGCTTAATTTTGGCAACAAGAAGCTGATGATCAGCCCCACAATCGGCCCCAGGCCTTGTTTTTACTGCTTGTATAGCGCTTCTCCATCTCTGCCGGCAAATAATATAATCGATCTGATTCCTGTATAGACCGTCCGGTGAAGTCCATGTGTACAAGCGCCTCTTGTGCTGTTGAAAATTAGTATTCGCTATGGTCAGGTTGTTTTCTTGACAAAACTCTACTAGCCTCTGCCCAGCTTCATTTGGCTCGCCAAAACCGAACTTGCCTATAATTCCGGATATTTCTTCACTCCCGACCTTAGCATTCCAGTCTCCTATGAGAAAAACGACATCTGAGGATGGGGTGCGGTCTAAAAGGCATTGTAGGTCCGCATAAAATCTCTTAACGTCAGCTTCTTCAGCAGTAGTGGTCGGTGCATAAACTTGGATAACTGTTATGTTGAAAGGGTGACCTTGGATCCGAAGTGAAATCATTCGGTCGTTTTTGGGGTTGTACCCTAGCACTGCATTACCCATTCTTCTGTTTACTCTGAGAGCGACCCCATTCCTTCTCTTGGATTCGTGCCCACACTATAAGACATAATGGTCGCCGGAGTTGAATTCTCCCATTCCGGTCCACTTGAGCTCGCTGATACCCAAGATATCTATGTTCAATCTGTCCATTTCTCGCTTGACGACATCCAGTTTACCTTGCGTCATAGATCTTACATTCCATGTTGCTATGTGATATATCTCTTTGGAACACCGGACTTTCCGGTCGCTTCCCGACACATTCACAACTGAGCGTCCTTTTGACTTTAGCTCAGCCGCTTCATTCGTCCTGGAGCTACTAGTAATCGCCCTTTGTTCATCCCCAGTAACATGTGGGACGCCTTCCAACCTGGGGGGCTCATCTTCCGGCGCCATATCTTTAATAGTATTGTGACTGGCCATAGGGTTTTCTTGGCAGGAAATACTGGAGTGGGTTGCCATTACCTGGGGTGTGATAATAAAGGCACAAATAGAAAATATCAGAGATCAAGCGATCAGGAAGAAACATCTACACGAAGGGGCATTTTCAAGAAAACCAGGCATACAGGAGTCATTAACCCTAAGGCGTTATATTCTTGAAACTGAAGCAGAAGCGTTCCCGATATCCTTGATTGTGTTAGCATTACTGTTATAATTACGAATTATTCATTCAAAGAGTAAAACGTCAGTAGCCTGTCCTCTAGGGCTCTTTGATTCGGAGCAGGTCACTTTTTCAAGTCCTGCGACAGAAAAGCAAGGCGTCCGTGTGCTGTGCGATGTCAGTGCACGTTAAAGAACCCCAGGTGGTCGAAATTTCGGGAGTCCTTCACTACGGCCTCTCTCATAGCCTGAGTTGGTTTGGGGACGTTAATCCCCACAAACCAAACCAAACCCACTAATTTACGTAATGATATGTTGTTGGCAACAGCGGTGTATTTCCGCATGGAACAACGTTCATTTGATGTAATTAGAAATTATTGAAGATATATATTTGCTGTGCCAAAAAGTTTATGGTTAGCAATTAATGGTGGCTGAAATATAGATTAAAATAGGTGGAAAAGACTGCCGTGTGTGTGTGTGTGTGTGTGTGTGTGTGTGTGTGTGTGTGTGTGTGTGTGTGTGTGTGTGTGTGTGTGTGTGTGTGTGTGTGTGTGTGTGTGTGTGTGTGTGTGTGTGTGTGTGTGTGTGTGTGTGTGTGTGTGTGTGTGTGTGTGTGTGTGTGTGTGTGTGTGTGTGTGTGTGTGTGTGTGTGTGTGTGTGTGTGTGTGTGTGTGTGTGTGTGTGTGTTTAGGCAAGCGGAGCGGGAGTTAGAGGGCATGTTTCGAATCAAGAATCAGATTCCGTTGCCAATTATAGGTATTCAACATTCTTACAGGAAACAAATCTGGCCCGGGAAGGGCAGGGAGTGCGTTCGAGGGAATGTCACTCTCCTGTGCCCGAGGATGCGGGATGGAATTCCGACCTCACCGACTGCCTTTTGATGGATACGAGAAGCAAGGCACCCGTGTGCTGTGCGATGTCAGTGCAAATTAAAGAACCCCACGGAGTCTAAATTTCCGAAGCCGTTCACTACGGCGTCTCTCATAGCCTGAGCCGTTTTGGGACGTCAATCTTATAAGCCCAAACCAATGTTGCTCCCTTTAAGCTTCCTTATAGGAGTATTTATATTCAGATTATACACAGTTCCATCATGAAGAGAATTCGATGTCCGGCTTGTGATGTTCGATGTCGTGTCCACCGAGCCTGCAACCTGCCATGGGTTGCGGGTGGCGAAATGGAGAGAGTGGGATCCTCCTCATCACTTCAAAAAAAAAAAAAACAGGAGAGAGATGCAGTAATATTGCTGCCAAAATGAACACGACTTAGGATGTGACTGAGGAAAACTAAAAATAACTGTATTTACATACAATATTGTTTGAAGTGATCGTATTTCTCCCTGACGAAACGAAGTCTGTTCTTAAATCTTTCCTTGCTGCCTAACCAAAAACTAATTCTGAGGCGCAATTTTAAGCTCCAGAAATTGAATGTGTCAAGCTTGCTTGATACGTGCAGTACTAAAACGCCGGTTGCTTTTACGGTTGTGAATGATCAGCTGACCAACACAGGTCACTGCATACCACGTTCATTGTTATCGACTGCTCTATTTTAAATGATATTCTACAATACGAATCGCTCAACGCAAATTAACGTGGCTAGGAGTGACTCATACAAAAGGGACCACAGCCAATGACACCATGGAAAGGCCGGGGGGAATTGTTGGTGTTGATTGTTGCGAAACAACATCCTAACGGTGTAGATAATTGGGTGGAAGGCAGAATGAAAACGACCACAAGCTCACAGTGGGATCGGAGCTGCATTTGCCGAATATAGTTAAAAGCAAGGGCGAGAGGTAATTATAATATTTTGCCAACGTAAAATAAAAATTAGGGGCTGCCGTGGATTATTTACAATTTCATTCGCAATGATGGTGAACGGTTAGCTTGAGGGTAGGAGGGGCTTTCTAGAGAAGCTGATATTATTTCTCCCCAGGAGCACGAGGTATAAAATTGCGCGCCTTCCAAATGGGGACGGAATGATGCATTGAGGGAGAATAACACAAACCTTGTTAGCAACCACATAAAGATATAGAGGAGCTCAAGATGTCGCCCCGAAACACACATTCTGTTTCAACCGAAGAGGACTACTCTCGTGTACAGGTTATGTACTACTGACGGCTTTAGGGTTACATGCATTCACGATGTGCGAAACGCATGTAGGAATTTACATGCAGGGTAATTTCAAACAGTTCCAGAAGTCCAGGGATACGATTGGAGAAGGGGCCCTGTCACACGTGTCCCCGTGTACTCAACTAGATTTCTTTCCCTAATTTAGCTCAACTTGAATTGCAGATCGAAAGTTGGCTGCAAGATCTTTCTGCCTGGAAATGTGCTATAACGCATTGCAAAATAGATTAATTTTGGTAGTGTGTACCGATTATCTGGTTGGAGCATGAATGTCATGCCGGGCTCTTATTTCAAATCGAATTTCTCTAAACCGAACGCAGGACGAAGGCGTAAATGCTACAGTTGGCCGTGTTCCCTGGACGGAACTCGGCCACCAGGCGAAGAACCTCAGCTGCGGTCCTGACTTTATGGCTAACCTGTTGGATATCGCAGCCGTGGGCCTTGCCTGGCATGCACTCAACAGCACCGCCGGAGATCCACCCTCACAGGTGGAACGCAGTAAACACCCGTTGCTGGTGATCAGAGACGACCAGAAACAGGAGCGCCTGTACAGCACAGATCAGCTTTTCTTCCTTAATTACTGCCGCAGCAGGTGAGAGTGAGCGACGGAAGAGGCAGCGGGATAACGGATGCAGGCCGATTATAGAACATTCCGAATGCCCCGTTGTTTCTGCCGCAGAAATGTCTGGGCTGTTTCATAATATATATGCAATCAATCTTGCTACAATTCGGCAGATGATTGCGTCACGCTCTGTGTAAGACTGGTCCTTGGAATTATACCACAACGTAACTTTACTAATGCTTCCTCATAAAAAAGGTCCAACTATGCATCGGGCACATTACCGGGCAATATTTTCCCGTCCAATATAAGATGGTTTTGCATTTAAATGCTTTTTTATATATATAGAATTTAAATTAGCAGCTTATTTGCGGCGTAGGTTGAAAGTAAGTTTAGAGTATGGGCACCGTATTGTTCATTCCAGCACTGCTAAACATGAGTGTGCGGTTTCTCTGGCACTCCACTCGGGTGCAACGGTCTAAAAGCGAGAGCCGGAGATGACATCTTGGCAGCCGACGGCGCATCCTTTGCTGCGACTGCACTTAGTAAATTACCAATCAATAAATTGATTAGTTTATATCTCCGTTGCAGATTATGAGCAACTTCAGCAAATGGTTGAACCGAAGTTCACATGGAAGTGCCGCAACGGAAAGACTAATACTGAAATAACCATTGGATTGTGTGCGTATTCTCTTACCGTGTGCCATGTCTAGCTCCACTGCGTGGTTAGATGTGACATGTAACAGGGCTAACATGAAAAATAGGAGAGGTTAGGATTCGTCTGTGGAGCAGGTATTAAGCGTTCTCCATGGACGACGAGAATAATGCTAGAGCACTGAATGATAACTTTATGGTTCTTGTTACTGCTTCATTTACTTTAAGTCGGAGAGACTGACGACACGGACCAGTCAAATTGTGAACAGAAAAGGAACTGGGGTTTATGCAGGATTGAGCTTGGTTTGCTGTTACGTAGGTGGCGCTGGCTGTGGAGCCTTGTTAGGAGTGAGGCGGCCACATAGAAATGGCACCACAGGATGAGAAGCCGAGTTGCTGTTGTGCGTATACATAGCAGTTACAAAGGGATAAATATAGTTAAGAAGTAGTGCAGCTGGACAGAATACCATTATGCATTATTCGGCGACAAATGGGCTGTAAAGAAATGCGAAATCATGCGAAGCTGTAGTAGAATTTGTTGTTCGTTCCTTTTCGGAAGGTTCTTTAAACCCTTCCTGCCATGTCGTATAGTACGGCGTGGAGACGACCAAGAGGCGTACTTGAAGGTGATGATGGTAGAACATATATTTACAGCATGGCATATATACAGAAAGTAAAACTAGAAGTAGAAATGAATTAACAAAATGGACACTTCACGCTAGATTACTCTTCGACCTAACTGGTTATAGACTAAGTAGAACAGCCGTGTTAGATGCCAACGCATGGAGTCCCAGCTCAGACTGGACTAAACTCTCTTGGATCACGTCCCGTTTTACACACTCACAAAACAAAGAAATAGGGGCGGTCATTTTCAGAGGCCAGCCTCACACATCAGTGGTCCAATCAGGAAAAGTGCTAGATTGGCACAGCCCCGTGAGTTGGCCTCAGCCTCTAACCCAGGGCCCCATTAGCAATACAAATTCCAACAAACAAAGATCACGACAAAGCACTTTCTCCGGTGAGGGTATCGAACCCTCTCCCGTCGGGAGACTTTCTTCCCACCTGTCTCCCGTACACCGCTGCCCCATCCACGCTGCCGCTCCTGGTCAAATCCTTTACACAGTGCATTGCCCCGCGCCACTCGTGTTTACTACTACGAGCAACGACATGTAAAGGAAAAGACCACCCAGCCACAATGCTGAAGGCCCGGCGCCGGAGTAAAGGGGAGCTTCTGGCTTGCCCGCTCTGAGAACAATGCCAGAGTCAAATCCTGAGTGCTTTCTCGAGCACTCTTTGTCGCATCAGAGGACAAGATAAACGAGACTGCCTTTCGCACTGCTCAAAGTCGCAGTGTAAAAAAAAAGGCTTAAGTGTCGTTTGGGGGCTCGTTACCGGCCAGAACGAAGGGTGCAATACATGTGATCACCCGGCCGCACGTTCCGCTGTGCCTCTCCCCATGAATGACCATCGGGCTAAAAGGGAAAACTGGAAATAAATTCGCAAGGCCGGCGCCGGCGGTCCGGTCGGCCTTCCCCACGCGCGGCATGGGTGTAGAAGGGACACAGCGTCCATAATACAAGCAGCAAACAGGCGGGTGGCGGCGGCATGCAGAGACGCGTACCTGGAAGTCATCAACCTCGAGCGTGGACCTACACCTGTGTTCATGTAGATGAAATAAAAGTGGTAAAACTCAAAATAATTAACCGTATGGTAACGACATCAATTCGCTGCCACGCACAAGCTGTGAATCTGTTATGCTCTCGTTATGCTCTCGAGTTAGTACGAGTTCATACTAAACTCGTACTAAACTCATACAAATCTCATACACTCTCATATATTTCTCATACGTTGAATGACATTTGTATGAAATTATATGAGATTTATACGAGTTTAGCATGAGAAATTTGTATGAGGTTATTGTGACTCATAGGTATTTTTGCTAGGGTTGTACTTCTTCGCGGATTATGGTTTGGTTTGTGGGGTTTAACGTCCCAAAGCAACTCATGCTATGGGAGACACCGTAGTGAAGGACTCCGGAAATTTTGACCACCTGGGGTTCTTTAACGAGCACTGATATCGCACAGCACTCATCGCAAAAGTCACGCATACAGTTTTTTCGCTAGGGAACAGACGCTTGGCACTACCTTCAACCCAGACGGCCGCTTCTGAGCAACCACTAAACGTGAGCTACGCCAGTGCGCTACGTGGCTTATCTTCACGACGTGCCAAGTCTTCGACGCTCCAGTCCTGCTCCCGGAAGCCGCCCCTAGGCCCCCGCCCGCCAAGCCTATGCACGAACCTCAAGTCCCAGGAAATGCGACGACTGGAGGATTTTGAACTGCCCGCTGTGCTTCCATTGCGGTGAGGTCGGCGCTTACAGACGCATCAGATTGCGCGGCTTCCCCATCGAAGCCCTACGACCCCATCCTGGCGAACGACCGGAAGAAATCGAAAACTACTTGCACAGGGCAGAGTCACCAAGCCGTCGGTACCGCTCTACATCGCTGTACAGCACCCGATTTTCGTCGCCGGGTCGCAGTTACTTCGAAGGAAGGTCCCTTAACCCTCGTAGGGGAAACTAAAAGTAGCAACCTTTGGAGGGGAGGTTGCTACACGACGAACTAACGAAGATCCTCCGCCGCTGCCGACGAATGACCAAGCTGCAGCATCTACACCGCCGCTACGTACGACAGCATCCACGGCGACACGACCGCACTCCAGGCTGACACCGCCCAATTGGGAGAAAGGGATGGCGTTCATGTGCTGCCTAGCGATGTATTGAGAAATGGCAGCGCCGAGCTCACCCTGTTGAAGCGCTGTATTCAGAAGACCGTAGTACGTATCTTGATCATGATTACGTAGTCGTCAGAATTCATTCTGACCGTTGGTTTCGATGTCCACTTGGAAAGTGGGCACGAAATATTCTGTGGAACTTTCAAAGATGGAGCTCGAGCGTCTCCTCTGTTCGCATTTTTCAGATGAGTCTTTGGCTTGGCCGCTCCTCGTGCGTCTTATCGGCGAAGGCGCAGGTTCTTGACCACTTGAAAAAGGGCAGCTTGCTCTGCCGAAATGGTGGATTGGCCGTGCTCTGGCTGACTTATAGGGACAAACGACCACAACAGAGTCATGGGGTCGTAGCCGCGTTGTCCGGGCAGAGCCATGTTCTTGGGTGACCAGTAGATGTCTCCGCAACTAGCGACAGGGGAGCCGCAACTGTTAGGTTTAGCTCATACGCTACGTGGTGATGCGAAGAGATGCTCTAAATGACCAAAAATTGAACGTACCTGGATATGAGCGGTGTCTTCAGGATTGTGCTGCCTTCATGAATGCAGCTGTGCAGGTTTTGCAGGAGTCACATCAAGATTTCTGAGATTCCAGCCGAAAATCGACGAAGCCGGTACGCCACGCATCCGATCACTCCGCGGTGCGCTAGCGTTCTCCGTGAGAAGACTGCGCCGCGCCGTTGGGCATGCAGTCGAGGAGGTAGGAGGGGAGATAGCAGTTGGCGCGCGTAGCGGCGCTGTGTAAAAAGCGGTTGGTTCGTCGGCGCCGCCGTGTTAGGAGCCATGGAAAGTGAGTCAGAAAGGCTTAAACAAGCAAGGCCTATGTGTTGGAATGAAAACAGGCGACGAGTTGGAGACCTAGCCTGGCAACCACACTAACCTGGACATGCAATCAAGATTAACCAAGGCTAACCAAGCCAAAGTTACTAGAACCAGTTTCACTTTTAAAACTCGGGAGCGCCACACGACGCCGCCGCTGCCCTGCGCAGCGAGTGACGCTACAGACGAACCGGGCTTCATCGCGACGACACGTTTGCAGTCTGCTCCAGGCGTTTTCGTGGCGCGCGCGTGAGTTCAAAGCGCTGGCTTGACGCCGCGAACCCTGCGGCTCCAGAAATAATGGATTTATTATTAACGCGACAGCGTTAAGGAGCTCGTGTCGCAGAAAAGCCGGTGTCGTCGGCGGCGTTGGCCGTGAGCGATAAATCCCGGCATGCACTTCATAAATAAAAAGCAACTTCCAAGATGGGCTGGATGGGAATCGAACCAGGGTCTCCGGAGTGTGAGACGGTGACGCTACCACTCAGCCACGAGTTTTTTTTTTTCTCTCTTTATTGCCGACATTGACATTTGAAAGTGAAATCAGAAATACAGTGCATAAAACGCGTAAGCCAGGCTTCGGCAAACACGGATTAAAATTCTCTCAGCGACACCAAAACATCAAGCAAGGTAATCCATTCTGGTGGATCAGGGAGTGCTCGGTAACGCTCTTAGTGAGACGACACTTTCAACAAAATGCTCGCGAACAGGACGCACAACAAGATCAGCATCAGAGCTCATTGAAGCTGCAAGGACTTCACAATACCAGAGACTGCTGCGCAGTCGTACTGGTCGGAGCATTTTGGAAAAACTGGGGTATGAGCCGCAAGCATGCTCCAGACGTACAGAAAAAGTACCTAGACAGGTTAGAGACAAATTAAAAATACCTCCGCTCCCCAAAAACATGCACCCCGTTTACCATGAGAGCCGGAGGAGTTACAGAGCAATAGCGCTGCAAGCCCGTTTTGAGGGAAGACAGGACGTCTTATATACAGATGCCGCACAATGCGCGAACGGTAGGGGACGTGTTTCAGTAGCAACTAGAGAAGACGGGGGCTCGGTAGTATGCTGCAGCACCCGAAATTCGACCACAACGGAGGCGGAAGAGGTGGCCATTGCGCTACCTCTAACACAACAACAGGTCAAAATTATAGTTACAGACACGAAATCAGCGATTAGAAACTTTGACGCGGGCCGCATTTCGGCCATAGCAGCAAGAGTGTTGGCCAGTGGTTCACCACCGGCAGAGCAGGTCGCGCTCATTTGGACACCGGCGCACCAGGGGTTGAGGGGGAACGAGAAAGCGCACGTAGTGGCCCGAGGATTAGCTACATTCCGGGATCCCAGTGACGACTTATGCGCAACCCCGTACCCCTTGCGCGATGAGGAGCCCCTGCAGTCCGATGATGACCTTAACACCTACCAAGATATCCTAAATCATTACAAATTAGGCAGATCAGTACTACCAAAAGCGTGTAAGCAACTCACCAAAAGCGAGGAGGTTATGTGGCGTAAGCTACAGACTGGAGTATTCCCGAACCCCCAGCTTTACAGAAAGTGGCACCCGGAAATTTTTAGCCCCAGGTGCAAACGTTGCGATGGCATAGCGGACATGATCCATATGATATGGACGTGTCCTAGATTTGGAGAACCTGACCGAACAGATGAGTCCTGGGAGGCACTACTTCTCAAGCAGGACGAAAAAGGGCAACGAGAAGTCATCCGTCTTGCCCTGGCCGCTGCTAAGATCCAAGGGATCCAGGTCGACGGCTGAGGGGGAGGACATGGTTGGGACAGAGCTTCGCCTCGGATCCTCACCAACCTTTTGACGGGTGCAATAAATGCTATTTTTCTCTCTCTCTCTCTCCCCTTCGGGCCGCACTTAGAAGTGTTGAGTATGAAAACTATGTCTTTGTGTGACTCAAGAGCATACCGAGCGAATGAGTGGGTGGTGCGAACGAGGTGCAATAACGCTATCGCGTTCCGCTCTTGAAGGCGAAGCTTAAGCGTCCTCCAAATTTTTCCTATTTCCTTGATTTTTTTCCATAGTTCGCTGAGTTAACAAGCTCCATTCATGGGGGGGGGGGGGGGCTGGTGCGCAAAGTTGCCACTGCACCTGATAACGGTGGGGGAAAGGATAGGAATCGAACCCCTTTATTATCCCTGCTTACGAGCTATTTTGAAAGCGTACGGGTGTACGTGTGTAAGAGGAGACTTTTCGTGCTTGAAGGAAAGTTCTGTGTTGGAACAATTGAGACAGCCGCCTGCTACTTCTCCGACCACAGAGCCGTCTTTGTAATAATTGAAAAGCAACAAGAACGACGAGAAGGATAAGAGTTGTAAAAAAACAAACACACTTTCTGCGTAGCAATATGTCTCGTCTAATGTAAAAATTCAGAAGAGTAAGCTAACATTGTGCATAACCACAAGTTAATACCAGTATGACCAAGCTTAACTGTTATCTCTTGCTACGTATATCCTGGCAGCTGAGCTAAGCCACAGGCAAATGTTTTCTGGGCACCTCAACCGTACAGTAAAAGATTGTCCTGCTACTTGAAGGTGGGACGGCGCTGGTCAGCTGCTCTGACCTGATGGCACAACGGGTGTTGGTCGAGCGGGCCCGGGCCGCGGCCGACGCCAGTGGATCCCACTTATAGTGAATGTAAGGGGCGCCCCTTAAGGCCCCTGGCGTACCCCCCTTCTCTATAAGAATGATTGTTTTAGAGATCAGCTCTTTAGCGCCCATTCCTGCGTTTCGCGGCATCGCCGTTGTTCCTTGTAACGAGCTCAGGAGCCGGGGTAGCTCGCTTCTCTAGGTGCGCGCGCTCCTGGCGCAAATCAGGTGTCCACAGGAATAAGTGCGACAGATGCTATGCCTTTCCTTACCTGCGACTATCTGTGGATGCCTGCACGGCATAGCAACAGTCCCAAGATGACTTTGTATGTTGGTTTAAAGAAAAGGAAAGACAGTATCTGTTGTTGTTGCGATTGTAGGAAGAAGGAAAAGAAAATGCACGGGCTTGCTACTGGCTTTGTTGATGAACCACCTCCGCTGCCTCGTGTGGACAGAAAGGAAAACATAGAAGAAAGTAAAAGAATAGCAAGGGAAGAGAGAGTTACTAATATTTCCAGCGTAACAACGACGGCACACAGATAAAGAAACGACAGGACATGCGCTGCTTGCAACAATTTATGAAGCTTATTGCCGCATTTCATACATATATATTGTTCATACATTGCGCAGGTTTGTGAACTTCACTTCCAAGAGTATGACCTAATCAAAAAGCTATCACACTTCGATGCAGCAACAGGAAAGACTTTGACAGTTCAAAGTGTCAGGGTTCATCTAGTGTCCAATGCCGTATCATCTAATTTTCCCCAACTGCCAAGCTTACTAAAGCACGAAGGGCACTTGACGTGAATCCCCAGCCTCAAAACGGGCCGGAATAGAAGACAAGACCTTGAGCAGAGCTATCAGGACCTCTACGAACACACACAAAAACGAAGAGCAAATATATGTGATAGCATCATTTCAAGACCTCAAGCACAAACTTCCTGGAATTGGCAACAGTGATTTCTGGACCATCAATGTCCACGCATCGAAGATAATGCTTCACCACGTGTTAGGTTTTACTTCACAGTATTTGCTTATCTGTCACTTTCAGTGTCAGCAGGCATGACCAAATTGATCTCCTCACCCTGTGAAGGGGCAATTCCAGAACACTTGCGTGACACTTGAAATTGTAAAACCATTTGTACGAAAGAATTTGCGACTCTATTTCAGAACGCCGTTTACAAGTATAAAAGCAGCCTTAGATATTGGCGGTGCATGGTGGTACGAAAAAAAATATATATACTTGGTGTTAGTCAAGCTTCCTAAATAATTACCGAACGCGCAAAGTGTCTGCAACAGACGCGATCCTGGGTGTCATTATAACAAGCAACCGCGACAAATTCAACGCGAACGACATGCGGCCGAAAGCAGCGGCCGGGGTGCTGGGGGGCAACTGGCGTGACGTACCGCCGCACTACACCGACCGCTTGAGTTGGTAGCCCAGCCCTCACCCTAGTGTCACGTGGGGTGTGACGTCAAAGCGTCACGTGGATAAGACGTACGTGGCTACCGCCGCGCTACGCTGAAGGTTCGAAACCTAGAGTATTATTGCTTTCGCAATAAAAGAGCCCAGCATCACAAGTCAGCTAGCCGCTTTTCCTTGCGTACTCCGCAGCTACGCCGCCATTCTCTTGGCAGCGGGCAGGTTGTGTCCCTGGCCTGACGACCAACTCTAATACTGAACTCAGTAGTAAGAGCCCAGCATCCGAAATCAGCTAGCTGCGTTTCCTTGCGTACTTCGCAGCTACGCCGCCGTTCCTTTGGCAGCGGGCAGGGCGTTTCCTTGAGCTGTCGATCGACTCGAATACTGAACTCAATTTTCCGCATTACATGCGCCCCTCCCAGACCCACTCTGGACCTGCCGCCGCCTCCGGCAACGGCTAACGTGTGCATGGCATGCTCGCATTGCCAAGGGAGCACGCTGAGGCCTCCCCGGGGATTTGCCACCCCTCAGTATGGGCTCCGGCTAAACCCATACCGACCGTCGGCTGTCAGTCATTCAGCAAAGCCAGGCAGCCGAAACCACTGTGGCCCACGCATCTTGCAGGGGGGACCACATGCAGGTCGCCAGATGGGGTTTAACCCCCCCCCCACACACACACACAGTATAAAGAGCGCTACCGTGCAAATGCTGGGTACGAACGTTGAGTATAACGAAAGGGTGAATAGAAATTATAGACAATGTAGCCCGCGGCGGAAGCGAAAATGATAGTTGCGACGTCAAAATACAGGAAGCCGAATGGAAAATGGAACAAGCAGCATGTCGTGAACGTGTTCATTTCAGAGTTTCTCTAGCGCGCACACACACACACACACACACACACACACACACACACACACACACACACACACACACACACACACACACACACACACACACACACACACACACACACACACACACACACACACACACACACACACGCACGCACGCACGCACGCACGCACGCACGCACGCACGCACGCACACACACGCACACACACACACACACACACACACACACACACACACACACACACACACACACACACACACACACACACACACACACACACACACACAGACAGACTGCTGTAACTGCATCCAAACAGTGCCTTGTGATAGGGAGACACGGTGCCGTTGGAGGCGGGACCTTATATAGAAGAATAAAGAGCAGTAGTGACAAGCAGAAGGCGGACGCGAACACAGGCGCTGTATTTGTGTCTGTATTGTCAGTGCTGCGCTGTTTTCTCCTTTATCTTGGACTAACATGCCAGCCACTACGTATAAAAAGGGGATGTCTCGTCCCACCGTCCCACTTAAGCCACCCTTCGGGCACAACGCCCAAAGGCATGAGAGCGAGAAACATCCTCTTCTGTGTAGCCCGTCGCCTTTGGCGTGGCAGCTATGTGGTGTCTTTCATTTTTGCCTGTTGTTGTTGACGGCCGGCTAGAGGGAGCGCACAGATGACTAGCATTTCACGAGCAACGGCAGAGCGTAGAGGGTGTCACTGTGTGAGAGGAAAGTGGATAAAGTGGAAAGGAAGCAGCCAAATGGGAGAGGGTGCGGACGCTTTCATTGGCGAGAGTGATGTCACATTTGTTCTTGAATTTTGTGTATTCAGCGGAGGGGAACCCTCGGACGAGGCTATGCCCAACCCGCTGGGCAGGGCCCACCGCGCATAACCTTTTTTCATAGAGCTAATACACAAACTCTAGAGGGAAAGCTGAGCAGGGCAACGCGCTTCCCACTGGTTCACCGCCATCATCAAATTTATCATTGTGGCCAGCACATTTCTGCTCACTGCGTCAAAAATTAACGAAGGTTTGAACAAAAGTTTTAAAAACCGCTGCTGATAACACAACTGTAGGAAATTTCTATATATTGTTTTCAAGTTTCAAGCATATTATATGATCTTTCAGGTACCTTCTTGGTCGTAAAGAAATGATGTGGAACGATTGGAAACCATGTTTGCGAGCAGACGTAGCAGCAGATCAACAGTAAACACACACGAGCACCCTTTGACATTTACTGTGTGCAGCACTAGCCATCTCGGATAGACCAAGGGCCGTTGCTGTGGAATTCGTCACTGTTCTTTTTTTAATATACTGTGGTCGTCGTCTTGCGCCAAAGCAAATTTCTGACGTGTTTTCAGGTGATGAAGCACAGGGGAGATGCATGTGCGCTGGACGGACGAAATGCATGCGAAGCGGGAAACAATCGCAGGGATAGCCGGCCTTGCGATAACAACTCAGAAGAAGCAGGACACCTATATGATGTTACAGTAGGTACGCGACGCAACATACCACAAGAAATGCTCCAGACGCGACGATTCTGCCGTTGTTTGCAGCACCTAGTCAACAGTAGCCGTCGGTTAACTGCATGCCGCCATCTTCCCACGATCCAAGTTGCCAGCTTCAAACCATCTTCACGTGCCAGATTTAGCAAGTACAATTCATCTGGCAACCAATGAACAGTGTGATAATGGCGGCAATCACGCGGTCACCCCTCGAATGCATTGGGTGAACGGGCGGCTTTCCCTCTAGAGTCTTTGTATTAACTCTATGCCTTTTTCATTGCTTGGCGCATGGAGCAGGCCACTGAAAATATCCGCCCCTATTTCTTTGTCGAAATAGGGACCAAAAACACAAGCGATCGGAGGTGGCTCAGTCGAGATAGCGGCTACGTGCTTGGAACGTAAGTCAACAGTACCTATGGGCCTTAATTGAAGCGCTCAGTCGCAGGTAGGGTTCGGTGTGTAATTTCTCTGCGTTAAATTTTTCTCCATGTAATACACTTGCCTCTCACAGGCGGCCTTGCTTTTTGAGGGATGAAATACTAAAACGCTCCAGTGTGGGCTTTTTCGAAATCAGCGCTTGTTAAAAAAAACCGCAGCTGGGCGGATGTTTTTCACAGTCCTCCACAATGGCGGCGCTAATTAGCCCAATTTTAGGCGCCGAGCATCAAGCGTCGTCATACGTAGCTGTTCTCGACACTCTGCTGTCAACGTCACTCATCTAACGCTTAAGTCGCCATTCATGCTTCGAGACCTCTTCTCATCAGTTTTTCGGGTTTGTGCAGGTGCAAAAGGGAAACCACCCGCAATCGGCGGAACGCAGGTTGCAACCCGGCGATTCGCAGCCTACGCTACTTCGGTCATGCGTTCAAATGCCAGCCCGGATCACCGATGTTTCCTCAAAAGACATGTGGAATGTCGGACTTCTTTTGAACTGAATGCCATCACTGGCCGTCAGTCCAAGAAAGTTCTGAACTCTGCGCCGGTGTGCGCTCGTCTTGTTTCTTTTTTTTTTCATTTTTGATCTGGCTATCGCTCATTGCTATCAGATTTGTGGAGACATTCTCTTACCTTTTGCTGTTGCATTTCGTTACGCGGATTCCTGCTGTTATTTATTGTCTTATAATTTGTACTGCTGCTTATACTCTGCGTATTGATGGGTTGGCTGATTACGGCTGAAAGTTTTATTTTTCGTTTGTACCACACGAACGGATATTTCAAGCGGAGCGGGGTCTTCGTGTGCCGAAAAAAGAAGACGGGCAAACTGGCAGCAGAGTGCCTTTCTTGGTGATGGTTACGTGACTTTGCTCATATCGCCCTTTGTGATATTGGATGAGGCAACCTGAAGTCCTGCCAAGTATTGATTAGGATAGTAAGCAGATCTTATTTGATTTTATGCGTGATGGCTAATTGATTAGAAATGTTTTTGTGTGTAGTATTGGGGTATGATTAGAGTTTGGGCAGGTATCTCAACGAGAGCTCCGTCGCTATGAATTTTCACGTTTCTATACGACACTGATCGCTGATAACCAACCGGATTACCAGCTTAGCTGAGTGAGGGGCCACACAGCAGCTGAAACCTATTTGTCCGTAAAGAATGAAAACAGAGGTCCAATTTGCTTATTGTTCTTTATTACCTGTCCTTTTAATGCTCTTAGCAAATATGTCCTCTAGTTGGAGCATCATTCGTCTAAATTGAATTCTGGTGGAACAACAGTTTCAACATTGCGGTCAAATATGCGTGCCTTCCACAAGGTGTGGAGTCCAATAAGGAAAACGACGGCTTATGGTTCGCCATAAACTTCAGTACTGTACAAATTTAGAATAAAGTCTTTCCTGAGAGTTCTCTTCAGCACACCTGAGAAGAGACCTGCGTCTGTGAATTAATGAAAGTGTTCATTTGTTTCAGGCACATCACATAGGTGACAATTTCACAGAAGTAAAAAATATTTCCTTATGAAACCATGTGATAACAGGGAGAGTTTCGACGTGTACTTTAAAGAAAAACATTTCATGTTCGGAGAAATGGGCATTTTGCGCACTTGCATTAGCTCCTTATGGCTCTTAAGACCAACATATTGTTACTTAGCTGTATTCGCTGTTCGTGATGAGGATGAAGAATGCAACAGACTCGGAGAAGACGACGACGCTGAGTGTTGTGAAATCGGTGCCCTCATCAAAGTTAGTTGTGCGGACAGCTTTAGGACTGTAAATCTTCCACGTAACAATATAATGAACAATACAAAGGAGGCGGAAAGACCATCGTTATTGAGTCAAAAAGCGCAACAATGTCAGAATTGCCCACGAACCATAAACGTTCTGAATTAATCCTAGTAAACAGAAGTAATCAGTGAAACTAGAAGAAAAATTACCTTCGGAGGCAGGTCATGACGTTCATTTGTAAGAACGCTCTAATAATCGAACAAGAACGGTCGTGCAAGAAAAAACGGGAAACAGCGCCTGAGTGCCCCCGAGTACAAACATTCCTGAATAGGTTTTCACGTCGAATCGGCTCAAGATTTGATTTGATGGCCACATGTAATGTCTCGCGCAGTGAAGGACTTTGAGCTCATAACATTTTTTTTTCGCGAGAAACCATTTCTAGGCCTGGCCCCGAACAAAGATTGAAAGCCGATAGGGCACAAAAGTAGGAGCGTAACTCTGAACGACTGGAACGCGCTCTCTCGAGTTATGCGTACTTAATTGATGCAGTGGAATGCGCAGACATTTAGGCGGCCCCATTCCACTCCTTTACACATAAGGTGGGGGTTGAAACTAAAGGCTAAACTTTGGCAGTGATTCATTGAGCACTAGAGACGAAGCCTAATTGTTTTAGCGATTCTGGTCTCGAGTGCAGAAAAAAACTACAGTACTGTGCTTAAGTATGCTTAAAAAGCGTGATTTCCACCCTTAACGTCGTCATAACTAGCGAAAGATTCATCATGATCAACTAATGCAAATTAATTGTAATCAATACTTATATCATTATCACTAGCTGCAGCATCATCATCATCGCCACTATCATTATTATCAGGAAGTGCCATCGCTATCATCCGCACTCTTGGCAAATACAATTGCGATCGGTTTGTCACGGGCTAGACGTGGGGTGTAGTGGTTAGCGCACTCGGCTGATGTTCGGAGGGAAAGTGATTCGATTTCTGGTGGAGACAGATTTCTTATAATTTTATGCGGCAGACACTCCCGGCGGACAAATCCAGTGAACGGACATGAACTTTAGCATGAACCTAGAAAGGCTTTCTCATTAAAAAGCAAGCTCACATGCAAGCACTTTAATCTCATTACCGAAAAGACGGAAGCCATGAATATCACTTTTACCCAGAACACTGAAGCAAAGCGGCTCCAGATGAAGCACGAAAAGCAGCGGAGAAATCGAACAGGCCTACTTCATTGAAGAGTACATTAGCACAGGAGTAGAGATGCCCATTTGAAATCAAGTGAATTGGACAATTCCTATAGCCAAGTTGACCTCCTTATCCCTCGCGCCTTTACTACAATGGGCCCAACGTTGGCTCGCTTTAGACGAGAAACTGGGAACGAGCGTCTAACACGGTCAAATGAACTTGCGAAGTCGACCTGAAGCAAAGTAGCCTGATTATGAGAGCAGGAGCATGATTCGAGGATGGTGCGCGCAATATGTGCATCACATTGAATGCTGTGGCCCCTGAAGCCACAAATCTGGTGAGGGCCAATGGGAACCCACATTGCGAACTGTAGGCGATTTGACGAAATTTTAGTACAAATTTTAGTGAAAATTTCGTAATCCACCTTTGTGAACGTGATCTAGCGTAGTTCATACGTACTCTTTGAAAATGTATCGGCATACACATCGCCTAACAGGCATATATCGCCTGACACATGAGAAATATGTGGGCAAGCTGTGATCAGAGTAACGGACGGAGTTCAACAGGGAGAAATGCCCATTTCTCCCTGGAATAGGGCATGTGGGTTGGACGGGACGTACGTTGCATTTAGTGTGGTGGCTAGAGTTTGCATCTCTTGGCAGTTCGATCGTGTCACGTGGTCTCGTGACCTCACGCTATTCGCCTACGAATCAGTCCGCGGCTGTGTCATTTGAAACCACCCGCTGCTAGCGACATGCGCGTGAGTTTTCGTTGAAAAATGCTACGCTAACATCATGGACGTCAACACCACCGATGTCAGATTTTGGCTGCTATTTCGCCTTGAAGGGTATCGTATTACAAAAATGGGGGATATTTTAACCGCCGCATTGAAGTGAATGGCTGTGACATGGTTAATGGCTTCCGGCCGTGGATTCCCTTGTTAGCATACATGTAATATGCGACTCGCTTCAACAGTAATTGCCTGATTTGTGCGTCTAGTTTCTCCCATATACTTATTAGCCCACTGTCATATGATAGTACATTATGCTAAAGCAAGCACACTATCTGACTGAACCCCATTATAGTTGTGTAGAAATCTGCGAGCAAGAGCAAGCAAACAAAGGAGCCAAGAGAAGGCAGGAAACACGAGTAAAAAGGTGATGAATGATGAAGGCAGAGAGAGACTGGTGAGTGTTCTTGATGAACTACATGTAGAAATCTTTGAGCCAAAGCAAGCAAGCTAGCTCAGGAGCCAAGGAAATGCAGAAAACACGAGAAAAAAAGGGGGGATGCATGATGAAGGCGAGAGAAAACAGTGAGCTCTTTGAAAAACCTAAAAATTTGGCGTGGGTAAAGAAGCAGAGGTGGGTCTTCCTTCTAGGGCTCCGTTGTCTCTGGTGGCTTCCTTGGCCAGGTGCATCATCTGAAGGCACGGCAGTAGAGTTGAAATCTGGGTAAGTCGATGGATGTCCTTGAACAGGAACAGTTAAAAGACGGAAGACAGAGAAGAGACGAGGCACACACAAGGACTGGACTAAAACTGTGCTTTTTTGAAAGAATTAGTCTTCTTGAAAAATTAGCACAGCATGCGAAGCTCAGTCATTAAAAGAACTACATTTTCGAGGTAAGCCGTGCTCTATAGCACCGTTGCGATGAAAGCTTAGTTCCTTTTGCACCAGGGAGATAGAAGGTGTGCTGATGCAATCATCAACTCAAAAAATTGTCAACAAAGGGATTGCTATGAACTGCTTCCGTAATGCACTGCGAAAGAGGTGCCACCGCAGCATGAAACCAAGCATAGGTAACCAGCTTGAACGTCTGGAGGCGGCTGGTTTTCCGAAACAGCTTTTGAGGGCGGTGGCAGAAACGTTGCTGCAGTCACCCGTTATTAATTAAAGGATATTAACGATGCGCCACTAATGGTGTGCACACTCCCGGCTTAGAGTGATTGGGGGTAGCTGTTCCTGTGTCAAAGGAGTTTCCCTTGACTTGCGTGGCAAGCAGAGCCGGAAGTCAACTACCTTGTAGGGACAGAAGGGTGCCCAGCTTTTGCCGGTTCAAGCCAGAGTAAGGTTCAGAGGCAGAAGTAGCATGAAGAAAACAAACTTAATGCACAGCAAGAGACGATACAGGGAAATTCACATGAATACTGAAAATGCATAGACGAGAGGTTCACAGCACGGCAATAAAACAGAAGCTCTACAAAACTGAATAATATAGGTCAAAGTCTAATAAACAAATACCAGATTGTTCACCGGTCACTTTCGCAGACCGATGCCTGGAGATTCACGATGCGGCTGCCATGTAAGACGAGCGCCGCTCCCTCGCAGATCTGTGGGCTTGCTAGCAGCGGGTGAACCCCGGGAGCCGAGCAGTAGCACTTGCCAATTCCGCCTTTTGCGCGAGTCTTCTGCGCACGCGCGAAGTCCTAGCGGCGACTGATGGAAACACATTGGACGGCGTTTCTCGTCGCCGGCTCGCTGCCAATGGACGGGGACTGGCGGCACGGTTATGGCGGAAGTAGAGTGGTGGCGAAGGTTGGGCCCAAAAGCGGTTTAGCGGTACCGCAGCAAATAAATTATACTACTACAAATTAAAAAGTGCCAGTCAATATAACAGAATAGACATTTTGATAACTTTGCTTGTGAATGAGGTAGGGTACTTTATTAAGGCATTCTTAATTTCAAAAATATCTTGCAATACTCTTATCGCGTCCCTTGATGTTGCATCGGTCTTGAAGGAACTTTTCAGGGCCTGTTAGGTTCTTGCGAAGTAGGCAACCATAGGTAACCAAGTCAGCGGATAATGAAGCTGACGATGCACGAAGCCGTTTCTTATCGCCGTCTGCTATGGTGCGGGCCTTGGGGCGCCCGGGAAAGCGTATACATTTAGTTCGCAAGTCTGTAAATATCCTTGTGACAGCAGTGGCGGGAATTTCGATGTACGGCCTGCACGCGGAGCTAGCCCGACGTGAGGGCAGCCGTCCTCGCTTTGGCTGAGGCCCCAGAGGCAGAGTCTACCAGCCCCAGTCCCGACTTCTTTCCTGCGGCATGGACCAGCTGAGGGACCAGCCGTGCGGCTCCAAAGGCGAAAACGGCGCCCAGGTGGAGTTCACGATTAAGGGAGGGAGGGTGTGGGTATTCTACATTCCCTTTGCCCGCACAATGCTGCAAACCCCCTCTCTTTCACGGGGAGCTCTCATCTTTCCCTTCCTGGCCTCCTTCCTCCGGAGCTGTTATGGAGATTGGGGGCGAGGGGTGAGAGAACTGGCGTAGCGCGTCGGGTGGTCCCACTTTCCCCTCCCTTCTCATCTCGACGGGCGGCATCTGCATCCTGGGAGAGAAGACGCCGCGACACCGGAGCGCGCGGATGCTTGGGCGCTCACAATAAACAACTTGGCCTGCTGGCTGTCTCGATGTACCGTCCTTCCCTGACACGAAGTGGGCCGAGCTAGCGGCGAGGCGTTTGGCTCTAATATCAGAGCCCGAGCTTCGCTAGAAACCCCCACAACCTGTAGAAAAGACTTCGAATCCTCATGTTTGAGGAATACGCAGATGTCGCTCGGTGGGTATGCTCCCAATCAAAATGGCCCGTAGCTGAATCGTGCGCATTCCCACCGAGTGACATGTACACATCTCTTGAACGTGAGACTCGATACCATTAAGTTTACAAAAATTCTGATCTGAAGAATCAGCTGAAGCCAGGGCAAAAAAAGAGAAGAAAGTACGAATGAAGAAAACGAGTCTTTCTAGTTCAATGCTCTAACAAAGCCATTGCCTGGTTTTCCTCTTTATACCGCACGCTATAGCTGAGCCGAGAGATAGCCTAGGGGCCTAGGGGAGTTTTTCTGACAGCGAAATTCAATTCCTGTCAGCGGCTTGGATAGGGGGCGGTTGCTAATGAGGTACGACATTCTTTAGTTGCTACGAAATGATTTCGCGCAGCTTTTCGTGCTGACCCGTTAATATAAACCACACACTTCACACACAAAAAAAAAACATGTTGGTAGGTTTATATGAGTAGAGTGCGTGTTAGCATCGCATTTACCTTTCTATTAGAGCCGCAGCAATAGCGTCTAGTAGCTCTCGCGTCGGTAACGTTGATTGGCCTTCTGCATGCCCACTAGGAAAATCGTGAACATATTTCATTACGCTGGAGTCCGGACATGACATTAGTAAAAATGAACGTATGCTTAATTCTTGGGAAGCAATACCTTATACAAGATTAGCGTTTTTTGTTCGCTAAAGCGCAGAGAGCAGAAATAGTCCTATTAACGAGGTGCATACATGACGCGTCGTAACTGGTATAATGCGTAATTGAGAAAGACAAAAGTGTTTACTGTCGTCGCGTTCGTAGCGACTCCGCCTATGATGCATAATTCGACAGATAGAGCCTTTTTGGTTCTGGGAGCCCGTGGCTGACTGTAAAGTAACCAGCTCCAAGCAGATTTGAAAACATCATTTGAAAAGTTGTAAGAGACACAGAACTTTCTCAAAATAGTTTCTCAGCTTGCGCGCATTCGAAAACAACACACAAGCTACCGACTAGGCAAATATAGAGACGCCGCTATGAAATTTAGCGTAGTTATGGGACTTATCTGATGCTGGCTCTAACCCTGCTAAACTACGAGAAGGCATATATGACACCGTCATAGAGCGAAACTTGCCTTAACCCTTTGGGGCAAATTGCGAATGTGAATGACAGAAGATGAATTGTTCTCCTCTTGTGAACACGAACAGCTGTCTCAGGTCACACGCAGTACAGGATATGAAAATTGTGCTGAACACAGAGCAAGGGGCTTCAGAAGCAGTTCACTGAAAAGAGTGCCTAAAGTGCGGATCACAGGTGATAATGAAAAACGGTCTAAGCAATGCACTAATATTAACCATATAAATTTTACTATTTAAACTCTTGGTACCAGCGAGTGAAATCCTGAATAAATGGTCATATACCTTGCTGCTTCATGGGTAATTATCTTACCTTTGTGTTTGTTGTGTTGGTTCGGATTACTTATAGCTTCCGTACAAAAGCCTCCGAGAATTAAAGGATCAAGTCAGTCAAGAAAAGCGATTATTTTTAATCCAATATTCGAGGATACGAAGAAAAATGAACGAATACAAAGTCTGACAGATTGATGCAGACGGGGAAAAAAGGAAAGACACTGCGTGAAACGCCTAGATTATAAGCTACACACAACTCTAAAAACAACAAAAAAAAGCTGTTTATATTTGGACTTTCTTCTGCAGTTCTCAGCCTGGGAAAGAAATGCAGATTTTTTTTTTTCAAATCCTCAGGAAGTCGGGGCTGTTCTCAGGAGCGCGCATCACCTCGTTCCAGAGTGAGGTCATAGGCACATTCAAACCTTGCGGGAACGTGTAGAAGACCACCGCGCCAGATGTGTATAGTGTGGTCATAGTTTCATTGACGGCCAAGTAACTTCCCATGTCTGTGGCTTCAAGACCGCCTAGAAAGAACTCACCCTCAATCACTCTCACCTTGCTCGCGAAAGGTCCGAGCCCCGGCTGCTTTGCCATCACCACAGACGTCGCGTAACAGACAGAAGTCGGTAAGCCACTCGAGCTGTGGCAGTGGATCACCTCTGGCCTATGGTCCATGTGCATGGCCCTGTAGGTAGGTAAGTAAAATGGATTTGGTATCACGTTATCCTGCATGAAGACCACCAGGTCGACGCGAGGACAGTTTTCCAGGATCCATGGCAAGAATTGGAGGTAACTAGAAGTGCTTGCGTCATTTTGCAGCTCCAATATTTCATCGCTACTGCGATTCCTGTGGATGACAATGTCTCCGAAAGCTCTGCATTCGGAGTGAGCCTTGGATGCCAGCTTGCCATTGTTGTCGGTGACGTTTCCCAACATGCGAAACACGGTAAGCCATTGAATAGGCTTGGCAAATGTGCGCTTGGCGTATGCGTTTCGCGCAAATCGGCGGTTGGACCTGCTTCCCAGGATTGTGTCGACGACGAACAGCACCTTGACGAGTTCCTCTCTAGCACACGTCCTGATTACACGCATCCCTCTGCACTCGGAGTCCTTGAAGGCCAGTCGATCGGTCACGGCTCTCCGCAGGTGGAACGACATCGGTTGAATGTCGCGATGGTAGAGGTAAAGCAGCGCTCCGAGAGCGAGCACTATGAAGATGCTCTCGCGTTGTGACGTCTTGTAGATGGTTGCCATCATCAGAGCAGCAGGGGCAGCAACAGACTCGGGAACTTGGAGCTGAGCTGTTCTTACCGATACGCTGACGTGAGATCAATGTCGAGAATCGTGAAATGTCAGCGATGATAGCGTAGAAGACGAAGCAGAGCAAACTACTTTCGCTGAAAACTGAAGTTGGCACGTAGCAAGTATTATCAAATCGCTTTTCGTAGCGACCTAATGTGGGATAATATTTAAATACCATACGTTGTATAGCAGGAAGCGGGAAGCAACATGCACACGTGGCGGCGTAATTCCGTCTCCTCAACGGTAGGGTCCCGCAACTTCTTTCTCCTCATTGGTTGCCTCTGAGCGGGTTCAATGGCGATTGTTACCGAAAGGTGTCTGAACGCAACCTAAAGGTAACATACACTCACTGAAGGCAGGAAATGATTACGGTGAAGGTAATTGAATGATGTTGCCGTTGTCATGCCGTCACTTCGTGGCTCGGTTCACGGCTGCTTTTGCGGCTATTAAGAATTAAAAACGTCTCACAATACAACATACCAACACACCCCAGGCGAGATCTTAGTAGCTTCATTTAAAGTTGCGATTAAAAAAAAAAACACCAGGAAAAAAGTTACAGGATTCGAGATGTTTTAATCGCTCAGTGGTCAGGTAAGTAGAGTCAACCCATTGCGTCAGGAAGTTGTTTCTTTATTGCCAAATTTATAAACAGATTTTGCACATAAAGAACATTACTCCACAAACTCCCAACATGGGTTAAAACCCATTGCGTTAGTGAAGCAAATATTGTAAAAAATATTGTAAAAATGTATAAGAGCGCATTTAAAGCCTGCAGCACTCATTGCGTCACTGAAGCAACGAGTGCCGCAGCCTTTAAATGAGATCTTATACATTTTTACAATATTTCCGCCATATGTCGCCAGGTGACGCTGCTCAGAAGACCCTACTAAGGCTCCACTATTTTTCAAATGTAGCGACAGGTCTTGATCCAGCCGCCCCTCCCTCCGATAGGCTGGTTGGCTGCACGTGACCTCTTCGCCGCCAAGCTTCGACCAAAGGGTGCAGCGGTACTCGTTGCGCCGCTAAAATGCACGGCGATCTGCACTTGCCAGTGTGATATTGGCCGATTAGGTAAGCAAAAAAGTACTTCACATGCCTCTATTGCATTTTTAGAACTGTATATGCAGTACTTTTTTGAAGCGCACGCGCGACATGCGGCTACGCCGGGCTGCTGTACTTTCGGCTGCCGGAACCGTGCGGAAGACGCTAAAAAGTCATTTTTCATTCCTCGCAGTGACGATAATAGCAAAAGAAGGAAGCTATGGCTTCATGAGATCGGGCGCAAGATTTTCATGGCCACGGAAAACACGTGACCCGACTATGCGAAGTGATTTCTGTCTGCTTTTAAACCCGCTCGCTTGCCCGGGTTTGTTTGGGCATATGCTATTTCATGAGCAAAGTATTAAGGACGCTATGACTATGTAGCCATTACTTGTACTTTGGATGTCTAGTGAAAAGTCACTGCCGTTTCGCGCCCTCTTACTTTCTCCGAACAGATCAGCACTGCAATATAACGCGTGGAATCAATGAGGCCAAAATGCTCAGAATGAAAAGGCAAGCTTGATAATGCTTATCACTAAAATTTAGTCCGTACAATTGATCAGTTAACTGATATAAATGAAAAATGAAACATTGCAAATAGAGGAGGGTGCAAATGTGTCAAAATGATAGAAATAGAAAGTAAATATTTGCCTATGCTAAAATCGGTGTATAAAAGTAAAACAAAATTAGTACAATAAAAATTATAAAAACACCCGTGTGTGCGAAACGCTACTGAGCTATTCTTTTAACGGAGGAGTCTCGCGGCGTTGCAGCGAATACAAACAAGTTCTGTTGAATGCGCACAGGGACTCGTCAAGTTTGAAGAGGCGGCAACCAAGATTACTGGTGACGTTATTGCCCGGTAGGCTATAAGAAAAACAATATAAAGCAAAGAAAGAACAGAAAAGTCAGAAAACATTATCCGTGAGCTTTGTATCGCATCATACCCGATTATTTTTTTTTTTGTAGTTGGCAATGCACAGCTGCACAGAAACTAACTTTTTCTCCAAAATAAAGCTATTGAAATACTGTGTAAATGAAATAAACTCCAGCCAAAAAAGTGTGTAAAACGGAGTTTACCCGAACGGTTACAAACGCAATGACGCCCATATTGCATTAGAGCTTATGCGCAACGACGTTCCCAAAAGTTGCAGAAAACTCGCAGTCTGCTTATTGTTTTAGTAAGGAACCGAGCCCAATACGTTGAGTGAAATATTTTTTCTACTTCAAGTTCGCTACTAATTACAAAGCATAATTAATGAACAGTTTCCTAACCGCTGTACTGAGGCGAACGGTTCAGAAGAATGAGCTGGCTCGTTTAACGAACGCGTTTTTTTTTTGACGTTTATGCTGTACACGCATGTTTAAGTTATTATATTCCTGTCTTTTGAAGCTTTTTGAGCAGGATAGGACACAAATCTGTTGAATTAAACAGTTTATGTGTGCACCGAGCACGGCTTCATGAGTACGCAGTATGCACGAAAGAGTGCGGCGCGTCTTCTGCTAGCGCTGCCCCATGGACCGCTCGAGAGGGCGCTCGTGTAGTTGTCGGTACCTTTGAAAAAATGGAGGAGCCTTAGTATGGATGGATGGATGGAATATAGGAGCGTCCCCTTTGAAACGGGGTGGTAGCAGTAGCTATCATGCTCATTTTTCTCCCTATATCTTAATTATTGATTTAGATTGCTTAACTAAACCATCATTATATTTATTAAATTTTTGTTCCTGCATTATTAACATTATGTCACTTCTCTGCTTTTAAGCCAGCAATCGTTCAGTCGTTTTTTGCTAGTTTTAACCACCACTGATATCTCTAAACTCCAGAGCTTCAAGAACAGTGATTGCGCCTGCATCAGCTTCCGGATGGATACCATTACATTCGAGTATAATATGGTCAATTGCTTCACTGGAGTTACCGCATACAGTACATGCGTCATTTCCATTGTTAAATTTCTTTTTGTAGCTGCGTGTTCTAAGTAGGGTCCTCTGAGCAGCGTCATCTGGCGATAGATAGCAGAAATATTGTAAAAATGAATCAGAGTGCATTTAAAGCTTGCCGGAATTACGCCACAGCGCGACACACCCTACCCACGACGGATGATGCAATACAGCCAGAGCGACAACAGGGTTCGCTTCGCGGTGCTACACGGTTGCTTGGCGGCTAAAGAAAAGGAACGCAGAGCTCTGGCAAACCCTATATATAGTAACTTTAAGTCGGACAGGTACTGCGCGCCTTTCGCAGTGGTAAAGAGTGAAACTCACTTAGAAGAGTTCCCATTGTATCCGTGGCGAGTGTGTAGGCTGTATGGAAGCGCGCGCGGTCACTGCTTAGGTACGGCCATTCAATCGCAACCAATTCTCCACTCGGATTACTTTCTCTTGCACAGGAACAGCTGTCACCGGCCTTGTATTGTGAGTAATTGCACCGAAATTATAGTCGCAACAGAGAGCGCACGTAAAAAGTAGGAGTTCCGAAACACACACACACACACACACACACACACACACACACACACACACACACACACACACACACACACATATTGCGAGCCCTCCACGGATCTTCTTACATTTGTACATACCATGATCTTCTTCCTCTTGTACATCATCATCGTCCCGCGGCGCCGGCTCCGGCACGCGCTTGGGTTTTGTCCATCGGAATAAACGCCAGACACGGCATCCCTTGCCTTGCCATCTCGACCTGACCTTCTTCCACAAGTGGTGGAGGTGAGACTTGATCCCCTTGCCGTTTTGTGCCCTGCCTCTTGCTGGAGCTACGTTCCGGTCGCTGCTTACCACCTGCCACCATAGGCATGTCTACCGAGAGCACCCACGAACCGGCAGGACCCTCTACCTAGGCTGCATCACCCCCTCCGCAATTGTGCAATTGTGTTTTAGTGCTGAGATACCCGAATAATAGGAATAATTAGACAAGATCAATCGTGTTGCTCTGTTCTGAACTGATTCGAGAGCATTAGTAAGGTTATTTTGGTTTAGTTTTGTTTGGTTTGTGGGGACTAATGTCCCAAATCAACTCAGGCTATGAGAGACGCCGTAGTGGAGGACTCCGCAAATTGTGACCAACTGGGGTTCTTTACCGTGCACTGACATCGCACAGCACACAGGCGCCTTGCTTTTTCGCCGTCATCGAAAAGCTGCCGCCGAGGCCGGGATTCGATCCCGCGTCCTTGGGAACAGTAGTCGAGCGCCGTAACCACTGAGCCACCCCGGCGGAGTGGTTATTTTGTTATGGGTCGAAAATAGCACTAGCATACTCTAGTTTAGGCCACACATACGTTTGGAAAGCAAGTTGTTTAATAGGGGGTGAAGCGATGGAAAGGTTACGTCGTATATAACCTAGAGCGCGGTTAGCAGAATTTATCATCTCGTTAGCATCCATGTTAGGTCACATGAAGTATGTACACCGAGGTATTTCACCGATTCAGTTTTTACGATCTGGATGTTATTGATGCTGTAATCGGGAGCAATGTAGTTACGACGACGGTGAATGGGCAAGTGGACAGTTTTAGAGACATTTAAAGACATGAGCCGAGTGTTACACCAGTCCTGTATGATAGAAAGATCCCTTTGTAACGCGAGAAAGTCAGCGGAACTTGTTATTTCTCGGTAAACGACGCAGTCATCAGCGAAGAGGCGAATTTGAGAAGAAATATTGTTAGGCAGGTCATTAATGTATATCAAAAAAAGAAGAGGCCCAAGCACGGTACCTTGCGGTACGCCTGAAAGCACTGGTGTTAAGCAGGAAGAATGTGAGTTAGCGTACACGAACTGTTGACGGTTAGCCGAAAATCCTCGAATCGAGCTCAGAACGCACGGATGAATGTTAAGACTTGATAACATTAACAAAAGATGACAATGGGGAACCTTATCAAACGCTTTTTCAAACTCTAAAAACAATTTGGAGGACGTTTAAGCTTCGCCTTTAAGAATGGAACGCGATAGCGTTATCGCGCCCCATTCGCACCGTGTACAGTTTGCGCGCACAAGAGACACCGTAGTGCGCCCGGCACTAGAAGACGCAACAACTTTCATTACACGTCTCTCAAGAGCGAGCTCATGTTCCGACGCTTCATGCCTTAGCGGTGACGTCATCGCTTTCCCTAGCGGCCTCTGCGAGAGAACCTTTCGGCTCCAGTTCGCGCGTACAAGCGTTCCTTCGCTTACAATGCGGCTAAGGCGTGCACTGAGAAGGGAGGCTCTGTTTCGAATTCCTACATAGAGCAACTTGCTATACTCATTTGCATATATTAATTCTTCCGGGACGTAGACGCACTGCCAGCCGCCTTGCCGAAACGCGCGGGCCTCAAGCTGCAGTCGTAGTTTGTCGGTAATATCGTTGCCGATCCGAGCCGGCGCGATGAAGATCTCGGAGGCCATGCGCTGTCTTATTCCGTGCGCCACACGCATGATGGCGCTACGTGCACACCGAACGAAGAGGGAGTACAGCGGAAAAGTAATTTTCCACTCGCCTAACTGCGTGTTCTGTAATTCTGTAATTTACATGCTCATAATTGTTATTATACGCCACAATTCTAAGGGACATTTATGAGACAACACCGCAATCCATAGACGCTTTTGTACATTACAAACCATCTAGCTGGTGTGGCAGAGTGGTTAGCGTGCTCGTCTCGCAACCCGGAGGCCCATGTTTGATTCCTGATGTCGGCGATTTTGTCCCCTCGCTTTTATTTATTAATGCTTCTGGGATTTTTCGCTCACCGCCAACGTCGGACGGCGCGGGACAGCGGCCGCCGACGACGACACCGACTTTTCTGCGACACGGGGCCCTTAACGCTGTCACGTTAAAATGCCTGCTACTGGCTCTGTAGCTGAGCCACCTACCCAAGCAGCACACCAGCATTGGTCCAACAATGGTTCATCACTGGAAAAGAATGGCATCAATATTGGACTGATATTGGCATTTGGGCATTTTACTACATTCTCCATTCTTGGCCCATCTTTCCTTCCAAGATTGGTCCAGTGTTCAACCAAGCTGGAGCCACCAATGTAGGCACAATATTAGACTTTCCATTCATGCACCATGATTATTGCCAATACTGTCCAGCATTATACCATCATTGTATTACCAATATTTGTTTAACACCAGCTATTCCATTGATGGCCCATTGTCAATGCCAATATCATACCAATGGTTAGCCATTGCAGGTGCATTGGCTACTCCATTCATGCCGCATATTGTCGATACCAATATTAATTCAATGGTTTATGGGTACACCGGCTACTTCATTCATGTATCATTGATGATGTCAAGATTACACATTTTGTGGCACTGCCTGTGCAGGCCATAAAATGCAGCCTTTTTCATTCTAGCCATATTCGTTGCAGCACATCGAACTTGCTGGGACAATAATGGCCTTTCAAATAGGAGTGGCCATATAAATTCAAATTGTCGCTCATGAGCAACCAGTAGATATTCACAAAACAAGGGCATGGTTCACAAAAAGATAATGTTTATTGCGATTGTTACTATAGACGGCAGTTGTTACTAGCCAGCGCTGAGGGCACACACAGCAGCAGTTAGCGGGGCAGTGGCAGGGTTGGTCAGGGCAGGGCGGGCTCTCGGGAAGTGGAAGGGGCCAGGGAGCTGGAGGGCACACTCATAGGCGTAGTGAGGGGGCTGACCCTGCAATTTCATTCACAGGTGGCATGCCTGGTTCGCCAGGGGAGGTTTCAGCATAACGCCTTTTTCTTCCACCCCCCCTGTCACAGGAACCAGGCAGCCACCTGCGAATAAATGCGTGTGCCTCCAAATCGTCCACCCCAACTTTTTCGCAAATGGCACCTGTACAAAAACAATGAGGAAACAAAATTTACAACACTATTACGAGGCATATAAAATCGCGCGCATTATTTTAGGAAGATGTAGAAAATTCCAGGATTCATGTACCGAAATTTATGGTCAATGAGAAACACTATACTGATGAGTTCCAGATTAGTTTCAGCTGCCTTGGGTTTATTAGGATGAAAGACGCACATACATTGCATAGCATGTGCCCTGTTGCATTTTGATCGCCTCCACAGCAATACAGCTGAGACAGCCAGTGTTTCATCCCACACTAGGAATTAGTGCTTGATTGTCGGCTGTCTCCGCATATGAATATGACTGGCGCGCTAGTTTTTTGCCGCTCCTACGCTTTCTGCGATGTGCGAACAGTTTATACTAAATATCGTTACCAAGAGAATGTTCGGCGACCATTTGCATTTTTTTTAAATGGCAAGATATAATATACACAAGCGATCTAAGCCCACGACTGCTGCACTGGCCGCTGGTTAGCTGATATACGCTTTTGACTGGTTTTGTAGGTAGTTCACTTAAACGGGAGCTCACTTAAACGGGTAGCTCACAGGTGCATCATTTTTACCCATATACTGCTTTTCGAAGCAAATTTGATGCAAGGGATAAAAAAAAAAAACATTTCGAAGGCTGGCAAAGGAAACCAGATTTATATTGCTGGAAGATACCTTGAGCGCCACAGAAAAGGTTTTGTTTGGAATCCTTAATTGACATTATTTACCTAAATTACTGATTAATGACTTACACAATAAATGGTGTTGCTACTTTGAAGAGTACCGGCACAAACCACGTTTGATTATTTGTGATAAAGAACCCTCACGTCTGCATTTTGAACGCCAGATACAATAGGAAACCACGAAAATACAGAAATGTGATTCCCGGACAATACAATTGAGGACATGGCTTGGCTCGACAGCCCTCTGTAGCGTTAGACCTACAAGTTGCCTATGGTTTCTTCGTCCGCGCCAGCACATCGTCCAACAAGACTGTATTTGTATTTTACAGCTGAAAAATACTGTTAAACTCATTTATATCCTTACCGCTTTCAAGTCATTATCCGCATTGCAAAGTTCGGCGCGCTCATTGTAACTCGAGCCTTCATGTGCGCCAAAGGGCCGACGCGAAGCAACCGTCGCCAGCATATCACCCTTACTCATGCATGGGGCTAGCAATCATAGCGGCAGGTTGTTTTGTCCGCTGAAAATCATGTTGTGAGCAGCACAATTGAGGTGCGCGAATGGGCTGGTAACGGTTTCGGTATCTACATAACCCGGAATTTATCTGCAGCTGGAAAAAAAGGTACACATGAGGTTTCTAACCGCAAATATTGAAACAGGGGTTTCCGAACGTACTCACCGACTCTGTAAGTCCTATTTATTGTCTAAAGTGAATATTTAGTACTTGAAGCGAATAACCTCACTTCCCCACGTACAAAATAAAAATTTTCTGCGCTGTCCTAAGTGGCTGCCAGCAATGCACCACCGGTTTCCATCGTCTGTTTCTAATGGTTTATTTATAACCCTTGGCTCAAGCTATAAGGCGCAGCAGGTGTAATGTAGCTTGAATAAAACCTGCAAGAGATCATATATATATGGGTAGATTTGTAAGGTTTACAGATTTCACTTACAAATTCTGCAGGAATCGCGTCACTGCGGCCTTTCTTTAAAATTGACACGTAATAGCGCTATATTCGTGGCTAAAATAAAGTACTCAACGCATTAATTCAGCTTAGCAAATGCAGCTGTAAGAGAAAGTGAGGCTGGCGACACCTATGGTGTGCCTAGCTTTCAAATTTTCTTAGATGGCACAACCGTTCGAAATATGGAATATTAAAAAAAGCCCTTGATATTGGCTTTCTCACAGCGTCTTATGGGTGCCTTAGATAAGAAACATAATCGAGGTCCCATGGCCATCTTTCGTTTCCAATGAAATTCTTATATGTGGTGGGCAAATATCTGGACACAAAAGAATTAACCTTAGTTTTTCAAGATACGTGTAGTTTCCTCGAAAAAAACAATTGTATGGTATATCTCTAGAGGTAGAAAACGCTGTTTTTGCCATTTCAAAATGTTGCAAGTTTGGATACCCTAATTTTGTCATCTGCTCTTTTTTACTCACTAAATATATGCAGGTTTTATATTTACAAACACTCAGTTCAGTTCAGGCGTTCAGTCGTGTCCGACTCTTCGTGACCCTATGGACCATGTCACGCCACGCTTTCCGGTCTCTCACTATCTTCTTAACATCAAATAGCTTCATCTGCAATGCCTCGAGAATGCCATCTAACCATCGCGTTCGCTGCCTACCCCTTCTCCGCCGACCCTCAAACTTTCCCAACATCAAATCTTTCTCCAGCGACTCCTCTCTTCTTACAAACACTATTAGAAAGCTATTTTGTTTTTGGAGTTGTGTTATTAAAAAATCGCAAACTTTTCTTCAGGAGCGATACGCTGCAAAAATATTCATTTTTAACCTTATGTACTGGCATATGATGCATTAAGTTGGTTGCACTAAATATGTTTTCACTTCCTGACGCATGTTCTTAATTCCAGGCAGTATCTGCAGCTCCAGACCACTAGGTGTGTTCTCCACAACGCATCAAAATTGCTCAGGATTGGAAAACAGCAGTAAAGGGCAAATTTGCTGCAATTATAAAAAGATCATCTTCGATTTTCATTCAAATCCCTCTCAAAAATTTTCAGTACCTCAAAAATATCACGGACTAAAAAGTGTTGCGTTATACTGTTTAAAAATATAACATTAAATATTAAACCGAGTGCTTGTGCTGCATTCTTGCAAGATCCAATAATATCTTGGCACAGAAACTATTTCTCTACATTATCTAGGTTCCATCCTTTATTTCTGAAAAAATTTGAAGCTCTAGATTTGTGTGTGTATCTGCATATTATTTTGAAATTGGACAAAAGTAAGAAAATGGTAAAATAAGGAAAACTGATTAGAATTGAAGAAACGGCCGCAACATCAATTTTTATCAAAATCTGTGGAAACAATGCAAAGTACTTTGTTAATTTGAGTCAGTAAATATATCGAATTTTGCAAAATGTTATATTAGAAATATAAAAAAGCTTGTTTTTGTTCTATAGACGTGCTTATATGGCTCCCCCTTATGGAATAGGCATCAAAACTTCAATTTAGTATTTGCTGAATTTAGTTACATTTTACCTTAAGTAAAATTTAAAACCTTGTCAGCGCTTATACACCGTTTTTCTGCTTCTGGGACAAATACATAATATAGCTTAAAATGGTATTAATTCACTATTTCTGTCAATTTCACGGCAGAACGCAAGTGAAGGCTGAACTTTTTCTCATTCCTGCATTCTTTTTTATTGCTAGGTGCAATAGTATTCAATCTAGGTTATTAATATATTATTCCATTTCTCAGCTTTGACCACCACTAACAATACTATATTTTTGAAGATGATTTTTCAATGTGTAATTTTTATAATTACAATCATAAGCAAATCGCTTTCCAGCATAATACTTTTGGTGGCGTTACAGAGAACACACATAGCAGCTTAGAGCTCCAAATTCTGCCTTAAATTAACAATATGACCTGCGTAATAAACTCAAAATGTTTTAGTGCAAACAACGCAACGCGTCACGCCAGTATGTAAGGTTGAACATTAACATTTTTGTAGCGCGTTGTTCTTGAAGCAAAGTTTGCGATTTTTTACTAAATCAACTGCATCAATGAAACACACTTTTAATACTTCTTATACAAGTAAACGTTACCCAAATGCGGTGAGTAAAAAACAGTGGATGACAAAATTTTACGCAACCAGCCGGCCTCCAAACGTGCAACTTTTTGAAACGACAAAAACGGCGTTTTCCAGCTTTAGTGATAGGCGTTTTTTTTTTTTTCGAGAATACTATGCCGCATCTAGCAAACCTAAGGGTCATTCCTTTGTGTCAAGACATTAGCCCACGACATATGAAAATTTAATTAAAAAAAATGGTCACGGCACCACGATTACTGTTCCTGTCCGAAGACATCCATATTTGTTTTCATTTTGTCTCTTCAAACAGGCTGGTTTAGCCAATGCGGTGAATAAAAATATCATCGCATATATTAAAGATTTTCGCGCTATATGTTATACCTAAAGCTACCTATATTGTCACAACTCTCATACATTATTTGTAGCTGAAACAACATCACAAAAGGGATTCGAATGCAAATTGTTCGCTAGTTAAATAGACGTACGAGATGACACACGTATACTTTGTAGAATACAATTTAGGAAAGAGCAGATACAAACTACAGGCGAATAATGCTATGATATGGAGCATATGTATTACTCCGGTTAACAGTAAAAAAATCAACTTTTAACATATTAATATATTCGACAAACTATTGCATGCTCACGTAGGAACACAATTAATGAGCTCATCCACGCATCTAATGTCTATGGGCATTAGATGTGTGAATGACTTCGTTTTATTCCAATTCGTGCGTCACTCAAAATAATTGAACGAGAAAAAAGTTAATGTATAACCAAATTTTCAGTGAGTATACCACAAAATATACTAAGGTGCTTCATATATAGTCACATCACCTATCAAGTGAAGTGGGATAACAGAACTAATCAGACACTCACCCTGATCAGCATTTCGCTTTTGCGCCATCTTTGTAAGTTTTTAGGCAGGCTTTTCCACTGATTATCCTCTTCTTTATACCCCTGCCACCCACAGGACACAAATCTTCTGGGGGTACCGAACTGTTGGTTTTCGCACCAGTGATACAACTTAATCGATCCATTTATACGTAGAAAACACACTCGATGCGCGCCTAAAAAAAATGAAAGCATGTATGTGTAGGCGAAATCATTCACCGGCGATTTAATAATATGATTTGAACAACAAAATCAAAGGATCACACTCGAAGTAACAAAAAAGTGGTGGAGAGATAGGAATTGAAGCAATGAAAGGCGGTTGCTTTCTGCAAAAAGCTAATAGCAAGAGGTCCACCGTCTATAAGAATAGGCAATAAAAATAAGGCATATTTAAAGGTGCATGCAGCAGTTACAGTGATGCAGTGCTACCTTTTTTTAGGCAGGCTTTTCCGCTGATTTTCTTCTTCTTTATTGCCCTTCCAACGACAGGACACATATCTTCTGGGGGTTGTCGGTTTTCGCACCAGTGATACAACTCAATCGATCCATTTCTACGTAGAAAACGCTCCCGATGCGCATCTAAAAAAATGAAAGCATGTATGTGCAGGCTAAATCATTCACACATGATAAAACAATATGATTTGAACAGTGAAATCAAATGATCACACCCAGAGCAACAAGAAAGTGGTGGAGAGATAGAAATTGAAGCAATGAAAGACGGTTGCTTACTAAACAAAGCCGATAGCAAGAGGTCCTGCGTCTATAAGAATAAGCAATAAATTAAGCCACGTTTATACGTGCATGCAGCAGTTAAAGTGATGCAGTGTTACCTTTCTTTTTCACTGCAGTGATTGGTATAAATATTACAGCAATTGCTAAGCATCTCAGGTAACCGCATTGAAAACTTCATCCAAGGTACCGAGGAGCAGTGGCGTGTTATTTGCAGCTGTTAACGGAAAGACAGGCTATCCTATGAGTGCATGCGCATTTCCTCCTTTTTGTACCTTGAATATAAGCGACTGAACAGTGAGTGTTGTAAGAGGCGCAGCGTCCCTAGGAATGGGGAACAAAATTAAGTTTTAGTAAACAGAGGTACAAAAAGAAGCAAATATGCCTGCAATAATAGTATGATGGCCTACCTTTTGATCAACAGCTGTAAACAACCTGTCACTGCCAGTCGGTTCTTTAGATAGGCTTATCAATGCCAGAGCTTAAAGCTAAGAGCAATATGAGTAATTTTATTGCGGTCACGGCCGTAAACAATTCTAGCGGAACACTCCATTACTGTAACTATTCATCCGTCCATTTATACATATCGTTCATTAAAGAACCATGCACATCATATTAAGTTGCTCTTTTCTACTCCCAAATGATTTCCTATAGAATTAGAATACGTGGATAGCTGCTTCGGTTTCAACATTCTTGCACGATGGCTATGGCGTGCACTTCATGCATACGGTACGGTACGTGAGGTACAAAGAGCTGTAATTGCCGAACAGGCGGACCTGACGGCCTGTCCCATTTCGCCTGAAAGTGCGCGCCGTGATCGAGCGCTTCGCGAGCAATATTTCGGACGATATGGTTGCCTCATACCGACCGTCAATGTTTTGTACAATGTGTCCCGCGTGCACGTTGTTTACTTTGCAGTGACAGAGACGCAGTGCACACACGGCTGATGTGCCTTTTTGCTTGTATTGTTATTTTCCCCCGCCTTCGAAGCGCGTCTGCGAAATCGCTCTCCTATTGTCGCCGCTTTCTGATAACGCCCTCACCTGAAGGCGCGGGCTCAGAAGGGCGGCGTCGATTAAGAAAATTTTGAAAAGGGGCTCACTTGCGCTGTTCACGGCTTTCAATTCCTCAATATAATATTAACCATTATAAAAGTGGAGGTTCATTATGACTTAATTATAGCCTAATCATCAAGCGGCATCACGCACATGTCTGCCCTACTGTAAAATTCGCTTGCACAGACGGCACGAACAGTTTTCAAAACTTCATCTGTACATCTGAAAACAAAAAACTGCCCTTAGCTCTTAACAAAATCCAAAAACTGTGTGAACATAGCTTCCTGCACGCAGAAGAGAGGCTGTCCAAAATATATGTACAAAGCCGGGCGCATAGTATCTGGTTACTAATTGATTGCGGCGCGCTGCACAGTCAAAAAACTGCGCAAATGGCTGCCTGCAGTATTCTGTCACGTGTTGGTGGCATACACACCTGTTACGCACGGCTCCTCTATTTTCGGCGCAAATGCTATTCATATCGCAGCCAGCAAATAAGTCCACGCACTTGCTTGCATGTAACCCGGACGAAAATTCGCTTAGTTCTTGAAGTCCTGCTTCGCGCAGTTGTTTCGAGGAGAATACGGAAAGAGAACATTTGGGACTGGTAGGAGATTATATAGAACCAATTATGAAGCAATGGCATGCTGCAAAGATATATACTCACGGTCTAAGATGACGGCGTTCACTGAGTCTGATAATGCCGATGGTATCCCGCCGTTGCTGTAATCCGTACTCCGGCGACATTTCACAGCTCAGCTATTCACTGATATGTAGCAAGCACCAACCGGAGCACATGGACATGTATAGGCGCAAGAGAAAATTATGCACAGCACAATGAAAAAGAAAATTAATGGGGGAAGAAATTAAAGAAAGGTTTAAGAAGCTGTCACAAGTCTTGTAGCGTCTCCAACAAGCTCTGAAATGAACGCTTCGGGAGGAGGCCGCACAGCAGCGCAGCTGGGGATGCTGTCTCTTGTGTCTTGCACGTAGACGCGTAGGCGAGGGGGAACAACGACCCGCTCAACCAGCGCGCGATTCCCGCCGCGGTGTTGTGTTCGCAAGGGCTGCGCGTGGGAACGAAGGACCAACGACCCTCTCAACATTCCATTCCTCCTTTACCCAGCCCTCTTCTGCTTGCACCGGCCAGCCGTGACTTCGGACCGTGCCGATGAGCGGCCGCCAGCGCGCACCGCTCGAGTCGAGTTCTAATAAATAGTTTTGTTTTGTGTGTTCGCAAACGCATTGTTTCTTCAAGCCAACCACGGACAAACATTTTCTAAAAAAACAGAAAGCCTCCCCATCTACCATCCACATTCTTGCGTAAATCCATACAGTTGGTGCATCGACAAATGCGCGCGTCCCCTCCCTTTCGCCACCTATGATCGAACGAAGGATGGTCGTTCCACCTTTTATATTTACTTCAAAATATTATATATTGTTGCGTGATGACTGATTAATAATGTCAAAGATGCGGAGTTCCGAGCTTCTCTTCTATTCTGGCCAACTTTGGTTATAGATTATACAAATTATGCTCAAGTTAGCTAGCTGAAAATTATCCGACTAAATATATACATGTTTTTATTTGTATTCAGGTAATGTTCGCTTTTCGGGTATGAGTAGATGTTTTTATAAAAATTCTCAACATCGGCCCAGGAAACGAAAATTTTCCTAATTTGCAGGCCTTTATTTCAGAAAAGGTTCATGGTAGAGCAGCAATAATTCCACAATATCTTCTCAGCATAATTATCCGCAAACAGCTAAAGCTCATATTTTTATGACATTTGGATACAGAGATACGATCGCGCTAATTTACAAAAAACAGCGAACATTGAAAATTTTTAGGAAAACAAAAACAGTTTTCACATTGTTTAAACTTTTTCCACCTATTCTACACTACCTCAGCTTTCAAAACCATTGAAACACCTTGCATAATTTTGTTGCGCAAGTATTTATGGCCACATCGATAAAGCCTTTGTCCATTTATAGCGCACCGCGCTGTTCTGAACATTCTACGGAATTTGTGAATTGTTCAAGGTTTTTAAATTTTGGCATATAATTTTGTAACAGGGAGAAATATATTTACAAAAGAGGATTAAAGATATATACATTGAGGAACAGCCAAGGAGCCAGGCTACGAGGGCCGCCCATTCGACGCACTTCTTTTTCTTAATCTTCCACAAACGAGCGCGCCACTTCGTCCTCATCATTCTCCAGCTGTAACAATATTTCTTCGCTCATGTTTTGTCTCGACTTCGCAAATTGACGGTGACAGACACAGCAATGAATGATTCAGAATCAATTTTGTGCGCGTCGAGGTCCTGATGCGCTGTGGCATCAGGCAACACACAGACGTTTTTCGCAATCTCACCTTCACCTTAACGCGGATTGCACAAAAAGACGATAACGTTCAATGAGCAAGCAACGTATTCCAAATCATTTTAGTAGAATGAAAGAATTGGAAAGGGCACGGAAAACTGCCTCATCAAAACAGTGTTTCTAGGCTGCATTCGTTTTTTCGAATGACTCGACAGCGCACATTATTTTCATTCCTGTACAGTTTTTTTTTATTCCTTTGCCACCGCCTAGCGCGGTTGGAATGGTCAAACTCTAAACTAATAGGCGGAAAAAACTATTTTTTTGTTTATTGGCGATATATATGTTGTGCGCCATATAAATGTACCGGGGCCTTCATGCTCGCAGTCTGCACGAAAAACTGTCATTTTTTTTTACCACCGTGTGAATGCCGAAAACTAAAATGGTAACCTCGCGAGTCTTCCGGCTTTTCATTTTCCAGTGATTGCGTCTAGAAAGTACACACATCATATTGGGTCCTTTCTCCAGGTAAACAGATGATGCTGCGCGTAGTTCCTTATGGATAATACAAAAGCACTAGAACAAAAACATCGCTGAGAAAATGGTCATTTGTTCCTTCAACTTGAGGCAACTATTTCCTTCTCGGCAATGAAAAAGCTACCTTCTAATCACTAATTTAATGTCACATGAACATGCTATGGCGACACGATTTCGTTTTTATGCGCGTTCTCACTGACAACTGGGTTTGTACTATAGGTTAAGTATAGATGCAGGGATGTAATCGGCGTCCAATACAGGCATATTGGGTCGTGAGTGCTAGCCGGTCTGGGGTATACATATGTGGTCGCACGGTCGTGCTATCATTAGATATAATTGTGCGACAAACGTATGCGCCTGCGACGAAATCTGCATGCATGCCAATAGGCTAAAACCATAAACACATATAGCTGACCCCTAAAGGTGCGCCGCATATGAGCGCACCGAAAAGACGAATCCAGACAGTTGCAGCGGTACGTGCTTGAATGCGTTATAGTAATTGTCGTCCCGTACGTGGTACTTTGTGAGGTCCGAACGATCGGCTGAAATGTTGTCGGAATTAAATGCCGCGGTTTGGCGTCCAGCGCACGTGTATTCAACCATAAAAATGGAGAATTTGTTTTGATAGAATAGTCAACGGAAAATATTCACTTCGGCAGCCCATTAAAGCTGCGTTTTAGGATGGCAATGACAATTGCGAGATCAGGGGACAAAGTGGTCCATCATGGGCAGTTTTCATAGAGGCATAGCTAATACTAGAAAAACACAAGATAAATTACAATGGCCCATTACAGCCAGTTTAAAACAACGGAACGGTCAACGTCGGAAGAACACAGGACACCTTGGTCCATTGTAGCCAGTTTTAAAAACTGAACGGGCAACGCCGGAAGAACACTGGACAACATGGTCCATTGTAGCCAGTTTTAAAAAAGGAGCGGCCAACGACGGCGGAACACAGGACAACTTGGTCCATTGTAGCCATCTTTAAAAAACTGAACATCCAATACTGGAAGAGCAGAGGATAACATTGTCCATTGTAGCCATGTTTAAAAACCGGAACATCCAATGCCGGAAGAACACAGGACAACTTGGTCCATTATAGCCAGTTTTAAAAAACGGAAATCCCAATGACGGAGGAACGCAGGACAGCTTGGCCCATTATAGCCAAGCTGTCCTGCGTTATAGCCAAGCTGTCCTGTCTCAGCGATGGACGCTGAGATGACGCGCTTCTGTTATTACATGTGTGATAGATATGCTGCCGATTAACAGTGCTGGACGGTGGTATGAGTCGTCTTCGTCTTCTACAAGTGCGCTAGGCGTATCTCCTTGCTCTTGCTCGGGAGCATTCTGCGAGCGCTGATGGTGGATATGTACGTCTGATCCTCGGCGGCAGGGTCTTGCAAGTAAATCTGAAGCCGAGAAGCCGTACACGAAGGCTAGTCGATCCTGGGTGATGAGGGTTATGAGGCGCGAAAATGCCTAGATGCGGGCGCGAGAGGCGGAGGCAATGTGATAGACGCGTGCCCGAGACGCGGATTACGGGGAGACTCGGGCGGCGGCAAAGATGAATGCCGAACTTGGGAATCGGGCGCTGTCCGCCAGAAGCCGGCTGAAGACGCTCAGAACCGAGTGAGGGAGGCGGATGCCCGGCAACAAAATCAAGCTTAAGAGGCCAAGTGCTGAGCGAGGGAGGCGGATGCTATGCGGCAGAAGCTGGCCGAACATAACGAGTACTGCATGGCAGAGATGAGCGCTAAACATCGAAGACAAAGTGAGGATGTCGAACTGCGTACCCATGAAGCCTATGTCAGACGTAAACAGCGACAGGAACACGATTACACGTCACAACAAACTCGTACTATGGGCAAATGACAGTTTTGAGACATGCGTAGCAGGCTGGTGTGCGGCTTAAGTGCATTAGAAACGATGAAAACTCAATGTGAGCGTAGTCCGATAACGCTATCGCGTTCCATTCTTATATGTGACGCCTTAGCGTCCTACTTGATTTTATTGTGTCCCATTATCTGTGCACACCAGAATAGCGCCGAAGGGAAGTGAGGACGATGGGAGTGAAAGCGGAAGGAAAGATGTGCCGTAGCGGCAGCCTTCGGTGTACTTTCGTCCACCTGGGGATCTTTAGCACGAACTGTCATCACATCGTGCACGAACGCCTCTGCGCTTTGCCTCTATCGAAACGCCGCCACTCTGCCAGTTTCTCAGGGTACCACGAAGCGAAAACTATGCTAATGATTTTGGACCCGTAATTTGCCTAAGCAAATTGAGTACTGTGTATCTGCACTATCTCAGTCTTGTAGCTAATAGCTGTGCGTGCCTTAAGGAAGCCTATGAGACTTATTCGCACTTATTACCATTAGGGAGTGTCTTTAGCGGAGTGTTTGAAAGCGTAAAATCAAAATGCCAGTTTATGACAGACAGCCATCATTAATTCAATTCAGGTCCGAAGAATAATTGTTTGTCTCTTTTAGGCGCTGATGTTAATGACTAATGTTTATTAAAACGTTCGGCAGCCCCGCGTGACGTACTGAGTGGAATAACGCGCGTTGAACTGCTGCTGTTTGATCGTTTCATATGCAGTTCAGTTCAGCCATCCAGCCGTGCCCAACTCTTCGTTACCCTGTGGACCATATCACGCCACGCTTTCCGGTCTCTCACTATCTTCCTAACATCACATAACTTCATCTGCAGTGCCTCGAGGATGCCATCTAACCATCGCGTTCGCTGCCTACCCCTTCTCCGGTGACCCCCAACATCAAATCTTTCTGTGCGATGTCAGCGCACGTTAAAGATCCCCAGGTGGTCGAAATTACTCCGTACCCCTCCAATACGGCTCCCCTTTCTCTCTTTCCACTTTCACTCCCACATTCCTCCTTTCCCTTACGGCGTGGTTCAGGTGTCCACAGAGCAAGTGTGACAGATACTGCTCCTTTCCCTTCCTGTGAACCAACCAACCAACCAACCCACCAGCGACTCCTCTCTTCTCATCAGATGACCAAAGTAGCTGAGCTTTAACTTTAGAATTTGACCCTCCAATGAGCATTCAGGGTTTATGGTCGACAATATCGACTGATTTGATCTTCTGGCAGTCCAAGGAACTCTCAAGAGCCAGCACCACAATTCAAACGCGTCAATTCTTCGGCGGTCAGCCTTCTTCACAGTCCAACTCTCGCATCCATACATCACAACTGGAAAGACCATAGCACGAGTTATACGGATCTTGGCTGGCAGTGTAATTAATGTCTCTGCTTTAGCTGCACTCTAATGCTGCATTCACATATTTATTGATTTTCATTTCAGTGTGGGATTGTTTAGGCCCAATTGCAGGTATTACGCTCATTCATTAAACAAGACAGCACTTCATCAAGCCAGCTAGCTGCCGAAGCGTGGGCCCGGCCTATAAGTTTACTTGGACGAGGACGCGGACCCATCCAGCGTTGCTGTGGCCAATAAAGAAGGAACGGAACCTTCACATAACCAGTCAGTAGCAAGGTACCAATGAATCTCAATTATAAGGATTCTTTGCTAGAGGAAGCAGAGCTGCCAGGCATCTGACCGATGCTGACCGCCTTCAAATATCACCGGCGGAAGCGGTTCTGTTCAGCTGCTCCATTGTAAATAGTAGAAGAGACAAGTTAGAGTGTGGGGAAGAAGGGGTTTAATTTTATAGCGAGTAGGAAAAAGTGCTTCCCACGATGCGAATTCTTGCGTACTGACTACCGGTTATTCGCAATCATGATTTGGACGAGCATATTCGTTCTCCCCGCGCAGAGTAGCTTTGATGACGCATACCTCCTCATATCGCAACATGTAATGCTCTATTTTCCATTTATTCACAGACTCTGACATTTGATAATGCATCAGCACTACAGACGCTGCCTGAGACTACTCATCATGCATACCCCTGCCCGTGGCTGCAGCATCTTTAGTTCACATCAGTGAAACTACGTGTCAACCCCTTTTGTTCAGAAGAATGAGACCTTCTGCCTTTCGCACGATCTTTCCTTGATCTGAGAGCGTACTGCTCCGTGAAAGCAGCATATTTTGTATTTGGCCGGCAATACGTCGTCGTTAGCTTCGCAAATAATATGCACAAATTAAAACGCGCGCGCCGTTACTTTTAACAGTACTCACCGAACTGTTTAGGGCTAACTCCACGGACAAAATAATGCTCGCTGAAATGTCTGCTGCACACATGAGAATGACCACTCGCTTCTTTGCCCCTTAAAATCTTGAATAAAGAAGGTTCCGTGAGTTTTTGGGTTTTTCAGGTAGCAATGGGAGCTTATTGCCGCAGGTTCCGTCGCGTACGTCCGGATACAGAGCAATAACGGACCCTCGCAACCGCTTAAACAAACTTCAGCAACCACAGCAACAATGCCAGATCAAACGTGCAATGCTGGCACTAATTACCAAGCAAAATTACAGGGAAACAACGCGACCGTTAGCGTCTAAAACGCACAAATTCAATCGAGCGTCTGCTGCAGCAGCCGCAAGAGGAGTCACGTGATCCCACTTGCTCCTCTACGTCGACGCTGGCGCCATTCGCTCCAGTAGTGGCGCTCGCGCCTGGTACCGTATCTGACTATGCAATACCTGAATACGTTGCCAGGCTCGTTAACCAGCTCGTCGCTCATCTCGTACAGTACACTTAAATGTATGGCTGGCGCGGTCTGCGCCGGTATACCGCGGGAGGGTTCCGGCCTCCATGAAGTAAGTGCAAAGATATGGAAAGAGGTCTTGTTCAACTTGCAATTGGATGATTTATGTGACTCCTGGCAAGGCACTTTCGGGTGTCAAGTCCCATTTCGACCTGACAACTGCAACCAGCATGTCTTTGATGAAGCTGTGACTGATGGGGCTACAGCCGAGAGAACGTCGAGGAAGCGAAGTTCGCTGCTGTTGAAATGGGGGAAATTTACTGGTGTGACACATTTCCGAGTGCAGAACTTCTAGGTTGCAATTCAAAGGGAAGCCGCTACGGCTACCATGGTAGACGCATCGTTCTTCTTCATAGGAATGGAACGCTGGTCCGTCGTACGCTGAGAACCAAGGTGGCCAAGTTTACTGCCTTTCAAGCAGTAACTTACATGGCTAGTTTGGCTTAAACGACGTCAAATGAGCGTGGTGAAACCGTTCTGGGACCCGGATGCCTGGAAGACCCGAATTCATCAGCAAAAAGAAGCTGACCACTCTGTCTATAAAATCGAGTAATAATAGTAGCTGTTGGATCAGCGGGTCAGAAATCAGCCTGGAATAATGGAGTTCATGTTCAGGTAAATGATAATTGACTCATACCCTTTTTCCATTTAGAATACTGTTTACCCCCATTCGTTTGACTTAACTTGGACATAAGATTTACTGCAGCATTCACAGATCATATTGATGCAGCGAAAGGTTTTGGAAAGTCGGCGTGCGCGATGCAGACGGAAAGGAAGTCAAAGGAGGCACACGTTGAGTCTGCATTCCTCGATCATCACTTTCATGCTTGTCGCTTTCAGCACCTGTTTATTTCGGCAAAAGTCATCCTTCGTGTCTACTTAATGTGTTAAGAGGGATAAGCATACGCAATAGGTAAAAGTATTGCTTCTTCCTTTAATTTACGACCACAAAATGTCATATAAATAAAATCAGATTTATTTTGCTTAAACTCGAGGGCGATTTCTCCACTTACTATTTTGTAACAGCCATCTCTCTAAAGAAATGTACTCTTTCGATTGAAATTCGCGAAGGTAATGAACGCTCCGCTATTATATTCTATTCCGTCAGTTTCGTGAAACACGTGGATGAGCCATTGAAGGCGCAAGAGCAAACACGCGCCAACCGCCGTCCCAGAGGCAAGCGTCCAGGGTCGGAATCAGGATCCTCTATTTTTTTAAAGATAGCGAAGAGTACACAAATACCCTCTCGAGTAGTCCAAGGGGCAGCGCTAGGAGACGACGCGCCACTCTCTTTCGTGCATACCACGCACTCATGAAGCTTCGCTCAGTTCACACATATACCGTTTAATTTACCATATTTGTAACCTTAGATGCCCGGGAAGCTTCCATCGACCGGGCCAATAACTGACACATGCCTGTACCACATAAACGTAGTAATAAAATGGGCGCGTTAAACGAGCCAGGTCATTCTTCTGAACCATTCGACTCAGTAAGTGGCTAGGATTTTTTCCTAATTTCGTTTTGTGTAAAGATTGTGGGGAGGAGGAGGAGGAGGTAAACTTTATTAAAGAAGAGGTCGTAGGCGCGGGGTGGGTTGACGTTCCCGTCCCCGCGGTGGGCTCCACTTCTAGGCCGGACGCCAGGTGGCCGACCGACGATGTCGTTCGGCGACCTCTTCGGCCCGCTCCGTGACTCGGAGTTGAACCTCCGGGTCGGAGCTGAGCAGCGCGGCCTCCCACTGAGATTGGGTAGAGAGCTGCAGACTCTGTGATGGCTTGTCTTGATTACATGAGTATAGGATGTGTGGTGTGTCTGCCTTTTGATGCCCACAGAGAGAACAGACAGGGCTGAACTGCTCTGGGAACCAAATGGAGTACATGTACGGATTAAAGAAAGTGTCTGTTTGAAGCTGCCGCCAGGTGACTTGTTGTGTTTTACTTAGCGATCTATGTGGTTCTGGGAAGATTTGTCTTTCTTTCTTGAAGTGGGTAGTAATTTCTTTGTAGGTTGTGATCCGCTCCTTGGCCGACCTGAGCTCAGGGCAGCGCACCCCCGGGCAGCGCACGTCCCGGTTAACTACGAATCCTCGGGCAAATTGGTGCGCTGCCTCGTTCCCAGGATGGTCCTAATGGGCAGGGACCCAGATCAATGTGATGAGGCGGGATGGGAGATTTTTTGTAAGATTTTGATGGCTGCGGAGTGGGCCCTTCCTTTTGCAAAATTTCGAATTGCGGTTTTAGAGTCGCTAAGGATGTATTTGGCAGTGGTGGAGGTATTGGCTAAAGCTATGGCAGCCTCTTCGGCCTCCTCCGGAAATTTTGTTTTATTGATTGTCGCCGATGCGAGGGAAGAACCTCGATGATCGACAACTGCCAGGGAAAAGGCATCTCTGTCCGCATGTTCTGCCACGTCCACGTGCGCCGTGTCTTTCTGTACTGAAAATTTTTCGTGTAATTTTTGTGCCCTATAGCCCTTCCTCTGTCCGTATCGTATACTGGATGCATGTTTTTAGGCAGAGGACAGACTATTAATTGCTCGCGCACGTGTCTTAGAATCGGCAAAGTGTGGGCACGGGTCCCTTCATATTGTATTCACGCTTTTTTTAGGATGAAACGTCCCGTTTCAGTGCTTGATAGTCGTTCGTATTGTGCGGTGAGGTGTGCTTCTACCATTTCCGCTAAGGTGTTATGAATTCCTAACTTTAGTAGTGTTTCATTTGAGTATGACGAGGGAGGCTAAGCGCAATTTTATAGGACTGCCTAATTAGAGAATCCAGGTCGTTTCTTTCTCTAACTGTGAGGGTGACGTATGGTGTAGTGTAGATAACTCTGCTAAGAACGAAGGCTTCTACTAGTTTTCTGGTCTCAGCTTCTTTAACTCCTCCACGCCTATTTGCGATTCCTCTGAGGAGGAGGGAAATTTGGTTGGCGGTGTTTTTCAGTTTCTTAATTAGTGTGTCGTTTTTTTGGTTTGACTGTATGAGCATTCCCAAGATTCTTAGTGTTTCCACTTCTTCGATGGCTGCACCTTCCACGTAGATATTGATCGCAGGCGCTTTATTCTTTCTTTGACGCTTTGGGTGTAGAATGAGTAATTCAGATTTCTGGGGGAACACGCGAGTCCCGCGGCTTGCGCCTCCTCTACGACTACGTCTACCGCTTGTTGTAGCGTATCTTGTATCGTGCCAGTACTGCCCTTGGTGGTCCAAAGGGTGATATCGTCCGCGTACAAAGAGTGTTCTAGGTCTGAGACTTTTGCGAGTTTGTGTGCCATATTTAATAGGGTTATATTGAATAAAAAGGGGGAGACGACCAATCCTTGCGGAGTTCCTCTATCTCCTAAAGTGAAGGTGTCGGATTTGATAGTGCCAGTTTGAATTTTAGCCGTCCTATCGGAGAGAAAGTCCTTGATGTAGTTAAACGTTCTGCGCCTACATTCAGCAGTGAAATAGATTCTAGGATTGCTTTGTGTTTACCGTTATCAAATACTTTGGTCAAATCTAGGGCTAGGATTGCCCTGGTACTCCTTTCTTGCTCATGAGATAGGACTTCGTTTGTTAGCCTTAGCATCGTATCCTGTGTTGATAAATGTGGTCTAAAGCCGACCATAGCGTTTGGATATAAATTCTCTTTTTGCATGTGAGACTGCAGTCTGTCTAGTATGACGTGCTCTATCAGTTTTCCTATGCAAGAAGTAAGCGAAATAGGTCTGAGGTTTTCGAGCGCGAGCTTTTTGCCAGGATTTGGGATGAATTTAACGATGGCATGTTTCCAAGACGCTGGGAGTTTTCCCTCCCTCCAACACTCGTTCGCAAAGTCCGCGAGGGCTCTGTGATAGAAGCGTCGTCTAGATTTCTGAGTGTCTTATTGTTAATGCCGTCCTCTCCTGGGGCGGATGTTGTACGTACCTTAAAGTGGGCTGCTCTTATTTCCGACATTGTTATGTCAGCATCCAGGATGGAGTTAGGCTCTCCTTTATAATCGGGCAGGGACTTCGTCTCACGGATTGCGCAGAATTCTGCTGTAACGTGTCTACAATATCTTGATCCGTGCCTGGGTCTATGTTTAAAATTTTGGTGATTTCCTTTTGAGTGGTAGCTTTGTTGGATTCCGGGTCAAAGAGATGCCGCAGAAGATTCCACGTCTTCCTCGTGCCTAGATTGTCATTCACATTTTCACAGATATGGTTCCACTGCTGTCTCGCTAGTTCTGCGGTGTGGTATTGAATTTCTTTCGTGAGTGTGACGATCCTGTTTCTAAGCTTTTTGTTATATTTTTTGCTTAAGCCATCTTTTTTCTAGGCTCTGCCTTGCCTCCCACATGTGCGTAAGTCGGCTGTCAACCGTATTTACGCCTAAGTCATGTACTAGTTCCTTGGTGGCCTTTCCCACATCCGATACGAGGGTCTGTGTCCAGTGTTCTAAGTCTATGATTGGTTCGTTATTTTGGTCGCAGATAGTCCTAAGTTTGTCCCAGTCGGTGATTTTGTTTTTTCTAGGTTGGGGCTTGAGATTGGCAATGGTGATTTTAGTTCGAGTTTTGGGACTCTATCCTCCGCTGAGGTATTCCTTACGTCAGCTGCTACTGCTCGTTTTTTGTGAGGTGTTTCTTTATTGCTAACTACGCTTACTGGGGTTTCGATTGAGGCGGTCACAGTAGTTTCCATTTCGGTGACTTCCAGCAATGGGAGTGGTTTCGGAGGTGGGTCCTTGAAATGGCAGGTGCTTTTAGTTTACCATTTTCCTCCTTCAAGTGTTTGATTCGATCCGTGAGAATTTTAATGTGGTGGAGTGCCTGATCTAGTTTAGACTGTAATGTCTGCAGCTCCATCCCCTTCCCATGAGAGGCCACTCCTGCCCAGCTCACCTGTTTCGGCCCGGGGCTCTGAGTCCGGCTGCTGGTGGTGGCGCCTCCTCCATTGCTGCTGCTTCCGTTGCGTCCGCCGCTGCTGCTCCGTCCGCTACGGCTGCTGCTGCGTCCGCTGTCCAAGGACGGGAAGGAGCTCGAGCGGTCCTTCCTTTCGGTGGATGTTGGGTCGTCACATGTCCGTGATCTGGGTCTTGATTGGTGCTCCGACATTTTCGTTTGGTGTCGTTGAAATCGCTTCTTGCAGCTGTTATCGCCTGTGCGGTGCCCTCCTCCGCAGATAATGCAGACCGGGTCGCAGACTTCTTCTTTCAGGTGTTGGTTGCCGCAGTACGGGTACCGTTGTTGCGGTGGCTCCGGACATACGTCTCTTCTGTGGCCGACTCTTCTGCAGTTTGTGCACGCCTCTACTTTAGGAATGAAGGGGTAAACTGGGTACAGGACTCCGAAGTAGACGATGCTATCTGGGAGTTCGTCCGCGTCGAAGTGAAGCAGGAGGGACTTTGATGTTCTTCCCATGGTGCGTGCTTGAAAGATGTCAGGGTTTCTTTTTCGGAATTCGGTCATCATTTCTTGGTGCGTTTCGCCATCGTAAGCCCTATAGATAATTCCCTGCAGGGCCCTGTCCGAAGGGGCGATTTACGACATCATAACAATGCCCCACGGAGACCTCCCCTGTGTCTTCGATGCAGCCGGATTCGACATGTATACGTGGTCAGTGTCGGACGCCGCGATGCACCCAGTGCCGGCGCTCTGGCCATACAGTGGAGAACTGTGTCTTCAGTTATGCTGATAGGCTGCGTCAAGGCCATTGGTTTGAAGTTTGAAGTTTATTTTCATTTCAAAAAGAAATGAGGGACCCGAGACAAAAAGTGAACGTTAATTCACTCGACGGCGCTCGGGCCCCAATACATGGCAACAGCGAGGGGTTAGTAATTACAATATCGGTGCATCCAAAATTCAGATTGTAGTTTTAAACAAGAGTTACAAACATCTTCCTTTTGCACATAATTCAGTCTGCGGAAAAGCTTAATATAACTGCACAACATGAAATATCAACAGGGCCAGTGAATACCATCAAAATGAATGCAGCATGAAATCCAGAAAATACAAAAGAATGAAAGAAAACAGCAAATCATATTTACATCTGTGACATAAAAAATAAATGTATTGTTCTCTTATTAACCTTTTCAATATCAACTTTACTTTGGAGAAGATAATTTAAGAGAGAGGGCAAAAGATATGCGAGCATTTGCTGGCCAAATGTTGTTCTCGCAAAAGGCACAATCCAAGTATCTGTAGAACGTGAAGGGTATGTTCGTGCAAGTGCTCTTAAATTGGCGATGGAAAGTAGTGCAGATTCCGAGGTAGCAATGTGCTGTTTGTAGCGAACGGCTAAGTTGTATGAATAGAGATGGGTCACTGGCATTATTCTAAAGTTTTTGAAAAGCGGTATGGTATGAGTATAGTCCCAGGCAGCACAAAGCATTGGGCCAATGTTGTAAGTACGACGGCAAGCAGTGGCCCTACATTGGGCCAGCCTAACCAGCATGCTCCCAACATAGGACATGCCAGTCAACACAATGCGCAACAATGGCCCAGTCTAGCCAGTGCTCTCCCAGTGTTGGCGCTGCCAGTAGCCAACACTGGCTAGCTTGGGCCAAGATGTACAGTGAGTTCCCGATATTGGCACTGCCGTACATACAGAATGTCTATGTTGGACCGAGATTGCCGTTGTTCCTCCAATAATGGTCGCACGGGTTTTAAAACTGGCTATAATGGGCCAAGCTGTCCTGCCTTCCTCCGTCATTGGGTTTTCCGTTTTTTAAAACTGGCTACAATGGACCAAGTTGTCCTGTGTTCTTCCGGCATTGGATGTTCCGGTTTTTAAACATGGCTACAATGGACAATGTTATCCTCTGTTCTTCCAGTATTGGATGTTCAGTTTTTTAAAGATGGCTACAATGGACCAAGTTGTCCTGTGTTCCGCCGTCGTTGGCCGTTCCTTTTTTAAAACTGGCTACAACGGACCATGTTGTCCAGTGTTCTTCCGGCGTTGCCCGTTCAGTTTTTAAAACTGGCTACAATGGACCAAGGTGTCCTGTGCTCTTCCGACGTTGACCGTTCCGTTGTTTTAAACTGGCTGTAATGGACCATTGCAATTTGTCTTGTGTTTTCCAGTATTAGCTATCCCTGTATGAAAACTGCACGATGGACCACTTTTTCCCCCGATCTCGCAAATGTCATTGCCATCCTAAAAACGCAGCTTTAATGGGCTGCCGAAGTGAATATTTTCCGTTGACCATTCAATCAAAACAAATTCTCCATTTTTATGGTTGAATACACGTGCGCTGGACGCCAAACCGCAGCATTTAATTCCGACAACATTTCAGCCGATCGTTCGGACCTCACCAAGTACCACGTACGGGACGACAATTACTATAACGCATTCAAGCACGTACCGCTGCAACTGTCTGGATTCGTCTTTTCGGTGCGCTCATATGCGGCGCACCTTTGGGGGTCAGCTATATGTGTTTATGGTTTTAGCCTATTGGCATGCATGCAGATTTCGTCGCAGGCGCATACGTTTGTCGCACAATTACATCTAATGATAGCACGACCGTGCGACCACATATGTATACCCCAGACCGGTTAGCACTCACGACCCAATATGCCTGTATTGGACGCCGATTACATCCCTCCATCTATACGTAACCTATAGTACAAATCCAGTTGTCAGTGAGAACGCGCATAAAAACGAAATCGTGTCGCCATAGCATGTTCATGTGACATTAAATTAGTGATTAGAAGGTAGCTCTTTCATTGCCGAGAAGGAAAACATTGCCTCAAGTTGAAGGAACAAATGACCATTTTCTCAGCGATGTTTTTGTTCTAGTGCTTTTGTATTATCCATAAGGAACTACGCGCAGCATCGTCTGTTTACCTGGAGAAAGGACCGAATACGATGTGTGTACTTTCTAGACGCAATCACTGGAAAATGAAAAGCCGGAAGACTCGCGAGGTTACCATTTTAGTTTTGGGCATTCACACGGTGGTAAAAAAAAATGACAGTTTTTCGTGCAGACTGCGAGCATGAAGGTCCCGGTACATTTATACGGCGCACAACATATATATCGCCAATAAACAAAAAAATAGTTTTTTCCGCCTATTAGTTTAGGGTTTGACCATTCCAACCGCGCTAGGCGGTGGCAAAGGAATAAAAAAAAAAACTGTACAGGAATGAAAATAATGTGCGCTGTCGAGTCGTTCGAAAAAACGAATGCAGCCTACAAACACTGCTTTAATGAGGCAGTTTTCCATGCCCTTTCCAATTCTTTCATTCTAATAAAATGATTTGGAATACGTTGCTTGCTCATTGAACGTTATCGTCTTTTTGTGCAATCCGCGTTAAGGTGAAGGTGATTGCGAAAAGCGTCTGTGTATTTATTGCCTGATGCCACAGCGCTTCAGGACCTCGACGCGCACAAAATTGATTCTGAATCATTCATTGCTGTGTCTGTCACCGTCGATTTGCGAAGTCGAGACAAAACATGAGCGAAGAAATATTGTTACAGCTGGAGAATGATGAGGACGAAGTGGCGCGCTCGTTTGTGGAAGATTAAGAAAAAGAAGTGCGTCGAATGGGCGGCCCTCGTAGCCTGGCTACTTGGCTGTTCCTCAATGTATATATCTTTAATCCTCTTTTGTAAATATATTTCTCCCTGTTACAAAATTATATGCCAAAATTTAAAAGCCTTCAACAATTCAGAAATTCCGTAGAATGTTCAGAACAGCGCGGTGCGCTATAATTGGACAAAGGCTTTATCGATGTGGCCATAATTACTTGCGCACCAAAATTATGCAAGGTGTTTTAATGGTTTTGAAAGCTGAGGTAGTGTAGAATAGGTGGAAAAAGTTTAAACAATGTGAAAACTGTTTTTGTTTTCCTAAAAATTTTCAATGTTCGCTGTTTTCTGTAAATTAGCGCGATCGTATCTCTGTATCCAAATGTCATAAAAATATGAGCTTAAGCTGTTTGCGGATAATTATGCTGAGAAATTATTGTGGAATTATTGCTGCTCTACCATGAACCTTTTCGGAAATAAAGGCCTGCAAATTAGGAAAATTTTCGTTTCCTGGGCCGATGTTTAGAATTTTTATAAAAACATCTACTCATACCAGAAAAGCGAACATTAACTGAATACAAATACAAACATGTATATATTTAGTCGGATAATTTTCAGCTAGCTAACTTGAGCATAATTTGTATAATCTATAACCAAAGTTGGCCAGAATAGAAGAGAAGCTCGGAACTCCGCCTCTTTGACATTATTAATCAGTCATCACGCAACAGTATTAATATTTTGAAGTAAATATAAAAGGTCGAACGACCATCCTTTGTTCGATCATAGGTGGCGAAAGGGAGGGGACACGCGCATTTGTCGATGCACCAGCTGTATGGATTTACGCAAGAATGTGAATGGTAGATGGGGAGGCTTTTTATTTTTTTAGAAAATGTTTGTCCGTGGTTGGCTTGAAGAAACAATGCGTTTGCGAACACACAAAACAAAACTATTTATTAGAACTCGACTCCAGCGGTGCGCGCTGGCGGCCGCTCATCGGCACGGTCCGAAGTCACGGCCGGCCGGTGCAAGCAGAAGAGGGCTGGGTAAAGGAGGAATGGAATGTTGAGAGGGTCGTTGGTCCTTCGTTCCCACGCGCAGCCCTTGCGAACACAACACCGCGGCGGGAATCACGCGCTGGTTGAGCGGGTCGTTGTTCCCCCTCGCCTACGCGTCTACGTGCAAGACACAACAGACAGCATCCCCAGCTGCGCTGCTGTGCGGCCTCCTCCCGAAGCGTTCATTTCAGAGCTTGTTGGGGACGCTACAAGACTTGTGACAGCTTCTTAAACCTTTCTTTAATTTCTTCCCTCATTAATTTTCTTTTTCATTTTGCTGTGCATAATTTTCTCTTGCGCCTATACATGTCCATGTGCTCCGGTTGGTGCTTGCTACATATCAGTGAATAGCTGAGCTGTGAAATGTCGCCGGAGTACGGATTACAGCAACGGCGGGATACCATCGGCATTATCAGACTCAGTGAACGCCGTCATCTTTAGACCGTGAGTATATATCTTTGCAGCATGCCATTGCTTCATAATTGGTTCTATATAATCTCCTACCAGTCCCAAATGTTCTCTTTCCTTATTCTCCTCGAAACAACTGCGCGAAGCATGACTTCAAGAACTGAGCGAATTTTCGTCCGGGTTACATGCAAGCAAGTGCGTGGACTTATTTGCTGGCTGCGATATGAATAGCATTTGCGCCGAAAATAGAGGATCCGTGCGTAATAGGTGTGTATGCCACCAACACGTGACAGAACACTGCAGGCAGCCATTTGCGCAGTTTTTTGACTGTGCAGCGCGCCGCAATCAATTAGTAACCAGATACTATGTGCCCGGCTTTGTACATATATTTTGGACAGCCTCTCTTCTGCGCGCAGGAAGCCATGTTCACACAGTTTTTGGATTTTGTTAAGAGTTAAGGGCAGTTTTTTGTTTTCAGATAAACAGACGAAGTTTTGAAAACTGTTCGTGCCGTCTGTGCAAGCGAATTTTACAGTGGGGCAGACATGTGCGTGATGCCGCTTGATGACTAGGCTATAATTAAGTCATAATGAACCTCCACTTTTATAATGGTTAATATCATATTGAGGAATTGAAAGCCGTGAACAGCGCAAGTGAGCCCTTTTCAAAATTTTCTTAATCGACGCCCCCCTTCTGAGCACGTGCCTTCAGGTGAGGGCGTTATCAGAAAGCGGCGACAATAGGAGAGCGATTTCGCAGACGCGCTTCGAGGGCGGGGGAAAATAACAATACAAGCAAAAAGGCACATCAGCCGTGTGTGCACTGCGTCCCTGTCACTGCAAAGTAAACAACGTGCACGCGGGACACAATGTACAAAACATTGACGGCCGGTATGAGGCAACCATATCGTCCGAAATATATTGCTCGCGAAGCGCTCGATGACGGCGCGCACTTTCATGCGAAATGGGACAGGACGTCAGGTCCGCCTGTTATGCATGAAGTGCACGCCATAGCCATCGTGCAAGAATGTTGAAACCGAAGCAGCGATCCACGTATTCTAATTCTATAGGAAATCATTTGGGAGTAGAAAAGAGCAACTTAATATGATGTGCATGGTTCTTTAATGAACGATATGTATAAATGGACGGTTGAATAGTTACAGTAATGGAGTGTTCCGCTAGAATTGTTTACGGCCGTGACCGCAATAAACATTACTCATATTGCTCTTAGCTTTAAGCTCTGGCATTGATAAGCCTATCTAAAGAACCGACTGGCAGTGACAGGTTGTTTACAGCTGTTGATCAAAAGGTAGGCCATCATGCTATTATTGCAGGCATATTTGCTTCTTTTTGTACCTCTGTTTACTAAAACTTAATTTTGTTCCCCATTCCTAGGGACGCTGCACCTCTTACAACACTCACTGTTCAGTCGCTTTTATTCAAGTATACAAAAAGGAGGAAATGCGCATGCACTCATAGGACAGCCTGTCTTTCCGTTAACAGCTGCAAATAACACGCCACTGCTCCTCGGTACCTTGGATGAAGTTTTCAATAGGGTTACCTGAGATGCCTAGCAATTGCTGTAATATTTATACCAATCACTGCAGTGAAACAGAAAGGTAACACTGCATCACTTTAACTGCTGCATGCACCTATAAACGTGCCTTAATTTATTGCCTATTCTTATAGACGCAGGACCTCTTACTATAGGCTTTGTTCAGTAAGCAACCGCCTTTCATTGCTTCAATTTCTATCTCTCCACCACTTTCTTGTTGCTCTGGGTGTGATCATTTGATTTCATTGTTCAAATCATATTGTTTTATCATGTGTGAATGATTTAGCCTGCACATACATGCTTTCATTTTTTTAGATGCGCATCGGGAGCGTTTTCTACGTAGAAGTGGATCGATTGAGTTGTATCACTGGTGCGAAAACCGACAACCCCCAGAAGATATGTGTCCTGTGGTTGGAAGGGCAATAAAGAAGAAGAAAATCAGCGGAAAAGCCTGCCTAAAAAAAGGTAGTACTGCATCACTGTAACTGCTGCATGCACCTTTAAATATGCCTTATTTTTATTGCCTATTCTTATAGACGGTGGACCTCTTGCTACTGGCTTCTTGCAGAAAGCAACCGCCTTTCATTGCTTCAATTCCTATCTCTCCACCACTTTTTTGTTACTTCGAGTGTGATCCTTTGATTTTATTGTTCAAATCATATTATTAAATCGCCGGTGAATGATTTCGCCTACACATACATGCTTTCATTTTTTTAGGTGCGCATCGAGAGTGTTTTCTACGTATAAATGGATCGATTAAGTTGTATCACTGGTGCGAAAACCAACAGTTCGGTACCCCCAGAAGATTTGTGTCTTGTGGGTGGCAGGGGTATAAAGAAGAGGATAATCAGTGGAAAAGCCTGCCTAAAAACTTACAACGATGGCGCAAAAGCGAAATGCTGATCAGGGTTAGAGTCTGATTACTTCTGTTATCCCATTTCACTTGCTAGGTGATGTGAAATATATGAAGCACCTTAGTATAATTTGTGGTATACTCACTGAAAATTGTGTAGACATTAAGTTTTTTCTCGTTCAATTATTTTGAGTGACGCACGAATTGGAATAAAACGAAGTCATCCACACGTCCAATGCCCATAGACATTAAATGCGTGGATAAGATCATTAATTGTGTTCCTATGTGAGCATGCAATAGTTTGTCGAATATATTAATATGTTAAAAGTTGATTTTTTTACTGTTAACCGGAGTAATACATATGCTCCATATCATAGCATTATTCGCCTGTAGTTTGTATCTGCTCTTTCCTAAATCGTATTCTACAAAGTATACGTGTGTCATCTCGTACGTCTATTTACCTAGCGAACAATTTGCAATCGAATCCCTTTTGTGATGTTTCAGCTACAAATAATGTATGACAGTTGTGACAATATAGGTAGCTTTAGGTATAACATATAGCGCGAAAATCTTTAATATATGCGATGATATTTTTATTCACCGCATTGGCTAAACCAGCCTGTTGAAGAGACGAAATGAAAACAAATATGGATGTCTTCGGACAGGAACAGTAATCGTGGTGCCATGACCATTTTTTTAATTAAATTTTCATATGTCGTGGGCTAATGTCTCGACACAAAGGAATGACCCTTAGGTTTGCCAGATGCGGCGTAGTATTCTCGAAAAAAAAAAAAAAAAAAAAAACGCCTGTCACTAAAGCTGGAAAACGCCGTTTTTGTCGTTTCAAAAAGTTGCACGTTTGGAGGCCGGCTGGTTGCGTAAAATTTTGTCATCCACTGTTTTTTACTCACCGCATTTGGGTAACGTTTACTTGTATAAGAAGTATTAAAAGTGTGTTTCATTGATGCAGTTGATTTAGTACAAAATCGCAAACTTTGCTTCAAGAACAACGCGCTACAAAAATGTTAATGTTCAACCTTACATACTGGCGTGACGCATTGCGTTGTTTGCACTAAAATATTCTGTGTTTATTACGCAGGTCATATTGTTAATTTAAGGCAGAATTTGGAGCTCTAAGCTGCCATGTGTGTTCTCTGTAACGCCACCAAAAGTATTATGCTGGAAAGCGATTTGCTTAAGATTGTAATTATAAAAATTACACATTGAAAAATCGTCTTCAAAAATATAGTATTGTTAGTGGTGGTCAAAGCTTACAAATGGAATAATATATTAATAACCTAGATTGAATACTATTGCACCTAGCAATAAAAAAGAATGCAGGACAGAGAAAAAGTTCAGCCTTCACTTGCGTTCTGCCATGAAATTGACAGAAATAGTGAATTAATACCATTTTAAGCTATATTAAGTATTTGTCCCAGAAGCAGAAAAACGGTGTTAAGCGCTGACAATGTTTTAAATTTTACTCAAGGTAAAATGTAACTAAATTAAGCAAATACTAAATTGAAGTTTTGATGCCTATTTCATAAGGGGGAGCCATATAAGCACATCTATAGAACAAAAACAAGCATTTTTATATTTCTAATATTACATTTTGCAGAATTCAATATATTTACTGACTCAAATTAACAAAGTATTTTGCATTGTTTCCACATATTTTGATAAAAATTGATGTTGCGGCCGTTTCTTCAATTCTAATCAGTTTTCCTTATTTTACCATTTTCTTACTTTTGTCCAATTTCAAAATAATATGCAGATACACACACAAATCTAGAGCTTCAAATTTTTTAGAAATAAAGAATGGAACCTAGATAATGTAGAAAAATAGTTTCTGTGCCAAGATATTATTGGATCTTGCAAAAATGCAGGCTGAGTTTGGCCATTATCAGCACAAGCACTCGGTTTAATATTTAATGTTATATTTTTAAACAGTATAACGCAACACTTTTTAGTCCGTGATATTTTTGAGGTACTGAAGATTTTTGAGAGGGATTTGAATGAAAATCGAATATGATCTTTTTTTAATTGCAGCAAATTTGCCCTTTACTGCTGTTTTCGAATTCTGAGCAATTTTGATGCGTTGTGGAGAACACACCTAGTGGTCTGGAGCTCCAGATACTGCCTGGAATTAAGAACATGCGTCAGGAAGTGAAAACATATTTAGTGCAACCAACCTAATGCATCATATGCCAGTACATAAGGTTAAAAATGAATATTTTTGCAGCGTATCGCTCCTGAAGAAAAGTTTGCGATTTTTTAATAACACAACTGCAAAAACAAAATAGGTTTTTATAGTGTTTGTAAATATAAAACCTGCATATATTTAGTGAGTAAAAAAGAGCAGATGACAAAATCATAGTATCCAAACTTGCAACATTTTGAAATGGCAAAAACAGCGTTTTCTACCTCTAGAGATATACCATACAATTGTTTTTTTTTCGAGGAAACTACGCGTATCTTGAAAAACTAAGGTTAATTCTTTTGTGTCTAGATACTTGCCCACCACATATAAGAATTTCATTGGAAACGAAAGATGGCCATGGGACCTCGATTATGTTTCTTATCTAAGGCACCCATAATACGCTGCGAGAAAGCCAATATCAGGGGCTTTTTTTAATATTCCATATTTCGCACGGTTGTGCCATCTAAGAAAATTAAAAATCTAGGCACACCTTAGGTGTAGCCAGCCCTCACTTTCTGTTACAGCTGCATTTGCTAAGCTGAATTAATGCGTGGATTACTTTATTTTAACCACGAATATAGCGCTATTACGTGTCAATTTTAAAGAAAGGCCGCAGTGACGCGATTCCTGTAGAATTTGTAAGTGAAATCTGTAAACCTTACAAATCTACCCATATATATGATCTCTTGCAGGTTTTATTCAAGCTACATTACACCTGCTGCGCCCCATAGCTTGAGCCAAAGGTTATAAATAAAAAATTAGAAACAGACGATGGAAACCGGTGGTGCATTGCTGGCAGCCACTTAAGACAGCGCAGAAAATTTTTATTTTGTACGTGGGGAAGTGAGGTTGTTCGCTTCAAGTACTAAATATTCACGTTAGACAATAAATAGGACTTACAGAGTCGGTGAGCACGTTCGGAAACCCCTGTTTCAATATTTGCGGTTAGAAACCTCATGTGTACCTTTTTTTCCAGCTGTAGATAAATTCCGGGTTATGTAGATACCGAAACCGTTACCAGCCCATTCGCGCACCTCAACTGTGCTGCTCACAACATGATTTTGAGCGGACAAAACAACCTGCCGCTAAGATTGCTAGCCCCATGCTTGAGTAAGGGTGATATGCTGGCGATGGATGCTTCGCGTCGGCCCTTTGGCGCACATGAAGGCTCGAGTTACAATGAGCGCGCCGAACTTTGCAATGCGGATAATGACTACAAAGCGGTAAGGATATAAATGAGTTTAACAGTATTTTTCAGCTGTGAAATACAAATACAGTCTTGTTGGACGATGTGCTGGCGCTGACGAAGAAACCATAGGCAACTTGTAGGTCTAACGCTACACAGGGCTGTCGAGCCAAGCCAAGGCCTCAATTGTATTGTCCGGGAATCAGATTTCTGTATTTTCGTGGTTTCCTATTGTATCTGGCGTTCAAAATGCAGACGTGAGGGTTCTTTATCACAAATAATCAAACGTGGATTGTGCCGGTACTCTTCAAAGTAGCAACACCATTTATTGTGTAAGTCATTAATCAGTAATTTAGGTATATAATGTCAATAAGGATTCCAAACAAAACCTTTTCTGTGGCGCTCAAGATAGCTTCCAGCAATATATATCTGGTTTCCTTTGCCTGCCTCCGAAATGTTTTTTTTTTTATCCCTTGGATCAAATTTGCTTGGACAAGCAGTATATGTGTAAAAATGATAAACCTGTGAGCTACCCGTTTAAGTGAGCTCCCGTTTAAGTGAACTACCCACAAAACCAGTCAAAAGTGTATATCGGCTAACCAGCGGCTAGTGCAGCAGTCGTGGGCTTAGACCGCTTGTGTATATTATATCTAGCCATTTAAAAAAAATGAAAATGGTCGCCGAACATTCTCTTGGTAACGATTATTAGTATAAACTGTTTGCACATCGCAGAAAGCGTAGGAGCGGCAAAAAACTAGCGCGCCAGTCATATGCGGAGACAGCCGATAATCAAGCACTAATTCCTAGTGTGGGATGAAACACTGGCTGTCTCAGCCGTATTGCTGTGGAGGAGATCAAAATGCAACAGGGCACATGCTATGCAATGTATGTGCGTCTTTCATCCTAATAAACCCAAGGCAGCTGAAACTAGTCTGGAACTCATCAGTATAGTGTTTCTCATTGACCATAAATTTCGGTACATGAATCCTGGAATTTTCTACATCTTCCTAAAATAATGCGCGCGATTTTATATGCCTCGTAATAGTGTTGTAAATTTTGTTTCCTCATTGTTTTTGTGCAGGTGCCATTTGCGAAAAAGTTGGGGTGGACGATTTGGAGGCACACGCATTTATTCGCAGGTGGCTGCCTGGTTCCTGTGACAGGGGGGGTGGAAGAAAAAGGCGTTATGCTGAAACCTCCCCTGGCGAACCAGGCATGCCACCTGTGAATGCAATTGCAGGGTCAGCCCCCTCACTACGCCTATGAGTGTGCCCTCCAGCTCCCTGACCCCTTCCACTTCCCGAGAGCCCGCCCTGCCCTGACCAACCCTGCCACTGCCCCGCTAACTGCTGCTGTGTGTGCCCTCAGCGCTGGCTAGTAACAACTGCCGTCTATAGTAACAATTGCAATAAATATTATCTTTTTTGTGAACCATGCCCTTGTTTTGTGAATATCTACTAGTTGCTCATGAGCAACAATTTGAATTTATATGGCCACTCCTATTTGAAAGGCCATTATTGTCCCAGCAAGTTCGATGTGCTGTCACGAATATGGCTAGAATGAAAAAGGCTGCATTTTATGGCCTGCACAGGCAGTGCCACAAAATGTGTAATCTTGACATCATCAATGGCACATGAATGGAGTATCCGGTGTACCCATAAACCATTGGATTAATATTGGTATCGACAATATGCGGCATGAATGGAGTAGCCAGTGCATCTGCAATGGCTAACCATTGGTATGATATTGGCATTGACAATGGGCCATCAATGGAATAGCTGGTATTAAACAAATATTGGTAATACAATGATGGTATAATGCTGGACAGTATTGGCAAGAATCATGGTGCATGAATGGAAAGTCTAATATTGTGCCTACATTGGTGGCTCCAGCTTGGTTGAACACTGGACCAATCTTGGAACGAAAGATGGGCCAAGAATGGAGAATGTAGTAAAATGCCCAAATGCCAATATCAGTCCAATATTGATGCCATTCTTTTCCAGTGATGAACCATTGTTGGACCAATGCTGGTGTGCTGCTTGGGGTAGTCTGCTCCAGCTATATGGCGGACCGCCTTTTTCTGAAGTACATATAATCGATTTAAATTTGTTTGTCTAGTTTTACCCCATACAAGGAAACAGTAGTTTAGTTGAGACAAGAACAATGAATTGTATATATGAAGCTTAATTTTGGCCGGTAGAAAGAAATGGAATTTTGAATGGTCACAAGAAGATGACGTGAGATCAGAACATACCATGGATGTGTCAGAGGTTGTCGATGTGACCGGTGAGCTAAGTCGTGGACCCCAAATTGGTGGAGAGCAGAAGCCTTCTGCATTTCATAGCAACACAGAGAATCTGCAGCGACTGCTCATCTAGAATCCGCATCTCCAGAGCCAAAACCGCCGGACCCGGGCCAGCCAGTGAGTGCCACACAGAGTGCTGTGTTTGCTGCAAAGGAACCACCTGTCACTGAAGGATGTCTGGATTTGCTTCCTGTGGAGCCAGTGGAGAAGATACTGCCAGTGAATGCTCGCCTATCTTCCTTCGTCATTGATTCTCCTTCGCCGTTGGAGGGTAACGGTGAGCCGTATGTGGCGACGATCTCTCGTCCGGTTCTCTGTCAGTGTGGCAGCGAGCGATGTGCTCCGTTCATGTTCGTGCGCCGAAGCCGTGCGTGTCTCAGTGGAGGGTATGGACAACACAGCGCATTTGAATCGTCCCGCAGATGATGAGGTGTGTATCGATGGTGCTAGCCAGAAGGAACACTGTGTAGAGGCCACGGGAAGGGTGACTTTAAAGAGGAGGGCGATGTCTGCCCGAAAGGCCTCGAATTTGAAGGCGCGACATCCCATTCTAGGGGATGATGTTTAATAGGACTGTTACCAAAAATGGCTAGACTCGTAGCATATCAATTCGCTACCCTTAATGTCAGCGGTATGCGTTATCGTCAGAGGCAGCAGCAGTTAAGGCATCTGTTAAAGAAATGGAGCGTGTCCGTAGCAGCAATTCAGGCAACAAAGTTGTCCTCCGATGAAGATACGCAAGCTGCTCTCGAGTCGTTTTTGCCAGAATATAAAAATATTGTTAGCCACACTAGAGGCTTGTCCGGAGGGTGTATGGTATTCCTACCCAATACGCTACATAGATGACGAGGGGTGACTCATACGCTGTGACCTCACAATTTCAGGTATGCAGTGACGAATTATTTGTGTTTACGCCCCCGTAAAGCAGCGAGATGGAAAGCTGTTTTTCCCTTTCCCGCGAACCACCCGCGTAACATCAATTCTATAATTAACATATTATTTCACTTCCACCTCTTTCCCTTTTTTTTCGATCAACCGATTAGTTCCTCATCCGCGAATGAAAGATAGTGGGCCTTCCATTTCCTGTAAACCACCTAACTGGCTCTAATTTTCGATGGAGGCGAAACGAAGAGGCGTCCGTGTGCTGTTAGATGTTATTGACATTTGTTATTGCACGTTGAAGTTCCCCATGTGGTCAAAATTAATCCGGACCCCTTCACTATGGCACCCCTTTCACTGTTTCAGCGTTCACTCCCATGCTCCCCCTTTCCTTTACGGTCCGGTTAAGCTGTCCACAGAACACGTGTGACAGACAGTGCGCCTTTCCTTGTTTGTAAAACAAATAATATTGTTAATGGTTCTAATTATCTAATTAAACCAAATTAAACTATTTGTCACTTGAGACCTTTCCCTGACTATCCTTTGATACAATTATTTTTCCGAAATACCAACCAATACCAACCAATACCAGCCAAATTTTACAGCGCCGACAATTATGCCCACACGAAACCTGCTGCATCATCACCATCATCATCATCAAAACGTTTATTATTACCAAAATAAAACTCCTTTTTGAACCCCCGGCACGCAGGCCTAACGGAGCTCCGCTCAGGAGCCTCGCAAATAGCCATACAAGCCTACGCTTTATTAAGTGGTTCACAGAAAGGGAAATGCATATTATCTGACACAATTGTTGTGTGCGCACCCTAACCGCGCCGTAAGGTAAAAGAAAAATGTCTGATTGAAAGTGGAAAGAGAGCAAAAAAGAGCCTTAGTGGAGGGCTACAGGGTAATTTAGTCCATTTGGGGATCTTTATCATGCACTCATATCGCACTCCCAGCGGACGCTTCTTCATTTCTCCTTGATCGAAACGCAGCTGCCGGTGGTCGTGATCAAACCCAGGCACTGCAGTACAGTAGCCGGGCATTTAACTACTGCTCTACTGGGGTGGGGAATATGTATGATACGAAGTAGGTCGTTTTGCTTATTTCTAATCTTCCCGCCTGCTTGCAGCTCTCTGTTGTTGTTGCGACTGTAGGAAGAAGGAAAAGAAAATGGACGGCTCTGCTACTGGCTCTATAGCTGAGCCACCTCCGCTGCCCGATTGATTTATATAGGAAAGGAGAGGCGCGGTAACTGTCTCGCTTGTTTTCTGTGGACACCTCAACTGCGCCGCAAGGGAAGGGAGGAAGGTGGGAGAGAAAGTGCAAAGAGAGAATGAGGAGCCGTAGTGGGGGGCTACGGAGTAATTTCGACCACCTGGGGATCTTTAACGTGCGCTGACATCGCACAGCACACGGACGCCACTTCGTTTCGCCTCCATCGAAACGCAGCCTACGCAGACTACTTTGCCGGGAACTCCGGCAAAGTAGTCGGGCGTCTTACCACTGCACCATCCCGGCGGGGCTACCTCCGCTGCCTCGTGCGGACAGAAGAGAAAATAGAGAAGAAAGAAAAAGAAGAGGGAGAGAAAGACGCGCGCCGCAACAGTCGTCGTCCACAGCCGCGGGTGCAATGGTGGCCTACAACAGATAACAATTCGGTGGCAGGCTAGCCCACGCCGCAAGCGGTGTTGACCTACCTATCCTAGCCCCATCAGGGCCAGGCCCAGCCACCCTCCATCCGAGCCCCCCGTGGAGCTTTCTGAGCAGACGCCAAAGTGGCATACCAGCGACTGATGGCGAACTGGATGGCAGCTTTAGTAATTGGCAATCTTGCCTGACAGAACATGGCGTCATAACAACCAGCATTAATCTTGTCAAGATGGAATTAAAGCAAGCACGGCGTGACGTATCACCGCGAAGTTTACAATAGATATCAGTTTGAAATTTCAAATTACAAAGGTAATTTAACAACATATATTGTAACAGCCCAAGCAGGTTTGGTTTGTTATTGGTGTTTACCGGAGAAATCCGGAAATTTTGACTGCCTGGGGTTTTTAAATATGAACATACACTGCACTGCACATTGGTGCCTTGCTTTTCACCTCCATCAAAAGGCGGCCAACGCGGCCACCATTCTATCCCGCATTCTGGGGCTCAGAAAATGAGCGCGCTAACCATTGCACCAAAGCAGAGGCTGAAAGCAAGGAATAATGAGACAGTAAGCACAATATGGCGGTGGTGGTGGTTTGTGGGGTTTAACGTCCCAAAGCAACTCAGGCTATGAGAGACGCCGTAGTGGAGGACTCCGGAAATATAGACCACCTGGGGTTCTTTAACGTGCACTAGTATCGCACAGTATACGGGCGCCTTGCTTTTCGCCTCCATCGAAAAGCTGCCGCCGAGGCCGGGATTCGATACCGCGTCCTTGGGAACAGTAGTCGAGCGCCTGAACCACTGCGCCACCCCGGCGGGGTAGTAAGCACAATATATGAGCCCAAATAAGTAACTGACGCAACCCACCAACCACAAAACGCGTTGTATGGTTCCGCATCTAATATTGTCCAGTCGACTGAACAGACGAGAGAGTGTTAAATTATGCCGACCTACATATGGGATTGGCAAGCCACTATAATAGAGCTCATAGCATTGTCCAACATATACCATGTATGTTGTGGCGGTTGCGACTGAACGAAGAAGGAAAATAAAATGCACGGGCCTGCTACTGGCTGTGTAGCTGAGCCACCTCCGCTGCCTCGTGCGGACAGAAGAGAAAAGAAGAGAACGAAAAAGACGCGCGTCGCATTATTATTATTATTATTATTGTGAAGAGAAGAGGAAGAAGTGCACAAGGAACATGCCAGTCAGTGGCATGGTGATCGCTGCGCGTGCTGGATCTGACTGTGTTCGCTGCCGCTGTGTTCGCCGCTGATCTGCTCAGTCCTGCTGATCAAGTCCTGTTGATCTTCTGAATAAACCCCCCATTCTTACATTTGGTGGAGGTGCGGGGTGTTTATACATTTGTACTCAAGTACGTTCGCTCATGCCTCACCTGTCAACGTCGCAAGCCACCTCCTCAACGTTCTGCTGGAGAGTTGCTGCCGTTACCCAGCCCACCACGTCCTTTCGACCGCGTCGGCATTGATTTGTACGGGCCGCTTCCCTACACTGCGGCCGGCAACCGCTGGGCTATCGTAGCCGTTGATCATCTGACGAGGTATGCAGAAACCGCCGCACTTCCATCTGCCACAGCGTCAGAAGTAGCTTCCTTCATTTTGCAGCGATTTATTCTTCGCCATGGCGCACCTCGAGAGCTGCTCAGCGACAGAGGACGCGTTTTCTTGAGTGACGTTGTGAAAGCCTTGCTCACCAAGTGCAACATTATTCATAGAACCACCTCCGCCTATCATCCCCAGACTAATAACCTCACTGAGCGTTTTAATCGTACCCTTGGCGACATGCTCTCTACGTACGTCTCCTTCAACCACTCAAACTGGGACCTCGTCTTTCCGTATGTCACGTACGCATACAATACCGCAACGCAGTCTACTACTGGCTTCTCTCCTTTTTTTCTCCTCTACGGCCGTCACACCTCTGCTACAATCGACACCATACTCCCGTATCAGCCAGACATATCAGAGTATACACCTGCGTCTCAAGCAGCCCAGCATGCGGAAGACTGTCGACAAATCGCCCGCGCATTCACGGCTAACACCCAGTACCGCCATAAATCCAACCATGACAGCCAACACTCGACACCGCACTTCTCGTCTGGCGCTCTTGTGTGGCTATGGATACCTTCCAATGCCCCTGGACTGTCTTCAAAATTTCTTGCTAAATACCATGGCCCATACCGTGTTCTGGAGCGCACCTCTACGGTTAATTATGTGGTGGAACCTGTTACGCCGTCCCATGATCTACGCCGGCGCGGACGCGAGATTGTTCACGTCCAGCGCCTCAAACCCTATTACGACCCTGCCGCCTTGCTCACGCCGTAAGTCGCCAGGATGTCTCCTCTTCGTCCCCCCCCCCCCCCGCCGGGGTGGCGCAGTGGTTACGGCGCTCGACTACTGTTCCCAAGGACGCGGGATCGAAGTCAGTGCATGTTAAAGAACCCCAGGTGGTCGAAATTTCCGGAGTCCTCCACTACGGCGTCTCTCATAGCCTGAGTCGCTTTGGGACGTTAAACCCCACAAACCAACCAACCAACCTCTTCGTCCCGTGGGTAATTGTGAAGAGGAAGAAGTGCACAAGGAACATGCCAGTCAGTGGCATCGTGATCGCTGCGCGTGCTGGATCTGACTGTGTTCGCTGCCGCTGTGTTCGCCGCTGATCTGCTCAGTCCTGCTGATCAAGTCCTGTTGATCTGCTGAATAAACCCCCCTTCCTACATTATTATTATTAACAGCTGTCGGTCCACCACCGAAACAGTAGCGGGTGCAATTACGGCCTACAACAGATAAAAATGGTAGCAGGCTACCCCTCGCCGCAAGCGGCAGTGACCTACCTGTCCCAGCCTCGTAGGGCCAGGGTCAACCACCTACTATGAATGTATATATCAGCCAAAGTCAGTGGAGTAACGGTTGACACCGTCCGTAATAGTGCTTAAAGGGGTGATAAGAAAATCGTTCGATCTATTATCGTTCTGTGATTCTACTGGCAAAGTTTTGATGCTTAGCGCGCGGCGCATATCACACAAAAGCGCAATCGAATCGGCTTCGGGAAGCTCCAGTATATTCTAGGCACTATAGCTCCTCCCACTGAGGGCAACCGCCATTTTGAAATGCTTGTGTGACGTCACAGAGGATAGGCGGTGTAGCGTCATCTGCAATGCAGGCTGCAATATCAAAGAACACGTCTCTTTTTCTGCACGGTTGACACAGTGGTCGTCCCATGCAGAATTGTGTGATGAAGATAGGATGGATGGCAACAACTATATTTAATAAAAAAAAGTCTTCCAGGGTGGTCTCCTACTAGTCCAGGAGTCCACGGGCTTTTGCTTCACATAGAGCCCGATCTACCAGCCATTTCTGAGCGGCGGGTTGAGCTGTCCGCAACGCAGCCTCCCAGGAAGAAAAGGTGGGATGGGGGATGGGGAGCACTGCCTGGGGGGAAGCACATTCCCACAGGTAATGAAAAAGTGAGGAGATTTGGGTTTGCCACAGGTGTCGCAGTGAGGGGGCAAGCCAGGGGGAAGGCATGAGAGACGGTAGGGGGAAATGAAACAACCCGTCTGCAATTGTCGCCATGTAGCACTGGATAAGGGTGACAAGGTGCTGTGGGGTGGTGGCAGTGTCATGCGCTTGTGTTTGTAGAATGTGGTGATTTGGTGGTATGTAGAAAGGACCGATGCGGCCTCCTGCGCGGAGTTGGGTGCCTGATCATCCGGGGCTCGGGTAGAGAGTTCTCGAGCCAGCGCATGAACGCGCTCATTACCGGGGATCGAGGCATGCCCTGGGATCCACGTTAGATTAACCGTTCGGTCGAGAGAGGTGGCGGTGGTAAGAATATAATGCGCGGCTGGTGTCGCCACGCCGTTTAGGTAGTGGCGGTATGCCGAGAATCTGTACAAACTTCGGTAATGTCTTTGTCAATGGCTGAATGGGCAAGCGCGAGTGCGATGGCGGCTCCTTCCGCTTCTGCAGGCGAATTAGTTCGGATATTGGCGGCGGCCCCCACTCTGCCATCTTCGTAGGCAGCGACTGCAGTGAAAAATCCTACTTTAGAATTCCCTGCCGCATCGACATAGAGGATATCAGAGCGGTTGCGGTATCTTTTGGTGTAATAGCTGGCTCTAACTTTCCGCCTTCCCTGATAAAGGCAAGCGCCCATGTTGCGTGGTAGGGGCTTCTGGTATATGTGATCCTGCGTGCCCGGAGAGATCATGAAAGGTGTAGCACTTGCTGGGGTGGCGATGGGTGGATTGAGACGGAGTTGTCGCAGTAGGCATTGTCCTCTTTCCGTGCGTGCGTGTGGTGATGAAGATATTACAGCACGAAAGTGTAAGGCATATGTTTTCATCAGCATAAGGCACGGCCAAAGTCAGTGGACTGCACGATTATAGGTTCCTTAGCTTATCGACGCACTGATCTTTCGCAGTACACCGGCGATGACGCTAGCACGATTAACGGTCGCCTATCACACTAGTGTGAGGCTTTCGGCCCCGCGACGCCGACGGAACTGATAAGCGGACGGTCGTCTGATCTGTTTTGGTCGGATCGGAGGCCTGGCGAGAACTGACACCTAATGAGTGAACAGCCTGAACAGCTGCGCTTGTCTCTAGCGGAACCGTGTCAGAAGAAGGTAAACAAGAAGCTACACTTTGTGTTCCCCCTTGTCATCAGCACTGACCTTGGCCAGAAATGTTAGTTGGCGTGAAACGGCCGACTCGTTCACCGACCAGTAGGCCTAGCGCGAGTACGCGGAGTTCGGGTTCAGAGTTTCGGCGATTACGGAGCACGCATTCATAAACTTTAGGGGTTGCATGTGGCCTTCGGGTGTAGTTCTGGCAGCAGAGATCCCAAACCAACGACTGCTTACGTCACAAAGCGAGTGCACATTGAGCGGGAAGCGTCAATGTGACCCAGTTCAGCGAGCGCAGGCGACAGCTGTCGGCGCCGGCTGTTTTTATACGCGGCGCAGGCGGCTAGGGACGTTGCATCTTTTGCAGATTGGGCGAGAATCTGCAAGCGGAACGACGAGGAAGATGAGGGGGTTTTGGACTGGGGTGCGTGAGAGAGGGGCTCAGCGCCATGTCGGCAAATTGACAGTCGTGGGAAGAGTCGGGTATTAAACGCAGTGTTTGAGGCGTCCTTGTGTTCGCCGTGCTTCTGTAGCATCCACGGCGCTTCCTGCTGCGCAGTTGTAGTTTGTAAACAAATAAAGGTGCAACCTGTGAGAAAAGAAGTGGATAGCATTGGTATTGCTAGCTCAGCTTGCATCGTATGCCGTGGGCACCAGCAGCCTACATCCAGTCGTTGCAAAAGCTATGAAACACGCTGGGGGAGCAGTCGTATAATCCGTGAATCTGTGCATTCCTGTGGGAATTTAGGCTTTACACACTAAACAATATATGGTGTATGCTTACATTGGGGCATTTACGAGTCATTTGCTTGAGCTGCACCAGAAAAACTCAAGGTGGGGCTCGAGAGTATGTCGCAGTCGTGCGCGCGGCTGCGGGGGAGCGCTTCACCTTTGGCGTTCTCACCTTGTTCTTAAATTATATGCGGAATTCCGCTATTTGGTAAGACTCTACTCGGAAAAGGAATTTGAATGTGCGGTATATTAACTTGAGATATTCTGCCAATAACTTTATGAAGTAGGCCTGTAAGGAACAGAGCGAGGACGTCAAAAGAAAAGCGCATCGGATCGCTGCCTTTACATACTTGTGAACGCTGGCTGTGTACATGGCGCTACATGCTACATCTTTTTCACTCACCCGTGTCAGTCTTCATTCTCTTCTATAACAAGCATCAATATGATGCTTGATATTGTTACGGGGCGCGCCAAGCAGATTAAAACGAAGACGGAACATGACCGATGGCGATAGTAGATGACGTTTAATCAAAGATGGCAGACATAGCGTGAGCGCGCCTGCCCTCGCCAGTTTCCGCTTCTTCATCGCTAATGCTTAGGGCGGGGGACTGGGCGGGGGGTAGAGAACGGCGATGTCACGTCGGCTCCGGCTGGCTGGGAAACCGCCAGGTGATGCGTCGTCTCAGGAATCCTCTGCCGACCTCGCAAGAACACATAGGAAACCGAAGCTCCGGGTCAAGATGATGAATGATGACGACGTACCCCGCAACTCCAACCAAAATGTTACGGGGTAGCAAGCAGTTGAAGGAGACGGGACATGACTGATGGCGATGGTAGATGACGTTTATTCGGAGTTGTCTCCCCTAGCGCGAGGGCGCCTGCCCGCGCTAGTGCCCGCCTCTTCTTTATCGCCCGTAACAATATATTAGTTCAATTAAATTTTCTTGGCAATACTGTCGCCGTGCGCTGATAATAACATAAGCACTGGCGAACACAGGTATGTTTGCTAATGTATTCATGTTTGTGCAAGTAAATTCTCTGTAATACATTCGCGTCGTGCTTACAATGCCGTGGGCGAGAACGAACAGCCACGTGTGACAGCACTGAAATAAGCTCTTTTCGGCTGACTTGCACCCTCAAATAACTAAATAACTCTGAGTCGCAATAATTGAGAACGTGCTCTCTGTTTTCCGACATTGGAACATCTGTTGAATTTATCTGCGCTCAGTTTGGAGTCAAAGTGGAAACATTTAAAAAAACACACAACTGATGGATAGAACAACATGGAACATTACTTGAAACAAACACGCCAGCGGATAGAATTGTCCGAGTTAGATCTCAGCTGGTGATGCAATGCTACCGGTAATTGGGTCCCTGTCGACAGTACTTTTGGTAGTAGAAATGGCAGTGATATCAATAATATAAAATCAACCACGCGAACTGAATGCAGCATAAACTTCGTTTCTTAAGTGCGTGATAGTGTACTGGTAACAATGACAAGACTCTCTATTATCGCAGATTAGACGACATCGAGACCTATATTAGTAATGCGCAAGAGGAGAGATGCACACCACGACGACTGTCCCTACACGGTAACCTTTGGGTAATCGTTGTAAATGTGCACATTTTCACATTGATGTAGACGTATAATTTAGGAGTTAAAAAATGTAACCTTTGCCCTATTACCCTTTGTAAAAGTCAGACATCGTAAAGGTTACTTCTATTTTATACAGAGATAACATGTATTTCAAGCGGTGTAACATTTGCAAAGCTATACAGGATAGAAAATGGCATAGGTTACTTGCTGAATGCAACGAATGTACCCTGTCTTCGCCCTAATGGTTAGCACAAAACGTTCATTCATTAAAATTGTACTTTGAGCTTGTTAAAACAATAAAATTCTAAACTGGTTGGTATTGATTTCAGCTGTGCAAAAATTGATTGGCCAGGTTCATGTTATAGAAAGACAGCGAACGAGTAAAATAAGTTTGATAGCCAAAATATTTGTTGACTCAACAGCATATACAGAAAAACATGTTCTTGTGTGTTGGCTAGATAAAATAAAACAGAAGTGATTGTTATATAGTATATTTAATGTTCCTCAACAGGTATCACCGCAAGACGAAAAAAAAGACGCGCGACATTGTTTGAAATATGATCCCGTATGATACCATTGTTGCAAGCTAGAGAAAACCAAATGGATCATTAAGCAAAATTATTTAAGTTCATATTTCTTTTATTGCAACATAAAGGAAAAATAGCCATATAAATATGATACAATAAGACGAAATAAATAAATTCACTTTAATGTAAAACTGGGTCAGCTTGAAAGTTGTATAAGGAACACAGGTAACACAAAATACAAGTGGTATGAACACAGAAAACACCAAATACAAGCGATATAAAATAAAAGAATGAGATATTGTGAGCCCAATTTATCACACAACTCTTTGTTGACGTACTTCTAATGCAAAATTTAACGCAATTAGTGAAACTACCTACCCGTATTCACGGCGGAAGTGTGTCGACATTAGATTTATTTCTCGTGAATGACAAGGTCATACATATAAATCCAAGTGTGCATATTTTTGAAGGGATTTCTGACAACAAATTTGTGTCCCTTACCTTGAAATTCATGAATGTTTTTAAGCTGAAACAGAGGGAAACGGTTGTACTCGATTTTTCTCGCGCTAGTGATGTGGATGTACTTGATGCATTGGACAATTCGTTCTCTTCTTTTGTTGCCAAACATGAATGTAATAGCATATCCGTTGATGTGTTATGGTTATCTTCAAAGGTCTAGTTATGCACTGCATAAAGCAGTTCATTCCCCAGAGAAAGGTCATAAAACGCACTTCTAAACCTTGGATGACAAAAGAAATAGCCCGTGCAGGGCGAAAGGTTAAAAAAGCAAGAAAGAAATATCTACAGCGCCCTTCTCCTGCGGGCGCACACCAGCTATCTGAACTGCGTCTGTTTCTGAAGAATGCAATAAAAAAGAGCAAAGGCCATTATCAAAGTGTACGTCTAAAACAGTTTCTTACCGAGTCCCTGAAAAAATTTTGGCGTAACTTGTCGCCAACGAAGCAATCATGCGATGCCTTAAACCTTTATTTCTGTTCTGTTTTCCCAAGGATGATGGCGTTACTCCGCAGTTCAACGCTTTTGCCGAAATTCATCCGATAAACATTCCAGCTATCAGAGAAGAAGGAGTACTAACACTTCTGCTCAATTTAGATGTTAAAACGTCGCCGGGGATTGACGGCATTCCTGCTTCCTTTCTTTTCCGTTACGCTGAATGGTCCGCTAAGTGCTTATGTCCGATATTTGAAAAATCTTTGTCACGCGCAGAACTTCTAAGCGATTGGAAACATGCAAAAATTACTCCGATAGCGAAAGCAGAGGACTGGCTTCTTGTTTCATCATAGAGGCCCATTTCCTTGCTACGTACTTGTATAAAGATATTTGAACACATTATATTTGAACACATTTCTACTTTTGCTGAGCAGAACGGCATTATTGATAGCCGACAGTATGGCGTCCGTCGAAAACATTCCACGGTAACACAACTAACAGAAACTGTCCATGATCTCGCAGCAGCATTATATAGGGGTAGTCAAGTAGACATAATATTTCTAGATTTTGAGAAAGCGTTTGATCGTGTCTGCCATCAAAAACTTCTTTTAAAACTGAAACCTATCCTTAAAAATGATTCATTGCTCTCATGGCATATCTTTCATTCCGGCGTCAGAATGTATCCATTGACGGAATCAGTTCGGATTCCGCGCCTGTTGAGTCCGGCGTTCCTCAGGGTTCCGTCCTTGGACCATTACTTTTTATGCTTTTTACAAACGACATTGCTTCCGATATATCGATCATGATATACTTTATCACGAGATTTACAGCCAGAATGATGAGAACGGCATCGTCGACGTTTCTCCGAAGGACGATGACGACGATGCCTTTCTGGGACCAGTAAGCGCCAGCAGCTTTGCACAACAACAGCGATCAGATCCTCAGCTGAAAGACCTAGCAGATTACTTGGAAGGCAAGACCGCTTCTCCTCCTGCTGTGTTTAGGCGTGAGTTGTCGTCGTTCGCTTTAAGCAATGACGTCATCGTAAAGAAGAACTTCGCTCCCAACAAGATAGCGCATCTTCTTGCCGTGCCTAAAAACATCTGACAGGAAATTCTTCATGCGTTGCATGACGAGAAATTCTTTATTGGGCTGACTTGCACCCGCAAAAGAACTAAGCAACTCGGCGGCTATAGCAACAATCGTGCTCGTCGAACAAAGAATGCCCTTCGCACTCGTCAACGCTCAATTTATATGCTGCTCAGAACAATCTAGATAACGTCGCAAACTGATAGTAGCACAACCTGGAACATTGTAGAAACATACGCGAGTGATCGGAATCTTCGAGACATACCTCGGCGCATCGACAAAGAAAATGATAACGCGTCGTATCGTGACAACGAGCATGAACAAACACGGGATACAGAATTGATAAGTGCGCCAGAATAACAATGATAAGGCCGCATGCCAGCGGCTTTCGAACAGGAACAAATAAAGATTTGAACAGCTCGCGGCAATATTTTTAAACATTTTTTAGGCCTTAGCCTTCTCTTTTTTCCTTTCAACCTGAAAACTAGCTGGAATGCATCAACTAAGCAAGCAAAGGCCGGACGGCAGCTAGTCGCACAATTTGAAGCTCATCAAGCTCGTGTATAAGGCTGTTCGGACATTTGAGGCTTCAGATGTGAAAGGAGAACCTGGTACAAACAGTTGGGTCTGCAAGCGATCAAATACTATAGCCACAGCTCGCGTGGCTTTTACGTAGCTTAAAATTTCCAATGGAACCCGGTTACACGAGGCCGAAAACCTGCGTAGAAACAGATAACTAGTGAAGTGTACTCGCTGATATTTTACGCCAGCTGATACGGCCTGATCTTCCGACCACGTATACGCACATGCATCAGCCAAAAAAGGCGACGATATGCAGTGACGATTGTTTCTGTGTTTTACATTCAGCTTTTTTTTGTATTTCAACTGTTAGGTTAGAAATACAACGAATCAGCGATGAATGGATGTAAGTGCATCAACAGGTGCCTCAGCGAGGCTTCAAACGTTCAGGGAGAGCCGATAGCGCAAAGCCGAACAACTACAGAACAACTTCCGTAGAACTTGAAAAAAAAATTCATAATCACTACTGGACATAACTGACAGCGTGTGCTTGGTGGTACCTGATTCGACCTGGCTCTTCCCAAGATTTCCACTGGGTATACCCGGCCCTGGTTGCTGATTTAGTTTCTGGGGTTTAACGTCCCAAAGCGAATCAGGCCATGAGGGACGCTTAGTGGAGGACTCCGGATGTTTCGACCACTTGGGTTTTTTTAACGTGCACTTATATCTCACAGTACACGGGCATCTTGCTATTTGCCTCCACCGAAAAGCAGGCTCCAAGTCCAGGATGCGATCCAGCATCCTTGGGCACAGTAGTCGAGCGCCGTAACCACTGCGCCACCCCGGCTACATATCTAACATATCTCCCTTATGGAAGAGTGTGTATGTCTCCCTTTCGAGTGGAGATGTGCCCTCCACGTACGCCCTGTTCCTAAAAACATGAATAGGGAAGACCACTATGGCCGGCGCCTGGTGCGGGCGAAAGCCCTGAGCCGTCAATATGTTTCGAAACACGGCGGGTATTACGCAGACGCGTCCGGCCCCCAAAATGGGGAATTGTACGCGGCCGCAGTGGTCAATCAGTCCAAAACAGTTAACAGGCTTACATTTTGCGCCCGTGACATCTCACGCGGAGGAGGTCGTCATTCCGTTAGCTGCTACCCACACCGATTGCAAAATATTATCTCTAACTCGCGAGGAGCCTGTCGGAACGTCGAGCAAGGCTGGGCACCATACCTAGTCTACCGATCACTTCAAAACTGCACCCATACCGCGGGCCCCACTCCCGGAATATAGCATGGGCTCCTGCTCATATGGACCCCAAGAGGAATGAGATGGCGGACGCTGCCGCCTGCGCACTCTATTTCCAGGCTACCTCTCGCGACCCTCTACACCAGGAACTCGAACTCGAACGCGCGTATTCTGTTAAAGGCGTTGTTGCTTATTATCAATCTTGTCAAAGCCTTTACCCCCGACCGAATAAAGGTCTATCTAAAACGGAGGAGCGGCTTCTACTTCCGCTCTATACCAACACTCTGCTGTGCCCCGCAACACTCAAACATATTAATACTTACATCACGTACTGTTCTCCGCACTCTGCAGAGAAGTCTTCGGACATCTACCGCATGATGTCGGCTTGCCCATCCAATCCAGCTATTCCTCCTCACCCCAACCCCACTGGAGAGGACTGGGAGGCGACCCTGCTCAGCTGCTCTGACCTGCAGGCCCAAACGACCATGGTCGAGGGCGCCCGAGCAGGGGCCGAGTCCCGTGCTAGGACCTCCACCTAGTATTTGCATGAGCCGATCTTAAAGATGCGGCTAATGCATACCTCCACCCTTTTCAAAACATTAATTTTTGTTCACCACCACCACTTCCCAGGTGAGGTTGGGGTCTGCTTGCGTTGCACTTGAAGCTTTTCTGTGTATGAAATTTTGCTTACAGCACTCAAGTTGAGCTATAACTGTTGTCTTTAAACAATATCGTGCTCGATGAAACAATGAAGTCACACTTCTGTGCGTCTTGAAGTGCTTACAACACTTACGTTTTATGTTAGACCTTTGTGTGCTCAGTCCACTAACCATTCGAGCAACCATGCTGTTATCTATGCTGTTATTCTTCATAAATTCCACGTTAAGCCACCAAGACGGAATACGAGGTAAAACGCACGAAGGCATCGATTCGCATAAAGCGTGAAATTTTGTCAGGTTATCTACTGTCGCCGCACGCCGTCTGTACTGAACTGAAGCGTTAATAGGTTGTCTGGCATATCCCGTAATGCGCGGGTTATGGTTTGGTACAGCCACACATTCCACATTTTTCCACGTGCCTGGCTGTAGCGCCATATGCTCAAGACGATAATGTCAATCGACAGAGTAAAACGACGTGCAAAGTTCAAGACCTTTAATCGACAGCACAAGTGCAGCCGCGCGTTCTAAGCGTGCTCATATCAAAGTACATAAACATGGACATATCACGAACGCGCACACATGCGTTCAAACAGGTAAAAGCTAGCGGTTGATTACCGAATTGTATTGTTCATATATTGTACGTAACGATCCGAGTCTCCGACCCTAACCATTTCCACAGGTAACCAGACTCATCAACAGAATGTATCACGTTATAAGTTTGCCATTTACTGGTAGAAAGATATTGAACCTGATATAGGTTTGGAGTGCAGATACTCAACGAAATGTACAGTATGCAAAGCTAATACGCGTTTTGATAAGCAACGAATAAACGAAGACTACACCAGTACTCAAAGCTAATACGCGTTTTGATAAGCAACGAATAAACGAAGACTACACCAGTACTCAATGTGCCTAGACGCAAAAAATGCCGCTCACTCAAACCCATAATTTTGCTGTGAACGGCCGGATAGTTGCTACGGCAGTCAAAAAATAACTGTGTTAGCTGCGAAGTCGTCCGACGAGCAGACAATGACGTATCGCCGAAAGTCACATAAAGATTGGTGGCAGCTGCCGCGTTGCACACCTCACAAATTCCTTCCTGCTTAACAGCATTGGTGATTTTGCAGTATGCACGCAGGCGGACAATGACGTATCGCCGAAAGTCACATAAAGATTGGTTGCAGCTGCCGCGTTGCACACCTCACAAATCCCTTCCTGCTTAACAGCATTGGTGATTTTGCAGTATGCACGCAGGCCTAAAGACTTCTATATCCCCCCAAACAGTGGAACGAAAAACCGCCGCCAGAAAACGGCGTGGTCCATGAGAACTTTGAATCACTCGAACTCGCAGCAGTAACGCCACAGTCGCCGAGCACTGTAACGTTCTGGCTTTCCCGTCATCCAGACCACCACGCGCGCAACGCAGCACACCTCACAAATCCCTTCCTGCTTAACAGCATTGGTGATTCTGCAGTATGCACGCAGGCCTAAAGACTTCTATATCCCCCCAAACAGTGGAACGAAAAACCGCCGCCAGAAAACGGCGTGGTCCATGAGAACTTTGAATCACTCGAACTCGCAGCAGTAACGCCACAGTCGCCGAGCACTGTAAAGTTCTGGCTTTCCCATCATCCAGACCACCACGCGTGCAACGCAGCCAACCATTGGGCGAAAGCGCCTCTTTTCAAGAAAATAGGTCAAGCGCCACGCGTGTGGATATATGTGTCTCCTTGTGCACATGTCCTGGCTTGTCAAAACACATAGGTTACCATAATGCTCATAGGCTACTCTGCAAAGGGATAAGAAGAAGAAGTGGAGGTTTCCGAACGTCTGAAGCTAGCGCTCTTCCATGTTTCTGGATTTTATATCGCTGTGAGCTATCTGTGATCTCGACATCCTTCGGGATGGCGGGCGCACGACCCCTGCGCCCACCCTCCACCAACGAACAGGCTACAGCGTACTCGACGGGTCACCTTGACGTCGCGGACGTGGAGCTTCCAGACTCGGCAGATGACTCCACAGTGACTGAGATGGATTCCGACAACAGCTACACGCCTGTACAGTCGCGCCGCCTGAAAAGGACGCTGCGCTGAACATCAGTAATGAGTGAGACACCAAAGAAGAATGCCGAAAAGCAAGGGATCTTTTCCGTGGCCTTCGTACCAACAACGGCAACGGCGAATCTGAATGTGATAAACGGACAGCACCTGACCCAGTTTTTCGACCAGCTGGTTCCCGGTGAAGTTGACGAAGTCAGAATTAATCCCTCGAAGAATGTCCTGACCGTGGATGTCAAATCCCAGGCTACAGTGGACAAGCTGAAAGGAATTGGTGCGCTAGGCAACATGCCGGTCCGTTCCTTTCTTGCACATGGGAAAAAGACTACTGCAGGTGTAATCACCGACGTTGACCCCGAGATAAGTGAAAGCGATCTCTGCACGCTGATCAAATCTACGGCGCGCATTGTGGATGTTCATCGATTCGGCCGCTCAAAGTGCGTTAAATTAGTCTTTGAAACTGAATCCCTCCCATCACACGTTAAAGTGGGCTATGTGAGACACCCAGTTCGGATGTATGTTCCAAGACCTATTCAATGCCACAAATGCCACAAGATCGGACATGTGAGCGCCGTTTGTTGAAACGAGGTATCCTGCCGTCGAGGTGGCGGTACGCATCCTCATGACGCATGCCAGACGGAGACTGTCAAGTGTGCGAACTGCTCGGGTGCCCATGAAGCGACGGCTAAGGACTGTCCTAAAATTCGGGATGAAAAACGTATACTAAAAAAGATGGTGAGAGATAACTCGACTCATCAAGGAGCGGCCGCGTCTATTCGTCGTCGCAAGCCCCGTTCCCGACGCCGACACAAGGAATCGGAAGGCAAGCCTAGCCTGGATAAGTCAACTTCAGAGTTAACGTCAGCTCAGGTGCCACAACAGATTGAGTCTAATCCCGTTAAGAGTACTCTTGCTGTAATGTCGCAGACAGTGTCACAGGCCAAGGATCAGACAGAGGCTGTTGTATTACCTACCACCTCTGATGCTGAGTGGCCAGCTCTACCATCAAAGGCCAACGCCAGGCCTAATCCCAGTTTGGTTGTCACACGTACTGAAAATTCCGACAACCCGACAGCCAGCAGGTAAACGAAATGCTGGAACAGCTGGTTCGTTCAATGCGGGTGCTGCTTTCCAGCATCAACACGCAAACAGCAAAGTTTGCTGTTCAGTTTTTGGACGCATCTGAGCCGCTCTTGGCGGCATTGCAATAATTCACAATGGCGCAACAAACTAACCCCACCTCTGTGACGATGCACTTGCGCCGCAGTGTAGTGATGCAATGGAATGCCCGAGGCCTGCGTGGTCGGCTGAGTGACTTCCGACAGCGGGTACAGAAGTACCGCTTTCCTGTGATTGTGATCTGTGAGCCCAACATGCCGGCTGCTTTCCGCCTTTCTGGATATGTTCTGCTATGGTCTAGAGAAGCAAACGAAACAAGCAAAGTGCTGGTATGTGTACGCCAAGACATTGCGCACGTCCGCCATGCTTTGCAGCCCCACAACACGAACCACTACATTTGTTTGACGTTAACCCTGAAAGGACGAGTATGTTCTGTAATTGGCGCTTATATTCCACCGAGGGATGGCTTGGGCAAATCATATCTATTTTCAACAATCCAGTGTTGTGCAGCTCCTCGTATTATTGTGGGGGACTTTAATGCTCACCACCCTCAGTGGGGTAGTGCAATAATGAGCAATAGAGGAAGAGACCTGGCAGACTTTATGCATACGCAAGATCTCGTCAATATAAACGACGGCTCACCGACCTTTCTACGCGGAACAACCTACAGCAGCTGCTTGGATGTGGCGTTTGTTTCCAGAAGCCTCCATCGCTCCGTTTCTTGGTGTAGTGATGTGGAAACACATGGGAGTGATCACATACCAACGTACATGTGCATCAAGTGGTTTGCACCTGCCACTTCACCTCGTGTGCAATACACAGACCGGCCCGCCTTTAGGGCAGCGGTGGAGACTTCCAGCGTGGACCTCCAGTCACCATCTCAAATAGAGGAACTCATTACTTCCTCTCTCAGTGAGAACACTCGCTATGTTAGTGTGCCGGTGTCAGTGCCCAGCATCGACGTGGAATTCGAGCGGCTTCGCGCGATCCGTCGGCGGGCTGAAAGGAAGTACAGAAGAAAGAAATCCGCGCAGGATCTCGCACTTTCTCGCCGAGCTAAACGACAAGTTTTGCGTCACCTGGAGAGGTTAGGACGACAACGTTGGAGACAGTTCTGCTCATCACTGGATCCCCGTAAGCCCCTGTCGCGTATCTGGCATGTTGCGAGAAGCTTGCGCACACCTCCGCGAGAAAGGCACCCTTTTCGTGCCCTGGCCCTTTACCAACACCGCAATGAAGTTGACGTAGCTGAAGATTTTTGTAAAATGGTTGTGGGCACAAACCAGGCACAGTTACCAATTTCAGAGGTTTTTGCACCACCTTCGCCGAATGATCAATACGACGTGTCCTTTACAATAGCTGAATTAGACGCCGCTCTTGCTTCTTGTCGGCATTCATCTGCACCTGGTCCTGACGGGATTACTTATTCAACCTACCTTATCGAACCTAGGCAAGGATGGTAGAACTGTACTACTTAATTATTTCAATGATATATGGGCTTCTAGTACTGTTCCTGAACACTGGAAAATTAGCCGCCTGGTTGCTCTTTTGAAGCCTGGAAAGCCTCTTCTCGAACTTACCTCATACCGGCCAGTTGCCCTAACAAGCTGTGTTGGAAAAGTTATGGAGCGCATGGTGCTGGCAAGACTTGAGTGGTATCTAGAGAGTAATGATCTTTATCCGAATATGATGACTGGATTTCGCCGCGGACGCTCTTCCATTGACAGCGTCATCGACCTTGTGGCGACAGTAGAACACGAAAAGCGTCACCGTCGACTAGTAGCTGCTGCATTTTTAGATATAAAGGGAGCTTACGACAACGTCCTCCATGAAGCTATTCTTGATGGACTTGACGACGTGGGAGTTGGTGGCCGGCTGTACTTGTGGATTGTAAGCTATATCAACGGCCGCTCTGTTTACATGACTACGCCTGAAGGAGATACTACCCACTTTCAAGTCGGCCGTGGAGTTCCACAGGGAGGAGTTCTCAGCCCAACTTTATTTAACGTTGCGCTAATTGACCTGGTGAGTGAACTGCCAACTAACATCCACATAAGTGCATATGCTGACGACATCTGCATCTGGGCCTCTGGTTCAACGCGCCCAAAACTACGTGCGAGACTGCAACGAGCTGTGTCATCAACATCGATGTACTTACGGCGTCAAAGTTTATTTTTAGCGGCAGAAAAGTGTGCAGTGATCGCGTTTACGGGAAAATATGTCAGCCGCTACCCGATTACCCTTCATGGAGTCGTAATACCATACGTCTCCAGGCACAGATTCTTGGGAGTAATTATTGGCCACCAACGATCTTGGTCGAAACGTATTGTTATGGTGAAGAAGAGGCTAATTAATTTTTGCCATGTACTTCGTTACATAGCTGGCATCAAATGGGGTCCAACTGAGCGCTCCTTAATACGGCTTTACGAGGCTCTGTTTGTTGGCTACATCCGGTACAGTCTCCCAGTACTCTCTAGTATGAGAATTTCCTGCTTGCGGACTTTAGAGAGCGTGCAAGCGCAGGCACTGAAAATATGCCTTGGACTGCCCAGATGCACCTCTAACAAAGGCACAATTGAAGAGGCACACGCTCGCCCAATGTCCATGTACTTGTCACATGAACCACTTCGTGTATATTTACGAGCACTTACAAGACACCGTTTTCACCCACTCAGCAAGATTCCGAATGAGAGGCCAGACTACAGTTTTACAAATGCACTCCGCTGCCATCAGTTGCAAGTACCGACAGGATATGCCGTCCCATATCGTCCCACCCAACCACCATGGACGATGGATAAACCTTTGGGGCACCTTCGTGTTCCCGGAATACTAAAGAAATCAATGGTACCAATTAGTGGACTCAAACAACTTACTCTGGCACACATCTGGTCAGAATATCCCAGTTATATTCACGTATACACCGATGGATCTGTGTCAGCACAGACATTCGCTGCAGCTGTGGTCATACCAGCTCAGAAAACGACTCTGCATTTCCTTTTGGGACATACCTCTACATCAACCGCTGCCGAGCTTGTAGCCATTCGGGAATCTATTCACTATTATATGTGGGGAACCACCTCAAAAATGGTGTATATTCACGGACTCGAAGGCTGCATTACAAATTTTGGAAATCTTCTTACGCCACACTGCCTATCAGTCCCTGGCACTAAACATTATGGAGCTCATCACATCTGCCCAGCTGCAAGGCCACATGATAATGTTTCAATGGATTCCTGCCTACTGCGGCCTCCATGGGAATGAGCAGGCCGATGTTGAAGCGAAAAGCGCACTCATCAATGGCTTCCAAACATCTGTGCCTTTTTCAAGAGCGGATACGACGTGTCTTCTAAAGAGTTATATGAATATTGCTACAGCAGCTTACTGGTCTCAACCAGACGCCCGACACATCCGTCTAAGAAGGCTCGATCGAACATTTAAATTTAATGTTCCGCGTGATATTCCGCGTCATCAGACATGCTTGATACATCGACTTCGTTTAAACGTGGCTTTCACGCGCAAGTACTTACATTTAATTGGACAGATGGACTCACCAGAATGTTCAACTTGTGGCATCCCAGAGACTGTGGACCATGTATTATTGGTGTGCCCAGAGTATGCGAACGAAAGAAATGTGCTAGCTGCTTCCTTGAAGCGTTTAGACCAGAGGCCTCTGTCGGAGGAACTGCTGCTGGGCGCTTGGCAGGACAAGGGGAAGGGCGTCCAGGCAGTGCGCACTCTTTGCCGTTATTTGAGCGCCAGCGGACTTGATTCACGTTTGTAAAGCAAGCTGCTGTGTCTGTATATATATTTCATATGCCTTCTCCCACATCGTCACCCATCATGACCTTCTTTCTTCTCTCCTTCCCCTTCCCCAGTGCAGGATAGCAGGCCAGATTTGAATTATTCGGGCCAACCTCTCTGCCTTTTCCTTTAAATAAATCCATCTATCTATCTGCAAAGGTTACTTGACAATAATTTGATGACAACCTTTGAAAGACTTCAAAATTGGTCGTTGTAACCTTTAGTATGTGTGAAATAAATAAAACATGACCAAAATATCAAAACTGGTGATATTTAACCTTTGCTACATAGCTTGCTGACGTCTAAAAGTTACGTTATTGGTTACTGTGTTTAGAGTGTTGACTCTCGTCCTATCCTTTTCTTCTTCGCCGATTCCCTTCTTGATAAAGTAGTCATAGATTGCTGCTCTTCTGCAAGAACTGCGGATTTACAGTCGTGGGGAAAAAGATTCAGCTCTAGTGACATGTTTCCGGCGCGGCCGAGAACAACGCACGGTGCAGCTGTATTAAATGCGCCGGCAATATTAGTGCCAATCTTGTTAAATAACCATAGTATCGCGCCAGACGCGCCATAAAGATTTCGCCGCTCTGGGACATCATTTTATTAATTCTTTTTCGCCTCAACTGTACCATAGCTAGAAATACAGGATAAAGTGCTAAGTGCGAAAAATGTCTTAGTTGTGCTCGCAACAGAGACCAGAGATTCGCCGTATGGCGAGCCTGCTTCTCACCCGACATCTGTCAGAATTGAGTCTTCAGCGGGAATTTTTGCCGAGATCAGCGCTCTCTGTAGTACAGCTACTGCTTTCAAAGCAGTACTGTTCAAAGGTATAAATTACATTAACTGAGTATTCCAGAGAGCAAATGTCGCAATATCATCGGCCATAACTGCACAATTATCCACAGCGCTATATTTAGCAAGATAACTGAATTTGCTGCACATAGTAACACTATTGATGAGACCATCGATATCATTTTAAGCTATTTATAGTTTAAAAATCTATAGAGACTATAGATGACCAATTTATCAATAGTTTTGTATAAATGACAGCCGAAGCCATTAATAGAATAACAGTGAAGGGCCAACATTCAACCGAATATGCAAGCTCAATAACCATGCTGGACAAAGCTCTTATCCTTTCTGTGGCTATAGGGGAGGGGGTAGCTGAGCGATGTCGATCACATGGGGATCTTTACCTGCTACGTCGCGGTGGTGCCGTGGTTGGCATCAGATGGTTGAATCGGAGTGCCCAGGTTCAATACTGACCGCTGGCGGCCACGTTGCGATAGAATGGAACGGAGAGGCCTCCTTGTGCTGTTCAATGTAAGTGCAGATTCATACAAAATCCACATGGGATCGACATTACCCTGTAGACCTCCACTACGGCACTTTTTTCTCTCTTGCTGCTTTCGTCCCACGTTCTGCCTTTCCTTTAGAGGCGGTTCAGGCTTTGATGCAAGTTGTGACACATTCGGAATCTTTCCTTTCCGATAACCAAATGCATTCGTATTATTTAAAAATATTTTACCGTACGCTAATCATGCATATCTAGGTATGCATTTCTGCTTCGTCTCATTCAAAACAAAGCTGCCTGCGGGCGGGTTCGATCTCGGGGGTTTCGATACGGTCGTCAAATGTCGTAACCACAGACGCGCGGCTCCGTTTTGGTGCTATTTTCAGAACGTTTTACGACCGTTGTCTGTGTCGTTGTTGTTGTGGCTGAAGGAAGAAGGAAAAGAAAATGAACGGGCCTGCTACTGGCTCTATAGCTGAGCCACCTCCGCTGCCTCGTGCGGACAGAAGAGAAAATAGACAAGAAAGAAAAAGAAAAGGGAGAGAAAGACACGCGCCGCAACAACAGCCGTCGTCCACCACCACCTAAGCAGTGGCGGGTGCAGTGACGGCCTACAACAGATAAAAATTCGGTAACTGGCTAGCCGCCGCCGCAAGCGGCGTTGACCTACCATCACAGCCCCGTAGGGCCAGGAACTGCCACCCTTCCGTTGTCTGTATCAGCCTTTCTCTCAGCGCCCTCCTGCGCCGTGCGGCGACTTCCTCTGCTGTTCTCTTTTTTTCCTCACGCGTTCCGTATTTCTTTTTTCGAGAAGTTCGCCATCAGGCACAGTGAAAAGGGAGCGGACAGTAGGAGTAAAAAAGAGTGCGATCAGGGCTCTCTTTAAAAATTCCGCGAGTTGCCGATAAACTGATTGTCTGGGGTGCACTTTCGATAGTCACAGTCAAGGTCACACCCACGGGCCTACTTTCCTTAGGTAGACTGTCTCACAGATGCCTTAGTTGGGCAGAGCCACAGCAGATGCTTCACATCGCACAGTTTTGGTGAAACACCTCAATAATCCAACTGCGGGACATCGAACGTGCAACCCAGATCGCCAGAGCTCAAGGACTCCTGGCCATCTAGCGCAGAAGCTCCTGCCTGCCTGACTTCCTCAAATAATAAATGCTTATCCTCCTCCTCCACAATGCGGGTATGTGTCGGTCACTTTAAGGCGTTCTTTACGCCACCAATCACGCGCAGAAGTGATAGGTATCACTCCTGCCCGAATATGCTGCACATATACCTCCTTCCAAATGAGAAAAGCATTTGACTCAGTTGAAACCTCGGCGGTGATGCAGGCATTGCGAAATCAGGGGGTAGACGAGCCGTACGTGAAAGTGCTGGAAGTTATATACAGTGGCTGCACAGAACCGTAGTTCTGCAAAAAGAAAGTAACAAAATTCCCATAAAGAAAGGTGTTAGATAAGGAGACACAATCTCCCCAGTACTATTCACGGCTTGGTTAGAGGAAGTATTCAGAGACTTGGAATGGGAGCAGTTAGGGATAAGGGTAGATGGAGAATACCTTAGTAATCTGCGATTTGCTGATGACATTGCCTTGCTAAGCAACTCGGGAGATGAACTACAAATAATGATCGATGACCTAGACAGAAAAAGTAGAAAGGTAGGCTTGAAAATCAATATGCAGAAGACTAAGGTAATGTTCAACAGCCTCGGGAAGGAACAGCAGTTTACATTAGGTAGCGAAATACTGGAAGTAGTAGGCGAATATGTCTACTTAGGACAGGTAGTAACCGCAGATCCGGACCATGAAAAGGAAATAACAAGAAGAATAAGATTGGGATGGAGCGCATTTGGCAAGCACTCGCAGATTATGACTAGCAGCTTACCGGTATCGCTCAAGAGGAAAGTATACAACAGTTGCATCTTGCCTGTACTCACCTATGGGGCTGAAACGTGGAAGCTAACCAAGAGAGTTCTACTTAAGTTGAGGACAACCCAGAGGGGTATGGAACGAAAAATGGTAGGGGTAACATTAAGAGATAGAAAGCGTGCAGAGTGGGTCAGAGAAATAACTCAAGTTACCGACATTCTAGTAGAAATTAAGAAGAAGAAATGGACATGGGCAGGACATGTAGTGCGAAGAGAGGATAACCGATGGTCACTGAGGGTAACAAACTGGATTCCAAAGGGAAGGAAAGCGTAGCAGGGAGCGGCAGAAAATTAGGTGGGCGGATGAGATTAAGAAGTTCGCAGGGGTGAAGTGGATGCAGCTAGCGCAGAACCGGGTTAAGTGGTGAAACATGGGAGAGGCGTTCGCCCTGCAGTGGGTATAACCAGGCTGATGATGATGATGATGAAATGAGATTACGGGGAGAAATTACGAACACGGAGGAATTCGAGCGCATGTTCGCTGGCGCAAAGATTCTTTCTAAAAAAAAAAACATGGGACAGGAACAGATCTGGGGGAAGAGGGGTAAATGGCGGGATGTCTGAAGGGTCGAGGGGTGTCATCGCATCCACATAGGTATTATGTAGATCGTGAGCATGGCCGCAAATCCAATGTATACGCACAGGACAGGAGTATTTATACTAGCTCCACTTTCACTCCCACCTTCCTTTCTTCTCTTACAGCGCAATTCAGGTATCCACAGAAACGTGTGATAGACACTGCGCCTTTCCATTCCTGTGAACCAATTATAAAAGACACGATTCTAAGCTCAAGTGCACTTTCACTCCCACCTTCCTTTCTTCCCTTATAGCGCAATTCAGGTGTCCACAGAAACGTGTGATAGACACTGCGCCTTTCCATTCCTGTGAACCAATTATAAAAGACACGATTCTAAGCTCAAGTGCACTTTCACTCCCACCTTCCTTTCTTCCCTTATAGCGCAATTCAGGTGTCCACAGAAACGTGTGATAGACACTGCGCCTTTCCATTCCTTTGAACCAATTATAAAAGACACGATTCTAAGCTCAAGTGCACTTTCACTCCCACCTTCATATCTTCCCTTATAGCACAAATCAGGTGTCCACAGAAACGTGTGATAGACACTGCGCCTTTCCATTCCTGTGAACCAATTATAAAAGACACGATTCTAAGCTCAAGTGCACTTTCACTCCCACCTTCCTTTCTTCCCTTATAGCGCAATTCAGGTGTCCACAGAAACGTGTGATAGACACTGCGCCTTTCCATTCCTGTGAACCAATTATAAAAGACACGATTCTAAGCTCAAGTGCACTTTCACTCCCACCTTCCTTTCTTCCCTTATAGCGCAATTCAGGTGTCCACAGAAACGTGTGATAGACACTGCGCCTTTCCATTCCTGTGAACCAATTATAAAAGACACGATTCTAAGCTCAAGTGCACTTTCACTCCCACCTTCATATCTTCCCTTATAGCGCAAATCAGGTGTCCACAGAAACGTGTGATAGACACTGCGCCTTTCCATTCCTGTGAACCAATTATAAAAGACACGATTCTAAGCTCAAGTGCACTTTCACTCCCACCTTCCTTTTTTCCCTTATAGCGCAATTCAGGTGTCCACAGAAACGTGTGATAGACACTGCGCCTTTCCATTCCTGTGAACCAATTATAAAAGACACGATTCTAAGCTCAAGTGCACTTTCACTCCCACCTTCCTTTCTTCCCTTATAGCGCAATTCAGGTGTCCACAGAGACGTGTGATAGACACTGCGCCTTTCCATTCCTGTGAACCAATTATAAAAGACACGATTCTAAGCTCAAGTGCACTTTCACTCCCACCTTCCTTTCTTCCCTTATAGCGCAATTCAGGTGTCCACAGAAACGTGTGATAGACACTGCGCCTTTCCATTCCTGTGAACAAATTATAAAAGACACGATTCTAAGCTCAAGTGCACTTTCACTCCCACCTTCCTTTCTTCCCTTATAGCGCAATTCAGGTGTCCACAGAAACGTGTGATAGACACTGCGCCTTTCCATTCCTGTGAACCAATTATAAAAGACACGATTCTAAGCTCAAGTGCACTTTCACTCCCACGTTCCTTTCTTCCCTTATAGCGCAATTCAGGTGTCCACAGAAACGTGTGATAGACACTGCGCCTTTCCATTCCTGTGAACCAATTATAAAAGACACGATTCTAAGCTCAAGTGCACTTTCACTCCCACGTTCCTTTCTTCTCTTACAGCGCAATTCAGGTATCCACAGAAACGTGCGATAGACACTGCGCCTTTCCATTCCTGTGAACCAATTATAAAAGACACGATTCTAAGCTCAAGTGCACTTTCACTCCCACCTTCCTTCCCTACATTACGGCGCTATTCAGGTGTCCACAGAAATGAGTGTGACAGATACTGCGTCTTTCCATTCCTGTGAACAGATCATGAAAAGCACGCTTCAGAGCTCATGTGGAAGACGTAAACACTCATGATATACACTGCCAAGATAATTCAAGAATAATGTCAGCGCCCACATCGAACTGCAGGGTAACATGTGCAGTAACCGAGAATTCACACACTCACGGGGAAAATCATCATATTTTGAGGCTCTCTGGCGCCCTTTCCTTGGTTTCGCGTCGTCGTCGCCGTTTTCCTTGAAACCAGCTCCCCAGCTGAGGCAGCGCCCCCCCCTCCCCCCTTCTTTCTTCGTGGCGGTGACCACACGTGTTCTCGGATTACTTCACACGATCCTGCCACACCTTTCGCCTGGCGTGAATAGCTGTCTGTAATTGTACATATATGTATTGCTCAAAATCTTTGTCTCAATCTATTGATAAGGTAAAACAGCTGATGAACTCCGCTCAAATTTCGCATTAGAAATAATGTAATCCTCGGCAAATGTTTTCCAGAGCTAGTGGGTGGATTGTGTGATTTTAAACGTGCGCTGAAGAGTATTGTGATACTTAATGGCGGCTAGGGAGTCGGTGTAAATATGATCACTGTGAAATGTGGGTTCAAATTGGAGGGAATGAATTACATTGTGTATCGCCTGAAGCTCCAAGGTAGAGGGGGTGCATGTATCCACGCCATGTGGTACGCGAGAGTTAAGATGAGGATGGGAGGGACTGTACACAGAGGTAACACTCTGCAGTGCTGTGTGTTATGCATCGGTGCATATTAGGCACCCTGGTGGTGAATGCACTGCTGATATCGGCGGCGAATTAGTTGAGGGATTGTCTGTGAGTTCACAGTACGACCAAGAAGGAAGAGTCTGTAAGCGAAATATCTGTAGCGACATTTCCGTGCTCTGCTTGTCTCACATTGGTCGATGCGTTCAGTGAAGGCAAAGTGATGAGCGAAATTACCTGCCTCTCAAGGTCACCATGAAAAAACATTCAAGGCTTTCGACTTAAAATATCAGACTTATGACATCTCCTTAATGTCATTATTACAAGTTTATTTAACGCGTCCATGAAAATGCGCTGCTTGCCCTGCATGTGATTTCGGTGCATATTTTAGATATATTTACAGATTTCATCACCGCTCATTCAATCTAAATTGCGCGTCTGAAAGTATGAGACGAAGCAAAAATGAAGGTATGGTTTGGTTTAATGAACAGCGCTGGCGATATATGATGTATTTGCCATACTGACCCCTCCTCCCCTTTGTTACGTACCTTGAATCCCGAGGAAGTGTATTGCCATATAAGATTTAATCATCTGTCATAACGTTTCTCTTTGTAATTCCTTTTGAGCTTGTGTTCTGTAGGTATTGATAACACGGAATAACTATTAATATGTGATTGTTGCTAGTATCGCACCTTTCGTTGCCCTCCCATGTATGTATATACAAGTACCTATGTGTGTGGAAGACAATAAATTCCCTCTATTACCAGCCATATGCATCAGCGAACTAGTTGCAATTGGCAGGCTTTTAGTTGATGAGCAACGAGACCGCTGTCCCGAAATGGCGAGCGTGGGCAGCTTGTCAGCTGTTAAATAAAGTGCAAGATTTTTACCGGCTTAGGCGCTGGGGCATCCTCCCCACGAGACAGCGCCTTGCCAGATGGGGTATTGTACCCAATGACCAGTGTGTCAACTGCGGTGCTCCCGAGAAAGTGGGATACTCCATCGGCTTCCACTAATCAAGCTGAATCTGCTGATAACAGATTTTCATCTGTAAGTCCAGATTTCACCATCTTCTGGCCGTTCGCAGATCCGAAGCGGAGAACGCCGCGCTAAGCCTAGCAGCTTCGGGCCATCGGCCCGACGAAACGCTGCTCAAGCTCACGCGGGAGCCTCCAAGGATGGCTGCTGACAACGCAGCGGCATCGACCGGAGCCACGACACCGACTCAAGAGACAAAACACGAAGAGAACGCTGCCAACGACTCACAGAAGACACTCGACAGCGGAGGATGGTTCGTCGCAAAATACCACAAAACGAGGCTGACTGCCGTTCCGGAGACCGGGACCGAAGCGGCAGGCAAACCACCACCGAGCCAGCCCAAACAAAAGGAAAATGTTATTCGCAAAGGCAAACTACCTCCACTGCCGAAAGCAGACTTCAAAATCATTATTAGACCAAAGAATGGGCTCGACATCAGCCAGATGACCACGCATCAGATGGCCCGGGCTATAACTAAAGCGTGTGGAAACCCAGACATCTGCAACGAAGGCAGCCTACTTATACGGCTGCACAACGGATCTAACTTCGCCATAATCAGCACGCCAAACAAGGAGGCTGCCAACGTTGTACAGAACATTCCGAGACTACGCTTCGGTGCAAAACACTACGCTGTGACGGCTTACGTTGCCGCGCCGGACAATTCATGCAAAGGAGTGATCCACGGACTGGATGTCGGTACAACACCTACCGAATTGCTGTCCCATCTTAGGGTACGCACCCAAGGAGCGAAAATCCTTTATGCACGAATGCTTGGAAAATCTCAAAGCGTCGTCATAACATTCGAAGGCAAGATCGTTTCCCGCTACGTTTATTACTACGGCGGTGAGACGCGTTGCTACCTCTACCGATCATCGCGCCAAGTTTGCTATATATGCTTCAAGCCTGGGCATAGGGCGGACGTATGCCCGACACCTGACGCCGTTGTGTGCTCGAACTGCGGTGAACCACTCATCGAGGACGGTCATTCGTGTGAGCCCAGGTGTGCGCTGTGCAAGGAAGCGCATCCCACAGGGGCAAAGTAGTGCAAGCAACGCCTAAGAAAACCGAGGAGTCCACGGACCAGAACGAAAGATAAAATCGACAGCGCAGCAAAGGGCGATGGCGGCACGGGCGGACGCGGCCGGGCTCGGAAACGCTGGTTCAGCTCAGATGCTACTTCGCCATCCAGGTCCACGTCGGCGCCGCGCTCGAGATCAAGGACCAGGGAGCCACCATAAACAAAAAAGGGGCAGCAGCAGAAGAAGATAAAAAAGGAGAAACGGAGTAAGTTGAGCTGGGCAGCGCAGGTTTTCTCTACTTCTCCCACTGTTTCAAAGAACACGAACGCGCACGCACAATTCAGTAAAAACTTTAGTGGACAACTTAACGAAGTGCAAGAACTAAGACAAACCATTCAGACACTCAGGGCGGAAAATGCTGAACTGAGACAGAAACTTAACGACCTTATAGAAGAGCTCAAAGCCCAGAGAACAGGGCAGACCGACATGAACGCGCGAACAGATGAAACTCAGCCTGCCACCGTATGGCGGCAAGAATTCGCAACTGCCGTGGCAGCCATGAACAACTCACTAGCTAATCTTAGTAATCTCATTTCTAACATCCAAGCAGAGGCGCAAGGAGATAGAGAACGCCTAGTACAATTCACGAGCATGAAATCCAGAAGCAAACCCTATAAAAGGCCATTGACCGAGCATGGCGAGGCACCGTAAGAGCTCGGTCAAGTTGGAAACCCATGAAATATGGCAATGGAACTTCCGCGGAATCAGCAAAAAGCGGGGTCTTCTTAAACAACATATCACAAATTGCACAGTACCGCCAGACATATTCGCCCTTCAGGAAACCGGCTGCTCACCCACTCTCCCGGGTTACTCAGCATATGAGGGGCAGGGGGAAGCAAGGTCGCCACGCTGGTTGCCAAAACTATCACCGCAATCAGACACGACATCGACGGAACGGACATTGACCACGTTCTTATCGATGTCATTACCCAAAAGAGAAGCCAAGAAAGCATCTTCCTGCTTAACGTATACAGCCCGCCCAGCCAAAAGAACGCTAGCTTCAGCTACCTGCTGGGCAAGGCAGAACAAGCAGCAGGCAAGAGGGGTCTTCTCATCCTTGGGGACTTTAATGCCTGGCATAAACGCTGGGGCTATGTCAGAGAAACAACGAAAGGCAAGGATCTAGCCAGAGAAGCTTATCGCAGAAGCCTCAGCCTAATCACAAATCACACCCAGTCAACGCGAGTGGGAAATAGCATCAACCGCGATTCGTGCCCAGACAGCGTTCGTCAAAGGAATAAAGCAGACAAGGTGGGAAAACGACGGGGAGACGCTAGGCAGTGACCACTGCATCCTGCGCATCCAGATAGAAACTCTTCCGATCAGGAAAAATTATGACCAAGCTAGACTCACACTGTGGGAAGCCTATAGAAAGACCAGGGCGGAGTCCGAGGATACAGAGATCAAGGACATTAAGGATTGGGTAGAGGCTATCAAATCCGACTGGGAAAAGGTCACTAAAAAGGTCACTCTCACCAACAAAACGCCCAACGTGGATAAACATCTCTTACACCTCTGGGATGCTAGACGGGGGTTGCTAAAGAGATGGAAAAGGCAGAAGCACAACAGAAAGCTCAAGCTAAAGATCGCCGAGGTCACAAAACAAGCCGAAGAATATGCGATGAAGCTCTCAAAACGGGACTGGGACCAGAAATGCAACGATCTACAGGGGACTCTAGGTTTGGCCAAGACGTGGGCATTGCTAAGGGCTCTCATAGACCCAACTAAGGCCAAATGTGAAAACCATAAGAGAATCCAAACGATCGCGCACCAATTCCAAGGTACAGACCGGGAACTGCTAGAGAAGATCAAGCAGCGATACATCGGTGACGAAACGGGCGCCGACTGCAGCTCGCCATACACGGGAGAAGCAAATCCCACTCTTGACGAACCCATTACTATAGAAGAAGTCAGACACGCTGTTATGTCTGCCACAAAAAATACCACCCCAGGCAAGGATGGCATTACCAACGCCATGATTAGGAACTTGGACGAGAATTCAATCCACAGTTTTACTGAATTCATCAACACACACTGGGAGCAGGGGACCATCCCGAAAGACTAGTCTCATGCGGATATAGTAATGATTCCTAGATCAGGAAAAACTCCCAGCCTGGAAAATCTACGACCAATTTCATTGACGTCATGTTTGGGAAAGGTATACGAAAGAATTGTGCTTCAGAGGTTGCCGACCCACCTGGAGGACAATGACCTCATGCCGCACACTATGTTCGGATTCCGAAAACATCTATCAACACAGGACATCCTCCTGCAGATCAAGGAGAAGGTGCTTAACACGGTCCCGAAATACGGAGAAAACATCTTTCTCGCGCTCGACCTCAAAGCGGCATTCGACAATGTCAGTCACAGGGCAGTGCTAGACGGGCTCTGCAACTTAGATTGCGGGCAGAGAATACACAGCTACGTGAAAGCCTTCTTGAGTAACAGAACCGCCACCATTGGAATAGGCGGCATAAGGACAGACACCTTCCCGACCCCCAAAAAGGGAACACCGCAAGGCTCAGTGATATCCCCTATGCTCTTTAACATTCTTATGATCGGCTTAGCAAAAAAACTCGAAGAAATTGAAGGAGCCAGAATTGCTATCTATGCTGATGACATCACGATCTGGGTGACCAGGGGATCCTTAGGAGAAAAGCAAGACTGTCTGCAGAGAGCAGCAGACACTGTCAACGCATACGCTCGACATTGCGGCCTTGAATGTTCTTCGGAGAAATCTGAGGTGTTCAGAGTCCACAGAAGAGGGTATGATCTGCCCACCTCCATAGATATCTACATAGGGGAAAAGGAGATCCCGGAAGTGTCGCAAATAAAAATCCTAGGCATGCGGATACAAAGCAACTGCCGTTAAGATCAAACAATCAGGCAGCTAGGAAGTACCACCGCGCAGATCACGCGAATGATAGCAAGAATCTCCAACAGAAGACGAGGCATGTCCGAGGAGGACACATGTAGGCTAGTACAGGCCCTCGTTGTAAGCCGAATTGTATATGGTGTCCCCTACCAAATTCCGCTCGAACAGGAAAAAGAACAACTGGAGGCAATCCTGAGGAAAGCCTACAAATGCGCTCTTGGACTACAGGTCAACACCTCGACCGAAAAATTCAATAAACTGGGCACAAACAACACTGCAAGAGCACATCGAGGCCCACCTTCTCGCGCAGAAAATAAGACTCATACAGACGCAAACGGGAAGGAACACGCTAAATATACTGGGCATGAGAGATGCTTGCAGAGAAATAAACAGCACGGAACACATACCGAAAGAAATAAGAGAGATCCTTAAGGTTAACCCGATTCCGAAAAACATGCATCCGAAAATACACAAGGCCAGAAGAGAGGCAAGATCCGAGGCACGCGAAAGAAGCCTCGCAGGGAAAAAAACATATTGTACGTCGACGCGACCACATACAAAGAACAACGCGGAGCGGTAGCCAGTCTGGTTGATCACCAGCTTAATACCAGCGCCTCGATCAAGAGCAACAACATTCTCGAGGCTGAGGAAGCGGCAATCGCTCTCGCTATCACCCACCAGGGTGAGGAGGCTACCACAAAAATAATTACGGACTCGCAAGAAGCATGCAGAAGGTATACAGCGGACGCATATCCACTGTGGCCATCCGCATACTCAAGGCAAGAAAAATCAGCTTTTCGAGATGCTTCATAACGTGGACACCAGGCCATGAGACTGTCAAAGATAACCAACGTGCCGACGCCAATGTCGGAGCATACGCCAAACGGGGGGCGCACAACGACGGGGAACCGGACGCAGTCACTAGACGCTATGGAGCCATCCTTGAACATCAAAGAGCCTTAAGGAGGATCTATCCACCTCCCCACGAAGACCTAAATAGAAAGCAGTCGGTTGCCTGGAGACAGCTACAGACTAACACATACCCCAATCTGAGTCTACTCAGTAAAATCCACCCCACTACATATGAAAATAAATGCCCACTATGCGGAGAACCCCCTACGCTCTACCATGTTACATGGGCCTGTCAAGAAACACAGGTAGCACCAATAAACACCACACCAACACCGGAGCAGTGGGAGGCTGCGCAGTCCTGCTCGATGCCTGACGACCAGCTCAAGCTGATTGACAGAGCGCGCAAGACGGCAAAGGCCACTGGGGCCCTGGACTGAGGGCCCCACCAACGCCGGGAGAATTCCCTTTGTGTAAATAAAGTTTTTCATTCATTCATTCCCGAGAACTTCTCGAATTTTATTGCGAAAACAATATTACTTTCAGCCCTTCGCGTAGCGAGGCGGTAGCTACCATCGACCTTTACCGTGACCTTTGGCGCGCCGCCAAGCACAGCTGCGCAAAAACAGGGGCCCCAACTCGCACCGTCAACTCGCGAGGCGGTAGCTACCAACCGCAGCCTAACTCCCGCTCCCTCCGTGAGGGAGTGCTACAGCCGGACTGACGTCATCCCATCTGCCGCAAAAACAGGGCCCCCAACTCGCGAGGCGGAAGCTACCAACCGCGGCCTAACTCCCGCTCCCTCCGTGAGGGAGTGCTACAGCCGGACTGACGTCATCCCATCTGCCGCAAAAACAGGGCCCCCAACTCGCGCCGTCAACTCGCGAGGCGGTAGCTACCAACCCCGGCCCAACTCCCGCTCCCTCCGTGAGGGAGTGCTACAGCCGGACTGACGTCATCCCATCTGCCGCAAAAACAGGGCCCCCAACTCGCGCCGTCAACTCACGAGGCGGTAGCTACCAACCGCGGCCTAACTCCCGCTCCCTCCGTTAGGGAGCGCTACAGCCGGAGTGACGTCATCCCTAAGACTGTTGTGAGACCGTTTAGAACGACGTTTGGGGCGCCGGTTCGGGACGCCCTTACACACCAAGAGTTAAGCCCAACGTTGACCTATGGCCGGTAGGAGCTGCAGTTGTGCCACATGCTCCTAAAGCCAAGAAGAATTATGGGGCTGCAGCCACAGCTACCGCCGGGGGTGCAACGTTGGATACTATAGGAGGTGGCCTAGCCGCAGGTGGAACCAACGCAGTCTCCAGGGATGCTTTCATTTCTGCTGGCGTAAAGAATGCCGTTGCAGCCGATGCCGGAGCGGCAGTTGTACATTCTGCCTTAACCTCACCCACAACCGACTATATCGTTGCAGCCACGGCACTCCTTGCCTCGCTACTAGTTATACATAGAATAACTAGGTAGAACCTCGCAATAAACAATGGTTGAACCATATGTCGTGAATATAGTGAATCTCTGCATAACCATAAGCGTAACCACAAGCACCACAACCAGCTACACCACCAGCTGAACCTAGGCGTAGCCATAGCTATTGCTTTCACAATTACCAGGCTTAACCAAGCTAAGCAACTGCGACTTTTTTTTATTGCGAAAGCAATATTGCTTCACTTTCTGCCATTGATGGTCGTGGCGCCTCCTCACACAGCTGCGCGCCACGTGACCGTGAGACGTCACGACAGACCGAGAGATGGGGCCCGGGCTCGCGCTATCGATGGCTGAGGTAAGGCTTCACAAGAACCGGAGCGGTGACGTCATGCTGTTGCCATGTGACCGCGGGACGTCACGACAGACCGAGAGACTGGGAGCCAGCTAGCGCTATCGATGGCGGAGGTAAGGCTTCACAGGACGACTGCGCCGCTGCCGAGAGAAAGCGCTCGCTAGAGCGGGATAAAACGGGGGCTGCAGCTGCACTCCTGTCAGTGCGCTATGTCGGATGGTGTGTACAAGACGAGGCTGGAACGATCTGCTGCGGCCAAGCGACGGCGCCGTGCCGACGAAACAGACGAAGAGCGGGAGGAACGGCGAGCAAAACACCGTGCGTATGTATCAGCCTGGCGAGCACGCCGGTCATGATCGCTTGATACGGAACGGCCAAGTGAAACTTCGGAGACATTCTAGATTTAGTAATGTATAGGCATTCCGACGACTATGTTATCACCGATGTACAGGCCAAAAGCCATTTCTTACGGATCACCAAAGCGTATTCATCGGATTAAATAAAGCAAAATTACAGCAGAACCATGTTGTGTCCAGAGTGAATCCATGCATAAGCCATACGGGGAAACCATATCGAAACTAGCAGCTGAACCAAGGCGTTGCTTTCGCAATCTTCCAGGCTTAACCAAGCTAAGCCACAGCCAATTTTTTTTTTCTAATGTTTAGTTGAGAGAATAATGTGTCGGCTCGCTATAGGACGAACTCCGGCGTCAAGCGCCGGCGCATCCCTTTTGAACACCGGAGCGGTGGCCTTGTGGACATCCCTGCCGCACAGATGCTGCCTCCTCTCCTCTTTTCTATATATTTGAAACCATTGTGTAGAATGGTAACTGCTAACGAATACATCCGTGGTTTTAAGCTGGGAGTATGTGAAGTGAAAATATTTGCATACGCTGATGATGTGGCGCTTTTTTGTGAAGACCGCGAAAGCGTTTCGGCAGCTTTGAAAGTAACACAAAGGTATTGCAGGCAGACTGGTAGTGCTGTTAATTTAAAGAAAAGTCTCGGAGTCTGGCACGGGGAATGGGAAGAGGAACCGGAAATTTTCTGTGGAGTAAGATGGGCTACAAAGCCCGGAGTTTATTTGGGAGTCCCATTGGACAAATACGGGGAATATACGAATTACTGGAATGAAAAAGTGGAAGAAATACGGGAAAGGACGAAAGGATGGATAGGACGTAACCTCTCTGTTTTAGCCCGTGCGACTGTATGCAATACCTTTTTGGTGGCAAGAATAATGTATTTACTTCAAGTATTGTATTGTGTTCGAATCAATATACAAAGGTTTCATCGTGTATTTGCGGTCTTCATTTGGTCGTCCAACTGGGAACGAATTAGCAGAGATAATCGCTTTCGGCGAGTTAAAGACGGAGGGTTGTCTCTAATGCATCTATATGTGCGCCAGATGGTTTTAAGGTTTTGAAAAAGATGCATTCCTGAGAAGCTTTATGCAAATCATACTATCCAGTGCAATTCCAGAGTTTATAGTCTCTTCATGCTCTGCTCGGGGATACACTGTGTCACGCTTCCTGCGAGAAGTGGTGTGGTCGTTTAGGTTTTGCGCGCGCGGTACTCTGTAGAGCATTTAGCGACGGTACCACCTAAGCGGCTGTACAAGGATCTTATTTCACAATCGTTCCCAGCTCCATTGTACAGAACCTTATACTGTGAAGGTCCAGGGAAAGACGTGCTCAAGCGAGTTAAAAACATGACTGTTGCACCGGGCGTAAAAACATTCTTTTTTAAATTGCATACAGGAACCCTCCCAGTCAAAACATGGATGGAAGAAAAGGGCCTTTGTGTACCTTGGGGCTCAAACTGTCTACTATGCAGGAAACCTGAAACAGTTGAGCACGTGTTCCTGGATTGTTGGGATGCGGTGTTTTACTGGGATGTGTTACAAAGGAGACTTAGAAAAGACCTGCCATTGATGCCACGTCGAATTCGGTACTTGACAACTGTTAATGATGATTTCCAGTATGACCTCATCATGCTATTGGGCCTTCACAGTATTTGGAGGAGTAGGATGGCTTATAGACACTGCGATATCGATGCACGATATGTATGTGATTATTTTGTTGAACAAGTGTATAAACTAAAAGAAATTTTGAAGCAGCAAGACGCTGCGGAGGAGGTCTTGAGTGTGATGGGCGAACTTGTGGTAATGAAAGTCCATTAGACACGGTTGTCAGCCAAGGGGCATGGCAACCACGATCTTTTACTGATGTATTTGTACCAATTCATGCAATAAAGAAGAAAAAAGAGCGGTGGCCTTGTGGTAGAACATTCGCCTCGCATTCGGGAGGTACCGGGTTCGATCCCTGGTGCCGCCGGTTACCCACCGGTTTTTCAATGGGTACTAGGTTTCCCCCGGTCTGGTGCTTGGCTCTTCTGGGGTGAAATCCTGGGGTGAAATCTGGGGTGAAAAAAGGGCCGAATAATGGGCTTTTGCCGCACAAGGCGGACTTATGGTTGTCCGATGGCGGAAGTGATCACTGCCACATCGGAGCAAGTATTATATGTTCACTGTGGTTATTTTTGTGATGTGGCGTCACAGAAGCCACGCTGAGGCGCGCCGCTCTCCCATCCGCGCAATGTACCCAGCCTTGCAGAGGCTGCACCTCGTCATCAGGAAGTATCTGTCTGGACAGTTAGAAAATGACGGCGAGGTGCGGTTTTTGCGGCGCTGGCACACGCGCTTCTATGTAGTACTGGGGAGCAGACTTGATGTGCCTGTCGTACTTTAATAGACCCCCCCACCTTGTTTTCCTCTCTGGGCAATCATGTTTTTAAGTTTATTATGTATAAGTACCCTAATGTGTTTTGTATAGTGCTTTGGTCTGTGAGTAATGTGCGCCTTTGTTTGTATGTATGTATGTATGTATGTATGTATGTATGTATGTATGTATGTATGTATGTATGTATGTATGTATGTATGTATGTATGTATGTATGTATGTATGTATGTATGTATGTATATACACAATAAATTCTCTTTCCACATTGTCGACGTGTACAGTGTTTTATACAGTGCTATTGTTCTGTGGGTAATGTGTGTTTTTTGTATGCATGTGTGACACGCTAAATTCTCGTTGTGTGTCGAAGTGTTAACCTTTGAATCAAAACTTGCGGCGGGTCAGTATCCGCATGACAACAAGCTGGAGACGACGCCCGCTCCAAATGTTTAATCTGCAAATCTGGAGGCTCTACTGAACGCCGCACGCCTGCACTCAGCGGTTTCCGCCCCCCGTCCTCAGGAGTAAGGCGGCCCCCAGTCTGGTGTTGCGGTAGCAAGACGCCCTGACTCCGCGAGGCCGCAACGTCTGAGTGCGGGTCGCGCTACAAACGACAACACGCGTCAGCTTTCCGGCACAGAGATCTGTGTATCTCTGAACGCGTCAGCGCCACATAAGAAGCTGCGAAAGGCACCAGATGGCACCGACAGGGACTTCTCGGATGACGAGTCGTAGTCACCATGGCGCCGCATCTCAGGCTCAACGGCCGCAACCTCCTCCTTCTCCTCGCCTGTCTGGTGGGCCACCGCTTCTTGCTCCGAGCTGCTAACCACCTTGGCTTCGTCTCTGCAACTTGCCAATGGTGAACTGTGCGTGTGCCGCGAAGTGAGTGTGAGTGTGTGTGTGAGTGTGTGTGTGTGTGTGTGTGTGTGTGTGTGTGTGTGTGTGTGTGTGTGTGTGTGTGTGTGTGTGTGTGTGTGTGTGTGTGTGTGTGTGTGTGTGTGTGTGTGTGTGTGTGTGTGTGTGTGTGTGTGTGTGTGTGTGTGTGTGTGTGTGTGTGTGTGTGTGTGTGTGTGTGTGTGTGTGTGTGTGTGTGTGTGTGTGTGTGTGTGCGACTGTAGTTTTGATTGCACAGCCGCAGGATCCGCACGGCCCATGTCGCGGCCCGCGCGAGCTCACAGATATCAGCACTTCGTCTCCTCCTGGCCGCCCCTGCGCAGCTGTAGCTGAGGCCTCAACGCCGAGTATCAGCTGCGCGAGCGCCTCCCTTGTGCGGACGCGTTCACAGACTCAGCCCAAAGAACTTTTCCATGAGTTTGTTACGTTCTCCTGTGTTCCGTTGTTTCTGCAACATATATATTGCAATCGAGATTCTTTTCCACCTCCTCTCATACTATCTGGACCTGGGTGGACTGGATTGGCCTGGTGCTGAGGGGGAAGAACAGCGCCTGCTCGACCAGCAGGCCATCGATGTATTAGGCGGATAATTATTGCGCCTCAATAAAGTCTTCTACTAGAAGCCAATTAACAGTCGGCGAGGCCAAGGAAAGCATTGGGGATATAACTTTAGGTCCTTTTTTTTAATGTTTACTTAGATAATCACAGAAATTAGTCATGTAATCTTGTATAGGGGAAGATAATTAAACACAAAGTAGCAGAAAAAACAACGTTCCGATGGTGGGAACCGAACCCACGACCTCCGAATATCTCGTCCGGTGCTCTTCCAACTGAGCTACATCGGCCGCTGTCCCCCCTGCTACTTGCTTGGGTATTTATGTTGTCTGTATACCAACCTTGAGAGTGTTCACCAGCGCCACCCTCAACCATAGCGGCGGACGTAGAACGTCCTTTGTTACCGCTAGCGTCACGTATATATATATATATATATATATATATATATATATATATATATATATATATATATATATATATATATATATATTTCTTTGTTCCTGTTTTTTTATGGTGACCTCTTTTTGTTTTGCTTCCTTTACGCGCTGGGCTTTCGCCATCCTAATAAACAAAGAGAGGTGCATCATTTTGCTCATTTGCTTCGAGTAGATGTTTTGTTTTTGCAGGAATGTACCTTCTGCACCCCCGCCGTAGTCCTTTCCTTTCGGTCTCGCTTTAATGTTGAGACCTTTTTTTTTTGTTAACGGACTCTCGGTGTTGAGGCCTGGGCGTGATTTTTCTCTCACCAGCATACAGGGAATGTGCTCACTGTACCATAAGACATAGATAGGCGTGCAATTGTTGCTATCGTTTTTGTAGATGCCGCTGGACTCTTTTTTTTAACCACACTAGGTTGTCTAATTTTCCGCATGCCCCCTAACCTGAGTTGCTATCTACAGAGCCTATAAACCATACAGCCTCTCCGTGGTGGTACACTGGTTGGGGTGCTTGATTATTGCGCACAGGGATACCGGATCCAATCCTGGCCACGGCGTCCGCTTTTTATTTTATTTTTTTATTTTTATTATCAATACCTCAAACGCCCCAGGAATGGGGTATTACATGAGGGATGGGCTGCTATTTCATATGAAAATAGATTCGATATCTGCTTTGAATTGAGATGGATCGGAGTGGTGCACGAAGTCGACTGGCAGATTGTTCCAGTCCCGAGCAGTCTTCACGAAGAACGAGCGAAGATGAGCTGTAGTCTGCGCTGGTGGAGGGTAGACAACTTTGGGATGGCTGGTGCGGTTTGAGAAGCGATGAGCTGGTAATATCACTGAAACATCAAGTGCTGTGTGATAAAATTTATGAAAAAGGCAATGCCTAAAGATGCAACGTCTCAAATTGGCCAAAGTGACCAAAAGTTCCGAAGCCCTGCATTACGGCGTCTATCATAGCTTGACTTGCTTCGGAACGTTAAACCACATAAAAAACCAATAAACAAACCTTACCAACCCAAATCAATAGCCCCAAATAAACACTTGCTTTCAGCTGTCTAACATGCCGCGGTGTGTTAAAGCTGTAGAGCTTAGAAAAGCAGCGTCTGTGCTTCAGCAGGGATTACCGGGTGGTGATGAGCTGCCACTTTCTGCTCTTCTGAGGATCATGTTCGTGTTGCCTCCTGCAAGATAAACACGGTTATTCTGCAGAATAACATTATAAAAAAAATAGTGGGACACTATACTAGCTTAAACAACACCATTCCTTTCCTTGAATTTTGCAAATAATGTTATGGGGCATCAAACTGATGAACACGAAGGGCAGTGAAAAGAAAGAGATGGCCGATGAATTGTGAGATAAATTTTAATGAATCGTGGCGGGCCTAGCGCGAGAGTTCCTGCCCGCTTCTTTCTCGTCCTAACATTACCCGCGGCCACCAAAAGCGATCGTCCCGGTCGTGGACAAGGACATTTGTCAATATCGATGAGATCCATGGCATGACGATGGGCGTGACTGGAGGGCTGAAGAAGAGGAAGACAACACCCTGCCTGCCGGAAGAATGAACCTAAATCCTTTAACATATTTGAACACCATTTGTTGAGCAGAATCGACATGCCAACAGTCATCACTCTAACAATGTCAACTGTAAATAAAGATCACTCCCCTACCCCGGTAACCAATCCTGTACTGTGCGAGCTCTGGCCACTTTACCGCCGAAAATTCCATAATCGCTCTGTCACTTTGCCTACCTGCGATGTTTGCTTTCAATCTACTCAGTGTACCCAGACAACCTTCAGTTATCTGTTGTCCGCATTCCGGCGCCCTCCCAATTCTCACTTCTTGATTTTATATCATCTTCATCAGCCGGAATATACCCGCTGCAAGGCGAAGATCTCTCTCATTTTCCTCAAATTAACCCAGTCCTGCAGTAGCTGCATCCACCTGACACCTAGGACCTTCTTAATCTCTCCCACCCACCTAATTTTCAGCCGCTCCATTCTACATGTTTTTTCCCTCGGAAACTAATTGGCTTCTCTTTTAGACCATCGGTTGTCCTCGCATCACACTACAATTTCTGCCAATGCGCATTTCTTCTTCTTAAGTTCGGCTCGAAATTCAGTAACCCGAGTTATTTCTGTAAGTGTAATGTTCCTACATAGGAACATTACACCTACCATTTTCCTTATCATAGTCCTCTGCATTGTCCTAGAACCCTTTTCGTTGGCCTCCACGTTTGATCCACGTTGGTGACTGGTGAGATGCCACTGTTATACATTTCCGCTTCAGCGATGCAGGCAATCTGCTAGTCGTAAAGTGCGAAAAACTTCCAAATGCGCTCTATTCCAATCATATCATGCTAGTTATTTCTCTTTCGTTTTCCAGATCTGCAGTTACTTTCTGTCCCAAGTAGAGATATTCTCCTGCTGCTTCCAGCATACGCTACCTTTTTTAAGCTGCTAGTACTTCATCATTCTGTTCAAAATTGCCTTAGTCTTTTGCATATTATTCTTTTGACTTTTACCTTCCTCCTTCTCCCATCTATAGCATTAATCCTTCGTTGCAAATGTGATAAGGCAATGTTATCAGCGAATCACAGATTACTAAAATAATCGCCATCAACCCTTCTACATAAGCGCTACCATATCATATCTTTGAAAAATACGCCTTATAAAAACCTGTATAGCACTGGGTAGTTTGTGTCTCGTTGCCGAAAACGTTTCTTAATTTTACGTTTATTACTTTCTTTAAGCAAACCAGTGGTTGATCTGCTGCCACAATAAATATCTTCCAGTACTTTCACATATCTCACCCGCACGCTTATCGCGCTATGCCTCCTGCATGACTGCTGAGGTTTCGGCTTAGTCTAATGCGCTCTCGAAGTTAACGAAGGCTTTTTATAGCGGCTGGTTATATTCCGGGACCTTTTCTATTACCTGGTTGATAGTATGAACCTGATCGATGGTAGACCAGTTCCGAAAACCGGCCTGGTCGTTTGCTTGAATAAAGTCTAAAGTTGGCTTCTCCCTTTAGCGGTTGCCTTATTAATTTGTAGGTAACGGAAAATAAGCTAATGGGCTGTAATGTTTCAAGTACTTAATGCACCAGTTCTTATGAATTAGGATAATATTACGATTCCTCCATGATAACAGTACCTTCGATGTCATCAGGCACTGCATATGGAGGGCGGCCAGTTTTTCTTGCATGATATCACCTCCGTCATTCTACCGGAATGACCGATATTCTAGTGGAAATTAAGAAAAAGAAATGGGCATGGGCAGGACATGTAGTGCGTAGAGAGGATAACCGATGGTCGTTTAGGGTAACAAACTGGATTCCAAGGGAAGGAAAGCGTAGCAGGGGGCGGCAGAAAGTTAGGTGGGCGGATGAGGGTAAGAAAGTTCGCAGGGGTGAAGTGGATGCAGCTAGCACAGAACCGGGTTAAGTGGAGAAATATGGGAGAGGCCTTCGCCCTGCAGTGGGTATAGTCAGGCTGATGATGATAATGATGACGATCCCCTCCATACGTCCTTCAACAAGTCTGTACTTCTTTGGCAGAATTTATCTGATAGACTGTAGATAAAATACTTGTATTCATGATGTTTGACCAGCCTGGTTTGCTGTTTTAATGTTTGTCAATGCTATATCAAGAATGTTTATTTCTACAGTTCGCTGCATGATCATCTGCTTTAGTTCAACTCTTCGTTTCCCTCCTAGAAAGACGTATTCTTGTAAGATACGAGTAAGGTATTATGACGTAAGGATACCTGAAAAATGAGCTCCATGCAGTTGTGATTCCCTTAGTTATTTCCCTCTTTCGGTACGGATATGAGTTTACAACCGGCTGTAAATAGACGATTGCGTTTATAGTTTCAATATTTGCTGCATATCGGTTTGTCGTTTCCTTCCGAGAGCTTTCAATGCACTTCAGTTTTCTAAATATTTTAGGACACCTGTTACTTTGGTTCTAGTCTACATTGTTATGGCACAGTCATGATCGGTAAGTCCTTCTCTCAGTTAGGACGTGTCTGGGTAAAAAGTCATTCCTGCTCAATATTCCCCGTGTATTTACAGGAGGTGTACAATCGAAAAGTGTTGGAAATGAAGTTCCAAAAAAAAACAACAACTAAGGAATGCCAAATTTTACGATGACACTTTTTACTGTGCAGAGCGATCTACTGGCACTAAATGTTTCCGGCAGCCGCCATCCTTGCTTAGGAAACAGCTGCGACTAAACTGTAGACGGGCTGTTTGAAAGCTTTTTCTAATTTAAGGGTTGTCAAACGCTTGCCTTCAAGTAGCGCCAACAGCCTTCAATTAGTACCATGGAATCTTTGTAAGTCCTCTTGGAGATGAACACGTCCTGAGTTTTCTTTTGTTTAGTTACCTATTTATAAGCAGATTGTCTTCTTCCTTTTGGCGATCAGCTTTTCATTAAACTTTTCTCTCAGTGATGCTCAGAACTATACACCCAAAATAAATTTTAGCTTGGGTTTAGCTTTAGTTAAACCGGGTAGGCTGCGTAAGGAAAGCCGACGTAGCTTCTCTTTCTATTATTTCTTCTACTTCTTTTTTATTTGGGGGTTGCGTACACGGTTACGTGTCAGTTCGATCAACTTTTGTTGCTTATATATATCCCAGCCTGTTGAAGATGGAACGCGGCAATGGCGTACGTTTCTACTTCGGCAAATACTAGTGTTTCGGCACTAATGGGTCTAACCTGCGAGCAGCGTAGCTGCGCCCTGTTCCCGCCAGTGCTTCCAAATGCCAAGAAAAAAGCGCAGTGACATGTGCACATTTTTCGCTTTTGGTTTAATTTTACTAACATGGCTAAATAGGCTGCACCACCCCCGCCTTCAGCTGCCATGCGCACAAGTAGACGAAACCCAGTACTTGTCGTGCCAATGTCGCACCTCCGCACGCATAATAGCAGAAATGGCAGCTAGTGGCAGTTGGAATGGGTTGTAGAACTTACTCAGCTCTTCGCACACGGAGCTACGAACCAGATCGCGCAAAGCATATACGCTGCTTGAAAAATACGCAAGAGGATCGTAAATCGCGGCACGCTGTTGTACCTTTTCCATTGTAGTAGCTTCAGCAAGGAATTCGTTGTCAGCTGAAGGTAGGTTGCGCACAAGGCCTACAAATAGCTGCTCTTTCCCGCTACGCATTAACTCTCACTTTTTGTTACAGGGTAGGATCGGCTCGCCCGTAGAGTCGTCAAATATTTAAGCGCAACAGAGACAACACACAGACAAGATAGGACAGGACTTGCGCTACTCCTGCGTAAGTCCTCTCCTATCTTGTCTGTGCGTTGTCTCTGTTGCGCTTAAAGTTTTGACAGCTATGCACCAACCTGCCCCGCTAAGTGTCTTACTAAAGTATCTCGCCTGTAGAGGCAATCATCTTTCATGTACACCTGGACACTCTCGTTCAGCATCTGGAAGCGTGAGTGGAGGGCCCGTTCTACATGTTTGCGGCAATCTGTGCTAGTGTAAGCCTCCAGCAGTTAACAGAATTCTCGTCATGATGTTAAAACTTGCTCGCGGTCTTGGAACCAAGTACGGATGCCTAACTTGAGACTGCAGTAGAAGTTCCTTAGGTTGACAGCATCGCCCCACTGGTTTAAAGCAGTGACACGTTGAGCCTCAACGAACCAGTCCTGCATATCCTCCAAAATATTCTCGTGGAACGACGTGGAAAGAGAGGATGTAGTTAAAGGCCGGAGCGACGCCGGCGACTTGCTGAGATGGAGCACTAGGTATCATGACGGTGGATAATGGCTGAAGCTCCGGAAACAGTCCCTGGAGCCGTCGACTGAAGTGATGCAATGGGGTACCGAAGGGTACAGGGCTCGCGCTACGTCTTGCGGATTGAGCCTCTCTGATAGGCAAGCAATTTACCGGATGCCTCCACCAGAATGTCACATACTCGGTGACTCGGGATATCAAGGAGCTTTTATGACAAGGGGTCAGCCTGCGGGAACGTGAGGAGCAGTGCACATGCACAAACGGCACTTCATTATGCTTCCATCCTCAGTCATGCGCCACCTGGCAATGCTAGGTGGCATATCAACATTCCAGCACACATTCTGCTTTTTATCAGGTTCTTGCGCACCAGTTTGAGTTCTAGAAAACGGGTCGATGAGCCATGGTCCCGTCCGACGAATGACAAATCCACGCTCTTAAAACACCGGTTTATTCCGGATAAATGAAAAAGCATTCAATAAAAAGAAACAACATTGGGTGCCACTGCTCTGGAAACGTGCTGTCGAAACACGTGACAACGAAACACCCAGAATAAAGAGAACGAGGGTCAGAGCTTTACCACGGCAACAGAAAACACACTGCGGAGTGAATACGACGAGTTATTAGGCCAGCGCTAGCGGCTGTACAAGAAAATTGCTCCTCACGTAGCAGGAACTCACACAAATATGCCTAAGCCATTTCTGCAGGCACTGCTTCCACCTTTGTCTGACAGGTCTTCGTTTGCTCTCCCGTGAACATCCCGTTGGCCCGTGACGCTCGCTGTCCGCCCCTGGCTGGCCTCGCGCTGGGCAAAAAGCCGCTAGCCTTGCTTTCTATGCTTTTATCTGCCCTCGTTTCGCGCCGATCACCCCCCCCCCCATGTGAAAGTATGCGTTGCTGTTGTAATTGTGAATTAAATGGCGCTTACATGCATCTGGTGCGTAATTCATCCCAGGAAAAAGAGACATACTGCCCGCTTCCTTCAGGTATCTTGAGCAATAAACACAACAGGTACTCGATGAGACTAATATTCCGTAGGGCCTACAAAATCAGCGGGACTGCAAAAGTAGTCCTAATGGTTTTCCACGCCTATCAGAATATTGAAACCTATGAGCGCACTAGTATTACTGGCCCACATGTTTTAGACGATACAATTGGACCTATAAAACCATAACATATAAACGCAGTAATCTTCAAGACACCAATAACCCGGCAGACGTATAAGACCTGTAGTCTAAAAGTACAAGCGAGATTGCAGCGTACAGTGTCAGATGTATCTGCGTACTTGCGTCGTCAGGGGCTTGAGCCATCGCCAACAAAACGCATCGTCTTGGCTTTTGCACACAAGTTGATGATGTGGTACCTTTTGACAATTGATGGTCGTGACATTCCTTACGTGACACATCATAAATTCTTGGTTGTGACTATAGACCGCGACCTGTCTTCGTCGAAGCACATCTCTCACTCGACAGTTTTGCACACGTTGTGAGATTTATAGCTGGCAAATCCTGGGTTCCGTCTGAGTGATCTTTACTTCGTCTGTACCAGGCGCTTGTGAGTGGATATCTAAGATATAGCGCGCCAGTTCATTCCGGGAAACGACGTAATGTCCTGCCAAGACAGGAAAGCGCTAAGGCGCGAGCAATAAGGGTGGGCTTGGGTGTGCCCTGTAAGACTTAAACGTGGGGGAAGTTTTATAGAGCTCGCGCCTGCCCCGCAAGCTTTCATGTCCAACATGAGCCACTGCAGGTATATTTGCGACACAAAGCTAGGCATAATAACCACTCCCTGGGCAACATTTGTAGCGTGCGTCCAGATGCATCTTATTTGAAAGATATAGGACGCAATGAAATGTAATGCGTACAAACTACATGTCCCACCAAATTTCGGCAGTGACATTATGGACAATTCCAAATCCTAACGTGCGTGAACATATTCCATGTATACCAAAAAAATTGCACATCGCAAGAGCTGCACCCAAACAGTTGACACTGTCATATATCTCATCTATGCATAGTGAATCATTATTTTTTGTCAACGGCTCAGTGTCGACCACCTCTTCAGCAGCGGCGTATGTATGCCTGGAAGCGCGTACAGCCAACCCTTGAAAATTATGCATAAAATATCCTCCATGGTAACTGAATTGGCAGGCATAAGCGAGGCCATCCGCTAGATTGGTCCGCAGAAATCAAATAACTAGACAATATTCTGCGACTCGAAACCTGCACTACAGACTATAAAAATGTACATGAAAAAGTACATATGATCAGTTAGTCGGAAACATTGTTGTTCTGCTTGCTGAGGCCTTCCAGCGTAGCCACGCCGTCAAGTTTCAACGGATCCCCAGTCATTGCGATATTGCAGGAAATGAAAGTGCTGATGCAGAAGCCAAGGTGGCTCATGAAGATCAACCTTCCATACACATATCTTTCTCAAGGAATGACGCCGCAGCCTTAATGGCTCATTCAATAGTCTGCTATGCATCTACACTGGGACGATGCAAGCCATCAGCAGGACCCCATCTCTCAGATAGATGCAGGCTCGCAACTTCACGTACCATCTAAAGATATGCGACATCAACGAACTCTGCTCCATCGGTTACGGCTTGGAGTCGTGTACACCAAGGCTACCTCCACAAGATCGCAGTTGAAGCAAGCCCGAGTGCATGAACTGCAACATTCCAGAGACAATGTTTTCTATTATTTGTGAGTGCCCTACCTATAGAGACGCGACGAGGACTTTGAAAAATACTCTCAAGCAGTTGTACAGCAGCCCTCTCTCTGAGGAAAACCCTAGGTGTCAAAGCGAAACAAACGAATAACAGGTGCGGGATAAAGGCCCCATTCGATTTTTTTAAATGAAACGGACCTAGGTTCCCGCCTGTGACATTTGCGTGTGCCATGAAGTGAGCGAGTATCGCACGTGCATAGGCGCTTGTGCTGAAACGTGTCGGTGCACTTTAAGCTTTTTCTGCTGAAGTGACTCGTGTGCCAGCTTCCGCGTTTGTGCCGACATGTGGGTTCAGTGACAAACGGTGCGTGCGTGTCCAAGACATATGTGGTACGTGGCGTTCTATGAGTGTGCATGGTCTCCTCAAGTGCGCGAGTAGCAAACGTGTATGTGGTACTTTGAGGTTTTCTGATAAAGTGCATCATGTGCGTTTTTCTGCATTTGTGCTGGCATGTGAGAGTGCATTTCTGTCCAAGAAATGTGCATCATATGGCGTTTCACGAGTGTCGTTAATTGTGTGCTTGGTCTCCTAAATAACTCGGACCACTAGTGAAACCTCAGTGTACTATATCATAACCCTCAATCCAGACTCTACCTCTCTTTTACTTTCTCTTACCCCCTTCCCTAGTGTGTAGTAGCAGACCGGGGTCACTTTACTGCCCGCCGACCTATCCACCTTTCTTCTCATTAAACTACTCTCGCTCATATAGCAGATCTATAAGACCAATGTAAATAATCTGATGCCCTATCGGTTTGCTACTGAGGTTTTTTAGCTAGGGAAGTTTCTTTGACACAAAGGAAGGTAGTAAGCGTCTAGTCTGTAACCTGCTGGTATTTCTTGTTAAAATTAGATAACTGGCCTGCGTTGTAGACACCATATTTGCATTTTTTTGTCAGTTGCATAGATCAATAATCTGAAGAATTAGCAAATAATAATTCCAGGACGAAAGTTCTTCTATTATTGGCATGCCTCTTCTGTTTAGAACCAGAAATGGAAAATAAGGAGCCTCTCTCGTTGCGGGTGTGTTTGTTTAGAGGTTTTAGGCTGAATAAAAGTTGTTATGCTCATTTGGAGACGCTATAACGGAACGTCAAAAGCTCTCCAGGTCATGTGCTCCGCACCAAGAATCTAGCCCCGGGCGAGCTGCTTTCGAAACGCTATATTTATAATAGGTGATGGTTGCGATGATGCCAAAGGCACCACTCCTCCCCCGCACACACACCCACCTTCGTGCCATATATCTTAGGCGCAATAATGAGCACAGCTTTATACAAATGTTCAGGTTTTTGAGAGCATGCTTTTCTATGCGGAGAGTACGTCCCTTCTGACTACCTACAGCAAGCAATAAATGACTTTTTTGAAGCCAAGAATACCGAGAAAAACAATGTAACATCTTTTCTGTCTCGAATTAGGAATATTAAACACAGATGAAACCACCCGTAAGTTTAGCGCCTCCAATGTATTTTCACAGGAGCACATGACACTTTACTTCTTGTCCTTTCTTTCACTGAATATAACATGCTGAATTAAAAAAGGCGCCTCTCGAATAGGAAATGAAAGCGAGGTCTCTGGTTTGTTTAAAAAGGCTTGCATGTGTTAGACCACACCAGCACTTTAAGTCTTCACCCAAGTGTGGAGAAATTATTGTGCTGCTGGAAAACAGATGACCACAGAATGCATTGTGTTTTTAAACTTGAATCGCAGCGCCTTTTTTATTCATTTGTTGGTACGTTACATATGTGGGACAAGGTTCCCTAAAGGGTTCGTAAAACGAACACAGTGTGTCTTGTACACTTTAGTGCCTTGGCTCGGCCTCTTTCGAAAGACAGCGAAGACAGACAGGAGCTCTTGCAAGACCTCAGACATTGGAGAGTACATGCAATACTCAAGAGCACACTGTAAATCCGAGTCGGAAGAATTCGCTTAGCAACATTACTTTTGCACGGTGGTTAGGTGCAGGTCTGTCCAATGTGAACACCCCTATTCGCGGTTTTTCGTCCGTTGACATCGTTGTTCATTTTATCAGGGCATAAATAGTGTTGTTGCGAGAATAAAGTAGATTATAAATGGTTAAAAGAAAAAAAAAAGTTTGGCCGATCTATAATTTAAAAAGTGAGCGATGGTGCGGCCTCTGAGTTCAATAAATGAGTGCGGGTTGTTAGTGAAGAAACTCGCTGCTGCAGGGTGCCTAATCCTCCTTGGCTTCAGCGCCAGTTGAACCCTTAATTGTGGAAGCGCTTTCTTCTCAAGGTTTCAGCGTCGCAGACCACAATGTATATAAGAGAAATGCGCAACAGCTTCGACAGGACACAGGAAGAAACACATACAACAGTTCACGAGCACACGAGCGCTCGTGAACTGTTGTATGTGTTTCTTGCTGTAACCACGTTCAAACCCGCAAAAAGTTCCGGCTCGACCTCGAATCAAGTGGGCGTCCAAATAGGTGGGACGCGTATCTGCACGGCAAATGTAACTGGAACTCTGTTGCTCATCAGAGGTGTGCTGGCGTACGGGCTAATTATACGTCTGGGAAAAGCAGTAACTGTGTGCCGGTGTGTAAGAGAACCCAGCACAACTCATTAGTCTTCCAACAATTCACTACAGTGTCATTTTATCTCACTTCTACTCACTTCGAAAGCACAGTGGTTCCGAGAAGAAGCTCGCGGGTAAAGCAGTGTGGAAAGGAAAGTCACCAAGTGCCTCAATTAATATAAACGACCTAGTACCAATAAGCACAGAATACGTTTGCTGGTATGATATGGAGGCATATACAAGCGCACCAAACAATAGTTTGTTTTCGCGCATACAACAGACCAGTGAGGAAGCCTCTTCCAACAGTTTTCCGAAAGAAGCCCGACATTTTCTATGGGCCGAGCCGCTCCATCGGTTGAAGCGCAATCAGAAGGCTGCAAGTAGGACTGCACCGAGGGCTGCGCCCTTGAATTTAAGGCTATAATCCACGAACTGAATCCGCATATCACCGAGTTTGCATCTACCGGGATGATGGCCCGCAAACTGCAGCAGACCGACGCATGAAAGACAACCTAGGGTGCCTAGGGCTCGCAAAGCGCAAATGCTCGCGCAAATATACTATGCAGAACCAACTAGCCCGACAACACGCTCTTCTGAGACCACAATGTCTTCGGCAGCATGGTTGAGGCCCCTTTGCTAAGACGTCATATTTCGTTTCGGATCTCATTTGGGCGCTGCCTTTTCCCTGAATTTTCCTGCTTTTTATTGCGTTCGGCTTGCACAGTGTTCTTCAACCGCGCATAAAGCTGGCGCGCTTTTGTCCCTTTCGTTTTGTAGTAAGTCTTACAGCTGCTCTTACCTTGTTTAGTCCCACATAACGAGAAACCAGAACCATCTGTGACGAGAGTGAAGTATCATAAATACGCAAACGGCAATTTTCCACTAAAAGGGCGGCGGTGGCGCCATCTTGCATTATTATGAAAGCGCACCATGCTTGCCTGGGTGCTTTCGAAATGCAGAGCTTTCCTCCAGCGACGCCAGATACCCTCAATGCTCCCTTTTTGCTATAAACTCGGCGTTGACGCCTTTTGCTGCTCCCCAATGTCGTAGGACGCGGTTCTTGCTTTTTATCATGCGCGACCACATCAAGTAAGCACTATGGTCAAACCTGCCTCGTCAAGAAAGGGAGAACAACGCGCAAGCTTTATGCGCGGTTTCAGCGCAAATGAGACTCCTGTTCAGGCGGGGGAATCTTTAAAAACGTGTGGGATAAATTTGCAGAACACTATGTTAGCACTACGTTTTATTGTACCTGAATTTTTTCGAACATGTTTTGAGCCAGCAACATACGATATCGCACCCTGCAGCGGACAAACACGACCGCAGCGGGCACATGAGGGTGCAAAATAGAACGAGCCAACAAAAACGAAAAGGACAGAGCAGCTGGTCGCAATACACATGAAAAAAGAAAAAGCACACAAATGCCACGCCGCGGTGGTGCAGTAAAGATGCCGGCTACTGTTCCCGAGTACCCGAGTTCGAGCCCAACCGCGGGGGCTGTGTTTCGAGGGGGTGAAACGAAGGAGCGTCTGGGTGCTGTGCGATGTTAGGGCTCGTTAAAGATCACCAGGTGGACGAAATTACTCTGTTGCTCTCTACTACGGCTACCCTTTCTCTCTTTCCACTTTCACTCCCACCTTCCTTCCTTCCCTTACGGCCCGATCCAGGTGTCCACAGAACACGTGTGACAGATACCGCGCCTTTCCTTTCCTGTGAATCAATTATCATCATCATTATTGATAATAGTATTATTATTTAAGCTTAGAAATGGCCTAACTTGATTGAAGCAGAAATTGAAGGTCGAATGAAAGCTCTTCATTATGCTGTGAGTTTGGCATTCATTTGCGACATAAGATGACTGGGCGCCGGTTTGAGCGAAGGCTTCTGCAGTGCGCTTCTTGCACTTTCGTTCATGGGTCCGTTCCTGGTTCTTTGACAGTTGTGATTCTCGTTGTTCTGGAGTTTCCGTATTTCTGTTTGCTCGCTTTCGCCGTCGGCCGCGAATTCGTTTTCTCTACGAAGTAAATCCGCTGTGTACGTTGATTCCGCCTTCAGTTTTCGAAGTTATTTACAGCATTGCGAGCTTCACTATGCAATGTGCTGAGCCCCTACTCAATGAGATTTATACTAAGTAATCGCGCAATCTTTTCGGATATAGTCCTCTCAGAGCACGGTATCCAGCTGCTAGCCACAGCGACCCTCCGAAGTAGGTATAAAAGCTCACCTTTTGCAAGCTGTAAGAATAGGACAGCATGGACTAGCAGGAGGATGCTCGACTCGGCATCCAAGAACCCTGGAATCTTATTTCGTATCCCCTTCAAGCAAGTTGGTACCTCCTTCCAGCTTTGTTGCAGCAAGTGTATCATTAACTCACACCAGCCATCGACTTGTCAGTGCTACTCCATATCATCGGCCGACCACCATGTGGCTCATGGCTCAAAGTAAAATGTTGATGCGATTTATGCGGCTCGCGTGTCAATACCGATGCCACTGTAGTTTGACTGCGAATTGTCGACCTTGACTTTGGCTGAAGATCAAATACCGACGCATGAAACTCGGCATTGCTTTGAGTAGAGCTATCTCTATAAAGAAAAAGAAATGGCTTCTGCGCAACTCTGTTCTGTGCGTTTTCTCACCCCGCGACCTCGAGCTCGGTACATGAAGGGTGCCAACACCCAAGGGAGCGCTCCAAAACAAAGAAATCACGCAGTTGTGCGGAGAATGCCGAATTCGAGCACTTTCCCTTCTCGTTTGTCGTTGCTAGTCGTGATACCACGGCGTCCTCGTGTAGACGAAGCCTATCCGTGCAGCGGTTGCTAGCTGATTGAGCTAGTGGCCTGTCGAAATAAGGAGTCGGGATTTTAGTGCGAAACATATTTTACTTTATTTTATTTAGAACATACTGCAGTCAATATAGACCAAGCAGGAGGACAATACAGGACAAAAGAAAATGCATTTCAGCGCCACCATCGGCAAGAAAAAATATAAAACGAACAGGGTACAGTGCAAACATATGATGGGAAAAAAATTGAATCAGCAAATAGGGAAGCAAAAAATCAAAGCAGGGCTTTTCGTACACCTTCTTCAAAAACTGTTACATTATTAGCGGAGAAAACATCTTTTGGAAGTGCATTCCACTGGGAGACAGTGCGCGGAAAAAAAAAAAAAGAGTTCTTGAATCTGTTAGTACGGGCAAAGATTGCTTCCAGGTTGTGATGATGGGAGTGTCGGGTTGGACGACCCACGCGTGGGTGAATGAACAATTGTGCATTGATATCAAGTTGGTGATTGCAAAGCCGATACAGAAACCGCAATCTGGAAATCGTTCTTCTCGTTTCTAATGCCAAATGTTTTATCACTCATTAGAGACGATGGGGAATCTAATCTGCCATATGCATTGCATATAAAACGAACTGCTTTTCTCTGTACCTTTTCTACTTTAGTTATGTCTTTTTTCAAGTACGGGTCCCACACCACACAAGCATACTCCAGCTGAGGTCTGATAAGCGTATTGTATGCTAGCAGCTTAACATGTGCAGGGGCTGACCTTAATTTAGAACGAAGAAAACCTAGTTTCCTGAAGGCTGATGCACAGGTTTTGTTGATGTGGCTGGTCCAGTTCAAGTTTTTAGTTATCGTGACGCCTAGATATTTACACTCATCCACTCACACTCATCCACTGGATATTCGTTGATTTCATACAAAAACTGAAACGGAGTTTTTTTGTTAGTTAAGCGAAGAAGAACGGGTTTTTCTCTGTTTAATTCCATAGACCAAAGGCTACACGACTGGTGTACAGCATTAAGGTTATTGTTCAAAGCAATTTGGTCATCTATGCAACGAATATTTTTGAATAGAACACAGTCATCTGCGAATACCCTGATACTAACAGATGTGATGTCAACTGAGGCAGCAATGTCAGTAATGTAAATTAGAAATAAAACAGGACCCAGGACACTTCCCTGAAGTTCTCCAGAGCCAACCGGGAGAATTTCAGAGGAGCAGCCATTCACGTGGACGAACTGTTTTCGGTTACTGAGGTATGCTTGAATCCATTTCACATTGGTAAAGGAAGAGCAATGTTCTGAAGCTTTAGGACTAGTTTGTTATGGGATACGCGATCAAATGCTTTGCTAAAGTCAAGAAATGTCATGTCTATTTGTTCACCCTTATCAAGAGAGGATGCCACTTCATGAATGGTGGTTACCAGTTGGGTAACAAATCCATGTTGGAAACACGACAAAACGTTGTTTTCTTCGAGAAATGCGATTATGAAGTTGGATACGATGTGTTTCATGAAGTTACATGTACTAGAGGTTAATGAAATTGGACGATAATTTCTAACATCAAGACTGTCACCTTTTTTGAAAACTGGAGTCACTCCGGCAATTCGCCAATCGTCAGGAAGAACGCAGTCCCGAAATGATAACTGGAACAGATGAGTAAAAATATGGGCTAGGGGTTCTGCATAGCGACGCAGGAATACGTTAGGTACAGTGGTGAGCAGCCTTGTCTAGAGCGCGCCGACGGGGCTCTGCGAAGCAAGTCAGCGACATCTAGCGTTAGGCTCTGGGTTTGAGCTATGCGTCCTATGCGCATGCGCAGCAAACCTGAAGGATGCCTGCTCATCACTTCCTCATCCAGCCCTGCCTTGCGAGTACCTTTCTTGCCGCTAGGGTCGCATTGCCTGGATTTGTGATAGGGCGCCTCGATTCGCGCCTGCTCTCCGCATCGAGGCACCCTAATTTGTGAAGTATTGACGGTCGCCAGAGCGTCGCGATGACGCAGTGTTTCTCGAGTGCAAGGAGACGATCAGGCAAGCAAGCACGAATGATAGTGAATTAATGCGCGTTCCTGCATACGCACCACTGATCGCCCCTGTACTCTATCGTGCAGGAATTCAAGTTTCTGTATCTGTATACAGATGCGAAATGCTGTGTCCCTTATAGCTTATAACCCGGCCTAAAATCACGCCATCAAACCGGACGCCTGCAACTCATGGTGCGTGGTCGTAACGAAAACAGACACCAAACAACGAACTAGGCCCGATTCTCGCACTATTTGCTATGGTGTTTGAAACATGCGATCATCCGCTATCACTCGCAATTGCTTTTGAATCGAGCGATCACCCGATATCCCATTGCACTTGCCTAGCTGCTTCGTGATTCGCACAAAACGCGTTGGTTTGCAGACCACTGTTGCATATTAAGCGCGTACCTGGCGGCATGAAGCGCAATCACTGAATGAAAATGAGGCCGGGAACCCACGACAAGGCACTGCTTTATTTTGGCCGCGCATGCGCATAGGACGCATAACTCAAACCCAGAGCCTAACGTTAGATGGCGTTGATTTGCTCCGCAGAGCACTGTCGGCGCGCTCTAGACAAGGCTGCTCACTACTGTACATTATCAGGGCCAACAGAGGTCTTCACTTTAAGGTTAACATATTAAAAACACCTTCGTAAGTAATGAAATCGGGTGATAGATCCGAAAGGGAATAATCAAACTGGACGTCATCGCATGCCGTGGTGAAAACAGAGTGAAAGTGCTGATTAAAACAGTTGGCAATAACTGACGGGTCATGAGAAGTGCAATTATTAACAGATAACTGACTCGGTTCTTTTTTAGTTTCACTGAGGTACCGCCAGAAATTCTCAGGACTGTCTTTTAGAACGCTCGGGAGTGAATGAGTGAAGTATTTTGCTTTTGCATCGGCTAAGCGAGAGGCAAGCGCAGATTTAAGGGCTTGATGAGAGCTATTGAAATGACCGCTACGCTTGGCACGTTTTAGCTTGCGATGGATATGAATAATTTCTCGCGTCATCCATGGGTTCTTTTTGTTAGTTTTGGCACCTCTGTCTGTAAATAATTATCGAGGCAGAACTGTACATTTTCCGTTAATGCCTTCCATAATGATTTAACATCACCACATAGATTATCAGAGACATGCCATAGTGTGTCCAAATGGCTTGGTCATTGGCTCGTGAAAACTTTTTCACAATACGAATAGAATGTTCCTTGTGGTGTTGTCGATTTCCTATCGGAAATGACAAGTTTACGACATGGTGATCATAAATGCCAGCGTCTACTGATACCGTATATTCAGACACACTTTTGTTGACAAAGATTAAATCAAGAGTAGAACTGGCATTTCCAATTTCACGAGTATAATTCGTTACAGTTTGTACAAAATCGCACGCGAACATAATATCAGCCAAAGGGTTATCAATAACATCAAAGACAGAGTTTGGGTTACTCCAATTGATTTCAGGCAGATTAAAATCACCAGCAAGAATGAAACGGTCTTTTTTAAGCAGGCATAAATGATCGTAAAGCCTAAACAAATAATCAGTAGAGCACGACGGTGCTCTGTAAGCAGCACACACTGTGAATACATGGCCCCAGCAATTCACGTGGATAAATAGGCTTTCATGATCTGGGATTTGATTTAGGACTACGCCGTTTAGGTTTTTTTTTAATACTACTGCAACGCCACCACCCCGTGTGGGTCGGTCGCGAGGAAAGATTTGGTATGAGCTAGGTATGAGGACGGAATCACATACAGCATCATGCAACCAGGTCTCAGTGATGAATGTTATGTGAGGGTCATGCACCAAAAGAAGGTACTCAAGTTTACCCGTCTTATTGTGGAGACTCTGGGCATTCAAATTTAATACTCTCAGTTCTTTAGTATTAGCGCTTGTTTTCCGTCAATTATTCGCGGAATTTTCTGATGAAGGTATCGAGTGCTCATTTTTTGTTCCACTTTGCGATGGTAGAGCCACACGTTCTTTTCGTGCATCATCCCATATATACAACACGCCGTCGACTTTCAACTTATCATGAATAAGTCTCACGCGTTTTTTGGCATCTCGTTGAACTTTCCCACAACAATTTACGTTTGCGCCGCGTGCATTGGCTGTAGTCGTTTTGCACATAAGTGTTTGAGCCCTTGAGTTTTTTCGAATTTTGTAATACAGCTTGTTTTTCCGTGAAATCTTGAAAATATGCGATCACGGGCCTTCGGCTCCCTTGTCGTCCAAGACGATGTATACGTGCAACAGATTTGCATTTTAAACCAAGCTTTTCTTCAAAGATCCCAGTTATAACTGCATTTCTTAAAGTGCCTTCGGTTTCATCGGAAGGCTCATCTATACCATATACGATTAGGTTTGAGCGTCAACTTCGATCTTCGAGATCAACCACTTTGTTTTTCTGCCATGCCATCATGTCTTGCATGGCAGTGGTTGAATCCACAAGAGATGCAACGTGTGGGGGGTTAAAAGACAATTCTTTCAGAAGTTCGGTCAAAGAGCATAGCTGTGCATTAAAATTGTGTAAAAGTTCTTCAGTGCCCTTGATACGGGTTTTCATTTCTAGAATTTCGCTGCGTATTTCGGCCTGCCCGTTCAAAATAGTGCGGCACAGATCTTCCACAGAAGGACCAGGGTTATGCTCGACATCACCGCAGAGCAACATTTTACATGCAAGGAAACACTCGTAAGCTAAAGTTAGACAGGTGTGTGGGCACGGCACAACGACTAGTAGGACATCATCACCAGCCCTTACTTTAGAGAAAGTGCAACTAACCTGTACAGCGAAAAGGAATTTCATGGTCAGCGACGTGGTCCTCGTGATTTCGCCGGGCCCACTGAAGAAATAACGCTGCGGGCAGTCTCTTATAGCAAACAGAATCGGTGATGTCACTGTCATGCGCAGGTCATGCAGACGGGGGAGGATCTTGCTTTCCGGGAATGGAGTTGGCGCTTCAGAGCACGCGCCACGGATAGCGTTGATAACCGCAGGTCCATAGCACGTGTCAATTTGCAGGTTGATGATCCGGCGATCACTGACAGGAGCACCTGTACAGCGAAAAGGGATTTCATGGTCAGCGACGTGGTCCCCATGGTTTCGCCGGGCCCACTCATATCTTGGCTGATGAGGGACATGAACAGAATTTTTGAACAGAGCGTGTTCTCATGAACTGTCAATAAATTACGCACATTGTTGCGACAGAGTTTCTAACCCGCGCCAAAAAGAACAGAAAAGCATCTCTGACCCAATCACGAAAGCATTACATTATTTCGCAGCAAGCGATCACGCCCCGTGTAAGAATGCAACACTATCGCGCTGTGCAGTCAACGTCGTCATCTTCATCAGGTTCCATCTTCACTGCTCCTAAAGTTAACCTAGTTAAATGCGCCATACACATATGTCATCTGTGCGAAAGCGAGCGAGGTTCACGAGCCTAGTATCGGACGAATTGACACGCTGCGTGAGAAAACTTTGCAAAGTTTCGCATTTCCGCACGTAATGCCTAATTGCTCCTTGGCCGCTTTTATGCAACGTTCTGAGGCTCATTGTCACCATCATTGCCCGGGCATACCCAGTGCAGGACAAATGTCTTTCCGACATTCTTCCTATTATTCCGCTCATGTGACAGGTTCTAATCGCATTCGCCCGCCATTCTTCGTCCTCTGCCACGCCTGTCTTCCCTTGCAATTCTATTTATTAGCCTTGCGACCATCGGTCATCCTCCCTTCGCATTACACGAAATGTCCATGCCCGTGTCATTTACTCGAGGTTTTAACGTTCAGTTAAATAAGCTTTTTAGCGAGCGCTTGCATACGTAAGAAAATGGTATAAAGGTAACAACCCTTCAAGAGCCTCCAAGAGCTCAGAGTGCTTTAAATGTTTTGGAAACTACAGGTTCAAGCCATTTTGCTAGGAACTATCTTTTATTTTATCACATATACGTATGCAAAGCACGAATACAAAAGTTCCTTTGCGTTTCAGTCGGGTTATGACTGTGCACTGAGATTTTTTCAACGATCTTTTTCCTTTGTTCCCAGCCTTCAAATAAGGCCATGAGCATTCATCTACCAAAAACTCAGCTGAAGAGGTCACTGCAGGCTCTGCTTGGTTTTGGTGAGTTTCGTTTGCATGGTTTAACGTTTTAAGGCTATGAGAGGCGCCTTAAAAGAGGAGTCCGGAAAGTTTGACCACCTGTTATTTAACGTGCATCGACATCGCACAGCACGCGAGAGCCACTCCGATTTTGTCAATTTCTCTTGTTTGACTTTTTAATCTGCTAATTTTTACTTTATGATATTTTATTTTGTTTCTTTATTTTCGATTTTTATTCTATATTATTAACGTTTATTTGTTATTTTGTTTTGTTTTATTTTATTTTGTTTATTTACCGCTGTGATTATTCATCATCATTAAGTAGTAAATTTCATGGTTTTTAATTACGATATTTACTATTTATTCTTATTTTTCAGATAGCCTACTAATGCTTTTGTATTAGTAATTGGTTTAGTGAAAAGGAAGGAGGCAATATATCTCACACTCTCTCTTTTCACACCTGAACCTCACTGTAAGGGATAGTCACACTGCTACACCGCACTAAGATTTTCAGACACAATCATGGCTTCACCTTTAGCGTTTACATTCTACGTCCATGGTTTGGCCTTACCAATATAATATAAAAATGCTTTTGTATTATTGAGACGTGTACTCATTCATTCTTCAAAAAGAAATTGTGTACATCTGAGTATTGTACATGTGAGTATTCAGGGATAGGAGAGTCTGTAGAATTCTTCGCAACTGCGGACAGTTTGTGCTACGACAAAAGGTGTGTGCTGCAGCGCGAGACTAGTGCCACCTTGTGTGTGCGTTGTCTTCTCTATAACCCGGATAATTTCATGCAGTTCATTGTGTTGTGAAATCATCGTCCACGATTAACACTCTAAATCTCCTTTTACCACCATTTTGCCCAGTGCTAAGTGAAATTCCTGGTTCACCTCACCGCTGGCCAACACCTCCAGGTTTCATTCAATTAAATCGTGTTTAATCGCTTTCTAATTTTGTCCCTTCAGCTGTCGGATACTTGTTCATAATCAATAAAATTACTCTTTGATTCTGAAGACGAGAACTATTTAATAAGCATGTAGCTCTCGCACCTCTATATAGGCGCTCGTTCACGTGTGTTTCAAGCAAGTTTCTAGTGTTTCAAGCTGAAATGATTTTAGCCTCCATCGTCGGCAAACTTGAGGTCACTTCGAACGAAGACCGAGAGTGACCACCCAGGTGCCAATTCTCCTTCGTTCGGGCACCGATTTCTCTTCATCCGGCGACCGAAACCTGAACACTTGGGCAGCAAGTGAGATATAGCAAGACGAGTTCTCTGCTTAGTAAGGCCCTATGCCCTCCGTCACCAAAGTGTGTTGCTGGGCGAGTTGGTGACTGATCATGGTAGAAGGAAATAGCGTAAGAGACGGGACAAGAAAGTAGACACAACACGAGCGCTGACTAACAACTGAATGCATTCAAAGCATGAGCGTATAAATACAATGAGCGACAGATGCGCAGGGGCGAAAAAGAAGGGCCACAGCGTCAACACAAAAATGTCATGCTGATTACTAAGAGTTACAATATGCCAGCTCGTGGCGCGACAACGAAGCAGAAGGTACGCTTGCGCATGAAGCCCCTTTGCGGGCGATGATAAGGGCTTCAAAGATTTCCCCAGTATGTTTTTGAGCATAACATTTCAGAATGTTGAAATGTTAAAAAACATTAGTTCTGGTTCAGCTGTGGTTAATCCTAGTTGAATTACGAAAGCAATGACTTCCGCCAATGCTTTCTTTTGTCTGCTACATTATTCCCCTATCAAGCCCTATCAGTGTAAGGTACTACGTTATTGGGGACACTTAAGCTCATCCTTTAAGAGCATCACGTGAGAGCGTAAGCTAACAGATAACATATAAAATCACGCTTAAACCAACCCGTATGGACGTGCCTGCGTGTCGTAGGGGTACCTAGAAAGCAAACGGTTCTGGCAAGCTGATTCTGATATAACCCTCCCGTATGAAAGGAGCGACACGGGTTGGCAGCTTCTGCCGGTGGCATAGAGTCAACGTGAATTCAAATGTCATGGCAGGCAGATTCCACCAAGCAGGCTTATAGACCGTTTTATCTAGAGCGCCGCCATTTTAGGAGGTGGCGCTACATAGCGACTAGGCCGATCGCGACCGCCATGTTGGTATGTGGGATGGCGTTTGCGCTGCATACATCGGCTAGGACGGAGGAAGTGCAAATCGTTGTTCAGGTGTTTCCTCATTTATTTATTTTTGGGAAGAAAGCATCCGACGAACAGAAAAAGCTCTTCAAACAGCAGTGAAGTCGTTCGGCTGAAAAATGGCCGGAACGTCAGCGGGCGCTGGTCCCGGAGGCCCTGCCACCGTCGTACTCACGATTCACCTAGGTAAGCAAATTTTGTAATGAATTGTGCAAAACTTATGTTATGCAAAGCGAAGATGTCATTCTGCTGGCAATTTCAGTGGACGAATGAGTAACACTGAGGAACTGTCGAGCTACAGTCTCTTCGAGATTTGACTGAGATCGGATCGATACATGCGAAGGTCACGGCGGCGCTCGTCGCTTGCCTTCATCGCTTAACGTGATTGTCCGTTTGCATGGAGCTTAACCTTAAGCAGTGCGGTTGGTCACTTCTTGACGGCTGTTTGAAACTCGGTGTTAGTAGCACTTCATTCGTCGAATAGGCCCAGCGTGCAGACACTCAGCTGTTCGAGTAGACATGCAGTGGACGCTGACGCGAATATGTGACGAGGTTGTCTCACACTGCTATTACGTTGCGAGGTGATACGCTGCGGCTGTGAGTAAACTGTATCCTCGAATCGGGGAAGTGAAATACTACAAGACATTTGGGATTTACAACCAAGCAGCAAAAAAAAAAAAAAAAAATCTCCGCGCCTTATGCGCGCCGTACCGTACCCCCACTACATTTCGGCGAGGAGCTGCACTGCCGTCGTCTTCGGCAAGCTGGTCGCCCGCTTTCCCGCGATAGCTTCACCACAAGCATTCACCGATAAATCTAAGCCATTGTAATCTTGACAGATTTAGATGTGAGCGCGTTGTGTTTGGCAGCTCTAGTTACTCCCGTTTCCGTTTGCTGCATTTATGCTGCTCTAGCAAGCATTCAAAAACTAGCTCCCTGTAGCAGTTGATACAGCGCAGCTTTTTTATGTTCATTATTATTTCTGCCATAATCATCTATCTTCCTTGTGACGGGATACCAAGTCAACGAAAGAAGAAATCGCCGTTTTTTTTCAGCACATGAAATATGTGTTGAACTTGAGTGAACTTTGTTTTAGTTTGTTAATCAGTACTAATTTATTCCATTGACGTGCAACATTTTGTGACGTATTTCCTACTTGCCTGCAGGGAACAAGCAATACAAGCTCCCAAATGTAATCACCGACGGGTGCGATGACTTGAAAAAGTGGCCTCAAGTACAGATGCCACACATAATATGCTACTTGCTGGAAAAGAAGGCATGTGACTTGAAGAAAGTACAATCTTTCAGGAGTATGGAGTCCAACTGAAATTTACAGAGTGGATGGGTGGGGATAGTGTATATTCATAAAATAGATGACATATTGGCACTGTTGAAGTGTCAAGTACAGGCATCCCAATCTGTGAAACTTCTTCATGATGCATGGGTGTGTTGTGAAAGAAGTGGGAAAATAGTAGACAGTGGCTGTTCATGTATGGCAGGCAAAGGAAAAGTTTGTAGCCATGTAGGTGCTCTACTGTGGAAGATAGACCTTGCTGTATACTCTGGCCTAACTGGGGAAGCATGTAAAGATAAAGCTGCTGCTTGTAACCGTGGAACCAAACGGAACTTGGAACCTTCAGCCCTTGTCGACATAAACTTCTAGTTACAGAAGAAAACGATAGACCAGGACAGCAAGAAAAAGAACCTGCCTTCCATTCCTCGCCACTTCGGCAGCGACGCTAAGCTGGCCGAATACTACAAGGATTGCCCCTTTAAAGACCTTCTGAACATTCCTGGTAAGTTTTTTTTTAACATGCATGCTTTTCACTGCATAATATGTGTAGCATAAGACTCGCTGAGCACTACCCTGCTCACTTTTCCTAGTGCGGTCGCTTTTATTTTCACCTTTTTCATCACCCAGCATTAAATGCAAACAAAGATATTATTGCTGCTGTTATAACATTGGCAGCCATTTCACAGTAGCTACATAAAGTCTTATACCATACATGTACCATTGCAAAGCACTGATGTTTTAAATATGAACACATTTATTGTAAACTTTCAAATAACCCCTTCTGGGAATTAAATTAAAGGTAACGCAAATACTATTAGGCAAGGTTTTTGCAGACTGTAAGGGCACTAAGCTTACAACACCTGCATGGTAACTGCGAATAAAGTATCGTGCCGGGTAGTTAGTTTTGTCTGCTCCCATTTCAGGAACTCTTCTTCATGCGACCATGACAGCACCTGAGCGGCAAGCATTTCCAGAACAAGCCAGACCGCCTCGTCCCGAACATGCACCTCATGACGACTACACAAGTTTGCCAGAAACGTGCACTTTGTGCAACACATTCTATGTCAACTATGTTGCAATTTCAATTGAAAGAACAGCGTTATTAGAGGCAGCTACAAAAAACCAAAATGTCCATTTATGGCACACATCACGCAGCCTGCGCATAACAGCCTCGAATATCAAAAAAGTGCCCAAAAACCTAACACATCAGTTGACAAAGCACTGCTGTCCATAACAGCCCCTAAACTTCAAGGGAATGTCGCAACACAGCACGGCTTGAAGCACGAAGCCATAGCCCGCCAGCAGTTTCAAGCCACCCTCTACTTGGTGGGTTCACTACAAGGTATCCATGTTTACAAGGACGAGCCTTGCCTGTCTGCAACACCAGAGGGGAGCATAGAGTCCCATAATGCAATAATAGAGATCATGTGCCCCGTCGTAGAGGAATGCAGAAATTTAATTAGTAAGGAGAAATATGATGTTTTTGAGCATGAGGGAATTTATGCTCTATCTGAAAATGGTCCAAATGGTTATTATGCCCAGGCACAGTTCACAAAGTTTTGCTCCAGGAAAAGCCTGTGCTATTTTTATGTGCGGTCACTAAAATCTGCGATAATTGCAGAAGTTCCTTTCAATGCAGCATTTGTGGAAAGGACTATGCCAAGACTGAAAAAAGTATTTTTCCAGCATGCTGCCTTCTTTAGGAAAAACGAAAGCCGATGGTAAACTCGACCTGGCAGAATATAAGCAATTGTTACATATCTAATTCAGTTCAAGTCAGTTTTATTTTGCATCGTGGTAAAATTGATTAATGGAGCTTGGAGTAAACCCTGAGATTTCACAGCTCGACAAGGCAACGGGCCCCCGTTTCGGCAGCAATGCAGTGGTTATCAGCACACCAAGAGAATAGTGAAAAAAAAGCTGCATGAAGTTCACAATAATGGGGAGTAAATAAAAGTGGGTTACAGAAGTCAGAAATCAATAGATTTACGTTAAACGCAAAATATACTCGAACAGGTTCCACAGCAGGACAGTATTGTTTCGTGCGAGTCGGGGTACTCAAAAGTAAAACCATCATGCGCAAGTTCACGGGAGCAGGAGGGGGCTGGACAGATGGATACGAAAAGGTATGTGGCCTTGTCATATGTGCATGGTCTACCGCACAATTTGAAAAATGTAGCCAGAAGGTTTGATGTTAATGTGGTTTTCTCAGCACCAAATAAACTGTCAAAAATATGTAGCATAGTTAAGAACAAAGCAGCGAAAAACGTCCGGGAAAGAAACACGTGTCAGGTGAAGCATGAGTTTTCCTATGTTCCATATATAAGTGATATATAAGATTTTATATATAAGATTGATATATAAGATTATGATATGATTGAGTGCTATATAAGATTATGATATATAGTGATATATAAGATTCCATTATCCTCACTTGCCCCCCCCCCCTTAAATGCTGAGGTACAAGGGGCTTGCCCTCCCCAAGACAAAAGCTTACTGACACCCATGCTCTTTTGGCTGATGTTGTTCACCACATCAAGTTTTAATGCTTTACTGGGTGTATATTGAATCTCGTTTTTCTAGCCCAGGTAACTTTAAAAGGAAATAGTGTGTTGTTTGAGTCCCCCTTTTTATACTCTTGCTTAAGTGGTAGTTGTAAAGCTCAATTAACTTGAAGTACACTATTATGAAAAACTTGTGTCATGTGCCAGGTTACCGAAATGTTTTCTTGGATTCTTTGAAAGTTCTGTAGCACATGCAGCTTCTAAAGGTTTCCTGCTGGCGTTGCATTCCAAGTTCAATGTAAATAGTTGACACGATTCGGACAGTAAGTAGTACAGCTTTCGCATCACGTTTCATGTTAGTATCTCGCAGTTCCTGTAAAGAAGACGTATAATATGTGTACGTTTATTCACTAGGAAGCTAAGATGGCCATCCCATGAAAAGTTGTTCATTATGTATTGCTCCGAGCATTTTAAATGATTGTACAATTTCTAAGGTCACATAGTGAAGTTACTTGGTAAGACAAATTAGCTTGATTTAATCCATAATTTGTATTGACTACTGCAGTTTTCTATTTACTTGAGCACAATGTTTTTGGGATCTATCAATTCAGTTATACAGTCTCTGGCAAGAAAAATATTGGTGCCATCAGCATAAACGATATTTGACAAGTGTTAAATTCGCAAGTTTGTGTCAAAAATGTCGATGTATTCATGCAAAGTTGTTGAACTGCTGATTCGGGTTGAAAATTAAATGCAGTATCGGCTGTGTCAAGTCCTTTATTTAGCTTTTGGTATGCTCTTCATCTTTTACATGTACTGAACTAGTCAGTAGACTGAGAAAAAAGATTCACTGTCTGGGCACGAGAGCATTTATCTGCAATAGTGGCATCTTGAGGTGGCACAGGCCAGCGCAAACAATCACAATTGCATCAATTGTCTTCTGGATTTTGATCCTGAAGGCAGACTTGAAGATGCGATAGGTCTTGATGCGGTTTATTGCCCTTTCGACATGGATTCTTACTGACGCAATGCGCCGTGTTTTGGTCACCTCCTGCTTTGACAACTGGTGCTTTCCTGCAGAGCACAAAAATTTGTCATGATTCGTCCTTCCGGTTGCATCTCAATACTGAAGAACACAGACAATGGTAGCCTGATTTGCCATCCAGATATAACAATGTTAAGGCTTTTACAAAGTAACAAAAAGAAATGGTCTGCACCACAGATGTACAATGGGTGAAATATGACATTAGTGCTGTTTTGAAACAATGCATCAATACCACAAATGAAGCATTTAGGAAGCTCAATATGCTGACAACATTGTTTATTGCATAGCCCACAACTGGTCCAATACGAGGAAACATTCTTGAAACCTCATAATATTCATGACCCAAGAGGTAATTTAAAGCATTAGTGTCTATAGCATGACAGCAGCTGCAAAAATATGTACTCCTACCCTTTGTGAATGCTGGAGTGTTCAGCTTGACACCCTGGGCCTCTAGGTATGGGCCCAAAAAGAACCCTCTGTCTGCCATTATTACATCGCCCCGAACCAGAAACTCTTGAATACCGCACTGCTTAACAATGTGCTTATCCTAGGCACGTCCACCGAAAGCTTTCGAGACAAACATTATATACCCACAGGGAGAAATTACAGTCAGGACAATGATGAAAAAACAGCGCTACGAACCTGGACGGAGGTCAAAAACAAACAGGACGGGCGCTGACTGGCAACTGAAGTTTATTGAAAAAACACAATATAAATAACCCAGCCAAGCAGCACCAAAACCACACATTAAACAAAAAACCAAATCATGATGACCCCACACACCCACCACGTTCAAGAAACCCAACCTCATTATCTGTTAAAGCTATTGACGGTTCACGAACACATTTTTCACCAAATCGCATGATATGCCTGGCCTCAATTATTTCCCGGTTAATCTGTGCCGGATGGGCATCCAAAATACTTGTCTGTGTTAGAAGAAGATGGCAGCCATCACAACCCTTACAGTGTACAACCAGATTAGATCCTCTACCAATCTCTAATGATCTCTTGTGCTCTCGTAACCAAACATTGATACACCTGCCCCACACCCACATACACTTTATCACAAGATAATGGAATCTTATATATCGCTCCTACTTTACATGGAACATAGGAAAACTCATGCTTCACCCGACACGTGTTTCTTTCCCGGACGTTTTTCGCTGCTTTGTTCTTAACTACGCTACATATTTTTGACAGTTTATTTGGTGCTGAGAAAACCACATTAACATCAAACCTTCTGGCTACATTTTTCAAATTGTGTGATAGACGATGCACATATGGCAGGGCCACATATCTTTTCCTATCCATCTGTCCAGCCCCCTCCTGCTCCCGTGAACCTGCGCATTACTGTTTTACTTTTGTGATTAGTTTATCACATATTCTTAATATGACGTGAACTTGAAATCCTGCATTCGCTAGCCTTGACAGTTGTTCATTAAAGCTCATTCGCATATTAGGAAAACACGCTTTTGACAGGACTGCCCCCAGGCTAGACAGAGCGATGCCATCTTTTACGAGCTTAGAATGTTGCGATCCATAATCTAGCAGCGGCTTTCCGCTCCTAGGCGAATACCGCCAACAAACATGAAGGGCACAAAACTTCAAATTGAGGTGTAGAAAACGCCGTTCATTTTCTTGCGAGATTCGTTCAAATGTAAATCTCAGTCCCAGCCCCTGCTCTTGAAAAACTTTAAGAATATTCATAGGTGTTAAGCTACTATTGCACCTTTGTAAAAGACCAGGAAATCATCAACATACCGAAAGATTCTTATTCCCAGCACTTGAAAGTTTTTGGCAATCAATTCGTCTACTCTGCTTAGGAAAATGTCCCTTAGAACAGGAGCGACCTTTGAACCAATACAGATGCCCGATTTCTGGATATACACGGCACTGTGAAATTCAAGAAACATATTTTTTAAATAAAAAAATGTCAACTACGGAAACGACCCATTTGATATGCCCCAGCTGTTACCAAAAGCTATTTTATAATTTTGTTGCAAAATGCACATTCGCAGACTGGTCATGAGAACTACATGACGGACCAAATAAAATAGATCCACGACATCAGTTCTAACTGCAGAGCAATCCCCTGGATTGTCCGTGTTCAAGTACTCTACCACCTTCTCAGAGTTTTTTACAAGATACGGATCTTCCAAACACAAAGTAGAGAAATGTTTCTGCAAATAGTTTGAGAAAATCATTGCCAGGATAATTTGTTGGGCAAGTTGGTACTTATTCATTATGATTATAAACAGCGCGAACACGAAGACAAAGGACAAGATACAAGAAAGCCATAGTACAAGCGCTGACTCACAACTATGCCTAAGTCCTTTACTCCAAGGTGCAGAAAAAACAAACAGGACAGAAACGAAACAGTCACGTGAAACAACCCCTGGGTTCACCTGCTGCACAAAAAAATCACTTAAAAAACACCTCTTTGCTTGAAAGAGCAAGAGAAGTCTTGCTGACAGACTTATTGTCCGTTGAAATAAAATAAGGTTCCACTATCTCTCTCGTCATGTTCTCTTTGTGACGATACAAAATCCTAAGCTTGTAAAACTTAGGAGTGCACTTCTTCGCGCGGCTTTCGATATTTAACCATAATAATGATGATGAATTTCCATTTGATGTAAGGGTGCTTCTTGGCCTCCACTGCATGTGGCGCTCTATAGACCTTATTCGAAATTGCTGCCATCTGTCGGGGCTAAACCACAACTGTCGCCGCGGCGCCATGTTAAAGGGTTGGGACTACCATCGCGCTTGCTGCGTCTGTTGCCCATTTGTTTTGTGCGGCAGTTTCCGTGCCATTCGCGTGTAGCCACAGCAAAAAAAAAATACCAGAAGAGTGGTCGACGGACTTGTCGATACTGCCTACATTTCACAGCGACACTGTAGAGCAGTACTTCCCTGACATTGATAGCGTGGCATCTAGGATATAACTACCTAGCTACGCGAATTGTAAATATGTGGCAACTCTTCCAACTCATAAACGCTCTTGGTCAAAATAAATTCGGCAACTGATATAATTCAATCTAGGAGTAGGATGGGTAACAGTACAATAAGTCGGGACTAGCCTTCAATAAAAATTCCTGCATGTCCAGTGTAAACACTTCTGTGTGCGGTAATGTTTACAGAGTTCAAAGTAGCATACGATAGACAATTTATTTTACTTAGGCACTGAGTACAACGTCCCAGTCTTTTATATGAGTGGAAAGCATTCAATACCTTTTTTATTTATTTATACGAGGCGATACAAGTAAACCATTGGCCTGAACATGTGCGAAGCCGGAACACAGTGATAACGCGGTGATACATGCACAGGCAACGAGAAAAAGTAACGCTGCGACAGTATAAATTTCTGCTTACCTTTTTCCCCTCGCCATCCCTGTTACCGTTTTGTGTACAACACGGCACCCAACAGTATGTAGGCATTTTTGGCAGCGGAGTGCGTGCACGAAGCGAAGTGCACTTTGCTAGCGTGCCGCTGGATGCGCCGCGACCCTTCAACATGGCGGACATGCGCGCGCCGGTCACTAGATGGCAGCAATTTCGAATAAGGTCTATAATGGCTTCGAATTATTTTTTGAGGGGAAGTATGCACTGGTTTATTGCTACACCGAAAGCGGCTCCAGAAACTCACGACTGGCTGGCAAGGGTATAGCCTTTATTGTTGCGGCAGTTTTGTCACGAAGCCAGACTAACACTGGCTGATCATGATGGCTATATATTAACATAGCCATGTGCTCTTTATGTTGAGATTGAGGATTCCTTTTGCGAAACATTGTGTGTCATAACAAGGCAACAAGGAAAAAAAAAACGTCCGGCGTGGAGTAGTGGTTAGTGCGCTCGGCTGGAGATCGGAGGGATAGTGTTTCGATTCCAGGTGGAGAGATGTTTTCTTTTGTAATTTAATGCGGCAGGCACATTCAGCGAACGAACACGAACTTCACCACGAGCCTAGAAAGACCTTCGCCTTAAAATTGCCTAGTGACAAGGACCCTTACCGCCCGTGCAATCCTATTAAAAATTGGCTGTGGTTTAGCTCTGGTTAAACCTAATCGAGTAGCGATAGCTACAGACCACTGGCTACGCTTATGCTTCGTTTGTAGTTAGACATGTTGTTAGGATATTTAGTAGTTTCCCACTAGACTAACAGAAGAAAAACGTTGTAGTCAACCAACTGGTGAGACATTATTTTTCACCTGCCTTCAAAGATACAGAAATCGAGCAGCATTCATCATCAGAAGTCGGCGCAGTAGATTCATCGTCAGAGGCTTAGCGAGTCCGTCTTTCGGCATCGGTTAACGGCGTTTGGCCAAACGTTTGGCATGCTCCTCTTGGGTCTCCTCAGCGCGCTGTCTCCTCATTTCTACGGCGATCCCTGGTCTCCTTCAGCCTGGCCGACTTCTCACCATCCATACTGTGGCATGAACTATGGCAGCGGCGACACGGTGACGTCATAAAAAGGGCGCGTGCGAGCGCCCAATGGAAGGAGCAGCGACCGCAACGAGCCGAGTTTCCGCAGAATAGAGGCCTGTGGATTACGTCACATAGACGGTGCGGCGAGCTGGCCAGCTGTGGCGATCTCTGGGCAACGGCGTACGCGCGCCTGTAGGAGTGGTGGCCACGCGGCGACCGCGACGAGCCGTTGTGTGACGCGTCCGCGGCGCAACATGTAGGCCCCCTACTATCGGGTTTTACATTAGAGCGCATAGCAGCAGCAAAATGAGAATGAACCTAAAAAGGCGAAGAGAGCAGCGATACGCTTGAGAGGAGACGCCGCGCCGTTTGTCGTGCAGCCGGGGAGGTAGGACGGGAGATAACATCTAGTGGCGCTCTATAAAAAGCGGTAGGTTTGTCGGCGCCACCGTGTTTTGAGTCATGGAAAGCGAATCGGAAAGGCTTAAACAAGCAAGGCTTATGCACTGAAATGAAAACAGTGAAGGCGACGAGCCGAAGAGACCTAGCCAGACAACCACTCTAACCTGGACGTGCAATCAAAAGTAAGCAAGGCTAACCAAGCTCTGCCTTAGCACTGGCTACGTAATCCTGGCATAGCCGAGTTAAGCCACAGCCAATTTTAAAGCGAAAGACTTTATTCGCTCATACTGTCGTGGACAAAATGCACCCCGCTTTTGCGGCGGCTTTGATTGGTCGAGACGGAATGACGTCATGGAGGTCTCGACCAATGACAGAGTACCACCCCAGTAGGCGCAAATGCGTGCCTTATATGGCCATGCCAATAAGAGATCAATTACTAACTATTGTATATTTTATTTAGGGACTAATAATACCTAATTATCTGTTATCAATGACTAATAATGAATAAATAATTAATTACTAATAAATATATGCATGACTAAAATGATCTAATTATTATTTAATAACTACTCATGCTAAATTACTAATTAATGACGAATTGTTTTATTTAAAGACCTAGCGACTAAATAATTAGGCAATAATTGCCGCCTAATCATCGCTAGTTATCAATTACCAACGACTAATTACCAACGACGAATGAATGAGTGATTATTTATTTTATTGATACCTAATTAATGACTAATCAATGCCCTAAACTTGGGCATTTCTAGATATGTAGACAATGCTTGGAACATTCTCGAAACTCGTCACCACTTGACAGCTCAATGCACTAGCAGAATGTGAAACAGTAGTCGCTCACTTTACTCGTAGCAGCATTCATCGCTACATGCGTAACATTTGCGTAGTAGAATGCGGCACTCAGGCTTTCGCCTTTCACTACTTTAGGCGCTGAAGTCCCTCATAGTTTTTTTCTTTGGACATCTAAAATGCACAGTGACAGGTTGTTCACTTGCTCCTGGAAGGTTAAATGAAGGCCAAAATGAAGCCTGTGCAAAGACCGGCTTCACCTAGCGTAGTGAAGCTTTCGCTTCAAAAACAAAAGCCCAGGATTCATTACTTTGGTGCGCGTCAAGGTGCATGAGGCTAACAGCTTCTGCATTAAAAAGTGTCGAAAAAGAGCTCACCACTTTGCACATGTGCAGTAAAGTTCATTGTTAAATCCATTTTAACATGCAATGCTACCACTAAGCGGGGCAACATGATGGGCCGGTTGCTGGAGAGCAGTTCATGAAAATAACCGGTCTCGCTGTGTTGATATGTGGTACTTCGCGAGCACTTAGTCTGCATCGGTCGATGGGTTTTAAATTTGGCTAAAGCCCTGCTGAAAGTGAAATGCCCTTTTATGATGTACTGCGTAGAACTTGTGATAAAAAGGCAATTATGATGTGAAGTATGCTAAAGAGAACTACGTCTTGTGGGAAAACAGCCCGAAGGATTATTATGCACAACAGCACTTTCAAATTTACAGTATTGGCACGAAACTGCGCTACTTTTATGCGCGAAACATAAAAGGTAACACTGTTATTAAAGGGACATTTGAAAGTGACTTTGTATGCCGAGGCGGAAATTTTAATAATATTAATAGTAATAATTCGTTCACAGGAAAGGAAAGGCTCAGTATTTGTCACACTTGTTCTGTGGACACAACCGCTCCGTAAGGGAAGGCAGGTAGGAGTGAAAGCGGAAAGAGTGAAAGTGGTGCCTCTTTTTCGACCACCTGCCAAGACTGAAAATATTGTTTTGTGCAGAAATGTGGCTCTAGGGAAATCAGCATAGGGTGGCAGACCCCTTCTGTCAAGCTTAGTGAGCCGACATGGGGCCTGACAGGGTTACTCTGCTGCCTCGTCTGCATACGTGTGGTCATCATGGCATGATAGATGGTCTACCGCTGTGTACCTTTTTCTTCTCATACAACCTGCTATGGAAATCAGACAAGTTATAAATTTCTAAGTCAACAAGGCCAAAATCATTATGCACGGCGGCATGTTGCGGAATCTCTAAATAACAGCTTGAGGGGCGAGTTGGCGCAGTATAGTACACAGAAATGTGGCGCGACAAACACATTCACATGAGAAGAAAACATAACACAGGCGCGTGAGTTAATGGAAAAAAGTTAAAGGAGATGTGGCATATAGTGACCAGACAACGTTTGTTTTTTTGTGGCTATGTAAGGGTTAATTAGAGGTGCTTTGAATGGACCTGTCCTACTGCACAGGTGACATGCTTTGGATGGACCTTTCTTACTGCACATGTCTGGAGGTTTTTTGCTAGTGTGTGTCTATATGGTGAACTGTGGCTGTCATGCTTGGACAATGGTTGTGTTGTACTGGGACGATTGGGGTAATAACTGCTTGGCGAAGAAGAGGTGTGTAGAGATGTACTTGGGTGTAGAATTTGTGATTGTCATACTGGCACGATGTCTGTGCTCTACTGGGATGAATGTGCTACTATCTGCTTGGCAAAGAAGAGATTTCTGAAGATGTACTTGAGTGTAGAAGAGGATGTAGTAGCTGAGTGGTAAAGAGAAAATGTCTGTTCACTTCCATATTACAATTGGTAGCATTTTTAGCGCGCATGTTCTGGAGAATAATTAAACAATGAAGTGATTAAACCCTACGCAGCAGTTCACTCCTTATCTAAGAGATTGCGGCAGAAATGGGAAACTGCTCTAGGAAAATTTCATATACGGAAGAATGTTCCAATCTGTGCAGTGAAGACTCTTACGTTGTGCCAGACATTTCTTCTAGGATGAAGCCATTCATTGTGCAAGTGCCTGTGTAAGCACCAGCGACCACATCGAACACTGACAGAGAAAGTCTAGATGAAAAATTCGGTGGAGGGATTTGGATCTCTCTTAAAGAGGTAAGGGGAAATCGTTTCCTTTTGTTTTTTCCACTTGTTTGATGCTTTTTTACTGCTTTTCTTTTTTCCGTCTCCTCTTTTTTGTTCTTTTTCTTTTTTACTGTTTCTACTTTTTACTGCTTTGATTACTTTCTCTAATCTTGCTGGTTTTCTTCTCTCGTCATTTCTTCCCCTTTAACTCTTGCCTAACTGTTTTCGGTTTTGTGAAGCAGTGACGAGGCCTGATGTTAAAGCTTTGCAGCATTTTTGTACGCTTTAGCACAATGTTTACTTTTTTTACACAATTTCCACAACCGTGATTGGTTTGATGTCTGGTACTATATCGACGTCCTTAGCTATTAAACGTAGAGTGACTTTTCGGTTGTAATTAACTAATTACTCCACATGATATAAATTTTTCACACAGATACACTTTTCACCTCACTATCCGATGCAAATGTTCTTTCTGTTTATCAAAGAATTCACTTTTCGAAAATAACGATCTGACACACCCCACAGGCGCCCAAATCCTGTCCACACTCAACAGTCTATAAAGGCCTTTAGGCAAACGAGCTATGTGCTCACTTAAACTGTATACTTACTATATACTATAGTTACTATATACTTACTGCGAGAACTTCATGTTTATCAAATTGTTTTTTAGGGTAGGATGGGCTAGAACTTAGGTGAGTTTTGTAGAAGCAAAAGTTTAATATCACTCGGACGAACCATGCTAAACACAAACGCGTCTAAGCTGGTCAGTGTTTGTTGAATGGATGTGACCAGTTAAACCACTCATTGTGTTCTTTTCAGTAACTCACGAAAGCACTATTCACTCGCAGCTGTAATGAACAAAAATGTTAGTGAACATGTCAAGTTCTATCCTGTGAAGCACGACCTACATCTGTCTTGACCTGTTGGAGAGGTTTTCCGAAAGACAGATCAATTTAGTAGTCGTGCCAGGAATGCATTTTAGCACCCTGGGAATGAAAGCCAGAATGAGACGAGCACTTGTGCTGCCGCTGCGTATTTACTTACCGAGAAAACATATTTTTTCAGTGTACATTGAAAAATGTCATGCACTATAAAGGGAGAGCTTCAAATGATGCTGTACAAAGAAAAGCCTTGATGTCTATCTTGTTTACCAAATGGACGATATGAGCAAGGCCTGACGCAGATGAGGAGAAGCGGTATAGCTCTCCAGGAAGGGCGTACGTGGATTAGTAGGGAGCTGCGTTGCTGGTGGCGTGGTGAATGCGTGGCTTGTGAACTGGTTCAATATTCTTCTAATGAGAATTGTTGCGCTGTTTCATGCTGGATATGATCACATTTTGCGAGAGGGGACGTAATACTTTCACTACGGAATGAAAAATGAAAATGGATCTATCCGCTGAAGCGAGAAGTGCAACTTATGCCTGGTAGATAGAACTATTTTTGAACACCGCTCATGGGAAATTTTCTCATGTGAGCACAGGTATATGGTGTATGTTCCGCGCCTCAGCGCCAGCGTGGGTGAGCTTCGTGAGCACCTCTGGTCGACTCGCCTCTAAATCACAGGTCATAGATACATTGCCGTTTATGTAGCGATAATAAATGGAACAATCCAGATAACGGATGCCAGTCGCATAAAGGGGCTAATTCGGAGGTACTCCCACGAAACACCAGGGACCTGGTGTTTCGTGGGTATTTCATCACCTCATTGAACAGTGGGCCCTCACTTCTGGCGGTTGTTCGCGCCGAGTTTTCATTTATCGTTTTCCCTCACGCAGTCTTCGTTTTCTGTCTGACTCTCTTTTCAAAAAGAAATCAAAATCTTGGCCGTAAAAAGCAAACCTGCCTACTTTATTGTCTATATATGCATTGTTGCGCCTCACGGTGGTGGCTCTTTGTGGTTAGAGGTTACTGTTGAGTAGGGCAGCCTCGGTTAGATTCCAGCCGTGGCTGCAGAGTTTCAATGGATACGTAACGTAAGGCGCCAAAGTTCTGTCTCATGTCAGTTCACGTTAACAAATTCCAAGCCGTAAAACTTATACAAAGCCACGGCCTCCCTTGTAGCCGATTCGTAGGTATGCAGAGTTTCTGGGCTCTAGTATTGCTACCCTCAACTTACTAATCGTGCTGAGGATACTGATTTATGTAGAGCAAACAATGTTGAATCCATTCAGGTCAATTACTATGGTAGCAAGGCATTCCCATTACATCTGGGAGCACTTCTGCTTAACTCGTCTGCCCTGAGAAGCACATTGCGGACCATATGTAGCTGCATATACTGTGGCTGAACCATTGCCAAGTTGAAGCCGTTCTTAAAATTCTGCTGTGTGCCAGCCTATATAGTGATGTCTTAAGCAAGCAACCGTAGACATCCTGGTAACTTTCCTTTATATTATAAATATTTGATCCTGCAGTTTAGAATGTGTGCTGTTGTTGAAAGCGGTTAAGGCTAACTTGGCTTCTGTCGTTCAGCATTTTATTGGACTTCAGTTTCCAAATACATTTTTATTTCTATTTTTCTGTCTTTCTCTCTTTCTCTCTTCCGAATAATTCAATGAAGCACTTTTTGGTTACATGAAATTCTATACCGTTGCAATATTTATCATTAAATATAATCGCTTTTTATTTCTTGTACATCAGCGTTCTTTCCTGTGTGTTTTTAGAGTGTAACCACCAACAAACATTTAGATTCTACTCTAGCTTAAAATGCAGGCACGGTAAACACGAAGTGCTGAGGAGGATGAAAGTAAGGCGATAGAAACGAGGAGGGGAGGAGGAGGAGGAGGAAATAAAAGTACGAGAGTACCGTGGAAGGATAGAAGTACCGTGGAAGTAAGTGGAGGAAAGCGTAAGATCAGGGTATGATGAGAGTATCTGAAGATGGGATAAAATGAACAAAGATAGGACGAGAGATGTGGAATTTGCAATGCTTCATCTGCGACGGCAGCTCCTGCAAAACGCTTCTGCCGAACAGAGGCTTGAATCCGCTCTTTCAGGCTCTGCGTCCCGTATGCATACACCTATCGTTCCAATACCACAGCATATGCGCTAACAACAGAGACAATTTTTTTTTTCCAAAACCACTTTCTGGCTTGCATTCGGATACTGTCTTCGCTACTCATCTATTGCTCTTAATACAGTGGAGAACATTATGGATAGGAATTTCAATGGACAAATATCCGTTCCGCATTAAAGCTCGACCTCTATTACACGGAATAAAAGCGGTTTGAACTACGCTGGTAGGTTTAAGATGAAAATCACATTACTGTGGACCATGTATCTCGAGGTCGAAAGATAACACTTCTTCTAAGGAGGTGCGGCCGCTACACATAGCTTCCCGCAGTAATCCAGCAGAAAGGTCTCTGTCCTGAAAATTTTCATCTCGCAGCGCTTGTTTTATTCGCGACCAGAACGGCCAGCGGTCGCCTGCCCCTCGAGTCCGTCCTGCCCTGGCAGTGAGCGGTGGTAGAGGCGCATGGCGTGCTTGACGCTCTGCACCAGCGGGAAGTGCTTCTCGGAGCACACGCCCCGGATGTCGTCCTTCTCCACCTGAACCAGCATCACGCACAGGTCCGGGTACTTGAGCAGCGCCAGCCGCACCTACGTCATCATGCAGCAGACAAATGCCGAGATTGTCATGGGGCAAACCAAAAGTAGGGTATTATTTTGGCATAAACGCAACTGCACTCACAAAGAACATGTCAATTTGCCGGACGTCGGGCTCGAGAACAATGTCTATACGCATCTTGAGCCCATGGCCAAAGTTTACAAGGCGTAGAAAATTTGCTTTAGGTCTCAAGAATGCGGAACAGTAATTTGCCCATAAACTCACCCTAAACTACTCGCACACCTTTGTGTGATTGCTTCATATGCGAAATATCATGTGCAGCCGAACATTGCCAAGACAGTTTGAAAACGCGTACACAATCTTAAAGATATGTAAAGAATTAAAACAATTCAATAGCCGCTAGATGCCGCTCTTACGAAGCTCTTATTGCTCTATTAAATAAACAAATTAGACGACCTGTAAAATTTCTGCTGGCGTCTCTCATAGCCTGAGTCGCTTTGGGCCGTTAAACACTAAGAACCAAACCGAAATTCTTGTTTCAATCAATCAATCAATCAATCAAAGTGATCTTTATTTGTAGGAAACGAAATACATAAAGAATATTTGGACCGATAGCCGAGGGGCTAGTAGACGGTCCAGTACAGAATAAACTTGGTCAGGCAGCCGTAATGAGCGCATACAAACACACACACACACACACACACATACAAAAAAAAAACGACTAAAACAGACAAGCAAAAAGAATCAACAGGCACGGAGAAAAATACTTTTCAGCAAGCAATTCATAGGCAATTAATACAAAACGCAAGAGCACACACACAAAAAAAAATGGGGGGGGGGAGGGCGGGGAGGGGATCATAACTCTCCTTGGCTGTTAATAAAGAACATTTTACAACTCATTTTAAAGTTACCTGCAAGTTTCACATTAATAGGCAACGTGTTCCAATGTTTTGCTCCAGAAAATTGTACTAAACGTTCTCCGTACACATTGTGGCAGGCAGGGAGGTTGAAATTGCCATTTAATGCGTGTCTTGTATTGCGAGATGGCAACAAGAAAATATCAAGTGGCAGAGGAATACTAGTATTAATGATGTTATTTACCAATACACAGATTTTGTATTTAAGCATTGATTCTAAAGAAAGTACTCGATTTTCTAGAAATAAATTATTGTTGCTGCAGTTGAAAGATACGCGGTATATTATACGCAATGCTCTCTTCTGCAGTCTCTGTAAGGGAAGTAGATAAGTTTTGTACGTTTGTCCCCAAGATTCACAGCAGTAGCTGATGTGGCAGTGAAATAACGAAAAATACAGGGAACGTAGTATGGTGTACGGGAAATACCTTTTCGCCTTGGTAAGCGCGTAGCAACTGAAAGCTAGCTTTTTAGATAGCTTATCTATCTGCTCTTGCCAGTGCAAGTGTTGGTCAAAGATGATACCAAGGTATTTGAAAGAACAAACTTGCTGAATACAATCGTTGTTTAGAGATATGTGAATCGTACTAGGGTCAATGTTTCTTCTCTTGGAGTGGAATACTACATATTTAGTTTTATCTACATTTATTGTTAGTTTATTAGCACGAAACCATTCTGAAACATTAAACAGTTCGGACGTTATCGTATTTTCTAGGCCCAAGAGTGACTTAGATGAGAACAAAAGAGCAGTGTCATCTGCATACATAAAGACTTTTGAAAATTGAACGGCCTGCGGTAGGTCGTTCACGAAAATGGAAAACAAAACAGGACCCAATACAGATCCTTGCGGGACCCCGCAAGTCACAGGTAGTAGTGTGGAGTGTCTGTCACTCAGCACTACTTTTTGTTTTCTAGCGGAAAGGTAGCTATCAAAAAACTGGAGAGAGGCATTAGTAATACCACACGATTTTAATTTTTCCAATAACTCTGAGTGCCAGACGCACTCAAATGCCTTTTTTATGTCGAGGAATATTACTATTGCAATTTGATTTTTGTGAAGAGCAGTGTTAATATGGTGAGAAAGTGATGTGACAGCAGTGGTTGTTGATTTGGCTGAGATAAAGCCATGCTGCTCAGCACATATTACATTATTATCAAGCAGAAACTTGTTCAATTGTAAGGATATTAATTTTTCAAAAACAGTATTGATTATACTAAGCACAGATATGGGTCTGTAACTACTGGGGTCATTGGGATCTCCTGTCTTGTAGACTGGCACAACTTTCGCAATCTTCAAGCTTATTGGATACTGAGCTGAGGTTTCTCCTTATATATACATTGGGTCTCACCTCAGAGTAAACGTTTGAGGCGCATCATGACGAAACGAATGCATGGCTTAACTTGGGCCAGATATAGTAACTAAAATAGCAATATCATTACGGATACCGGCAATCTAAGTTACACCGAAAAACTCTTCAGGCATGTCGTCGCGTAGGTGTGTCGACGCGGGGCTGGTGGCACACTACTGAACTGATGAACAGGTTTATGCGGTCTGACACTGCTGCACATATCCATGATAGGAAATGCTCCGACAGTTGGTAAGGATTTCTAGAATACCAATTGGACGTTTGCCTAGAGTAGGCGCAGGCATGTTGAGTGACATGATGGTGCTTGTAACATAATTCAACGTTAGCAAGCACTTTAGCCACGATGCTGACGTCAATGGCGATCATTTCGAAGCGTGATGCCGATGATGTGACAGGACAGAGCCTAAACAAGGAAAGTGATAACGATATAGAATTCTATTATGCTGCTAAATAAAACATATGTTGGTTGCCCATACCACTGAAAGCAGGATGTCGTTCTTCACCAGGGATAACGGCTCCCTTCATTTCTTGGGAAGTGAATCGTTGTTTTAAAGGGGACATGCCATGGTCATCCAATATATTACACTTTTGTAGTCTGGCAGATAATAATGAACCTTTTTATTCTATTTATGATATTTGAGCGCCCTATACGTAATACTTATTTCGAAATAAGTGGCTGAAGCGTATACTGCGAAGCTCCTCCCACCGATAGCGGTCGCCATGTTGAAATGCTTGGTGACGTCAAAGAGCGACACCGGCCAACGCATCGTCTGCTGCTATGCCGGCGCCGATACTGTGCTATGTTCGTGCTTGCTAACATGAATAAATGCACTCAGCATATTTTTGAAAACGGAAGACAGACTGTAGCGAAGCGTTATTTTGTTCTTGCCAAGCCATCCACCTTCGGCGCGGCCGCCGCCATCGTCCGATAGCAGCACTGACCTCACTGCCGTAAACAACGCCGCGAGGGCCATGCCTTCCGCGAGAGCCGTCCGGCGGATCCCTTGCGGCAGTGTAAGAAAACAATGTTTCATTTTTTTTTGTAACAATAATAGTAGACCCTATTATTGTTACAAAAAAAAGAAAAAAAAATCGAAAATATGCTTCTTGTGAAGTGCCGAACCACACAGTAGAAGTTTTTGCTCACAGCCGGTGCGTTGCCCGTGTTCTTGTACGCTAGCTCTGCTGAAAGCGTCGCGGAAAATAATCATTTCAATTACTACTAAACAGTGGAGATTAGAGTAAAGAACTTTCATGACCGATTAGTCCATTTACTAAAACTTCTCGCTGGTCTCACGGAGTGCCGTCTGCTGTGGCTTCGCTGCGAAATAATTTAGGCCTAGCGATGAATAGGGAGAAGCAGACAGCCAGGGCGCTGTCGTCCTTTGCGATCGCGGGAGTCATTGCTGTAAGCTTGCGACATACGGTGCTGTGAGCCTAATGAGCTTGTGGTGGTGCTAAAATATTTATTGTGAGAACCAGCGTACATTACAAGGATTGAGGTGGTTCCTAATCCCGACTGGTGTATGTTAGGCCGTCCCTGGCAGTGACCGTTTCAGCCCAGACAACCAGCACCTTTTGCGCTGCTGGGTCCGATCTGAAGACCGCGATGTTCCAACCCTCTTGGTCCGGAAGCCCCAATGGGGCAATGGCTTGAAATTTTCGCATAAAAACATTATGTGATTGAAGGTCCTCTAGGGGTGCCACATATAGAGAATGTGGGGTCATTCCGGCCTAGGTATAGGGCAACCAAGCTGGAGAGGGAAAGATTTAGGCTTGTAGCTGTCGCCAGATTATTTGATAGGGTTTTCAGAGAGAGGTGTGAAGTGGGGGATATAAGTCGGTGTTCTCGGCAGTGAAGTGTTATGTCATGATAGGTGAGCAATCTGTAGCGCATGCTTCCCCCCAGTCTTCGGTATGCCCCGCTCGGTTGACGTGCGATGAAGCCGTTGACTGGGCTGCCTCTTTACAGGGGTTGCCTACATGACCTAGTACCCAGACGATGTGAATGGGCCGGGGAGCTGTAGAGCCAGAAGTTAAGGTTTGATGGGCGACTGGGTGTGTTTTCCCTCTTGAAAAATTTGGAATGGCTGGTTTGGAATCGCTGAAAATGAGTGTGGTAGTGGAAGAAGAGATGGCCAGCGTTATGGCTGCCTCTTCGGCTTCTGTCGACGTTTTTTATTTGACAGAGGCAAAAACTGTGTGATTGAAGTTATAAGAAATCACAATGATGACATATGCCGTGGGGTATTTGTATTCTACCGCATCTACTTAGGCCGCTTCGGTGTCAGTCGCGTGTGCTTTGTGTAACGCCTTGGCTCGAGCTTCTCGTCGTGCCTTGTGGTGAGCAGGGTGCATAATTTTAGGTTAGGGTTGGGCGGTAAGGTTGCCACGGATGTGTTGAGAGACTAGGTGGCTGTTTTCAGTGGGGAACCATATTGGTTGGAGTTTCAGCGCGGCGAGGATAAACCTGCCCGTCTCTGTGGGGGAAAGTCTGTTGATCTGGGCAGTACGATGAGCTTCCACTATTTCTTGGATTGTGTTGTGTACTCCCATGTTTAGGAGGCGTATGGTAAGAGCATGTCTTAAGAGGTAAAGAGCGATTTTGTATGCCTGACGGATGAGTGCGCCCACTTTCTCTGTTTCTGCCTTTGTAAGATAGAGATACGGGAGTGAATAGACCATTTGGCTGATGACGAATGCCTGTACAAGGTGCCGGAGATTGTGCGCTCGCATGCCTCAGTGCCTATTCGCTATTCGTTTGATGAGTGATAATTTGATGGGCGGTGATAGTCAGTTTCAAGAAACTTTCTGTGTTGAGCTAATTGTTTTGCAGGAACATTCCCATAACTCGAAGTTTGCTAACCTCGTGTACTTGGACCCCATCTATGGTGATGTGTATGAAACCATGTTTTTGCTTGGTAAGGTGGTGGTTTGGGTGGAGCAACAGCAGTTCGGATTTGGTGTGGGAGCACGCTAGGCCGATGGATGCTGCGTGCGTTGCCACTACGTCCGCTCATGCTTGGAGTGTCCTCTGTTTCTTACAATACCCGTGGTTGCCCACAGGATAACATCATCCGCATAGAGGGTGTGAGAGAGGTTTGGGATTTGTGTTAGTTTTTGAGCAATCGGGATCAAGGTCATGTTAAATAGTAGGGATGAGAGGACTGAACCCTGCGGTGTTCCGCGTTTGCCTAGGCAGAAGGCGGGGGATTCTATAGGACCGAGTTTGAGTTCCGCGTTGGGGTCGCAGAGAAATGATACAATATATGAGTGGGTGCGTTCTCCTACCCCTCGGTTGGAGAGGGCATCAAGGATTGAGTCATGCTGTATATTGTTAAATTCTTTGGTGAGGTCCAGAGCCAGTAAGGCTCTCGTGCTGTTTCTATGCTGATGTGGAATTTCTTCTGAAATTTGAAGCATTATGTCGTGTGTGGATAAGTGGCTTCTGAATCCCAGCATCGTGTGTGGAAAGAGATTGCGAGTATGCATGTGGTTGCGTAATCTGTTAAGGATTACATGCTCGAAAAGGTTGACCATGCATAATGTGAGAGAGATTGGTCGGAGGTGGGTTATGTATCTCTCCGGCGACTGGTTTGTAGCTTGCTGTCACAGAATAGGCGGCATTCATTAATTTGCCCTTGTCGCATTTATACACACGCGGAATTGTTGTTCTGTAAACCCCATATGTTCACGGGACCTTTATATGTGACCATCGGTCGGGCGCGCGAGAACGCGTACGTGCACGCTGCCTCGGAACAGTATAGCTTTCCCTGTGTTAGCTACAACTCTCTCCATGCTCCAGCAGATGAGTACGTGCTGCCTGTGTCGTACGTACTCCACTCAAAGTCACCCCTACTACATCCAAAGTATAGAGCTTCCTTTTTATATGCGTATATTCTTTTTTTCCCTGACAATGTGACCCCTCGAAGAACCGAAGTTGGGGGCGTACGCGACTGTTGGTTTTGTTGTGAGTTATGTTTTTCAAACCTAAGATGGCGGCCATGGAGTGCTAAAGTGTGGTGTGTATACGTGCGCCTTCCTCTGTGAGTGAACTACTTTGTGCGCTCTCAGTTTGTGTTTTGTTTCGGACTGTGACCCTGCGCACAAGGCATCGTTGACAAGGGTTTAAATAGGAGCCGCCGAGGCCCCAAAGTCAGTCCGCCCAGTTCGCTCCCGAAGAAGGAAACCCGAGCTGCCGCGTGCTCCCGGGGGATACCCGAGCGCCGCTGCCGGCACCGCATCCTCAGACCGCAAGCTGCACCGGAAGGATATTCTCCTTCGAGTGCCGCCCGTCAGCGCCGACCCAGTGATGGACTGCCGCCGCGTTCCCCGGTCAATTGTATGTTCGAAACTGTTCTGAACTTTCTTTCTCTTGCTGCTACTTGAATTGTTACTTCCTTCCCGGAAAAGCATGACCCTGTATACTTAATTCGAAGTATTTAATTAGATTGTTCCTTCACTCATGTCATTGCCTTTTAGGATGGTAATTGCTGCTCTCTAAAATGTTTTGTGTATTCCCCGTTCTGAGCCTATAAACATCTTCTTATTGTTGTTTCAACTCAATGCGTGTTCGTCTCATTCTCCACGTTTGCTTACCGGCTACGCCGGGCATTGAATGACCACCCCCCTCTTTTGTCATGTCTCGGTGATGACCTCTGGTGATTACCGAGCGCGTGACACTTGAACTTAAACAAAATTAGTAATTAACAGGAGAAGGTATTTACTTTTGCATAACAAGTCTTTCACGGGGCAAATTTAGTGTCGTTTTCAAAAATTAATATATTACTAATTTGCAGTTCATGACCAACACACACAAAAAAAATTCTCATATGCTTTACTCTGTTTTAAGGAGAGTTGACATTCTTCATACTCGCGTATAGGGTTTATTGACATTGGCTCCAAACGCACGCACTTCATCATCAGTTCGGCACTAAACTTTCCAAGCCTACACACGAACAGTCGGATTTGCTTTGCAGTGAGAATTACTTTACAGTAATGGCACAGCGGGAAAGGTTCGGAGCTTTGCAGGCGTTGTCTATTCAGGGCCAGGGTACTCTAATTTGTCATTGCGACACTGACACGCGCAAGCTGGTGAAGACGTGGACAAAAAATATAGGGCAGATTTCACTTACGTGTAAGACTGATGACACAGCAATCTTGTTTGTGTTTGTCCGACTCAGTTATCTATGGTTATACTTCTATATACGTGATTGTTGTCAATAGCTCCTCCTCCTCCCAAAATCAATGAACACTCAGTCATCAGCGAGTAAAAGTGTTTATTTTAGTACCATCGTGTGGAAGTTGGCCATGGACATTTACAACATTTACTTAGTGGTCCGAAAGTAGTGACTCTTGGTCTGAACACTGGCAATTACGTAGTCGTTCGAATGTCTATACATCACCAAGTCAAGACTGCTACCCCATTTTGTAGTACTCTCGCTCTGCACTACTCATAGACAATTCTTCGGCATTCAGAGAGTCCATGAAACTACTCTCGCTCACTGAATTTGTAGAACGCCGCCGGGCTCGCCATTCTACGGCATAGGCGCGTTGCTTAGCCAACCGCTCTTGCCTTTATTCTGTCTCCTCAGCACGGTGCCGGCGTTTGCGCGCAGCACGTCGCTCTAGCGATGCCTTGTACAATTCCTCAAACATAAGCGGAGTGCGCCTGCGACGCCCCGTTTATACTCTCCTAGCGGGCGCCCTCACGCGGCGGGCCGAGGAGGCCGTCACGTGGTAGCCGCCGCGCCGTGCGAATGAACGACTACGGCCGAAGAGACGAGTTGGGGGCCCCTGCTCTCCTCTGGTCGTGTCGTAACGCTGTCACATGGTAGCCGCCGGGCCGAGCGAACGAACGACTACGGCCGAAGAGACGAGTTGGGGCCTCTGCTCTCCACTGGTCGTGACGCCACGCTGTCACGTGGTGCGCCGGAGCGAAGGAACGGCCTCCACTGACGGCAGAAAAGTGCTAGCAGTACTGCTTTCGCAATAAAAAAAACACACAAAATGCCCCGCCGCGGTGGTGCAGTAGTTAAGATGCCGGCTACTGTTCCCGAGTACCCGAGTTCGAGCCAAACCGCCGGGGGCTGTGTTTGGAGGGGACGAAACCGAGGAGCGTCTGGGTGCTGTGCGATGTAGGTGCTCGTTAAAGATCGCCAGGTGGACGAAATTACTGCGTAGCCCTCCACTACGGCTCCCATTTCTCCCGACTTTCACTCCCACCTTCCTCTCTTCCCTTTACGGCCCGATCCAGGGGTCCACAGAACAAATGTGACATATACTGCGCCTTTCCTTTCCTGTGAACCAATTATTATTATTATTATTACTATTATTATTATTATTATTATTATTATTATTATTATTATTATTATTTAAGCTTAGCAGTGGTCAAACTTGATTGAACCAAAAATTGAAGGTCGAATGATAGCTCTTCATTATGCTGTGAGTTTGGCATTCGTTTGCTGCATCAGATGACTGGGCGCCGGTTTGAGCGACGGCTTCTGCACTCGCTTCTTGCACTTTCGTTCACGGGTCCATTCCTGGTTCTTTGACAGTTGTAATTACCGTTGTTCTGGAGTTTCCGTATTTATGTTGGCTCGCCATCGCGGTCGGCCTCGAATTCGGTTTCTCTACGAAGTACATCCGCTGTGTAAGTTGATTCTGCCTTTAGTTGTCGAAGGTATTTACAGCATTGCGAGCTTCACTATCCAATGTGCTGAACCCCTAATCAATGAGAATTATACTAAGTAATCGCGCAATCTTTTCGAATATAGTCCTCACAGAGCACGGTATCCAGCTGCTAGCCACAAGCGACCCTTCGAAGTAGGTATAAATGCTCACCTTTTGCAAGCTGTAAGAATACGACAGCATGGACTAGCAGGAGGATGCTCGATTCGGCATCCAAGAAGCCTGGAATCTCATTTCGTATCCCCTTCAAGCAAGTTGGTACCTCTTTCAGCTTTGTTGCTGCATGTGTATCAGTAACTCACACCACCCATCGACTTATCAGTGCTACTCCATATCATCGGCCGACCACCATTTGGCACATGGCTCAAGGTCAAATGTTGATGCGATTTATGCGGCTCACGTGTCAATACTTATGTCACTGTAGTTTGACTGCGAATACTCGACCTTGACTTTGGCTAAGATCCACTACCGACGCAGGAAACTCGTCTATTGCTTTGAGTAGAGCTCTCTCTGCGCAATTCAGTTCTGTGCGTTTTCTCACCCGCGCCCTCGAGCTCGATACATGACGGGTGCCAATGCCCAAGGGAGAGCTCCAAAACAAATAAATCACGCCATTGTGCGGGGAATGCCGAGAGCGAGGACTTTCCCTTCTCGTCTCCCATTGCTAGTCGTGATACCACGGCGTCCTCGTGTCGAAGCAGCCTATCCGTGCGGCGGGTGCTAGCTGATTGACCTACTGGCCTGTCGAAATAAGAAGACGAGAGTGAGAAGTGTGGGCCTAAATTGAACATTAAAAAGACAAAGATCGCGGCGTCTTGCCCTATCAAGTCCTGGAGCATCAAGGACAAGAAGTGGAAGCTGTGACAGATTTTCTCTTCTTGGGCTCCAAGATTACCTCGAAAGGAGACTGCAGCCATGAAATTAGGAGACGCCTGCTTCTTGGAAAGAGAGCAGTGGTTAGCCTTGACCACCTAGTAAAGAGCAGAGACATTAGTCTGCCAACCAAGATCCGTATAACTCGTGCTATAGTCTTTCCAGTTGTGATGTATGGATGCGAGAGTTGGACTGTGAAAAAGGTTGACCGCCGAAGAATTGACGCATTTGAATTGTGGTGCTGGCGAAGACTCTTGAGAGTTCCTTGGACTGCCAGAAGATCAAATCAGTCGATATTGTCGACCATAAACCCTGACTGCTGTTAGGTTTCGGGTCGCGAGTGCCTGGGTAGCGTACCGCTGCCAGCAGTTATTACGAGCAGCGCGCGGCCCCTCGGTAGCGCTGGCCTGGCGGCTCCGTGGAGGGCGGACGGCATCAACGGTCCCAGCAGAGACGAGGCGTCTTTTAACGAAACAACCTTTACTAAAACATCATGAGGGAGCGGGCAGAGAAGCTGACTCGGAGAGAATAAGACACGTTCACACAGCTGGTGTCTAGCGTCGTCTCCACGGCGCGTCAAAGTAGTCTCTATCTCAACGGAGTTGGCCGCTGCTTTTTATAGGTTTTCCAGTTCACAGGGAAAGGCTAAACCCTCACAGGAAATGGAGCGCCCAACAAGTCTGGGCAAGATGATATGACTCACTTGCAGGTGGTCCGAACGCATCTCCTCCACCTCCTGCAGACAGGCGAGGGCGGCGCACTCTCTCACGAGCTCCAGGCTTCGCCGGCGTTTGCACACACACGCACGCACACACATTTGGCGCGTGGCAGGATCACGTTGAGACTTGTCCGTGGGAGGAAGCGTTGCGCGGCCGATGAACGGCGCCGAAATGGGCGATCCGCTCGCGGTTCTGCCTGTTGCTATGCGGTGGCCGCATCAGCTGTCCCACTTGTCGGTGGAGAAACGTAACAGACTGCCCCGCCGGAGAAGGGAGATCCCGAAGGGCATGGGACTGCATCCGCTGTCCGGAGGGATCGGGATGTTGCTGCTAGCCGGGGTCTTCAGATTCTGCTTCTCTTGAGCCCAAACAGCCTGAAGAAGTCCTTGACAAGTCCGGGTTTCCAGGGAACTCTGCAACTTGTCTTCAGGAGAGTTTGCTGACACCCCACAACGTCAAAACCACGCTAAAAACACAACTGGTCAGCCAGCAAGCACGGCACAATCTTCACTAAGTTATACCAGACTATTTCCCCTTATGCCCCCATCTATATTAAAGGGCAGCTCAGCAGCACTTGGAACGCGTCCACAAGTTTGAAAATCGCGCTTTCAAAAACACCACTTTCAAACAAATATAATACAATACAATATGTTCAAAATCCTATGTCAGGAAGAAAAACACCAACAAGTGAATACAGGCTTCTTCTCACGTTAGGGGCTCCGACTTAAGCAATCGGCGTTACCATTAATATCACCCTTTTCACTAAAGCTTCGGCTGTCCATTTCACGAAACAACCTTGCCTTCCTGTTTCTGGGCAAAGACCCCCATGAGGATGAATCACTCACTTTTCGGAACAACCTATCCCTGTCCTTACGGGTTGCGCACCAGTCACGCATTTTCTTGGCACGAGCGCATTTGTGCCATTGGGATAGACGCTTTCTTTTTCGCAATAGCTTCCACTTGCTCCATTCTTTCTCGCGCCTACCTTTCCGCGTTTTCCTGCGGCAGCACTGGAACACAAACTTTCTGCTTTCTTTTCGCAATCGTTCGAGTTGGCTCTCCTTACGATGGCAGCATTCTTTCTTGCGCCTGCCCTTCCGCGTTTTTCGGTGGCAGCACTTGAATACTAGCCTTCTGCTTTCGTTTGGCGCCCTCTATGACAAGCTAGCGGTAAACTTTCTAGCGGTAACCGGAGCTATTAGGACACCGGGGTCGTCAAAGCGGTCAAATTGCGGCGCCGCGTCTGATTCGCGGCCAGCAGCGCAGGACTCACTTTCAGTCAAGTCTGAACAACAACAACGGCTGGCGTCAGTCCCACTTCTAGGCATTTGCTCTGGTGGCGCGCCACTCAGTGCGTCGCCTCGCTCAGAGCTAACCGGCGCACGATCAAGCTCCTTCGACAGCTGGGGCGCTTCGGATTGTGTGAGGGCCATAGGTGCTACGTCCGCGTTCGCACTGGGGTTGCTTTCGCGAATACAACCTAGCGTGGTATCGGGGCACGAACGATTTTGACTCTGCTCTGGTCGCTCGCTGTCGCCTTCGCAAGTCTCGCTCTCCACAGCATACGCGCACTCCTCGTCGGTCTACCCTGGCTGATCACAACTCGCGGGCTGTGCAGTTTCCCTGATCGGCACTTCGTTTTTCTGCGTGCCCTGCTCTACAACACAGTCGATTTCGGAAACCGAAATTCCGTCATTTCCTAGCTGGTTTCCTTCTCCGCCACGCCCTACACAAGCTTCTGCATTGAGAGGCGGTTCAGTTATTACCAGTTCCCCACACTCATTTGATGGAACTGTATCTCCTACAGCTACTTGGGTCGGCATGCAGTTCACCTCGCTTAACGGCGTCTCTTCGGACTTCTCGCCGATTAAGCCTGTGCTAACCGTCTCAGCTAGTGGCTCGACCAAGGTAACACAATACTCCTCTGTTCGAGGCTCGGTCGGCTCGCTACTGCGGTCACATTGCTCGGCCGCTTCCCCAAGCTGTTTCTCACACTCCGGTGCAAGTTCGATTTGCTCCGGAACTTCCGCACTGTCTAGCCATTCGCTTACAGCGGCTTTCAACTGATAGGCCAAATCAAAGTATGCCCCGTTACGATGTTTCTCGCTCTCATATCTCTTCCGAAGATCCTGAGGCGTTATCTGATTTCGTATCAGCAATGACTCTTTTAGTTCATCGTAATTTTTCAAGCGGTCGCCAACCAATCGCATGATTTCTTCCGACGCTTCAGCGGATAGAAGAGCTACCAACTTCTGCGCCCAACTATCTCGCTCGAAGCGTTTACTTCTACAGACATTCTCAAAGTCTGCCAAATACTCGTCCACATCCTCGGCAATGAGTAACGGTGGCGGACCATCTCGCGGTATTGAACCGTTACACTGAATGGCATTGAAAGCTTTAATCCTTTCCACGCTCCTTCCATGTGCTGAAATCTCCAGCTGCATCAATTCCTTACGCGGGCGTCCTCTTTCTCGAAACGTTCCCTATGTTCACGCATCTCTTTCTCGTGACGTTCGTCAATGATCTCAAGGCATTCCAAAAGCTCGTAATCTTCAGCTTCCAACGCAAGAACAGCCTTTAACACTTCTGGTTTTCTGAGTTTGTCTGACAAATTCAGACCCAACTCCTTCGCAAGCTCCAGCAATTTCGATTTGCGCAACGACTTCAAATCCAAACCCATGGCTGTTCCGAGTGCTGCCTTCTCTACTGCCCACTATTGCCTTGCTGCAATTAACCCAGCTACAACGACAGCACAATTACCAGCTCTGTTCTCTGCTTAACAAAAGCCTGGCAAAACTCAGTAGAAGAAAGTCCCGCACTCACCAAACCTCGCAGCCAAGAATCCAACGCAGTCGTTCCGCTGCAGGCAACCAGTCATCACAAAGGGCTCGTTGCACTGCTCCCGACTTTCCGCTAAGCTGCTTGATTCACGAGTCACGCCTGGGACATCTCCCCTCTTCCCACCAGATGTTGCACCTCGGTCAGGCCTGTCTCGTTTCACCGACCACGGCCACTCCTTGGACGTCCTCGTCCCTCCGCTGTTCACCAGTTGTTGGACGACGGTATCGCCTGGCTCGTCCCTCCGACCACGGTTACGGCTTGGTCGTCGTCGTCCCACCGCTGCCTACCAATTGTTACGTTTAGGGTCGCGAGTGCCTGAGTAGCGTACCGCTGCCAGTAGTTATGACGTTCGTGGCTCGCGTGCTCAGCTCACCGCTGACGCCAGTTGTTACGTGCGGCGCGCGTCCCCTGGCCTGGCGGTTCCGTGGACGGCGGACGGCATCAACGGTCCCAGCAAAGACGAGGGGTCTTTTAACGAAACAACCTTTACTAAAACATCATGAGGGAGCGGGCAGAGAAGCTGACTCGGAGAGAATACAGACACGTTCACACAGCTGGTGTCTAGCGTCGTCTCCACGGCGCGTCAAAGTAGTCTCTATCTCAGCGGAGTCGGCCGTTGCTTTTTATAGGTTTTCGAGTTCACAGGGAAAGGGTAAACCCTCACAGGAAATGGAGCGCCCAACAAGTCTGGGCAAGATGGAATGACTTAATCGCAGGTGGTCCGAACTAAAATCCCTTGATAATTTGCAATGTATCAAGGGGCTTTAGTCCGAACGCATCTCCTCCACCTCCTGCAGACGGGCGAGGGCGGCGCACTCTCTCACGAGCTCCAGGCTTGGCCGGCGTTTGCACACACACGCACGCACACACATTTGGGGCGTGGCAGGATTACGTTGAGACTTGTCCGCGGGAGGAAGCGTGGCGCTGCCGATGAACGGCGCCGAAATGGGCGATCCGCTCGCGGTTCTGCCTGTTGCTATGCGGTGGCCGCGTCAGCTGTCCCACTTGTCGGTGGAGAAACGTAACACTGCTCATTGCAGGGTCAAATTCTAAAGTTAAAGCTCAGCTACTTTGATCATCTGATGAGAAGAGAGGAGTCGCTGGAGAAAGATTTGATGTTGGGAAAGGTTGAGGGTCGCCGGAGAAGGGGTAGGCAGCGAACGTGATGGTTAGATGGCATCCTCGAGGCACTGCAGATGAAGTTATGTGATGTTAGGAAGATAGTGAGAGACCGGAAAGCGTGGCGTGACATGGTCCATAGGGTCACGAAGAGTCGGACACTACTGAACGACTGAACTGAACTGAACTGATGTCCTTCCTCACTAAAGTGTGTTGCTGGGCGAGTTGGTGACTGATCATGGTAAAGGAAATAGCGTAAGAGGCGGGACAAAAAAGTAGACACAACACGAGCGCTGACTAACAACTGAATGTATTCAAAGCATGAGCGTATAAATACAATGAGCGACAGATGCATAGGAGTGAAAAAGAATAGCCACAACGTCAACAGAAAAATATCATGCTCATTATTAAGAGTTACGATAGGCGAGCTCGTGGCGCGACAACGAAGCAGAAGGTACGCTTGCGCATGAAGCCCTTTTGCGGGCGATGATAAGAGCTTCAAAGATTTCCCTTGTATGTTTTTGAGCGTAACATTTCAGAATGGTGAACTGTTAAAAAACATTAATTGTGGTTCAGCTCTGGTTAACCCTAGTATAATTGCGAAAGCAATGACTTCCGCCAATGCTTTCTTTTGTCTGCTACATTATTCCCCTATCAAGCCCTATCAGTGTAAGGTACTACGTTATTGGGGACACTTAAGCTCATCCTTTAAGAGTATGACGCTAGAGCGCAAGCCACCAGCTCACATATAAAACCCGTATGGACTTGCCTGCGTGTCGTAGGGGTAAAGCGAAAGCAAACGGTTCTGGCAGGCTGATTCTGATATAACCCTCCCATATGAAAGGAGCGACATGAGTTGGTAGCTCCTACCCGTGGCATAGAGTTAACGTGAATTCAAATTTCATGGCAGGCAGATTTCACCGAGGCGAAGCGGGCTTTCGATATTTAACCATTATAATGATGATGAATTTCCATTTGATGTAAGGGTGCTTCTTGGCCTCCACTGCATGTGGCGCTCTATAATGGCTTCGAATTATTTTTCGAGAGGAAGTTTGCACTAGTTTATTGCCACACAAAAAGCGGCTGCAGAAACTCACGACTGGCTGGCAAGGGTATAAGCCTTTATTGTTGCGGGTGTTTTTATGTCACGAAGCCAGACTAACACTGGCTGATCATGATGGCTATATATTAACATAGCCACATGCTCTTTATGTTGTGATTGGGGATTCGTTTTGCGAAACGTTGTGTGTCATAACCAGGCAACAAAAAAAAAGTCCGGAGTGGAGTAGTGGTTTGCGCGCTCGGCTGGAGATCGGAGGGATAGTGTTTCGATTCCAGGTGGAGAGATGTTTCTTTTGTAATTTAATGCGGCGGGCACAACCAGCGAACGGACACGAACATCACCACGAACTAGAACGGCGTTCACCTTAAAATTGCCTAGTGACAAGGAACCTTACCGCCCGTGAAATCCCATTAAAAATTGGCTGTGGTTTAGCTCTGGTTAAACCTAGTCGAGTAGCGATAGCTACAGACCCCTGTCTACGCTTAGGTTTCGTTTGTAGTTAGACATGTTGTTAGGAAACTTAGTGGTTTCTCACTAGACTAACAGAAGAGCGACGTTGTAATCAGCCAACGGGTGAAACATTATTTTTCACCTGCCTTCAAAGATACAGAAATCGAGCAGCATTCATTATCAGTAGTCGGCGCGGTAGATTCATCGTTAAAGGCTGAGCGAGTCCGTCTTGCGGCATCGGTTTCACTGCGTTTGGCCAACCGTTTGGCATGCTTCTCTTGGGTCTCCTCAGCGCGCTGTCTCCTCATTGCTACGGCGATCCCTGGTCTCCTTCAGCCTGGCCGACTTCTCACCATCCATACTGTGGCATCAACTATGACAGCGGCGATGCGGTGACGTCATAAAGAGGGCGCAGCGAGCGCCCAATGGCAGGAGCAGTGACCGCAACGAGCCGAGTTTCCGGAGAATCGAGGCCTGTGGTTTGAGTCACATAGAGGGTGCGGGGAGCTCGCCAGCTGTGGCGATCGCCGGGCAACGGCATACGCGCTCCTGTAGCAGCGGTGGCCTCGCGGCGACCGCGACAAGCCGTTGTGTGACGTCGCACAGAGCGCCCAACGTCCACGGCGAAACATGTAAGTACGTCCCGTACTAACGGGTTTTACATCAGAGCGCATAGCAGCGAGAGGAGAAGCCACGCCGTTTGGCGTGCAGCCGGGAAGGTAGGACGTGAGACAGCAGCTGGCGCGCGTAGTGGCGCTCTATAAAAAGCAGTGGGTTCGTCGGAAAGGCTTAAACAAGAAAGGCTTATGCACTGAAATAAAAACAGGCGAAGGCGATGAGCCGAAGAGACCTAGCCAGACAACCACTCTAACCTGGACGTGCAATCAAGATTAACCAAGGCTAACCAAGCTGTGCCTTAGCTCTGGCTACCTATATCCTGGCATAGCCGATCTAAGCCACAGGCAATTTTAAAGCGAAAGCCTTTAATCGCTCATACTGTCGTGGACAAAATGCACCCCGCTTTTGCGGCGGCTCTGATTGGTCGAGACGGGATGACGTCATGGAGGTCTCGACCAATGACAGAGTACCACCCCAGTATGCGCGAATGCGTGCCTTATATGGCCATGCCAATAAGAGATCAATTATTAAATATTGTATAATTTATTAGGGACTAATAATACCTAATTACCAGTTATGAATGACTAATGATGAATAAATAAGTAATTACTGATAACTATATACATGACTAAAATGATCTAATTATTATTTAATAACTTATAATGCTCAATTACTAATTAATGACGAATGATTTTATTTACAGACCTAGCGACTAAATAATTAGGCAATAATTACGCCTAATCATGGCTAATTATCAATTACCAACGACTAATTATCAATAACTAATCAGTGATTATTTATTTTATTGATACCTAATTAATGACTAATCCCTAAATGCCCTAAACTTAGGCATTTCTAGATATGAAGACAATGCTTGGAACATTCTCGAAACTCGTCACCACTTCCTTCATTATTACAGCGCAAAGACGGACGGGACAAGAGGAGGTCACAACACCGCTGACTGTCAAATAAATTTTGATAGCTCAATGCACTAGCAGAATGTGAAACAGTAGTCGCTCACTTTACTCGTAGCAGCATTCATCGCTACATGCGTAACAGTTGCGTAGTAGAATGCGGCACTCAGGCTTTCGCCTTTCACTACTTTAGGCGCTGAAGTCCCTCATAGTTTTTTTCTTTGGACATCTAAAATGCACAGTGACAGGTTGTTCACTTGCTCCTGGAAGGTTAAATGAAGGCCAAAATGAAGCCTGTGCAAAGACCGGCTTCACCTAGCGTAGTGAAGCTTTCGCTTCAAAAACAAAAGCCCAGGATTCATTACTTTGGTGCGCGTCAAGGTGCATGAGGCTAACAGCTTCTGCATTAAAAAGTGTCGAAAAAGAGCTCACCACTTTGCACATGTGCAGTAAAGTTCATTGTTAAATCCATTTTAACATGCAATGCTACCACTAAGCGGGGCAACATGATGGGCCGGTTGCTGGAGAGCAGTTCATGAAAATAACCGGTCTCGCTGTGTTGATATGTGGTACTTCGCGAGCACTTAGTCTGCATCGGTCGATGGGTTTTAAATTTGGCTAAAGCCCTGCTGAAAGTGAAATGCCCTTTTATGATGTACTGCGTAGAACTTGTGATAAAAAGGCAATTATGATGTGAAGTATGCTAAAGAGAACTACGTCTTGTGGGAAAACAGCCCGAAGGATTATTATGCACAACAGCACTTTCAAATTTACAGTATTGGCACGAAACTGCGCTACTTTTATGCGCGAAACATAAAAGGTAACACTGTTATTAAAGGGACATTTGAAAGTGACTTTGTATGCCGAGGCGGAAATTTTAATAATATTAATAGTAATAATTCGTTCACAGGAAAGGAAAGGCTCAGTATTTGTCACACTTGTTCTCTGGGCACAACCGCACAGTAAGGGAAGGAAGGTGGGAGTGAAAGCGGAAAGAGGAAAAGTGGTGCCATAGTGGAGGGCTCCGGAGTAATTTCGACCTCCTGCCAAGACTGAAAATATTGTTTTGTGCAGAAATGTGGCTCTAGGGAAATCAGCATAGGGTGGCAGTGCTCTTCTGTCAAGCTTAGTGAGTCGACATGGGTCCTGACAGGGTTACTCTGCTGCGTCGTCGGCATACGTGAGGTCATCATGGCATGGTAGATGGTCTACCGCTGTGTACCTTTCTCTTGCTATACAACTTATACAACCTGTTATGGAAATCAGACAAGTTATAAATTTCTAAGTCAACAAGGCCAAAATCATTATGCACGGCGGCATGTTGCGGAATCTCTAAATAACAGCTTGAGGGGCGAGTTGGCGCAGTATAGTACACAGAAATGTGGCGCGACAAACACATTCACATGAGAAGAAAACATAACACAGGCGCGTGGGTTAATGGAAAAAAAGTTAAAGGAGATGTGGCATATAGTGACCAGACAACATTTTTTTTTGTGGCTATGTAAGGGGTAATTAGAGGTGCTTTGGATGGACCTGTCCTACTGCACAGGTGACATGCTTTGGATGGACCTTTCTTACTGCACATGTCTGGAGGTTTTTTGCTAGTGTGTGTCTACATGGTGAACTGTGGCTGTCATGCTTGGACGATGGTTGTGTTGTACTGGAACGATTGAGCTACTAACTGCTTGGCGAAGAAGAGGTGTGTAGAGATGTACTTGGGTGTAGAATTTGTGATTGTCATGCTGGCGCGATGTCTGTGCTCTACTGGGATGAATGTGCTACTATCTGCTTGGCAAAGAGATTTGTGAAGATGTACTTGAGTGTAGAAGAGGATGTAGTTGCTTAGTGGTAAAAAGAAAGTGTCTTTTCAGTTCCATAGTACAGTTGGTAGCATTTTTTGTGCGCATGCTGTGGAGAATAATTAAACAATGAAGTCATTAAACCCTACGCAGTACTTCACTCCTTATCTAAGAGATTGCCGCAAAAATGGGAAACTGCTATAGGCAAATTGCATTTACGGAAGAATGTTCCAATCTGTGCAGTGAAGACTCGTACGTTGTGCCAGGCATTTCTTCTAGGATAAAGCCATTCATTGTGCAAACGCCTGTGTAAGCACCAGCGAACACATCGAACACTGATAGAGAAACCTAGACTAAAAATTCAGTGGAGGCAATTGGATCTCTCTTAAAGAGGCAAGGGGAAATCGTTTCCTTTTATTTTTGTTTCCACTAGTTTGCTGCTTTTTTCACTACTTTTCTTCTTTCCGTCCCCTCTTTTTTGTTCTTTTTCTTTTTCGCTCTTCCTACTTTTTACTGCTTTGATTACTTTCTCTAATCTTGCCTGTTTACTTCTTTCTCTCATCATTTCTTCCCCTTTTATTCTTGCCTAACAGTTTTCTGTTTTGTGAAGCAGTGATGAGGGCTGATATTAAAGCTTTGCAGCATTTTTGCACGCTTGAGCACAATGTTTACTTTTTTTACACAATTTCCACAACCGTGGTTGTTCTGACGTCTTGTACTATATCGACGTCCTTAGCTATTCAACGTAGAGTTGACTTTTTGCCTGTAATTAAGTATTTACTACACATGAATTACATTTTTCACTCACTACCTGATGCAACTGTTCTTTCTGTTCATCAATGAATTCATTTTTCAAAAATAACCATCTGACACACCCCACAGACGAACAAATCCTGTCCACACTCAACAGCCTATAAAGGCCTTTAGGCAAACGAGCTATGTGCTCACTTATACTGTATACTTACTATATACTATAGTTACTATATACTTACTGCGAGAACTTCATGTTTATCAAATTGTTCTTTAGGGTAGGATGGGCTAGAACTTAGCTGGGTTTTGCACAAGCGAAAGTTTAATATCAGTCCGACGAACCATGCTAAACACAAACGCGTCTAAGCTGGTCAGTGTTTTTTGAATGGATGTGACCAGTTAAACCACTCATTATGTTACTTTCGGTAACTCACGAAAGCACTATTCACTCACAGCTGTAGTGAACAAAAATGTTAGTGAACTTGCCAAGTAAAGTTCTATCCTGTGAAGCAGAACCTACATCTGTCTTGACCTGTTCGATAGGTTTCCCGAAAGACAGATCAATTTAGTAGTCGTTCCAGAAAGGAATTTTAGCACTCAGGGAATGAAAGCCGGAATGCGACGGGCACTCCTACTGCCGCTGCGTATTTACTTACCGAGATAACATATTTCTTCAGTGTACTACATTGAAAGATGTCATGCACTATAAAGGGAGAGCTTCGAATGGTACTGTACAAAAAAAACGTTGACGTCTACATTGTTTACCAAATCGACAATATGAGCAAGGACTGACGCCGAGGAGGAGAATCGGTATAGCTTTCCAGGAATGGCGTACGGGCATTAGTAGGTAGCTGCGTTGCATGTGGCGTGGTGACTGCGTGGCTTGTGGACTGGTTCAATATTCTTCTAATGAGAACTGTTGCGCTGTTTCATGCCTGATATGATCACATTTTGCGAGAGGCGACGTAATACTGCCACCACGAAATGAAAAATAAAAATGGATCTATCCGCTGAAGCGAGAAGCGCAGCTTATGCCCGGGAGACAGAAGTATTTTTGAACACCGCTGAATGGAAAAGTTTCTCAGAGAGCACAGGTATATGGTTTATGTTCCGCGCCTCAGCGCCAGCGTGGGTGAGCTTCGTGAGCACCTCTGGTCGACTCGCCTCTATATCACAGGTCATAGATACATTGCCGTCTATGTAGCGCAATAAATGGAACAATCCAGATAACGGATGTGAATCGCATAAAGAGGCTAATTCGGAGGCACTTGAGTGGTGTACGGAACTACGTGGAGGTCCCTGGTGTTTCGTGGGTATTTCGTCAGCTCATTGAACAGTGGGTCCTCATTTCTGGCGGCTGTTCGCGCCGTTTTCATTTATCGCTTTCCCTCGCGCAGTCTTTTCGTTTTCTGTCTGACTCTCTTTTCAAAAAGAAATCAAAATCTTGGCCGTAAAAAGCAAACCTGCCTACTTTATTGTCTATATATGCATTGTTGCGCCTCACGGTGCTGGCTCTTTGTGGTTAGAGGTTACTGTTGAGTAGGGCAGCATCGGTTAGATTCCAGCCGTGGCTGGAGAGTTTCGATGGATGCGTAACGTAAGGCGCCAAAGTTTCGTTTCATGGCAGTTCACGTGAACAAACTCCAAGCCGTAAAACTTATACAAAGCCACGGCCTCCCTTGTAGCCGATTCGTAGGTGTGCCGAGTTTCTGGGCTCTAGTATTGCTACCCTCGACTCACTAATCGTGCTGAAGATACTGAATTATGCAGAACAAACAATTTTACTCCATTCAGGTCAATTACTACGGTAGTAAGGCATTCCCACTACATCTGGGAACACTTCTGCTTAACTCGTCTGCCCTGAGAAGCACATTGCAGACCATATACTGTGGCTGAATCATTGCCAAGTTGGAGCCGTTCTTAAAATCCTGCTGTGTGCCAGCCTATATAGTGATGTCTTACGTAAGAAACCGTAGAAATCCTGGTAAGTTTCCTTTATAATATAAATATTTGATCCTGCAGCTTAGAATGTGTGCCGTTGTTGAAAGCGGGTAAAGCTAACTTGGGTTCTGTGGTTCAGCATTTTATTGGACTTCAGTTTCCAAATACATTTTTATTTCTATTTTTCTCTCTTTCTCTCTTCCGAATAATTCAATGAAGCACTTTTTGGTTACAGGAAATTCCATACCGTTACAATATTTATCATTAAATATAATTGCTTTTTATTTCTTTTACATCAGCGTTCTTTCCTGTGTGTTTTTAGAGTGTAGCCACCAACAAACATTTAGATTGAGCGGCGTTGGCTACTCTAGCTTAAAATGCAGGCACGGTAAACACGAAGTGCTGAGGAGGATGAAAGTAAGGCGATAGAAACGAGGAGGGGAGGAGGAGGAAATAAAAGTACGAGAGTACCATGGAAGGATAGAAGTATCGTGGAAGTAAGTGGAGGAAGGCGGAAGAGTCAGGGTATGATGAGAGTATCTGAATATGTGACAAAATGAACAAAGATAGGACGAGAGACGTGGAATTTGCAATGCTTCATCTGCGACGGCAGCTCCTGCAAAACGCTTCTGCCGAACAGAGGCTTGAATCCGCTCTTTCAGGCTGTGCGTCCCGTATGCATACACCTATCGTTCCAATACCACAGCATATGCGCTAACAACCGAGACAATTTTTTTTCCAAAAACATTTTCTTGCTTGCATTCGGGTACTGTCTTCGCTGCTCATCTATTGGTCTTAATACAGTGGAGAACATTATGGATAGGAATTTCAATGGACAAATATCCGTTCCGCATTAAAGCTTGACCTCTATTACACGGAATAAAAGCGGTTTGAACTACGCTGGTAGGTTTAAGATGAAAATTACATTACTGTGACCATGTACCTCGAGGTCGAAAGATAACACTTCTTCTAAGGAGGTGCGGAGGCTACATATAGCGTCCCGCAGTAATCCAGCAGAAATGTCTCTGTCC